>NC_057405.1:42983279-43696375 GCF_019320065.1 Cervus canadensis
AGCTAATCAATGAATATAGTAAAGTTGCAGGATATAAAATAACACACAGAAATCCCTTGCATTCCTATATACTAACAATGAAAAAACAGAAAGAGAAATTAAGGAAACAATACCATTCACCATTGCAACAAAAAGAATAAAATACTTAGGAGTATATCTACCTAAAGAAACAAAAGACCTATACATAGAAAACTATAAAACACTGATGAAAGAAATCAAAGAGGACCCAAACAGATGGAGAAACATACCGTGTTCATGGATTGGAAGAATCAATATTGTCAAAATGGCTATTCTACCCAAAGCAGTCTACTATAGATTCAATGCAATCCCTATCAAGCTACTAACGGTATTTTTCACAGAACTAGAACAAAAAATTTCACAATTTGTATGGAAATATAAAAAACCTCAAATAGCCAAAGCAATCTTGAGAAAGAAGAATGGAACTGGAGGAATCAACCTGCCTGACTTCAGACTCTACTACAAAGCCACAGTCATTAAGACAGAAATATAGATCAATGGAACAGAATAGAAAGCCCAGAGATAAATCCACGAACCTATGGACACCTTATCTTCGACAAAGGAGGCAAGGATATACAATGAAAAAAAGACCACCTCTTTAACAAGTGGTGCTGGGAAAACTGGTCAACCACTTGTAAAAGAATGAAACTGGAACACTTTCTAACACCATACACAAAAATAAACTCAAAATGGATTAAAGATCTAAATGTAAGACCAGAAACTATAAAACTCCTAGAGGAGAACATAGGCAAAACACTCTCCGACATAAATCACAGCAGGATCCTCTATGACCCACCTCCCAGAATATTGGAAATAAAAGCAAAACTAAACAAATGGGACCTAATGAAACTTAAAAGCTTTTGCACAACAAAGGAAACTATAAGCAAGGTGAAAAGACAGCCCTCAGATTGGGAGAAAATAATAGCAAATGAAGCAACAGACAAAGGATTAATCTCAAAAATATACAAGCAACTCCTGCAGCTCAATTCCAGAAAAATAAATGACCCAATCAAAAAATGGGCCAAAGAACTAAACAGACATTTCTCCAAAGAAGACATACAGATGGCTAACAAACACATGAAAAGATGCTCAACATCACTCATTATCAGAGAAATGCAAATCAAAACCACAATGAGGTACCATTACACGCCAGTCAGGATGGCTGCTATCCAAAAGTCTACAAGCAATAAATGCTGGAGAGGGTGTGGAGAAAAGGGAACCCTCTTACACTGTTGGTGGGAATGCAAACTAGTACAGCCGCTATGGAGAACAGTGTGGAGATTTCTTAAAAAACTGGAAATAGAACTGCCATATGACCCAGCAATCCACTTCTGGGCATACACACTGAGGAAACCAGATCTGAAAGAGACACGTGCACCCCAATGTTCATCGCAGCACTGTTTATAATAGCCAGGACATGGAAGCAACCTAGATGCCCATCAGCAGAATGAATGGATAAGGAAGCTGTGGTACATATACACCATGGAATATTACTCAGCCATTAAAAAGAATTCATTTGAATCAGTTCTAATGAGATGGATGAAACTGGAGCCCATTATACAGAGTGAAGTAAGCCAGAAAGGTAAACACCAGTATACTAACTACTATATACTGGAATTTAGAAAGATGGTAATGATAACCCTATATGCAAGACAGAAAAAGAGACACAGATGTACAGAACAGACTTTTGGACTCTGTGGGAGAAGGCGAGGGTGGGATGTTTGAGAGAACAGCATCAAAACATGTATATTATCTATGGTGAAACAGATCACCAGCCCAGGTTGGATGCATGAGACAAGTGCTCGGGCCTGGTGCAATGGGAAGACCCAGAGGGATCGGGTAAAGAGGGAGGTGGGAGGGGGCATCGGGATGGGAAATACATGTAAATCCATGGCTGATTCATGTCAATGTATGACAAAAACCACAACAATATTGTAAAATAATTAGCCTCCAACTAATAAAAATAAATGAAGAAAAAAAAAGAATTGTTAGAATTCATGAAATGATTGGCAAGTTCAATACACAGAATATAGATTTATATCTACTCTTTTAACAGGTTTTTTCCCTTTGTCCTCCATTTTATGCTTTTTCTCTCCTAACTTGCAATATCCAAATATCTTTAGAAATTTTCTGCTATAAGCTTATGAAGAAATCATTCTTTTATTCTTCTTCTATTTGTTACCCTTGAGATTACATTATCCATGGTTAATGTAAGGAATATAGAAATTCTGTGCCTTTTACACCTCCTTGCATCTTGTGGTATTATTTTTTTGCCTTTAAACTATATTTCATGTGCATTTGCATGTCAACACTGTTATTTATTTTGATATATTTTATACAACTAGTTGTCATCAAGATATATGCACATAATTAATAGCTTCACTGCTATTCACTTATTTATTCTTTCATTCACTTTTATATTTGTTTCCAGGATAACCTTCCTTGTTCTGAGGTAAAAACAAACAAAAAGCACCTGAAATCTTTCCTTGTTATTTGTTCTAATAATAGTGTGCTTGAAATGGAATTGCTCAATTTTTATCTGAAATTACCTTTGTTTTGTCTTCACTTTTGAGAGTCATTATCATTTGGTTTGCAATTCTAGTTTGGCAGTTTTTTTTTTTCCCCAGCACTTGAAATATCCTATACAATTACCTTCTGCTTTTATTTGTTTTTGTTGTTGGGAAGCCAGCTGTCTTATTGTTGCTCCCTGGTTGATCTAATATATTCCCTTTGCATTTTGTTTTTAGACATTTTACTATGATGTATCTAATTAGGGTATCTTTACATTTATTCCACTAGAGTTTATAGTAATTTTTGTATCTGTGGGTTATCCCTACTCATTCTTGACAAATTCTCAGTCACTAGCTCTTCAAATATTGCTTCTGTTTCCTCACCTTTTTTTTTTTTTTTTACTTTTATTTATTTATTTTTATTTATTTTTTCCATTTTTTTTAATTCATTGGAGGCTAATTACTTTACAATATTGTAGTGGTTTTTGCCATACATTGACATGAATCAGCCATAGATTTACATGTGTTCCCCATCCTGAACCCCCCTCCCACCTCCCTCCCCATTCCTCCCCTTCTTATAGAGCTTCAATTATACATATTGTAGGCATTTTTGTGTGTCTATGATGTGTCTTTTTGCTTTATTCTGTATTATTTTTCTTCCATCTCTCTGTTTCAGTCAGAATATTTTCTAATGATTTCTTGGTAATTAGCCTCCTTCTGGGTCCAAGTTGATCCTTCTTTAACCATCTACTTAGCACTTATTTATGCTTTGGTTTGTACCAATGCCAAGACATACAGATCTCCAGGCATCTCTACTGAGAGGTTAGGCTTTCTTGCAGGATCAGACTATTCTTTCCCCACTATACTTAAACAGTTCTTTCTCCAGTGAATGACATACATTTGTACCTTTTATGAAAGTGAAAAGTCCACACAAGTTAATCTATTTCTAACTTTGATTCTTTCCCATTTTCTATCCCTATCAATGTAACACTGCTTGCTTATTAAAGTTTTATAATAAGTTTCAGAATTAGGTTGGGTAAGTCTTCCATCTTTGTTCTTAGTTAAATATTTTTGGAGAATATGGATTACATATTATCATTTTGCCTTCCATGTGAATTAATCTATCCTTCATAATTTCTCTCATTTTCTATCTGAACTGGCTTAACAGAATTTCTTTAGAATTAATTTCCAATTCACAAGTTTACCCTTCATAAATGTATACTCTGCTGCTAACCCATTTTTGGGTTCTTACCTCAGTGATTACATGTACTATTATATTCTATTTGTTGTTGTTCTTTTTTAACCTTGCAGTCATTTTGAAAAGCCTGCTGTTTTTCTGTTTCTATTTCTTCATTTATATCTTTATTATTATATTCTGCATCTGAAATTTCAAAATGTTGGAGTTATTGTATATCTCAGTCTGTTATTTGAGTGTCTTATTGATAACACTCGCTCATGTTCATTAGCTTTTCCTGTGCTTTTTATTTTGAATCCATATTAATTTGGACTTTATTTGTAGAAATCCTATGAGATCTAAAATGTGTCTCTACAAGGAGACCTGAGGTTTGCTTCTTCCAAGTATTTCACAAGGTTACAATCTACAACCATTTTAATTTAACTCTTGGCCAGCCTTTGCTGTACCATACAGGGAGTATGTGTCTGAACCCAAAAGATCTGTGAGGTTGGAACTTTTGTTAAGAGTTCTCAAAGAAGTGATTTGCTTCCTACTTGGATCTGAGATCAATATCAGACAAGTTTCCCTGAAAGAGCCATTTGCCAGCTGGTGAAATTTACACACATACACACACGCACTATACTAAAGGTACATTTCTGCAAAATCCTATATTTTTGCTATGCTTTTATTTCAACATCTACCTCATGGGATATGGCAAAAGCCACAACCACCCACAGGTTTAGGATCACATCAGTGCCTTTTATTTCAAGTCCTTAAAACTGGATATTGTGAATTTTTAAAAATTACTTCAAACTATGAATTTGAAAGTATATTAATTTATTATTTATAGATTTCTTTTAAAGAGGGATTTTTAATGCTACATATTACCCCCTGTCCTTTTTCTCAGGATTAATTACTTGATTATAGGGGATTTGCCTGCTGGATAAGAAAGCAGAGAAACACACATGAAGAGATTAGAGAAAACTAAAAAGAATGGCATGAATAGTATGAAGGAAATTACATATGACATGATAATTTCTAATTTTGTTGAGTCCCTCCCTACAGTTCTGATTTGTTATTAAAGACAGTTTGATATCCATATAATGCTCCTTTTGTTAGTCTAGGTAAGTGGTCTTATAGTTTCAAAGAACTGCTAACACCAATTCTAAGCAGTTTTTGCTTGGCTCCCAGATTCCTGCTCCAGACATTAGCCACAGATTTCGGCTTTACCAGTTTTTCAGTTTGCCTCTCTCCTCCCTAGGACAAAGTAAGTCTGGAACGTCAGAATCTTAGTTCATTTACTTTCTCACTTGCAGAAATCTGTTATTCCACACAGCCCTTCATTTACCCTCACTGATTGCTAAATATTAGACTCTGAATCACCCATAAATATTAAATTCAGACATCCTTCACTCTGTCCATTTATTTTCTTTCAGATTTCTTACCCAACAACTCACACTACAGGTTTTTTTTTTTTTCCTTTTTTTCTTCTACTTTCTCCCCAACTCCTTCCTTTCATCCTCCTCCTTTCCTCGCTTCTCTTCCTTCTCTCCCTACTCCTTTTTCTTTCCCCTTATCTTTCTCTTCTCCTTCTCCTCTCTCCTCCTCATCTTTTTTCTGTTCATCATCTTCTTTGTCCAATTCTACATAGTGGAGTCCACTCCTTTGCCTCCTCCACTTGCTCGCTATCAAATAGAACTCTTTGTCTTTACTTTGTTCCCTGCGGTTAAATGGATCATCATGTTAAGCCCCATCTGGCTAAACATGTCTCATTGTTCCAAACTGGTTTGCTGTCTCACTTTCCTGAAAAATCCAAACCTCTGGATCTATCCAAATGTCCATCTTCACAGAGTTAACATATAAGCTGTTGAACACTACTAGACACAGTCATATGCTCAATTTGTTTTCACTAAGATTCACGCATGTTATAGTAGAGTCATCCAAGCTGCCAGAAAATCCTCCTCTGATTTCCTATTCATGTCTTTCATTCAAGGTCAGAATAATAGTGTTTTTCCCCTGGTTTTTGGAATACTGCAGGGAAAACTAGTAAATAGTCAAACAGGATAAACCATCCTTCTTGGTTAATTCAGAATGTTGTCACTGGAGGACACAAGTATGACGTTTTGCAATTATTAGCTCACAAGTTGAATGAAAAGCGTGGATTTGGCCCTTATAATCTTTGAATATTGTTATTTATCAATTCAAAAATCATCTTCAATTGTGATCACACACTTTGAAATGCATTTTCTATTTTTTTATATTTGAGTCTTTTAACAAAATAAGTTTAAAATGATAAGTTCCCAACTCAGACCTAATTTCAATAATGGAAAAATGAAATGGAGTCCTCCATCTCCCTCACTAACTAGTCGGATTTGACAAAAAAAAAAAAAAACACTGAATTCCACATTCATTTGAGAATCTGTGTAGATCAAACAGCTCTTATAAAGGAATAACCTACAAGGCCCTCAATCACTCAGATGTGGGAGTTGAGAGAGAACCGACTCCAATATTTAGACTATGTAGCTCTTTTTCTGTTCCTTTGGAGTAACTCCTCACTCCACAGTTTTCCATGGCTTTGGGTCAGCCTTCTGGGAAGAAGTGCATGTCCCATCCTATGCCTTGGATATATCTGTGGGGGGCACTGGAGAGTAGAAGATGTCTGAAAAGTGAGCCACTTTCCTGGCCATAGGAGAAGGAACCAGTTTCAGTACATTATTAATATGGTACCAATAATACATTAGTATAAACACATTATCACACTTAATGAAGAAAATTTAGTAAATAATATAGCATACCATACAAAATCACCATAAAACTTTCACCTTCCTTTTCATTTTCAGCTTTTTCATCATTTGAAATTATTGCAAGCATATATTCCTACCTCCTTGACAGATTTTTTTCTCTTATCACTTGTCTATAAACCTAGTCCATCTCTACATACACATCTCAAAAATTCACTATAATATCATCTTTCCAGTTCACACTGCAAAGAAAATCGCTAAAATGATTTTAGCATTTTTTGCATAATCTCCTTTTGGATCAAAATGATTGTGATAAATGCAAATCACATAAAATTACTAAAAGAAAACCTAGTGTAAGTCAAATATGTTTTCTTATTTGAGGACAGAGTAAGAAACTACATTTAAGATTAACTACAAAAAAAAAAGACTAACTACAAAGATATCAGCAATGTTCTCTAAGAGAGGTACAAGGGTCCAGGAGTTTATATCTAGGAAGATTCCCTGGAGGAGGAAATGGCAACTCACTCCAGTATTATTGTCTGGAAAATCCCATGGATCAGAGGAGCCTGGTGGCCTACAGTCTATGGGGTTGGAAAGAATTGGATATAACAGAGCACATACATACCTACACACCCACACACACATGCACACGCACACACACACACAAATACAGTGTAGAGATAACAGCTGTGAAAATGAGGGCTGACACTTACTATAACTGTAACTATACTATAGCTGTAACTATACTTCCAGGCCAAAATTTCTTTTCAGACATAAGGCTATATGAGTTTTCTATACACAGGTTGTTTGAATATGTGCTGGAGACAAACTTACTGGGGCACGTGTAATGCAAAAATCTCATTTATATAATACATAATATGCACATCAGTATATATTTGAGAGTAGACTGAAGAATGGACATAATTTCATCCATCTGTCTCTGGGATCCCCAGAGAGGGGTTAAGCCAAGGACCCTTTGGCCTAACTGTTGCCCCAAACAATTGCTAATCAGGTATCTCAGGGGAAACGTGACTCTTTTTGTTGTTGTTGTTAAGTCAACAATCCCTTTAGCCATTTCCCTCATGGTCTTAGAAGTTACTTATGTTATGGGTGGGGGTGCTGTCATCACAGAGGGTGATAGCAAACAGAATTGCCTTACAGTACTATGTTGAGTGTTCAATGTGTCTGTTACTAGAAGGAGAATATAATTTGATTAGGAAGTAAAAAACAAACAAAATAAAAATCAAGGATGAAGTAGATTAATATAAATATTTAATTCAAGAGGATTTTGGAAGGGTCTGCTTTATAAATAGTTATCTGACTTTTAACCATTTGTTTTGCATGAGTTATAGACAATAGGATGCCACTTGATTAAAATATTGCAAGCCTACTCATATATATTTGATAATTTCTCTTTAATTTCACTCAGTTATTAGTGACACATTTATCACCATCTAAATTATGAGATGATCTTAACATAAACAGCAATATACCCTTTGCATAACTGCTTTGATACAATAATAATATTTCTTGTCATTACAAATTGGTGCTTATCTTATCCATATAATTTTAGACTATGGGCCTTCAGCTCTCTTCTACTTACAGAAAATATCTTGTGTCAATTTGATCTCACATAAGTTATGATGCATTACAGAATAAGTGAATTTATTTGGCTACCAGTTTCAAAGGACAAGCTCAATTAAGAATGTTTATTCTTGTATATCATATTTGCCCCTTAGTCTGTCTTCTTTCAGACTTATTTTCCCTGCAAAATCTTATCAACAGGAGGAAATTCAACTAGATATTGCATAAGGCTACTATGAAGATGAGGTATATTTTTGTGTTCTTTGCTTTACTAAACATTTGACAGAAAACATTTACCTGGTTTAGTATGATTGCATAATTATAGACTGCCAGAGAATCATAACAGAAAAATAAACAAAATGTCTTCTAATAACACTTGATACAATTCAGATAAAAATATTTATTCATAAAAGGAATTAAATTATTTTTAAATATATTAACTTAAAGACAAATGTAATGGTGAATACAACTTTTTAATGCAATTTTGTTTCTATATTAATTTTCTATTTCATCTACTAAAGAAATGACACATGAAAATGGTTCTAATTTCCATGTGACCATCTTAAACAGAGAATGTATATTCAGAGTTGCTTCACCAATAATATTGCTCCAATGTTAAGTTTATCTTCATCCCAAGAATTTGAAAGAAAAAAATGTAGCATAAATGATAGGCCTCACTTTTTCTTGAATAAATGAGCACTCAAACCAGTGGCCTAGAACTAAATATTTTAACATTTTTCACCTTGTTCTCTTTATCATTTGTTCACCAGAAGTGAGCTTGCTACAAACACCTCTGAAAATTACATCAACTGTGACCTTATTTGTATTTGAATTAAGACTATTACTTTGCTTTTGTTTTTCCTTCTGGAAATTTTTGCCAAAATGTTTTCTAATTTTCTTTGTATTCCCAGAAAAAAATTATTGCTCATCTAGCTATTTACAGTAAGATTAATAAAGCTGAGATAACACTAAAATTGAGTTAATCATTATTTGCAATTTTATACTAGCAACACTGATAAATTGCTGTGAAATCCTAAAGTCAATAATCTTGTATACTTTAGTTTTATAGCATATTTATTTTTCACTCCCTTAAACTTCCTTACTCTCAAGTTACAATATTGTACTGCTCATTTGTATAATGTGAATCCATATGAGCAATAAATTATCTTCAATATAACAGCAATTTTTATCACTTCTTGAAACTTAAACCACACAGGTTGCTTGTTTTACAAAAGGAGATACATTAAAAATTATATTCAGTTAACCTAACTTCCTTTTGCAGTAAATTATGTTTAATATATTTTTAAGAAAAGGTATGAAAAACCTAGACAGCATATTAAAAAGCAGAGACATTACTTGGCCAACAAAGGTCCATAAAATCAAAGCTATGGTTTTTCCAGTAGTCATGCATGGAAGTGACAGTTGGACCATAAAGAAGCCTAAGCAGCTGAAGAATTGATTCTTTTGAACGGTGATGTTGAAGACTCTTGAGACTCCCTTGGACTGCAAGGAGATCAAACCAGTCAATCCTAAAGTAAGCAGTCCTGTATATTCATTGTAAGGACTGATACTGAAGCTGAAGCTCCAACACTTTGGTCACCTGATGCAAAGAGCTGACTCATTAGAAAAGACCCTGATGCTGGGAAGATTGAAGTTAGGAGGAGAAGGGGATGACAGAGGATGAGATGGTTGGATGGCATCACCAACTCAATGGACATGAGTTTGAGCAAGCTCCAGGAGATGGTGAAGGACAGGGAGGCCTGGGCACGCTACAGTCCATGGGATCGCAAAGAGTTGGACATGACTGAGTGACTGAACATCACAATCAATTTTTAAACAATTCCACCAAACTTTATATATTCAAAGTATTTTTCCCCCAGGAGATCACCTATATAGTTTTTTTCCTCAGCTGTGTCATATAGGAAAACAGACACTAACTAATACTTTACAAAGGGAAAAAATAATATTTTCCCCATTAATTAATTAATTAATCTCCAACCCACAGGGAGACTGAAGAAAACTTATTGAGATAAATGAAAAAGAACTGAAGTCTTACAAATGACTTATGAACAGGGAAAAAAGTATTCAAGTTTTTTTAAAGCTTTCACAGGACCTTATAGCATGCAAAGTTAGTTGTATTCTAAAAATTCTCAACATGCTCACATGCACTGAATTAAATACCTCTAAACTCTGTCCAAATAAAATGATTTGCTTATACCTCTTTGTATATAATATGTAAACAATGTTAATTTTGTTTTCAGGACATATCCACTAAGAATCCTTCTGAGCAACATATTATGCTAATTTTCAAAAAGCAAGGATAGGTAGACATTGGCCATTTCATATTCTATTTGTTAATTCTTAATTGTCTAAAATGACTTTCCAGAAAACTTTAGGGAACCAGAAGAGTGCATGTGCAACAAAGATTTATAAATGACAGGGCCTGTCTAGTAAAGGATTCTTCAAAGGAGTAGGTTGAAAGAACTTGTTGAGTAGCTCAGGGGCAGAGTATAAATTTATTATCGAAGCGTGCCCCTAACTAAACAGCATTAGAAATACTCCATCTCTGCTCATTACCCTTTTCTTTTAATCTTCTTTTCCTTGCCTTGCCACTTGTGTGGTAAAATCAAGACTTCTGTGCTTGCTTCTATCTGCTTAGCCTATTTTATTGTTGCAGAGTACTTACTTAAGTCAGCCCAGGAACAAGGCTAAATGGTCCTCTCTGTGGGCAAGCCAGGTTAAAAAGAGACATCAATGACTTTTGAAACACTAAGCCCATAAATAAATATATATATATATATATATGTGTGTGTGTGTTTATTTATGAACTTAGTATTTCAAATGTCATTTTCAAATATATATATATATATATTTTTTTTTCCCATAAATGATGAGGACAGGTTGCGGAATGAGTAAACAAAGTTAACAATTCTAGGTTCTAAGCAAATACCACTCTTTCAAAAAATAGCTTATAGGAACTCAGATACTCTCTTAGCTGACTTGGGCTGTGATAGCAAAATGGTGATTTAAACAGTATAAGTTTATTTTCTCACAGTTCTGGAGGCTAAAAATCTTTTATCAGGATGGCAAGACCCCTCTCTAGCTTGAAGTTGACCAGCTTCTATCTACAAGCTCACAGGGCCAATCCTTGGTGTGGGGAGGGCAACAGAGAGGGTGAGGGGGAGAGAAGGAGAGTGTGAGAAGGCTCTTTGGTGTCTGTTATAACCATAGTAATCCTATCAGATGAGAGTCCTACCCTCACAACATCATTTAACCTTAAGTACTTTCTTAGATGACCGGTCTCCAAATACAGCCACTCTAGGGGTTAGGGTTTCAATATAACAAGAATCTGTGGGGGAGCATAAAGATCCAGTCCATTACTAGGCATTGTTTTCATTTTATTCCAGAAGGAGAAAGTGAACTATATACACTACCTTATAAAATCCTACCACTCCTTCAGAGGCAAAGTAGAAATACAGGTAGAAGTGGTGCAAAAGTACACACTTCCAAACCACTTTCTATTGAATAAGCCTGAGAAAGGTCTGAAGGGAGAGAAAAGGGACAAAAGGGGCAAAAAGAAAATTGCACCCAATTAATTAGAATTTTGGGGTCGCAAAGAGTCGGACACGACTGAGTGACTGAACTAAACTGAATTAGAATTTTGTCTTCAAATAAATATATGCTGAAAAACAAAAAATCAGAACTGAAAATTTCAAGTGATTTAATTATTCTCTTATATAAGCAAGTCTTAATGAAGGATTTTTTCAATGACTTCCGATTTTTTTCCAGATTGAACTGCAAGTTACTACTTCTACTTTTCCTAGGCTACTCAAAGTTTGAATTTCTGTCAGAGCTGCCACGAAAAGCCAAGGCCTGAACAGACCAAATCAGCACTGTCATTTCACTGCAGCCACATTATGAGGAATTAGTCCTAATGAGGGAAGACTTCCTGAAGAAGATGACACAGATGGATGACGAGACAGCTCATGAGTACTCACCTTGAAAGGAAGCTTCATGCTGAGTTGCGTATAAAGTAGGACTTTTAAAAGTCAAATATGGAATCGGATTTAAAGTGTAAGAGTACAGAAGGTCCTTGACATTTACTGACAGAAGACTGCATGCAATCTAAATGGTAACACTTTGTCATTGATAGGATTTCAGGAAGGAAAATAATTGGGCCCAAACAGTGAGCATACACAGTAACTGTGAATAAAGCTAAGGAGAAAACTTTAGACAGAAACAACTGAATGCGGGGAAATTTGAGAGCTAGTTAAGTGAAGGTAAGGAAACTATGAGTGTTTTACTGATGATAAGAAAAGAAAGCTCAAACTTAAGATATGTGAAATGAAACCAATAGGATTTATAAAATAACATGGTTTCAACTGAAATTAGTAAAAAGATAAGCAAAAGACAATACTGATTATAAGGATAAAATGAGGCAATGACGAGGTTTCAGGAAGAGAGATCAGGTGAAATATGTATTTTTTTCCATTGAATTTTGGGTACTAAAGAAAAGGTTTTGAAAACAGATCATATCAGCAAAGAAAAAAGTTTCATTTGGGATTTATTAGCACAAAAATCCTATGACATTTTAATAGTGCTAATATAGATTTAATTCTATTAATTTAGAAATCAATTTCATTTATTTGAATGCCTTACTGCAGACATGTTATTTCAGTTCATCAGTTTATCTTAGATAGAATTATAATAATGGTTTTATGAATTTAAGAAACTACTGTAATTTCTACCTGATAGAACCTACTAATATAAAGTACAGGTCAATAGAAATCAGACTATTTTGGTAGAAATCAAGACGGTAGTTGCTCTTCACCTATATTCTGCAGTGTTTCCCAAATTTTAGTTTTATAGTTGGAACTTACTTTATAATATTAATATGGAGTGAGAGTATTAGAATGTGAAGGTTGTTGAAAAAAATTATTCCTCCCTCCATTAAAGGAGTAAATCACAGCTGTGTGCTAAGTCCTCCCTCTGTTCTTCTTTGCTCACAGTTGTTTTGCAGAAATTTGTCTTTCTACTAGGTGGTAGCTTTCCTTGTTCCCTAATGCTCACTCAGAGTAATAATGTTCATGCTGTCCTGGGAAATTTCTAAGTCAAATACTGTTATGTAACTATTAATATGTCAATCATGTTCTAACTTGAACTTAATGTGCATTGACTGCTGGAATGTAAACTTACCTAAAAAGTATCAGGAAAGCTTATAGAACAGAGTTATTCAAGTCGAGGAGCCTCCTGAGCAGGTCACTTCTCAATTTCCAGGATAAGAGAGCCTGGCAGACAGTGTCAGTCCAATAAGAAAATGAGGATCATACCAAGGAAGGCAGAATCTCTTCCTATTTCTCTTGTCCCACCACTCCTCTGCCTTATTTGTCCTAGATAACTACCAATCTGCTTCCTCTTACATTAGATTACATTTGTCTTTTGGAATTCATATCAGTACTTGCTAGGCTTCTGGCCTCTTTCAAGTAGTCTAATTGTTTTCTGTATCATTCTTTTCTATTGCTGAATATTGCTTCTCTTTATTCTACTCAGTATATAAAGATTCTTTTTTTCTTTTCTCACTATTGTGAACAAATTGCACATGAATATTTGTGTACAGACTTTTTTGTATACTTATTTTATTTGGGGATAAATACTTAGAAATGGAGCTGCTTGTCACATAGTTCACAGCCATTTTCACATCCAATATTGAGTCTTGGATCTCTATATCTAGCTTGCTCAAATGTCCAGAAGAAAATTTCCAAATGAAAAAGGAAGCATAAAAACTCCAACATTAGAGATAAGGGGGAGAAAACAGACAAGCACTGACATATCTCCTCCCATGATAAGATAATTTACACATTTGATCATTGGAAAATCTATACATGTGCACCTCTGATACATTTCACTCATGAGTTTCATGCATTATCTATACTAATTCAATTAGAAAAGGGACCAAGAACAAAGGCAGCACTATTGAACCATGTAATACACACTATGTGCATTAAGAAACACTTTTAAATTATCTTAAAAACACACCACACTTTTATGATGTTCATGCAATTACACCATTTGATTTTTCAATCCCAGTTAATGAAAACCAGAAAATGAAAATTTCTAGTCAAGTAACAACTGCTATATTTTCAAGTTGAGTGAAATTATAGAAGGGATTGGAGCTATCAGATAAAAAAAGAGATCTTTCATATCTTGTCTCCAAGGTATTTCTCCACAATTCTTTTCTCATAAGCAGTGTAACCCCAGTGGTGCTAGTGGTAAAGAACACACCTGCCAATGTAGGAGACATAAGAGATGGGGGTGCAATCCCTGGGTTGGGAAGATTCCCTGGAGAAAAGCCTGGCAGCCCACCCAGTATTCTTGCCTGGAGAATCCCACGGACAGAGGAGCCTGGCAGGCTACAGCCTATAGGGTCGCACAGAGTTGAACATGACTGAAGTGACTAGGCATGCATGCATGCATAAGCAATGTAAAGGTAAATATGGTTTTACATTACATATGTTTATTACTTTTTTTTCACCTCAAGGAAAATGCTGAGACTTACACATACTAGAAATCTAAATTTGTAAGAAACACAGGTAACTAGTAATAAAGTATTTGCAAAGTTTACCAGACTCAGCCATGGCTCATCATGATCTATTTGAAATAAAAGAATGTAAATTTTGCTGTTTGACTTTGCATTAAAGCAGCAGCACTTTCACAAGAGTCTCCTTCATCAGCAGGCAGTATCTTTACCACTAGTGCCAACTGGGAAGCCCACAGTAATATTACTAAATAACAACAGCTCCATTTATTGAGTGCCTGCTTGTTCTGTGCCAAGAATGCTGATATTGGCATTATTATCCCACAGAATTGTCAGAAGGGAACATAACAGAATAAGTATTGTTTACAGGTAAGGAACAAGTTTAGAGCGGTTAAGTTATCACTCTTAGTCATATTGCTTATTAGTGTGCCTCACGGAATGCCTCCCAAAGCAGGATAGTTCAAGATAAAGAAAACAGTTTATAAATATTATATATCAAAATTAACATATCCTCAATAGGTACAGAAAATATAGTATTCAATAGAAGTCATTTATAACTCTAT
Source organism: Cervus canadensis (assembly GCF_019320065.1). Taxonomy (NCBI): domain Eukaryota; kingdom Metazoa; phylum Chordata; class Mammalia; order Artiodactyla; family Cervidae; genus Cervus; species Cervus canadensis. The sequence continues at coordinate 42,998,405 of NC_057405.1, forward strand.
TTTTACAGTGTAACTAAAAGATATATCCTTAATTTAGTAAAGTTTCTCTAGTAACTTCAGGGAACATATTCCTTGCCTTTTAGAGCTGGAGAAACAGATATTAAAATATAATTTGATTAAGATGAATTCCATAGTGAAGAAATTCAGAGAAAACATGCATAGTGAGCCTAATCAAGTCTGATCTGATTAAGAAAGATGCTTGAATCTAATGCACGGATAAGAAGAAGCTATATGACTAGAGGAGAAGTAAGCAGTCTACACAGAAGGACCAACACTCCCAAAGAACTTGAGAGAGAAAGTTTATGGCATAGTCAAGGAACCAAAAGATCAAATGCTTTTGTTGTTGTTGTTGTTGTTGTTGTTGTTTTTCGTTTTGTAATGAAAGGAACAGAAGTGAAAGGTGAGAGAAGAATTTTGCAGAAGAATTAAGATCTATACCTTAAGGCGATGAAAGGTCACTTGAAGACTTTATTCCAGAATACTGTCCTTCATTCCTTCTTTCTCCCAGTTACTTAATTATTATTCAGTCCCTCCTTATTATTCAGTCCCTACTAAGGACCAGACTATACTACATATTGGGATACCTATTGGGATATGACAGGTAACATAACAAAGTTCTTCAACTAACAAGGTATGTTCTTGCAAAGGAAGATAGGCTACGAACAAAATTGCAAGTTAATATATAAAATATGAGAAAGTCATACATACTATTAAAAAGAACAAAAAAGAGATAGAATACCAATCAAACTGAAGTATCCATAAGAATCATCTAGCAAGAGTGTTAAAATGCAAAGACAGACTCAGAAATTCTAGAGTGAGGGCTGAGATTTCCATTTCTAATAGCCTCCCACAGGATGCAAATGTTGCTGGAATATTGCTGGAGTGTTCACCATGTTTTGACTAATAGGGAACAGAACATAAGGAACCTTGTTGTTTGTTCAGGAAACACCTCTTTGTTGGATTACATTTAAATACATTCATAAATAGAGACCTAATAGTGGAGTCCCTAAAATATATGAAGAGAAAAATAGACAATTATATCAATACAATAAGAGACATCAACACATTATTTTTAATAATGGACAGAACAACCAGACAAAACACTAATTAAATACAGAAGGTTTGAGCAACACTGTACATCAACTGAAGCTGATATATACAGAGAGAGAACATTCCTCCAGCACAACACACATTCTTAGCAAGAGCACAAGGAACATTTCACAGAATAGAACATATCTCATGGCACAAGAAAGCAGTAAGAAGTTTAAAAGATTTAAATCATAAAAAGAATATTTTCCGACCACAGTGGAATTAAGCTAGAAATGAATTACAGAAAGAAAACAGAAAATGTATAGAAATAAAACACTCTTAAAACAGTGAATGAGTCAAGGAGGAAATCACAAGGGAGATTTTTAAAGACCTTGATACGAATGAAACAAAATATACCAAAATTTGTGGGATGCAGTGTTCAGAGGGAAATTTAGAGCTATAAGTGCCTACATTAGAAAAGAAGAAAGATCTTAAATGGATAAACCCATTGTACACTTTAAAGAACTAATTTATGAAAGGAAACTAAACACAGAGCAGAAGAAAGAAAATAATACAGTTTAGAATACAGATAAATCATATAGAGAGTAGACAATTGTGCATTTAATTCTATCAATATAAAAAATAATGAAATTTAATTATAAGTTCCAGTATAAAAATGTTGAGGTATGTATAATGCGACATAAAATCTGGCATGATTTTAAGCAAATTGTGGAACTCAAGTAAAAGTAATCCAATACCTGCAACACTGTTGTTCAAGTGTTGTTCAAGAACAAATATCGTGACATAAATTATGAAGAAGGAAATGTAATTTTAAAAAGCTAATTGTCTCTAACCAATAATTATAAATACGAATTGACTTTCAGTGTTTAGAATGAACCTATAGACAGAAGTGAAAGATACCAATAATTTAAAAAGCTAGACAGATAATGTAAATTGGGCCTGCTTGACAATATAAAAGTAAAGTTACCACTCTTAGAAGTAGGCAGAAGTGGAGAGAGAGAGGCTAGGAAAGAATAGATAAGTTGGCAGACTTCTGTCATACCAGGGAAAGGCAAGAAACTTCTTTGTAGCCCTTGAGCATATTAATGTATAAGTGGTGGAAAAGCAAAAAATATACAACATAGCTCAACATAGGTGGAATGAAGGAAGTGGTTTTGGGGTGATAATGTCTAAATAAGTTTATACTTCTATTTTTTATTTCATGGATTGACTTATTTAAAAGTCAGAAATAATAATGAGATAATAATATTTAGGATCATGAGCCCAAGCACAAATGTAAAAAAAAGCAGAAATGCTTAGTAGGAATAGCTTCCAGACAGAAATTCTAGGGCTGGAGATGCATGGAGCAGGGAGTAACTGATTTTTATCATTAATTCTTTAGTACTATTGAGTTTCTCAAAAAACAAATTGATTTGTCAAATGAATAAAAGAGAAAAATAAATAATGTTTCAAAAAGTAAAGGAAGAACTTTATTTCAAGAGGGTGTCTAGATTATTATTTAAAGTTCCCTGAAAGAACAAGTTGTCAGTGACTTCTCAATGTAGTGATCAGGTAACTAGACGGTGCTCTGTAAAGGGAAGAACTATATTATGCCAAAGGCTTGTAAGACTTATAATCAGGAAGTTCAATAATTTCCCTTCCTCACAGGGCAGACAATCAATCAGCCAGTGAGCCAGTTGTCTTGGAGAAACCATCTCTCACTGTCATTCCATATTGTTTTTGAAGTCATAATCAATGCAGTACTTTATCAAATGAAACTAAGAAGAGCAAATATTAAAATGCAAGAGTCTATAAAGTCATTTTTTTTCAGATGGCATGATAGATACCTGAAAAAGTGAAAGGAGTTAGAATTGATAAATTAGTTTAATAAGATAGTCAAAACCAGTGCAAATATACCAAATTCAACAGCACTCATTCATATCAGCCATATCTAGTGAATATACATAATGAAGAAAAAATATCTGACATAAACTAATGTGTATGAATTATAGGAAAAACTCTCATTTTTTGAAATGGCTGCCTATATGAGTTGTCCCAGCTTTTATATTTGTTTCCTCTATCATCCACTGACACTGAACTCCCCTTCATTTTCAAAATCAAAATGTACATTTTTCATGGATTATTCTGCTTAGCCTCTTAGCTAACCATATATCTTTTTTGAAGACATTTAATTTTATTCCTACTATACTATACATTCTACAATTTCTTCCCATTTCTCTGTCTGATCTTTCTCTATGTATTTACTTTCTCTCCATCTACTCTGTTTTAAATAATAAACTTATTAAAGCTCTGTTCTTAGCCCCTTTTCCTTATTACTCTCCCAACTCATATCATGTCCTTCCGTAGCTTAAGTTTCTACCTTGATCTAGATGACTACCAAAATACTCATGCCAGCCGACTTCATTCTGCAAAAGGTTAGGGCAACTTCACTTGGGTCTTCCTTACATATTCCAAATATTGGATATTTCTCACATAATTCCAATGTTCTGGTTCACATTTGAAATTTATAAACCCACCAATTTAATGTATTAGTGAGTAACTCCAGCATTAATCTACCTGTACAAGTCAGGATTCTGAATGTGATGTTTGATTCATCTTTTTTTTCCCCCCCTCACTCATCTAATCTATGAACTGTTCTTCCTCAGCGTACCTAATTTATCAGTTCTTACCTTCACTTCTGTAATTCTAGTTACATTACCACTATCTTTCACATGGGTTATTACCCTGGGCTCCAAACTGTTCTCCTCTCTCCTCATTTGATCCTCTTTAATCCATTTCCACAAGTTACTAGGGCCACTGTTTAGGATGTTAATCTTATTATGTTACTCTCCTTCTTAAAACATATCAATGGTTCATCATCTCTCCTTAGAATAGTCTAAAATGCTGTTAAGACCATCTGGTCACTTTTTTTTTTTTTTTTTTTGCACTTTAGCCTTATTTACTTCTCAGCATATTTCATATACTTAGCAATTCAGTCACACTGAGTTTCTTTCAATCTGTTGAAACTGCCATAAAATTTATCTTCTGGGTTTAAGCATGCTGTTTCCTATGTTAAAATACATTTCCCTGTATACACTGATTTGACAACTATTCCTATTCATTCTTTAGGTCTCAGTTTAAATCACCACTGACTATGGAAAAATGCATCTGAACTTTCCCTTAGCCCTTTTATAATCATTATATCTCCCATTAAACCATAAACTTGTACATGTCAAGAGCTATGTCCATTTTGTTCATTCTTGTCTGCTTTGGGTCACATCAAACTCGGCACTTATTAAGCACTCGAGCTTGACTTCTGTTTCACAGAGACATAATTCTCTCCATTCCTGTGCACATTACCTATAAAAATTCACATCTGCAGTAATCCTTTGTCATTTTCTCTATTCTCAAAAATTAGACTATCCTGTTTGCGTCTAAGTCTACACTGAACAGGTGTCTTCCTATTTTGATAAGCTTCTGACTGGACATAGGCTATTCACTTTATCATGTATTTTCAACTTTAAAAAAAAATTTCTAGCAGATTCTATACTGCAGAATATAAACTGTTGAAGTTATCTCAGTTACAAAATTTATCTGCCCTGAGCCTCTATGTTTGTTGAGGTACTGTCCCCTTTCTTTTCCTTCACCATCAAGGCCTCCAACAAAGTTGCTAAATTGTTGATTCCACAGTTCCTGACCTTCTATTCAATGCTAGAAGGGAATAAATTTACTAAAACAAACATCAACCCTTGCCTCCACTGATTAGAAACCATTTGATGGCTTTGTGTTACCTTCAAGAAAATAAAACCATCTATAGTAAAACACAAATCCCTCTGCATCTTACTGCTGCCTTATTATAACCATCTTAAACCCTTGTTTCCTTAAATAATCCAGAATTCCCAGTGAGTTACTTGAATCAAAATTTATTCCTAGTGTTATGCTGCCTGAAGCCAATACACCACCACCTTTTGAGAAAAGAAAAAAACTTTATTGCTAGGTCAACCAACAAAGGGAAAGGAGGCAAGGCTCAAATCTGAATCCCCAAAATGGGGTTCAGCCAACCTTTTGTGAGTTAGGGCAGGAGGGCTGGTGCGGAGAAGAAGTGGTGGGGCAGGTTTCTCTTGGAGGGTTTGCAACTTGACCTTTTATGGTGTGAAAGTGAAATTGTTTATTCAGTCATGTCCAACTCTTTGCAACCCCATGAACTATAGCCCACCAGGCTCCTCTGTCCATGGAATTTTCCAAGCAAAAATACTGGAGTGGGAAGCCACTCCCTTTTCCAAGGGATCTTCCTGACCCAGTGATCGAACCCAGGTCTGCTGCATTGCAGGCAGATTCTTGGTGGTCTGAACCACCAAGGAAGCGGAGGCTTCAGCACCAGATCTTCCTAGACATTGGACCCTTGCCTTCTAAAAAGGTTCAACATTCAGATTCAGGTCACATTCCTGTCCTTTGGTTCTGTGGTCAGGGGGGAACTTTGGTTCTAGGTGTTCTTTGAGGTTAAAATTTTCTCCTCTGTGCATGCTTCAGCTGCATGACTTGCTGTTTTGCTCTGTTGACTCTGAAAAACAACTATCTTTTAACTTTTCTATTTATTTTTATTAATTTTTATTGGAATATAGTCGCTTTACAGTGTTGTGTTAATTTCTGTTGCACAGCAAAGTTAATCACCTGTATGTTTACATAGATCCCTTCTTTTTCGAGTCCCTTCACATTTAGGTCACCACAGAGCACTGCATAGAGTTCCCTGTGCTATGGAGCTGGTTCTAATTATTTTCAGTATCTTTTTAGAAATAGTATCGGTTCTGCGATTTCACTAGTAGCTTTACTGTTTCCTCCTACATATCTTGTGCCTTGGGTTGAAGAGTGTCCCCCTAAAACTCATGCCCACACTGAATCTAGAAATGTCACCTTATTCAGATACTGGGTCTTTACAGATATAATCAAGGTGAGGGCAAACTTAACTAGTAGTGTGGTGGTGGTTTAGTTGCCAAGTGGTGTCTGACTCTTACAAACCAATGGACTGTAGCCCACCCAGCTCCTCTGTCCATGGGATTTTCCAGGCAAGAATACCGGTGTGCTAAGTCACTTCAGTCATCTCTGACTCCTTAAGACCCTATGAACCGTAGCCTGCCAGGCTCCTCTGTCCATGGGGCCCTCCAGGCAGAATACTGGAGTGGGTTGCAATCTCCTTCTCCAAGAGACCTTCCGGACCCAAGGATTGAACTCGTGTCTCCTGCGTTGGCAGGTGGGTTCTTTATCACTAGTACTACATGGGAAGCTCATAAGAATACTGGAGTGGGTTGCCATTTCCTTCTCTAGGGGGTCTTCCCAACCCAAGTATCGAACCCGAATCTCCTGCATTGCAGGCAGATTCTTCACTGCTGAGCCACCCGGGAAGTGCTACACGTGATTAAGATAGACCCTAATCCAATACCGGTTCCTTTATAAGGAAGGGGAAATTAGAACACAGAGACATAACAGGAGAAACACAGTGCGAAGACATAGAGAAGAATACCTTGTGAAGATGGAGGCAGATACTGTAGTGACCCCTCTGCAAATCAAGAAATGCCAAGGATTGCAGGCATCTACCAGACAATCAAAGGATCAAGGAAGGATCTTCCCTTAGGACCTTCAGAGAGCCTACAGCCCCGCTGACACCTTGATTTCAGACTTCTAGCTTCCAGAACTGAGACAAATTTGTGTTATTCTAAGCCATCTGGTTTGTTGTAATTTGCACTGCAGCCCTGGAAAACTAATGCATCCTAGCAATCAGTCCAAAATATCTTGATAGTTGCTGGTTACATACAACTCAAATCTGATTAGATAGTCTTTATAAATTTAAGGTGTTTTTTTTAAGTACATGTGGTCTAGTTTTGCCATTTTCTTCATAGTTTTAGAAGCTCTTCTTTATTGTGATATTATCTAAATTACAGGATATTTGTAAAAAACTACATTTGGGATTGCACACAGTCAATGTTTAGCAACTGTAATTAATGCAACTGAGAATAATTGGGGTAAACAATTGAGATACATTCTCTTGTGTAAATAAAGTTTCTGGTGCAGGTTTTTATCTTGAGACAGTTTCTGGGAGATGATAGATAGTGGCACCTTGAAACAAAAATATGAATCTCAATGTTACAGGTGCTCTTATTCAGTCACTTGGGAAGAACCCTGCCACACTTGGAGGCCCTAACAAGGAGATGGCCAGGTAGTGCATTAAACAATACCCTCAGCTGAGGGAAACCATGTTTGCCAAATCAGGGCTAACATTTGTTTCAGTTGCTATTGAACCTTAGGAATCAGCTAAAACTCATAAATTTATTTCACTTCCATGATCTGTTAGGATGGCCAATGGATCTGTTTAGCTTTAAAGTCATGACTTTCTAATTTCTTTGCAAGTAAATGTTCCTACAACTATCACTTCTGAATACAAGCATATACATTTTTACATGAACACACACAAAAAAATACATTTCATCTCATACATCAAAGAGGACCACCCAGCCAATTATTTTACTGTAGCTGTATCTGCTGAGACTGTGAGTTACTTTAATTTGCATTCAAAAGAGAAGACAGAAAATTCCCAGTGAAATAAAAATGCTTAGTTTTGCTGGTTCAATAAAGCAGAACAATGAGTTAAACACTGCCTTTAAAAACAGTATTTGTACTTTTGAAGGTTAGTGGAATTTGTGGCGGGGGGGAGGGGGATCTCAGTGATATTTTGGTTTGGAGACTTAAAGACAAAAATCAAGAAAACTTGGTGAGAACTGGGAGACCATCTGACAGAGTAAAAAGGTCACTATTCTTGCTTCATTCTCTTCTACAAACACAGAGACCTCTGGAGTGCGCTTTAGGAAAATCCTGTCAGAAGAAAGAGCACCTGAAGCAACCCGTAATCAGAGCTGTAACTGTAATCATAATAATTGTTCTACTAAAACTAATGAAAATTTATATTGGAATTCATCCTTGAGACATTCATGTGAAGTACCTATTCCTTCCCTGCTGTTAGTCACTAGTCTCTGAAAAAGTATTGTGGGAGTAAATGTCAACTTAGCTCTTTTTTCACTCTAGGTTAACAGGGTAAAAACAATCCGGACAGAGAAATTACATAGATGGGCAAATGAGAGGGGAAACAAGTCTGTCTGATGAAGAGATATTTCAGGAAATATGTTATTCTAATGCAAATGATTTTCCTGATGATTTTCTTTAGGGGTAAACTGCTTTATTGTCGTTGCCACTGGAAGGCGAAGTATTGTTCGTGTGCTGGATATCTTGAGCTCTCAAGTTCATTTCCACCTTGAAGCTGACTCCTCCAGGGAATAGGTAATGAACCTGACACATTACCCGTATCCCTGAAGAAGACAGTGCTTCAGCTGGGGCATGGTACATATCAATCCAGTCGTATCTGTGAGAAGATGATGACCTTACAACAGCCAATGTCTCTCAAATAACAGACAGATGGCAAAAAACAAGCCTGAAAACACCAAGATGAAGCATAGAAAAATCAAGGGTAAACAAAATTGTTTGTCTGATTCACAGTGAGATGTACTTTGCCACTGAGCTTTGGAGTTTTGGTGCCAAAGAACTCTAAATGAGATGAAGTTGGCAAGATAAATTATAGGTTATGTCTAGCATACTTCATGGCATTTTGAAATTTTAACATGTTCGTATTGGGAACTTCTGACATTATCATTAGCAGCTATGGGAAGCTTGACACTGATTCCATCACTTGTGTTTCTCCCTTTTCAAAGACAGAGCAGGCTTCTCCTCACATCATAGCTTATTTGTCTGTTCTCTCTTCTTTCCAGACTTAGAGTAAATAATCACTAAGAAAGTAAGGAGGTTTTGCCTTTCCTAAAGACAGTTGAGTCAGTGAAGTAGCCTGAATTTCTCATGAGAAGAATAAAGAAATGCCTCACTGTACCAGCCCTAAGATGGGTGAAATTTTCCCTAGTTATTTTTCAGAATATTCTTCTGAAAAGTATTGAGAGCTATTTATCATTATGAACAATTACCCTCCTAGAAGTAAAACCATCTTTTTCTTATTTTCTGACTTATTTATGTTTTATATTCCATGGTGTGTCTTGGACACTCAGATTCTACTTTATACAAAGTGTTTTTCATTTTCTATCTGATTTTAAATCCATTTACCTTGTCTAACTTTCAGAAAATTAAATTTCTTTTAGTTACAGTCTCTCCTCACTTTACGTCTTTGGTCCTCTTAAACTAGGGCAGAGATCCATAACCAGAGTTCCAAACTGCCTTTCTCATTGGCTTATCTCTTTTTAATTCCATTTGATAGTGAAGCTCCAGGAAATGCTCTACTCAGATTGCTCAACACTTAGCTCAGATTTTCTTATAACCCCCCTTTCATACCATCGTGCTCAAAGACATGTATTGAAGATCGATAATTTCTCAGCCTTATAGTTACTTAATCCTCTCAATTACTTCATTTGGAAAAAATTTAACATCATCTACATATAAGGCATTGTGATAAGCCCTTTGGAAGCAAAGCAAGTGAAATTCGGTAATATGAAAATAAATAAAGGAAACCTCATTTAAAGTGGAGTGGGGAGGCTCTGAAGAGCGAACTCTCATGCGTCCATCACTCACCACAGCTTACAAACCCCTGCAGGAATAAAGGTATCCTTCAGCTGCACCACCACCAAGCTGCCTACCACCAGCAGCCAACGAAGAAACATCATACCCTTTCCAATTTCCTCCTAAAACCTAATAAGAGCTGACCTTCCCTTTGTCTCCTGTGACTTTCTTATGACTCACTATAGTTTGCATGTCTCTAGTTGCCATTCCCTGCTATTCCCAAATATTTTCCTGGTAAAATAATCAGCTCTTTTGTTAAGGTTAAAAGTAACTTTCTCAGGGCTATCCCAATGTGGAAGGTATGAGTTATACATCTTATAACTTATTATATAGCAGACTGAACTGATTTACAGAGGTCAGCAGCGACATTTATTTTCCTGAGTGCTTTCTTTTGCAGCAAGGTTCCCCTCCCCACTGCCCAAAGCAAGCTGGGCAACCCAGAGATGTTTCCTAGAGGTGGCACTCAACTACTGGCTGGTAGAAGTTACTACATCAATATACTGACTCCCATTTCCTTTGAGTGGGATGATTCTGAGACTCATGTTTGAGCTCCCCAAATTCCTTGGTGGCAATAAGATCTTATTGCTTAGAGTGATTTCTCAGTATAAATTGCTTTATGGTGTCCATTTCATTTGAAGTTTTCCTTTCACATTCTTACTCCCTGTCTTAGCTGAGATCCTTTAGAAGCAGAGCTCAATACAAGCATCATATACATATAATTTATTTGGGAAGTATAGGGAACATTGACAGGGAAATAGGGAAGTGCTAAGAGGAAGAAACCAATCCATTCCAGTGTGCATTACTAAGCTAGCAACCATAGGGTCTGCTTAACTCTGGGAGGAAAGGAAAATTCGTACTCAGAGATGTGACAGCCAGGGAAAGGAGACCTGGAATTATACACCAACTCCCACAAAATGTTGTATGAGTGCTCTAGAGTTCATTTAGTCCCCTGGCACTCCCATCTTGCTAATTGAATCAACACAGTTGTCTCCATACTGGGGAAAGCCCTTATATCTGGAGATGCTGATACCATCCTCTGGAAAGCAGCATAACAAACATGTTGAAATAAGAGGTTTTGAGGCTATTAAGTGGACTATTAACACTGTATGCTACCCTTCCCCACTTGCCTGCCTTTCTGGAATCATTTCCAACAAATTGCTTACATTAGAATCTTTATCTCAAGAGTTACTTGTGGAGGATCTCACACTAAGAAAATCATGTTTCCTTGTGACAATAGAAGACTATAGATAAAATACTAAAACAAATGTAAAAACAACATGCTTTGGAAGGAAAAAGACAAGGGAACAATCAGGAAATGTCTCTTGGGGAAGATAAAGATTGAGGTAAATTTAGGACCAGTAGGAATTGAGTAAATAAAGACAGGGAGAAGGACGCAGATGTGAAGCACATTTCATCAAGTTGTAGGAAAGCATGAAGGTTGGGGCTGTGGGAGCTGTATGGACCAGATGCAGGCAATAAGACTATGTGTTTGCTGGTACAGAATTTAAACAAATAATAAATACTGGAAAAGGGAATCCTACGCTACTGGTGGGAATATAACTTGATGCAACCATGATGGAGAAAAGTATGGAGGCTCCTTAGAAAACTAGAGTTACCATATGAGCCAGAAATCTCACTCCTAGACATATATCTGGAGAAAATTCTAATTCAAAGAGATACATGCAACTCACTGGTCATAGCAGATCTATCCAAGGTAGCTAAGACATGCAAGAAGCAAGAAACTTAAATTTCAGCCTATGAATGAATGATAAAAATGTGGTGTATATATATATACATACATATGTATACACACCTACACATATATATGCACATACACATGCTTACATGTATTTATATATGCATATGTGTGTGTGTGCTCAGTTGCTCAGTTGTGTCTGACTCTGCAATCCCATGACTATAGCTCGCCAGGCTCTTCTGTCCATGGGATTTCCCAAGCAAGAATACTGGAGTGGGTTGCCATTTTACCCTCCAGGGGATCTTCCCAACCCAGGGATCGAAACCACTTCTTCTGCATTGGCAGGCAGATTCTTTACTACTGAGCCACCTGGGAAGCCCATATGTATTTATAGATAGATATACATGCACACATATATATGCATATATATATGTATATACACACACACACACATATACCTACAATGGACTATTACTCAACCTTAAAAAAGAATGAAATAATGTTATTTGCAGCAACATGGATGGACGCAGAGATTATCATACTGAGTGAAGTAAGTCAGACAGAGAAAGAGAAATATCATATGATACCACTTTTGTGTAGAATCTAAAAAATTGATACAAATGAACTTACTTATAAAACAGAAAAAGACTCACAAACAGAACACATATTTATGGTTCCTAAAGAGGAAAATGAAGAGAGGGATAAATTAGGAGTTTGGAATTAACATACCTAAACTGCTATGTATAAAACAAGGTCCTACTGTAAAGCACAAGGTATGATATTCAATATCTTATAACAACCCAACATGAGAAAGAATCTATATGTATATCTGAATCACCTTGTTGTACACCAGGAACTAACACAACATTGTAAATCAACTATACTTCAATTTTAGAAAGTATCTTTTACAAAGCAAAATGTAATTGTGAAGAAGTCTAGTTTATTCATTTCTTAATAAACTGCACATTTAATTTCATAGCAGAACTTTGTCTAATCTTAGGGCAAAAGAATTTCTGTTTTCTTCAACTGTTCTTTATAGATTTATACTTAGGTCTCTGATTTGTCTTGAGTTAATTTATATAGGATATGAGATTTAAAATGAGGTTTTTTTTTCATATGTAATTTTTCCAGCAGTCTTTGCTGAAGACGATCACTTCTTTATTGAATTGCTTTTGCATCTTTGCAAAACTCCAATAACTTTATTTGTGTGGGTCTATTTCTGGACCTCTCTTCTGTTCTACTGATATATGTGCTTATAACTTTGCCAACAGAGCACTATCTTAATTACTGTATCAACTTATTTTACTTATTCAAAATTATTGAGCCTATTATAAATCATATTTTTACATATAAATGTTAGAAACAGCTTGTCTGTTTTCTCAAAAATGCAGCATAGATTTTAATTGGAATTGAATTAAACACATAGATCAATTTGGGAAACTGATATCTTTACTACATTGATTCTTCCAATTCATCCCCATAGTATGTCTCTTCATTTATATGTCTTTGCTTTGCTCATCAGTATTTTGTAGCTAACAGCATTCAAATCCTATACATACTATAATAGATATATACCTAAATATTAATTTAATAATTTTGTAAATGATATCTTTTATTTCTAATTTCATTTATTTAATGCTGAATGTGGAGTAATTTCAATAGTAATTCAGTTAAAATGTATGTGCCGAAATTATATTCTAGATAAGTTTCTAGAAAAAAAAATTTTTTAAAGAGTCTTGGGGGTCTACAAAGAGATTCATGTCACCTGTAAATATGACGTTTTATTATTTCCTTTCCAATTTGTTTGTCTTTTATTTCAAACTCTCTCTCTATTGCACTGACTAGAACTTCCATTTTAAGGTTGAGTACAGAGAGCAGACATTCTTACCTTCTCACAGATCTTAGGGGGAAAGCGTTCACTATTTCACCATTGACTTAATATTATCTGTAAATTTATAGTGCTTGCCCTTTATCATTATTGAGCAAATTCCCGCTAATTCCAGCCGGCTAGAAGTTTGTATTATTAACAGGAATTGAGTTCTGTCACAGGATTTTCAGCATCAATTGACATTATCATACACTTTTTATTCCCTTTCTGTTAGTATGATAGATTGCATTGATTGGTTTTCAATACTGAACCACCTTGTCATTCTGAGGATAAAATCAGTTTGGTCATAATGTATTATTGTTTTGAATTTCTCTGGATTTTATTTACTAATATTTTTTGAGGATTTTGGTCTATATGAGAATTGGGGGTCTGCAATTTCGCTTTTCATGTATTGTCTTTGGTTTAGGTATCAGGGTGAATTAGATTTCTAAAGTTGCATAACAGTGCAGTTCAGTCTCACAGTCATATCCCACTCTTTGCTACCCCATGGACTGTAGCACGCCAGGCTTCCCTGTCCATCACCAACTCCTGGAGCCTACTCAAACTCATGTCCATCACGTCGGTGATGCCATCCAAACATCTCACCCTCTGTCGTCCCCTTCTCCTGCCTTCAATCTTTCCCAGCATCAGGGTCTTTTCCAATGAGTCAGTTTTTGCATCAGGTGGCCAAAGTATTGGAGCTTCAGCTTCAGAATCAGTCCTTCCAATGAACATTCAGGACGGATTTCCTTTAGAATTGACTGGTTGGATAAAGTTGCATTACAAATAACCACAAACTTAGTGGTTTAAATCAATACTCATTTAATACCTTAGAGATTCGGGGTGGAGGATTGAAAGACTGGGCAGAGCATAACTGGTATCTCTACTCAGTGTCTCAAAAAGCTGAGATCAAGGTGTCAGCTGGGCTGTATTCTCATCGGCAGTGTCGACTTCTTTTTTAAACTCTAATGATTATTGGCAAAGTCAATTTCCTTTCCTCCATATAGCTCATGAAGACTACATCTTCAAGACCAGCAGAAAAAATATCTGTTTGGCACCACATCTTCTTTTTAAGACTCATTTGATTGACTCAGGACCACTCTGGCTAAACTCCCTTTTGATTAACCCAAAGTAAAGAGATTAGTAACTTAATTATGGGAATGGTCTTCCATCATATTTACAGACTCCACTTAAACTCCAGCAGAAGTTATTAAATAGGTCATGTACCTAAGGAGTCGATAATCACAAAAACCAACAGAATTCTTAGCTTACTACTTAGGTTTAGTCTCATAAATGAACGAATATTTTTTCACTTTTCTTTACTGGAATAGCTTATGTAGAATTGATATCATTTTATGTTAATCCATTGTAGAGTTTGCTAGTGAAACATCTGAGTTGGAAATTTTCATATTCAGAAGCTTTTTTAGTGTAATTCAGTTTCATTAATAGTTACATATTCCTATGGTTATCTATTTAATCTTGAATGAATTCTGTAGTTTTTAAAAAATTAGGTAATTTTATTATTTTTCAGAATATATGTTCCTGTGCTGAAACACTTACATGGAGTTTGTACAATTCCTTCATTATATGCCTGAAGTCTGGGGAAACAGGGGTCTGTAGTGCTATTACCTATTCCATTCCTGATAGTGGTAATTTGAATCTTCCCCTTTTAATTTATCAGTTGAATCAAAGTTATACATTTTATTGAACTCTCCAAAGAAATATATTTAGTTCTCAATATTTTTTCTTCTATTGTTTTCTGTTTTCAATATCTTATATTACTGTTCTTTTAAATCTCCTTTAGTCCCCTATATTTTACTTTTTGTTCATTTCTTAAGGTAGAATCTTAAATTACTATTTAAGAGCATCCTGCAACTTTTGATATGCAATATTTTCCTATTTTACCAGTTCAAAAATACTCCAAATTTCCTTACAATTTCCTCACTGATCACTGGAGAAGGAAATGGCAACCCACTCCAGTACTCCTGCCTGGAAAATCCCAGGGACGGGGGAGCCTGGTGGGCTGTGGTCTGTGAGGTCCCACAGAGTCGAACACAACTGAAATGACTTAGCAGCAGCAGCAGCATTGATCACTGAGTTATTTCTAAGGGTGCAATTTCCAAGTGTTTTATTTTCCTGTTATGATTCCTTTAATTTCAGTTTAATTCTATAATATCAGTATATTTTGTATAATTGTTGCTGTTCAGTCATTAAGCCATGTTCGACTGTTTGCAACCCCATGGACTGTAGCATGCCAGGCTCCTCCATCCTTGACTATCTCCCGGAGTTTGCTCAAATTCAAGTCCATTGAGTTGGTGATGCTATCTAATCATCTCATCCTCTGCCGCTCCCTTCTCCTTTGCCTTCAATCTTTCCCAGCATCAGGGGTAACTGTATAATTACAATTTTTAAAACATTTGTCAGGATATATATTATCGCTTAGAATATGGTCCATCCTTGAGAATGGCCCATATTCACTTAAAAGGATGCATACTCTATTGTTAAAGTAAGAAATACTCTGTTAATGTCAACTAGACCCTATCCACTAAAGGTCTTATTTAGGTCTTCTATAAATTTTTATTTTGTCTATTAATTCTATTTATTAGTGAGGGAAAATTTTGATACCTCCAAATATAACTATGGGTTTGTCTATTGCTCCTCTCAGTTTGTAGATTTTTGTTTCAAATATTTTGAAGCTCTATTAGTCACTGTGTT
The DNA here is from genome assembly GCF_019320065.1 of Cervus canadensis. Taxonomy (NCBI): domain Eukaryota; kingdom Metazoa; phylum Chordata; class Mammalia; order Artiodactyla; family Cervidae; genus Cervus; species Cervus canadensis. The sequence goes on from NC_057405.1 coordinate 43,014,316, forward strand.
AGTCTTCTATCACTGCTATAACTTTCCCAAAAACTTAATGAATTGAATAACAGAACTCTTTTTTTCATGGTTTGGTAGTTTAGTTTGGCTTAGCTAGTGTCTCTGATCCAGGTTTTACATGGCCATAATTAAGATCTTATTCAACGGGAATCTTATTGGGGACTCTGGGAAGAATCTACCTCCAAACTCAGCCATGGTGTTAACAGATTTCAGTCTCTTGCAGATATAAAACAGAGGCTGGCTATCAGCTTGGGGATGCCCTTAAGCATTAGAGGTCTCTTTCCTTCTTGCACATGGTCCTATATATCTCAGGGCCAGCAACATAATCTAGAATCATACTTATGCTAGACTATCTCTAACCAATTCTGTTGCATCTCTTGACTCCAAACAGAAAAAGGTTTTCAAGTGTTCATGTAATTAGGTTAAGACTACCTGGATAAATCAGAATAGTTTTCCTGTTCAATGGTCTATAATCTTAATTACATCTGCAAAATCCCCTTTTCAATGTAATGTAATATATTCACAGAATTGAGGGATTTGAGCATGGACATTTTTGGGAAGAGTTATTCTGCTTACTACAGTTTATACAGATACATGATAATTACATCTTTGTGATGAGTTGGGCTTTTAACCATTAGAAAATATTCCTTTTTATCCCTTTTAATTTTTTTCCCTAGGACTACTTTGATAATAAACAAGTCTGCATTTCTTTCTTTTGATGGTTTACTATTTTCATTTTCTTACTTTTAACCTACATATTTTACATTATTTGAAGTGAGTTTCCTATACACAAAATATGGTAGAATCATTAGTTTCATCCATTCTGCCAATCTCTATTATTTAAATGATGTGTTTAGATCAATAACATTTAGTTTAGTTATCAATATATTTTTATTTAGTCCTATCATTTTATTTTTGCTTGTTTTTCCTGTTTTTCACACCTGTACTGAAAATATTTAGCATTCCACTTTAATTTACTTATTATGTTTTTATTATATCTCTTTGTATAGTTTTTGTGGGCCAAGTGGCAGGAAGATGAAGATAAAAACAAAAGCAATGGCGATTGTTCTACCACTAGGGACCACAGGTCAGCTGATAAGAAGGTTGCCCAGGCTCAGAGTTTTAAGCTCCTGTAGGTCTATGGTGCTGCTAGGGTCCGTGTTACTGTTGCTGCAACTATGATACTACCTGTAGGCTGGGGCATGAGAAAACAAGAAACAAAGAGCAGAACTCCTTTAATTTCTCTGAGCATTATTATTTCTTTTTCCCCTACTTCAAACCACAACTGGAACTAACAATCCTACTTTCTCTTTGATGACAAACACCTATCTCATTTCCCCATTTACTCCCCATTCATCATCAGCAAAGCTGCCAATCACTCATTCATTCCTCCAAGTTCTTTAATCACAACTTAAAAAAAAAAAAAAGACACACTTTTAATAGAACCTCCATGTCTTTCTTATCTTGCTAATTCAACACTTGGTCATATTCCTTCCTTTAAATTCAGTCCCGTAATTATTGTTGGATATATATATATATATATATTTAATTTTGTTAATGAGATTCAATAAAAAATAATGCTGCTGAACTTCCACCCTTTTCAACCTTCCTTATTCCTCCTATGCAAACTTTATTTAATTTACAGAACATTTCTTACAGAATATAATTTACAGAATGTTTTTAACAACATAGCTGTAATATTATCAATGACAGTCTTGTGACTGAGTCAGTAGTCATTCCTCTGACTCCATAACTCTTTGTATTTGCAGGATTTTATTATGTGTACCACATTCTTCTTAAAAAAATATCTTGGCTTTATTACTCATTATTTTTCTGTTTCTCCCAACTTCAAAGTTCCCCTTGGACTGCAAGGAGATCAAACCAGTCAATTCTAAAGGAAGTCAACAATGAATATTCCTTAGAGGACTGATGCTGAAGCTGAAGTTCCAATAATTTGGTCACCTGATGCAAAGAGCCAACTCATTGAAAAAGACCCTGATGCTGGGAGAGACTGAAGTCAAGAGGAGAAAGGGGTAACAGAGGATGAGATGGTGGGATAGCATCATGGACTCAATGTACATGATTCTGAGCAAACTCCAGGAGATAGTAAAGACTGAGGAACCTGGCATGCTGCAGGCCATGGGGTCACAAAGAGTCAGACATAGCTTAGGGACTGTTCTAAACAGTCCTTAAAACTTAGGGACTGAACAACAAAAACTTCAAAGTTGAATCAAATATTCCTTAAAGTTAGTTTCTTTACTCAAAATCTACAATTTTAAAATGAATTTTTTTTTATTCAGTTACACAAGAAATTGTGGGGGAAAGTTAATAGCTTTTTATTTTGACCAAACCACTATCTAGCAAGGATTTAAAAGTTAATACATATGTATTTTTTAATGCTGGTCTTGTCAGTTAGCTCAGGACCGTTAGATTCACTTGGAAATAGTGTTACAGCAAGTATTACTCAGTAAAAAAGAAAGGATTGTACTGCCTTGATACATAATGAACAAAGTATACTTGTCTGATCACCTATGAAGCTAGAAGGTAACGGAGCTAGAAATTATGAGTTGCATGTGTGCAGCTGGGCCTGAAAGTAAAGGATTTGTAAACCACAGGCAGTGCTAGTATTGATATCAACAAAAAGAAGAACATCTGAAATAGAGGAAAAGAAGAGAATGGGAAAGACTAGAGATCTCTTCAAGAAAAAAACAGATACCAAGGGAACATTTCATGCAAAGATGGGCACAATAAAGGAAAGAAATGGTATGGACCTAATAGAAGCAGAAGATATTAAGAGGTGGCAAGAATATACAAAAGAACTATACAAAAAAAATCTTAATGACACAATAACCACTATGGTGTGATCACTCACCTAGAGCCAGACATCCTGGAGTGTGATGTCAAGTGGGCCCTAGGAAGCATCACTATGAACAAATCTAGTAGAGGTGATGGAATTCCAGTTGAGCTATTTCAAATCCTAAAGATGATGCTGTGAAAGTGGTGCACTCAATATTCCAGCAAACATGGAAAACTCAGCAGTGGCCAGAGGACTGGAAAAGGTCAGTTTCTATCCCAATCCAAAAGAAAGGCAATGTCAAAGAATGTTCAAACCACCTCACAATTGCACTCATCTCACACGCCAGTAGAGTAATGTTCAAAATTCTCCAAGCCAGGCTTCAACACTACGTGAACTGTGAACTTCCAGATGTTCAAGCTAGATTTAGAAAAGGCAGAGGAACCAGAGACCAAATTGCCAACAGCCATCGGATCATAGAAAAAGCAAGAGAGTTCCAGAACATCTAGCTCTGCTTTATTGATTATGCCAAAGCCTTTGACTGTGTGGATCACAACAAACTGTGGAAAATTATTCAAGAGATGGGAGTACCAGACTTCTTGACCTGCCTCCTGAGAAACCTGTATGCAGGTCAAGAAGGAACAGTTAGAACCAGACATGGGACAATGGACTGGTTCCAAATCGGGAAAGGAGTACATCAAGGCTATATATTGTCACCCTGTTTATTTAACTTATATGCAGAGTACATCATGAGAAACATTGGGTTGGATGAAACACAAGCTGGAATCAAGATTGCTGGGAGAAATATCAATAAGCTCAGATATGCTGATGACACCAACCTTATGGGAGAAGGCAAAGAGGACTAAAGAGCCTCTTGTTTCATGAAAGTGAAAGAGAGTGAAAAAGCTGGCTTAAAACTTAACATTCAAAAAACTAGTATCATGGTGGCATGGTCCCATCACCTCATGGCAAATGGATGGGGAAACAAATGGATGAATGGAAACAGTGACAGACTTTATTTTCTTGGGCTCCAAAATCACTGCAGATGGTGACAGCAGCCATGAAATTAAAAGACACTCCTTGGAAGAAAAGCTATGGCCAACCTAGATAGCATATTAAAAAGCAGAGACATTACTTTGCCAACAAAGGTCTGTCTAGTCAAAGCTATGGTTTTTCCAGTAGTCATGTATGGATGTGAGAGTTGGACTATAAAAAAAGTTGAGCACTGAAGAACTGATGCTTTTAAACTGTGGTGTAGGAAAAGATTCTTGAGAGTCCCTTGGACTTCAAGGAGATCAAACCAGTCAATTCTAATGGAAAACAGTCCTGAATATTCATTGAAAGGACTGATGCTGAAGCTCCCATACTTTGGTCACCTGACACAAAGAACTGACTCATTAGGAGGGACCTTGATGCTGGGAAATATTGAAGTCAGGAGGAGAAGGAGACGACAAAGGATGATATGGTTGGATGGCATCTACTTGATGGACATGACTTTGAGCAGGTTCCAGTAGTTGGTGAAGAACAGGGAAGCCTGGCACCCTGCAGTCCATTGGGTCACAAATAATTTGACATGACTGAGCAAACTGAACTGAACTGAACAGATGGCTCTATTAACATTGGGCAGCAAGGAGACAGGCCATAGTAATTTCATACATGTAAAAGCTTATTATAAGAAACAGAATAATAAACTAAGCTTAAATCATAAAATCAGGATTTGGGTTCAAAATAAGTTAAAATTTCCCCCTCTTTGTAAAGGTCTTTAAGTACTGGGAAGAATTAATTAAGAAATTTTTTTAAAACCTGAGGAGTCTTATTCCTTCAAGTATCTCTAATAAAAGGACTGGCATTAACCTACTGATATATTACCAGACATAAGCACAAGGCAAGTGGTTGAACTAAGCAGGCTCTTGAGAAATTTGTACTGCTATAGGCAAAGAGCCATGATGATTATAATAAATTTATAAACAACACAGACTACACCAAGAAAATAAGAATAATTATAATATATATGTAGAGTACTCTTTAAAGGAAATATTTTCCATCCTTTCTATATTTCTAGGTACATAGAGAATACATAAAAATTTCTGCACAGACACTTGGGTTATATAAACACTTGTAAACCTTACAAAAGAAAACTCAAATTCCTATAAAATTCTTCATTCTTTTATTGGTGAGCTTATGCCCATTTCCTTATTCAATTTTCAGATACTTTTATATTATGACCAGTGATCTAATTGAAGAGGTAATCTGTGAGTATCTGTGTGTTTATGTGTATGAGTGTATGATTGGGACCAGTATTATTAGTATCTTACTTTTACATCAGTAATACTGTTTTTCCATTGGGAAATATGCAGAGAAAGAACTCTACTTCTCAGTCTTTGCAAACAGAGAATCATGTCACTGACTTACAGGTGAAAAACCCTGCCTCATATGATCTTAAACTTTTGATCTGTCCGACTGACTAACAGTATTATTTTTGACAGAGATCCAATAAATTTCAAATCTGGTATCTCTAAACCACTTACAGCCATAAGCAATCCTCACAGGCAGCCTATTCTATATTTATAAATCCTTTTGGGACAGGTTTCTTACTCTATCTCAATTTCATCAGAATATGAGAGAGGCTGAATATCAATTTCTTCCAAAGTTTTTTTGTCCCTAGATACATGTAACTATATTCAAAGGAGAATTTGCTGGAAAAAGTAAAACTCATTCACAATCAACTGCCCGTTTCTTACCAAGCAAATTCACCAGGGACTGCACTAATGGACATTTGTAGGATGAGGCAGCAAATGTTTTGGCTGAATATTTTGGCTTTTAGCCTGAGTGAGCTTTTTACAGAATACAAAGCATGAGAATGCTGAGCAACACAACGCTATGAATAAATTGCTGAGAACTTTTACAAGGAGGAAAACATGCCATTCTGAAGGACAAGTTCTTTTGTTTTTGACATCCCCAGAATCCAGAAACTTTAACAGTAAGAGCTTGCTTTGGAGGATAAAACATTATGAGTAATGAAATAATAGCTTTAATAGTTCAGTGCAGCAGTTTCAGGGAGAGGGAGAGAAATGATCATTGTACATACGCGTGTGTGTGTGTGTGTATATATATATATAAACTTTTATTCTTGGTATTTCATTTATTCACAGATATGTTTACAGAATTTTGTAGCAAAGTAAAAGATCCATAGCCTAACAAAAAGCAAAACTATTCTCTTGGTGAGAACTGCCATCTATAATAATCATTATTATTTCTAACTTTAGGGGGAAAACACCAGTTTAAAATTTGCACCTTCAGTCTAGATGATAGCCTTCAACATTTTTCCCGCGTCCAATTGTCATTTTAGCTTTTCATGCTAACAATTATTGAAAAGCACATTTAACAGCTATCGTATGTAAAACTGTTCTAGGGACCAACAAGGAGAGCAAATCATCACCTGAAAGAACTTTAAAAAATAAGAAAGGATTTTAAGAAAAATGAATGAAGAAAAGGGTTGAATTATAATAAGATAAATAATTATCAGTTCAGTTCAGTTCAGTCACTCGTGTCCAACTCTTTGCGACCCCATGAATCGCAGCACGCTAGCCCTCCCTGTCCATCACAAACTCCCGGAGTTTACTCAAACTCATGCCCATCGAGTCGGTGATGCCATCCAGCCATCTCATCCTCTATCATCTCCTTCTCCTCCTGCCCCCATTCCCTAATTATAATTAAAGTTATAGCATAATATACAAATAAATATTATATATAAGTTATTATAACAAATTATAATAAAATAGAAACTTACATATAATTTTACTATACATAAAATATATAATAAAAACATATTTTATCTCTATAATAAAATGTAAAGAATTTCTACTATGCTGTACTCAGAAAAGGTATAGTTTCAAGCTCACTAGCAATTTAATTGCAGATTTTTAGAAAGTACTATAGTTTTTCCTGTGGGTATGGAGATATACGGAGAAGGAAATGGCAACCCACTCCAGTATTCTTGCCTGGAGAATCCCAGGGACAGAGGAGCCTGATGGGCTGCTGTCTATGGGGTCACACAGAGTTGGACACAACTGAAGCAACTTAGCAGCAGTAGCAGCATGGAGATATACAATGAACTATTTGTGGTACGACAGCAAAAAATAATTTGAATCACTTGCAGTGTTTCAATTATCTGTATCATTGCATTAACACATTTATACCATTCTCATAAAGTTTGTATCACTGTTAAACAGCAGGGAAAGGAGCAGGACATAAAGTCTGAAAGAATGACATAGCCATAGGACATATTGAAAACTGCTTAGAACCAACTAGTTCCAAGATGGCAGAAGATTCAACTTCTAGTAGACCTTGAGCCTCATTATATGCTCATTGTAATACATTAGCACACTAAATGGTACCAGCATCATGATTCTGAGGCCAACCATAAAAGGTCAGGGCTCCCCTGGTATCTCAGATGATAAAGAATCTGCCTGCAGTGCCGGAGACCGAGCATTGAAACCCAATCCGATCCCTGGGTTGGGAAGATCCCCTAGAGAAGGGAATGGCTAGCCACTCCAGCATTCTTGCCTGGAGAATTCCACAGACAGAGGTGCTTGCCAGGCTGCAATCCATGGAGTCACAAAGAATTGGACATGATTGAGTGACTAACACTTTCATATTCATAGAAGGTCAAAAAGTGGGCAGTGGCCCAATTTCTGGAACTCTGTCCCTTTCCCAACGTAGTTGGAATAATTCTCCCACTCATTAGCATATGAAGTTACCCAGTCTATAAAAATACCATGCCATATTTTGAGGCTCTCTCACTTTCTGAGATAGCCCACAACCTGTCTGTAGAGGGTGCTACTCTCTAAATAAATCCACTTCTTACCTGTCATGTCATCTGTGAATTATTTCACAACAAAGCAAGCCACCCACTAGCCAGCCCCAAATCAGCTTCAGGACACGCAAAACTCCACAGCCACCATGTCAGGAACCATCCTAGCTGCCAGTGGACAGACACCAGCTCCACAGCCCCCAGGGCACCCACTGTGCCCACCAGCAGTCAGATGCCAGCTCTGAAACACCTTGGACCCTCAACAGTGCCACAGGATCTAGCCCCAGCCCCGCTCACCAGTAGGTCAACGCCAGCCTTGGGACATTCCAGACCCCAGAACTAGCTATGCCAGGAACTGGTCCTACCCACCAGCAGGCCAACACTAGATCCCAAACCCCTGGCCATCCCAACACCGTGGTGGCACTGCCCACTCCAGAACCCAGCTCCACCCACCAGTGGGCCAGCACTAACCCTGGGACCACCTCTCTCTCTGGGTTCCCACAGCTAGCAGCCTTGTGATCTAGGCCCACCCTCCTGAGGCTAGCAGCCTCCACACAAAGCAGGGCCTAGTAACCAACCAGAACAGGGGCCAGCCATGCCTAAGAGACCACCCACAGTGGTCAGCCTACCACAACAGAAGGTCCCATGCACCTATATAGGGGGCTCCTTAGAGCACATAACTGGTGACCAGAAGGAAGTATACTGCTGGGATGTATAGGATGTCTCCTACAAAAGGCCACTTCTCCAAGGTCAGAAATGTAACCAACCAATACAAAGAAGTAAAAACATCTAACTAGGCAAAATGAAGCAACATATGAATACATTTTAAATAATGGAACAAGATAAAAGTAACAGAAAAACTAAGTGAAATGGACATAGGCAATCTCAACATAATGATTTTAAAGATGTCCAAAGAACTCAGGAGAAGACAGGATAAATAGAGTTTGAAGTTAGCAGTAACTGTTTTTAACAGTTAGAAAAAGTAAAGAAGAACTGATCAGAGATGAATAACATAACTCAAATGAAAAATACACTGGAAGGAATCCAGAGCAGATTAAATGATATAGAGGGACAGATCAGAGAGCTATAAAACAGAGTAATGGAAATCACTGAAACTGAATGGAGAAAAAAAATAATAAGAATAAACGAGGACAGTTTACAGGAGATTTTGGGGACAATATCAGGTATACTAACATGCCTAATATAGGTATCTCCTAAAGAGAAGAGAGAAAGGGTCAGAGGATATAGCAGATAAAACCTCCCTAACCTAGGAAAAGAAACAGACATGCAGGTCCAAAAAGCACAGAGAGTCCGAAACAGGATCAATTCATAGAGGATTATACCAAGACATGTTGTAATTAAAATGGCAAAACTTAAAGAGAGAATATTAAAAGCAACAAGAAAAAAAAAAAGTTTTATACAAGGAAACTCCCACACAGCTATAAACTGACTTTTCAGACACTGAAGACCAAAAGGTGGTGGCGTGATATATTTAAAGTGATTAAAGGGAAAAAACTGCAACCAAGAATACTCTACCCAGCAAGGCTATCATTCAGATTTGATGGAGAGATCAAAAGTTTTACAGACAAGTAAAAGTTAAATGTTCAGCACCACCATCTAGCTTATAAGCAATGTTAAAGAGACTTCTTTGAGTGTAAAAGAAAAGGCCACAGCTAAAATCAGGAAAGCTATGAAAAGAAAAATCTCACTGGTAAAGGCCAATACACAGTAAATGTAGTAAACCACCCTTGTAAAAGCTAGTAGGAATTTCAAAAGGCAAAACTAAATAATAAAATCATCTATATCCACAATAAGTAGTTAAGGGATACATAAAACAAACATATGTAAAATATTATGTCAAAAACAGTAAATCTTAGGGAGGGAGTAATTAAAATGCAGGGTGGTTAAAATATTGCATTTGAACTTAAAGTATTTGCAAATTAAAATAATTACATATTGCTATATACAGGGTGGAGATATAGTTACAACTATGTAATACTTTTGTATGGCAACATATTGTAACTACACTTATCACGGTAACCATTTTGAAATGTATAGAAATACCAAATCACTATTTTGCACAACAGGCACTAGCATAGTATTGTAGTTTAATTATTTTAAAAACTAACTAACTTAGGAAAGGAGAACAAATTTGTGGTAGTTAGAGATAGGGTGTGAGTGTAGGAGGGATTGGATGAGGGTAGTCACAAGCTATAAATCTAAAAGATAAATAAGTACTAAGGATGTAATGTACAATATAATAAACATAACTAACACTGTTAGGTTAATTATAATATATATATAATTCTATGTTATATATGAATGCTGTTAAGAGAACAAGTCCTAATAGTTCTCATCACAGGAAAAATAATTTTTCCATTTCTTTAACTGTGTATCTACATAAGAAAATGGATTTCAATAAATTTGTGGTACTCATTTCATGGATTATGTAAGTCAAATCATTGTATTGTACACCTTTAACACATAAAGGTCAGTCTTCATTGCAATCCCAAAGAATGCTCAAACTACCACACAATTGCACTCATCTCACATGCTAGTAAAGTAATGCTCAAAATTCTCCAAGCCAGGCTTCAGCAATACATGAATCGTGAACTTACAGATGTTAAAGCTGGTTTTAGAAAAGGCAGAGGAACCAGAGATCAAATTGCCAACATCTGATGGATCATCAAAAAAGCAAGAGAGTTTCAGAAAAACATCTATTTCTGCTTTACTGACTATGCCAAAGCCTTTGACTGTGTGGATCACAATAAACTGTGGAAAATTCTGAAAGAGATGGGAATACCAGACCACCCGATGTGCCTCTTGAGAAACCTGTATGCAGGTCAGGAAGCAACAGTTAGAACTGGACATGGAACAACAGACTGGTTCCAAATAGGAAAAGGAGTATGTCAAGGCCGTATATCGTCACCCTGCTTGTTTAACTTATATGCAGAGTACATCATGAGAAACGCTGGGCTGGAGGAAGCACAGGCTGGAATCAAGATTGCCCAGAGAAATATCAATAACCTCAGATATGCAGAGGACACTACCCTTATGGCAGAAAGTGAAGAGGAACTAAAAAGCCTCTTGAAGAAAGTGAAGGAGGAAAGTGAAAAAGTTGGCTTAAAGCTTAACATTCAGAAAACTAAGATCATGGCATCTGGTCCCATCACTTCATGGGAAATAGATGGGGAAACAGTGGAAACAGTGTCAGACTTTATTTTTGGGGCCTCCAAAATCACAGCAGATGGTGATTGCAGCCATGAAATTAAAAGACGCTTACTCCTGGAAGGAAAGTTATGACCAACCTAGATAGCATATTAAAAAGCAGGGACATTACTTTGCCAACAAATGTCTGTCTAGTCAAGGCTATGGTTTTTTCAGTGGTCATGTGTGGATGTGAGAGTTGGACTGTGAAGAAAGTTGAGCGCCAAAGAATTGATGCTTTTGAACTGTGGTGTTGGAGAAGACTCTTGAGAGTCCCTTGGACTGCAAGGAGATCCAACCGGTCCATCCTAAAGATCAGTCCTGGCTGTTCATTGGAAGGACTGATGCTGAGGCTGAAACTCCAATACTTTGGCCACCTCATGCGAAGAGTTGACTCATTGGAAAAGACCGATGCTGGGAGGGATTGGGGGCAGGAGAAGAAGGGGAAGACAGAGGATGAGATGGTTGGATGGCATCACCGACTCAATGGACATGAGTTTGAGTAAACCCCGGGAGTTGATGATGGACAGGGAGGCCTGGCGTGCTGTGACTCATGGGGCCGCAAAGAGTCAGACACAACTGAGCGACTGAACTGAACATACACAGTGCTATATCTCAATAAAACTGGGGGAAAAAAGCATGTTTAAAGTTTCTGTATAAATTTAAGATGCTTCCAGTTTAAACAGATACTCACTTAATATTTAGTATACAACTAAATCTGTGAGTCTGTAGGAATTGTTTGAGTAATTCTTTTATCCCTTAACTCATTCAATTTATATGTCTCTTATATTTCTGGTACTTAGGACAGCTTAAAGAGAGGCCAGTGCATTGTAATTACAATTTATGTAGTTAATCATGTAAACTCAGAAGAAATAACTGGATACATAGATAACAGTTTTTCTTTATTAAAATTTAAATTTGGATTAAGTGGTTTTTGTAAAGAAGTTACATTTCTAATTTACATTCTGGTTCCTAATCACCACTACTGGCCTTAACTGAGGGCTCCATTATTTCTCATTAGGACTTTACTAACAGCCTCTGAGCAGATCATTTTTACCTCCAGCTCTGCCATCTTAAACCCAGTCAATGCACCATATGACTATGTAATTGTCCTATTCAAAATGTTTCAATGATTTAATATCACATACAGAATATCCATTCAAGGAAGTTCCTTAAAATCTGGTTATTTCTCAGGCTCCAGAAGACTGAAGTATAAAACATGCAATCAAAGCCTGACATAAAGTGAAAATATAACTTAATTACTGTTAACTTTAGATGTATAATCTAAAGAAATAATATATCAACAAAGAGCTGGGGCAGGTGCAAATAAATTCAGTAGAATTAAGAGAAAAGCATTTGGCTCATGAAAGTATAAGAGACTCTAAGTGTTTCATTAAGAACTGTGAATGAATGGAGATGTTACCTCATTTGTGTATGTACACATGTACTGTATTTATTTAGCACAAAACTTGCACATCTAGAGCTGAAGGCAAAGCCATAAGAGACTATAATAAAACCTTTTGGCATGAGTGGTGAGATTCACCTTATACATGAGTCATCCAATGGAGAACAATGGACCTATTTTTATACAGGAAAGAGATAAGTGCTTCCCTGTTCCATCCTGAAAAGACAGAATCACTCTGGCTCTACCAGATGAGATGTAAAGTATATTAGCCTCCTACTCTAACTCTTCAGAACATAACTGTGTATGTGTTCAGTCACTCAGTCATGTCCAACTCTTTGCGAACCCATAGACTGTAGCCTTCTAGGCTCTTCTGTCCATGGGATTTCCCAAGCAAGAATACTTGGGAGTAGGTTGCCATTTCCTTCTCCAGTGGATCTTCCTGACCCAGGGAGCAAACCCAAGTCTCCTCCTCAGTTCCTTACTGACAGCAACCAGAGAAACTTCCTGTATCTAAGAGCCAGATTAAGGTCAAGTGATAAAACAAAGAGATGTCTTTAAGAACAGGATTTCCATTGACATGCAAATAGAAAAGCTATGACCAACTAGACAGCATATTAAAAAGCAGAGACATTACTTTGCTGACAAATGTCCATCTAGTCAAAGCTATGCTTTTTCTACTAGTCATGTATGGATGTGAGAGTTGGACTATGAAGAAAGTTGAGCACTAACGAATTGATGCTTTTGAAATGTGGTGTAGGAGAAGACTCTTGAGAGTCCCTTGGACTGCAAGGAGATCCAACCAGTCCATCCTAAAGGAAATAAGTCTGAATATTCATTGGAAGGACTGATGCTAAGGCTGAAACTCCAATACTTTGACCACCTGATGCAAAGAACTGACTCATTTGAAAATACTCTGATGTTGTGAAAGATTGAAGGTGGGAGGAGAAGGGGACAACTGAGGATGAGATGGGTGGATGGCATCACCAACTCAATGGACATGAGTTTGAGCAAGCTCCGGAAGTTGGTGATGGACTGGGAAGCCTGGAGTGCTGCAGTTCATGGGATCACACCATTGGACATGACTGAGAAACTGAACTGAAATGCTTCTGTTTTCCTGGCACCTTGGGAATTTAATTTAGGTACTTAGTCCTGTCTATAACCAATGGCAATCTCAGGTAGATAACAAGTTTTATTATCTTTTTGGATCAGTACAATTAGCTAGATAAATGACTGCAATTCTAATTTTCAGGGTATGCGAGGAGACAAATGTTTTTAGGAGAAGTGAAAGTAAATATTCTTTGCATTTATACTGTGTACATTTCCATAACTAAGTTAGATTAGCTTCCCTGGTGGTTCAGGCGGTAAAGAATCCACCTGCAATGCATTAGACCAGGGTTCAATCCTTGATTCTGGAAGACCCCCTAAGAAAGGGAATGGCCACCCACTCTAGAATTCTTACCTGGGAAATCCCATGAACAGAGAAGCCTGGCAGGCTACCATCCACGGGGTTGCAAAGAGTTGGATATGACTGAGCAACTACTTACACACAAACAGAAATGCACACCATATCAAAGAATCTAGGGCTTTTTTCAGGAGCACTGAGAAATCTCCACAGTTGGATTATTCTATTTCAGAGCTAGAATAGCACATTGGTCTTCATTATGGCTTAGATAAAATGTTAATTAAAGTGCAGTATCTCTCTATGCCAAGAAAAGTCTGATTATAATTTAATTTTCTCCAAGCCACAGGAAAAATACACTTATTAGAGTACCTATTTCAAGTCTCTTTAAATTAATGAATAAATGACTGTTACTTGACTATACAATTGCAAGTTGGTCAGAATAAGACATACCAATGAACACAGTCTTTATGAATATATCTGATAATATCTTGTTTCCGGACCTACAAAAATGCAAATGAAATTCTAAACTTTGGCTTTCCTTCAATTCTGTTTAACCTTCAGTTTTCCCTAAGTAAATAAATGTTCAAATTTCTCCTTGAAATGGTCCATACTTCACAGAATGAAAAGAATTTTTGGAATGGTCACATCTGTCTTTCTGGTTCACATGAACTTCCTAACCTAGCCACAGTAAAATATTTTCTAGGCTTACATTGATAAAGGTCTTGACCAAGTTTCTTTCAAAAGGGGATATATGTATATCTATGGCTGATTCATGTTGAGGTTTCACAGAAAACAGCAAAATCCTGTAAAGCAATTACCCTTCAATAAAAAATAAACTAATTTTAAAAAAAATGTTAATTCTAAGTACTTTGTCTCCACATGCAAGTATGACTCTCTCCTGTCACACCAGCCACTTCTGCAGTATTCGGGTTTTATGCTGATCCAGAACTACTCAGGATCACCACTTTCCACTTCAATACTTATATTATCTACCCATAGATACCTGACTCTATTTCTCCTCGGTTTTGTTTTGAGGCAAATTATGCTGAGACTGAGACTTGCCAATCTTTTATTTAACATAGGTTGCACAAGCCTACAGGATACAGAATAATGTCTCTTCCCAAGTCAGTAAAGAAATAAAATACTTCAAAGCAATTATACATTAATTATACTATTTTTCCAGGCAAGGGAGAATGAAAGAAATAAAGTCCAAATTTAGTTTGAGGCATGCCTTTCTGGGAATTGGTTCTCACGGGAGAGGCTTGACCAGTGGAATGAATGAATTCCGGGTTTGCCCAGCCAGAACAAGCAAGAAAGCAACGCTGGAGCACGTTGCTCAGGAACAAAGGGGGCGGTGTTGGCTGGCAAGCTGACCTCCTTCGTGGGGTCACTGTCCAGTTTCCACCATGGCCAAGCAAATATTCATGGCAGCGTAACAGCAACGAATGCCCCAAGCTCTTTGGAGACCAGAGTTGCCTTGGCCAGGCCCAACATTCTCAGATAGTCTTCACAAACTCTGGCTATTTTTAAACTAAATGTCCCCTTTTTTGGTTACTTCTTCATGGGTTCTTATTGATAAGCCCCCAGCAGTACTGCTCAGCAGCTGAGTTATTGAGCATGTATTAGCCACCATGAGGTCAACAATGATCTCTTGACACAAGTTCACTTTTATATTAAAGTGGCTTTACTTATAAACAAGAGGATTTGAACTCTTATCAAAACATTGCACATCTTCCTCTTAAATATTTTTCTGAGTTGTGTCCTTCTTTATCAGGTTAACCTAACTATTCCTGTGGAAACAAGGTGGTAAATGAACTCATGGCTTTCTGGTAATGGATAGTAATGCGTTCATTGAAAGAACATATGTGTATCTACCATGTCCAATTTGAACATCATGTGTATGGTTCCTAATCTGATGTTTATAAAATAAAATATCAAGAATAATATATGTTTAAATGGAAGAGTCTTAGTCTTTAATTAGGGGATTATTAAGAGTATTATAAGGCATAGTGTACCTCTGTGTGTGTGTGTGCGCTTATGCATTTTAGAAATGCTTTTTAGAAATAAAAGCATTCTTTTATTTCTAGTGGAGGGCTTCCTGGTCAGAATTAGATCTAGCTGAAATTCTAGGCATTGCATACATAAACAGTCATATTAGGATAACTGGAATTTGGTTTTGTTCTTTTGTGCAAAATATTGCTTCCAAGATATCCTGTTATAAATGTAACACTCTCAAAATTAGAGTTCATTATTTTTGTATTACATTTCTCCTTGCAAATTATCCATTGTCATTAGTGGTATCATATAGTATTAGTTTTCTATGGTAGGAATTTTTTTCTAATCACAGAAAATGAAAGCTCAGTGAAGGAAAAAAAAAATATCCATGAAGAATAAAAGCTCATGAGCACAGTCACTAATATTTCAAGCTTCATTATTTATCCTGATAGAAGTGAAAAGTCTCAAATTTTTTAACTATTTTTTGTCAGCGTTAACTGAATTGAATCCCTTGGTCAATTGTTCATATATGAATTGTTTATATATGAATAGATTTTTCTTACTGATTTTTATTCACTGGTATATGAAATGCTTTCAGTTGGTGCCATATTTTTAAAAAATCTTTCCTGTCAATATTACAATGAATGGGACTTTAGAAAAACAACTTTATGACCTTTTATATTAAAAA
The DNA here is from genome assembly GCF_019320065.1 of Cervus canadensis. Classification (NCBI taxonomy): domain Eukaryota; kingdom Metazoa; phylum Chordata; class Mammalia; order Artiodactyla; family Cervidae; genus Cervus; species Cervus canadensis. The sequence goes on from NC_057405.1 coordinate 43,030,620, forward strand.
AAAAACTGACCTTAAAACCAGAATTTTTAATAAAGGTCTGAATGGAAAATAATGTTCTCCAAGAATTAAGAATGTATATATTAAAACTTCTATTTCTGAATTTCCATTATTTCAAATACTGCTTTGCTTCTAAATTAAAGATAATTAAATCCTTAATTTATATCTATAATAAAACACATTTTTAGTATTTGTAAGAAATGAACATCAGCATATAACACTTCATAGCATTTGCCAATCTTATATAGTGCTTATTAAAAATAGCATTTCGCTAAATTGGATGATAGAAGTTTAGAAATGCTGAATGCCTTACCAGAAATATTTTGCTCCTCTCTTATTTGTGACAGGAAATTCAACTCAGTTCAGTTCAGTCGCTCAGCTGTGTCTGACTCTTGGCGACCCCATGAACCGCAGCACACAGGGCCTTCCTGTCCATCATCAACTCATGGAATTCACCCAAACCCACGTCTATTGAGTCGGTGATGCCATCCAACCATCTCATCCTCTGTCGTCCCCTTCTCCTGCCCTCAATCTTTCCAAGCATCAGGGTCTTTTCAAATGAGTCAGCTCTTTGCATCAGGTGGCCAAAGTATTGGAGTTTCAGCTTCAACATCAGTCCTTCCAATGAACACCCAGGAGACCTCCTTTAGTATGGACTGGTTGGATCTCCTTGCAGTCCAAGGGACTCCCAAGTCTTCTCCAACACCACAGTTCAAAAGCATCAATTCTTCGGCACTCAGCTTTCTTTGTGGTCCAACTCTCACATCCATACATGACCACTGGAAAAACCATAGCCTTGACTAGACAGACCTCTGTTGGCAAAGTAATGTCTCTGCTTTTCAATATGCTGTCTAATTCACACTTTAAAAATACATAGTTTCCAACATATCTAACAGACCCCCTTCAATATGAGTTTCCATATTCTGACAAAATGCCTGAAATCTTTCCTCTATTTAAACAAGTGTTAGTCACCTAACTTGATATAAAGTTTAACTTCACTTATTTATTAAATATAAAACTAATAAATAAATTAATCAGCATATTAATCAACGAACATTTCCTCTCATGTACAGCTCACTGCTATGAAGTGAGTTATCTAGAAAGCTGTATAAAATGAGAAACTACCTGCAGAAACCCTAGGTTTCTCTTTCCTTCGACAGAATAGCATCCTGGATTTTTAAAATACTATTGTCTAGACTTCACATAAAATATTTTGAATATGAAGATTTGAAATAAGTCTATATATATATATATATATATATGTACTCACATACACATACATATGTATGTATATATATACACACACATATACATAGATTTATTATAAATATATCTATATATACACATATATGTGTGCATGTGTGTGTATATATATATTTTTTAAAGGATTTGTTATTTCTAATTACTGTCAGAATTGAAAAAGAAATTGATGAATTTCCATTTCTAATATAAATTTTCATAGAAATGCCTCCTTTTGTTGACCACTAAACCTAGGTAACAGCAAATATTTTTTCATGAGAACTCATATTATTTAAAAAACTGTTTTCATCATAGATTGAGTCCAAGTCAAAATGGCCTTGAACATTTCTATTCAGCACTTTACTGGAGTAAGATTACAAAGATCATAAACATCACACTAAAATGAAAGTAGAATTTCATCACAAAAACAAAGACAGAAATGTCCTTCTCTCTGGAAATTTATAGACTTCCTGTTAAAAACATCCTAGGAAAAAGGAGATATAGACACAGGAGGATAAAAATAATAACAAAAACAGCACTTATCAATATTTATAGCAGTGGCCACAGGACTGGAAAAGGTCAGTTTTCCTTCTAATCCCAAAGAAAGGCAGTATCAAAGAATGCTCAAACTACCGCACAATTGCACTCATCTCACACGCTAGTAAAGCAACGCTCAAAATTCTTCAAGCCAGGCTTCAGCAATATGTAAACCGTGAACTTCCAGATGTTCAAGTTGGTTTTAGAAAAGGCAGAGGAACGAGAGATCAAATTGCCAACATCTAATGGATCATCAAAAAAGCAAGAGAGTTCCAGAAAAACATCTATTTCTGCTTTACTGACTATGCCAAAGCCTTTGACTGTGTGGATCACAATAAACTGTGGAAAATTCTGAAAGAGATGGGAATACCAGACCACCTGACCTGCCTCTTGAGAAACCTGTATGCGGGTCAGGAAGCAACAGTTAAAACTGGACATGGAACAACAGACTGGCTGCAAACAGGGAAAGGAGTACGTCAAGGCTGTATATTGTCACCCTGCTTATTTAACTTATATGCAGAGTACATCATGAGAAATGCTGGGCTGGAGGAAGCACAGGCTGGAATCAAGATTGCTGGGAGAAATATCAATAACCTCAGATATGCAGATGACACCACCCTTATGGCAGAAAGTGAAGAACTAAAGAGCCTCTTGATGAAGGTGAAAGAGGAGAGTGAAAAAGTTGACTTAAAGTTCAACATTCAGAAAACTAAGATCATGGCATCTGGTCCCATCAATTCATGGCAAATAGATGGGGAAGCAGTGTAAACAATGTCAAACTTTATTTTTCTGGGTGCCAAAATCATTGCAGATGGTGACTGCAGCCATGAAATTAAAAGGTGCTTACTCCTTGGAAGGAAAGTTATGACCAACCTAGACAGCATATTGAAAAGCAGAGACATTACTTTGTCAACAAAGGCCCGTCTAGTCAAGGCTATGGTGTTTCCAGTGATCATGTATGGATGTGAGAGTTGGACTATAAAGAAAGTTGAGCACCAACGAATTGATGCTTTTGAACTGTGGTTTTGGAGAAGACTCTTCAAAGTCCCTTGGACTGCAAGGAGATCCAACCAGTCCATACTAAAGGAAAGCAGTCCTGAATATTCACTGGAAGGACTGATATTGAAGCTGAAACTCCAATACTTTGGCCACCTGATGCGAAGAGCTGACTCATTTGAAAAGACCCTGATGCTTGGAAAGATTGAGGGCAGAAGGAGAAGGGGATGACAGAGGATGAGATGGTTGGATGGCATCACCGATTCAATGGACATGGGTTTGGGTGAACTCCAGGAGTTGGTGATGGACAGGGAGGCCCGGCATGCTGTGGTTCATGAGGTTGCAGAGAGTCGGACACGACTGAGTGACTGAACTGAACTGAAGAGGTAAATTCATTGTATCAAATGCTTTTATCAATAAAAATAAAATAATGGCTGAGAAATAAATTCCTCAAAATATAAGCTAAAAAAATCTTAGGAAGGAACAATCAAGGAAACCAAAATAAAATTATGATGGAGGAAATAAGTTAAAAAGCACTGCTTAACAAGGTAGAAAATAGAAAACAGTAGATTTAAATAATAAATGAAAATGCTGGTTCATTGGAAAAAAATGATGATACAGGCAAACTGCTAACCAAGTTGATAAGTGGAAAAAAGAAGGCACAAATATATAAAAGAAGAAATTAAAGGGGACAGATAAGCATTAAAACAGAAAAATTTGTTTAAATGAGGCACACTACTTTGATGACCTCTAAAGAAAAAAAAAATTCATTTAAATGAGATAGATAATTCCTTATTTGAGTTGTAATGCTTAAATAGACCAGTTTTTTTCTTATTCTAGACCACACATTGTATTTAACTGCAAATAGCAGCTTCAGGTGCATGCAACAAATTCTGTTAAATTCTCTCTTCATTTTTATTCTATTATAAACATCTTCTAATTTTCCCTATGATGGCTTGTAGATGTACTCATCACTTAAAAGTGGACATTTAATTTTCAGATACATGAGATTTTTAAAATTAAAAAAAGGCCTATTTTTCATTTGACAACCTTAGGGGAAAAAAAGAATGTTAGATAATTTATTCTCAGAGTACATTTCTTTTATCCCTTCAGATTCACTCACTGTCCTTTCCCAACATAATATCTGCCCAAAGAAGTGGTTCACTACTGATCACATTAATGGTCCCCTTTAATCTCTAATTTCTGATAATGTTCTTGAATCTATTCCCACACTTCTCTATGTCTATGAACATGATCATACAACAAATCAAATGATTTCATGGATGACACAAGTGGATTTCAAAATATTGAATAACTCTTACATGACTTATATAAACATCATTTAACATAATAAATGATTACATTTATTTTTATTGTGTTATTGGTAACTAGTTGTCCATACTTTAAGATTATCAGTCATTTTTTATGAAAAATTCAAACATGTAAAAGGTAAACCCATTCACCCATCACTCATCTTCTATAAATAGTAATATCCTAAACTTTTATATCATATATAATTCCTCCCACTTTGCTGAACCTTTTCCAAGCATTATTATTATCATTATATAGTTATTTTGAGGTAAATGTATATATCTCGAAATGCACAAATCATATATTCTATTTTTAAATATACCATTCCTAGGTAATTTCTTGTGTCTTATGCCGAAAAAAAACAAACCAGTAGTAACTCATTATTTATGATTCTATAGCTGTTGGCTCAGCCAATGCAGGAGATGTCTGTTTGATCCCTGGGTCAGGAAGATCCCCTAGAAATGGCAGCCCACTCCAGTATTCTTGACTGGGAAATCCCATGGACAGGGGTAACTGGTGGGCTACAGTCCACTGGGTTTCAAAGAGTTGGATATGACTTAGTAATTAAACAGCAACAACTACAAAGGCTGTTCAATGCTTGCTTGACTGAAACAATATAGTTCTTTTCCTAATCCAAGTATACCTCATTTTATCACACTTCACTTTACTGTCTTCATAGATATTGTATTTTTTTATATGTTGAAAATTAGTGGGGCTCGTGCAAGTCTATCAGCACTGCTTGTTTAGCAGAATTTGCTCATTTTGAATCATGTGTCACATTTTGGTGATTTTTGCAATATTTAAAACTTTTTCATTATTATTATATTTGATATGGTGATAAGTGAACGGTCATCTTTGATGTTACTACAGTGACTCACTGAAGGATCAGATGACAGAATTTTTTAGCAATAAAGTGTCTTTAATAAGGATACGTACATTGTTTTTAGACATAATGCTATTGCCCACTTAATAGACAGTGAAACCAAGCCTAAATATTTCCGAGACACACATCATTTATGTAGTGCTATGACAATGCTTACATTATTGTTCATGATGCTGCATTATCTGTTGGACCACTTGAAAATATTGACTTTCAATGATTCTGTCCAAAGTTATTACTGTGCTTCACTGACTATTAGCACCTGAAAGCTAGTCTTGCTCAGATTATAAATGAAAAAAAACCACATAAATAATAATTCAGTCATGTTAAATTTACTGTTCAGAATTTTATGGTATTAAGGTAAGACAACACATTTTCTAATTGTGTGTTCTTGAGCCCTCAAGCTCATCATCAGTGCATGCCTACAATATACTCTCTTTCAAAATTGGCTAAATCCCTATCTTATGCATATTACTATGAGTGGGAAAAATAAGGTAAGGGGATATGGGATAGAGCAAAAAGTAGTTTTATTTGCTCAAGGAATACCTGTTCCTGTCCAGGATAGCTTACAACTGGCTTAGAAAAGCAGGGCTTTACCACATCAATCAGAGGAAAGAGAACATAGCAGTCTGAAGAACCTTTGATCACTGCCAAGCATCAGTCATTAAAGCTCTTAGGTGAGAAAGTCATGGCCACTCTCACAAGAATTCCTGACATATATCGTGAAGACTAAGGAAGGGATAAGGTGACCACCGTGGGTGCCAGTGGCAGAAAGCACAGAAGGTGAAGGACTCCTGGCACCATCCTCACTGCCTTCAGGTGCTGTGGACCGGAGAAGGCCCTGCGGTCAGAACACAGACAGACATGATCTCACAGGGGAGCCCATACACTTGTCCTAAGGCCAAAGACTAATAGTGAACCCTGCATAGCCCAGAACCCTCAACTCACCCCTGTGTCCAACACGAGGGAGAAACGTCCAAATCAACACCATTCTGGTAGTATAAACTTGTGTGATAATTCAAAAGAAGCGCCACAGCAACCAGTGAGAGGAGCCCTCTCCTTAGGATGCCCTCTGCAATTCAGGTCAACCACAGGCTCAGGCACCTCCAAGACTCAATGTGACAAGGAATATGGGATCACAAGTTGAACCGATGCTTTAGATTTTTTGAAAGTAAAATCACTCAGTCGTGCCTGACTCTTTGGTCTCTTTGGTCAGAGAGAACATATTGGGAAATGGAAGACAGCACTCAAATGATCACTGACCAGGCTCAGAGCACTATTCTCAAATGCTACTGCCAGCCCTAGCTGGTCCCAAGGACTGGGAATGGGACTTAGAAGAGTTCCCTTGCAAAGGTCTGAAGATGGTTCTGCTTTCCAGCATCACTTTATCAATGGCACTGAAATCCAGATGTAGTAGTAACTTCCAGACTCTAGAGCAACTTGACATATTTAGAACCAACATAATGAGCTTCTGTCCAAGCTGCTGAAGGAACACCTGCCCCAGCAGCCTGGTAGCATCTCACATTCTAACATCTAAGCTTCAGATTTGAAGAGTTTCTCTTTGAAATTGTAGATGTGGGTAACCTCAACTTCTTCCTCTCTACTCTAACCCTGAGGGGAGGCTACTTGTTTCCTGAAGTTATCTTGGAGTGACTGCTTCTCTTTCTTGTTCATTAAGTGCTTCAACACCAGCATAACCTTTTTCTTTATTAAATTCTCTCTACCGAAAGAACTAGTATGATTTCTGTTTCCTTGACTCAACTCTGACTCATGCACTTTAGATCAGGGATAAAGAAATAATTTATTTTTTGGAAGCACCTTTCTAAAATTGTTCAGTATGAAATAAGTGTTGCATGATCTATTAGTTTGTCATTTACAACAGAAAAACAGGTTTGATTAAGAAAGACCCAAACATTATGCCTCCTTTGTATTAAGATAAAATTGGCTAATTTACATAGACTTAGAAAGCAATGTGACATTGAGAAGAATTAACATAGAATAATTATAATACATAATGGAATCCTATACCTTTAAATGTATTTCTGCAACAATTTGTTGATATTACTATATGTTATTAATTGACAACATATATTAAATATCACATAATTTTTTGTTATTCCTATTGTGAATAATTCAGCTATAACATATAAATGGATTTTGGTGCATGACTATTAGATTTTTGCATTTCTTTTCATGTTTCCCAGTATTTAAAAGCAGTAGGATATAATCATTGAAAGATATAGCCTGAACAATATACTAAAAATGTGAGATTTAATGAAGTAGGACTTTAAATAAAGGCATATCATAATATATGATACAACTACATGGCCATTCTATATTTTATCTATTATATATTGTGTTTGCAATAATAAAGCAGACATAAATACTGACACAATTAGTATGCACCACTTCATATCGATCAATCATATATATTTATTTAAAACACTGTACTACAGCATCAGTTACGTTTTCACAAAGAACAGTGAAGATAATCTTTTCTTCCTATTACCTCACTTATTTAAGTGGAGGAATCACATTCACAATACTTAAAAATAATGTAGAACATCTGTTCATTATGATGAATAACAGTAGAATCTTTTATTGTGCTTACTACTATTCCTTTTCATAACTTTCAAATCGAAACTTCCAGTTCTACTTACAGGATGAGAAATCTTAAAGACAGTAAAATCCCTTAGACTGTACTTATAAAAATAATGATGAACTATTTTTTGAAAGTAAAATCACTCAGTCGTGTCCAACTCTTTGTGACCCCATACACTGTAGCCTACAGGGCTCCTCAGTCCATGGAATTTTCCAGCAAGAGTACTGGAGTGGGTTGCCATTTCCTTCTCCAGGGAATCTTCCCAACCCAGGGATCAAACCTGGGTCTCCTGAATTGCAGGCAGAATGCTTTACCCCTCTGAACCACCAGGGAAGATGGTAAAATCACGTATACTGTCTTGGTTGGCAAAATTACCCCAAACTACAGGTGAGAACAAGGACATGAAACACGTCTATTTGAATACTTATCTTATTCTCTAGCTAAGAGAGCAGAGAAATCTCAAAAATCAAAACCTAGACTATGACTGTTAGGAAACTTTTAAAATAATTCACTTTCTGGACTAAATATTTTTATTTCTTCCCTTAAATATCTTATATTATTTTGGTATGAAAATATTTAGTTCAGTAATTCTTTATAGATAGACAATCCTATCTAAATAGAAAAACCATATGTAATTCTATATTTGTTTAGCATTTAGACTATGCTGATTCTCTAAATGGCAAATGGTGGTATCATATAAAATGTATAATATAGACCACTTTAGAAAGAAATTAGAGTTATCTGAATTAAACTGTTTTACTTAGTAAAGCTAATTTTTCCACTACATATATTTTTAAGCATAAGCCACTAAAGAGAGTAAAATTTATTTAAGGCTCAAATTCCAAGAATTCACCATGACAGAGTTTATCCTATTGCCAACTTGCTCTCTACCTGTAACCAAGATTTTATCAGAACACAATTGTACAGTACTCAGTTATGTAAATCCATGTCATAAGGCAAAACCCCACTCCAATGATGAAAAAGTGTAGACACTAAGTATTTCAGTTTTATACATCATTATAATAATAACTTGAAATGTAACATATTTTAAGCTTGACCTAATCCATTAGGATGTTTTTAATATTTATGCAATTAGCAGAACAAATTTACATTCATGATATAAATTATTTCTACCTACTGATCTTGAAGCACCTTGTAAATTAAATATTTAAGTTTAACAAAAGTGTGAGGGAGGAGCTGTCTATAAAAGTAAACAAATACGTAACATCTTCAGTTCAGTTCAGTTGCTCAGTCATGTCCGACTCTTTGCGACCCCATGAATTGCAGCACGCCAGGTCTCCCTGTCCATCACCAACTCCCGGAGTTTACTCAAACTCATGTCCATCGAGTCAGTGATGCCATCCAACCATCTCATCCTCTGTTGGCCCCTTCTCCTCCAGCCCCCAATCCCTCCCAGCATCAGGGTCTTTTCCAATGAGTCAACTCTTCACATGAGGTGGCCAAAGTATTGGAGTTTCAGCTTCAGCATCAGTCCTTCCAATGAACACCCAGGACTGATCTCCTTTAGGATGGACTGGTTGGATCTCCTGGCAGTCCAAGGGACTCTCAAGAGTCTTCTCCACCAATACCACAGTTCAAAATCATCAATTTTTCAGCACTCAGCTTTCTTCACAGTCCAACTCTCACATCCATACATGACCACTGGAAAAACCATAGCCTTGACTAGAGAGACCTTTGTTGACAAAGTAATGTCTCTGCTTTTTAATATGCTATCTAGGTTGGTCATAATTTTCCTTCGAAGGAGTAAGTGTCTTTTAATTTCATGACTACAGTCACCATCTGCAGTGATTTTGGAGCCTAAAAACCCTTAGGAAGAGTTAAATATTTAACAAAAAGACTAGAATTCTTTACATCTAACACAGAAACAAGATAATATATTACTTATGGAACAATATTAATTGATTTTACTATATAAGTATCTATTCACCTTATGCATATATAGTCTATGGTATAGACACTCAATTTAAAAAAAAAAAAAACTTAAAAACTTTAGCTTACTTTTATCCCCAAAACCCAAAGAAACACCCTAGAGAGAGAAAGAGAGGAAAAAAGATGTCTCAAATTCCAGGAAGCTAGACTCTTTCCACAGGTTTACTAAAGTTGAACACTGAAACTTTTGTTTAATCCCTGAAAGTATGCATTTCAGTGGTTACAAGAATGTAAAACTGATATAAATAGAGTTGAGCCTTGAACATACTTTTGAACTATGTGGGTCCATTTATATGTAGATTGTTTCAATAAATATAATCTCTGTATTTCTATTTTAAAGATCTTTAAGTATAAGGCACAATAAACTGTGGAAAATTCTGAAAGAGATGGGAATACCAGACCACCTGATCTGCCCCTTGACAAACCTGTATGCAGGTCAGGAAGCAACAGTCAGAACTGGACATGGAACAACAGACTGGTTCCAAATAGGAAAAGGAGAACGTCAAGGCTGTATATTGTCACCCTGCTTATTTAACTTATATGCAGAGTACATCATGAGAAACGCTGAGCTGGAGGAAGCACGAGCTAGAATCAAGATTGTCGGGCGAAATATCAATAACCTCAGATATGCAGATAACACCACCCTTATGGCAGAAAGTAAAAGAAGAACTAAAGAGCCTCTTGATGAAGATGAAAGAGGAGAGTGAAAAAGTTGGCTTAAAGTTCAACATTCAGAAAACTAAAATCATAGCATACGGTCCCATCACTTCATGGCAAATAGATGGGGAAACAGAGGCTGACTTTACTTTTCTGGGTTCCAAAATCATTGCAGATGGTGACTGTAGCCATGAAATTAAAAGGCGCTTACTCCTTGAAAGGAAAGTTATGACCAACCTAGATAGCATATTGAAAAGCAGAGACATTACTTTGTCAACAAAGGCCCATCTAGTCAAGGCTATGGTGTTTCCAGTGGTCATATATGGATGTGAGAGTTGGACTATAAAGAAAGCTGAGCACCGAAGAATTGATGCTTTTGAACTGTGGTGTTGGAGAAGACTCTTGAGAGTCCCTTGGACTGCCAGGAGATCCAACCAGTCCATCCTAATGGAGATCAGTCCTGGGTATTCACTGGAGGGACTGATATTGAAGCTGAAACTCCAATACTTTGGCCACCTGATGTGAAGAGTTGACTCACTGGAAAAGACCCTGAGTTGGACACGACTGAGCAACTGAACTGAAAAGAAGTACAGGGAAAAGTGTGCATTCAATTGGAGATCACATGTGTGGAAACTTAGGGTTTGAGAATTAGGGTTGGAGACCGTTTAAACTGTTTCAGCTTTCTGCACCTGGATCATTCATTTATCAATTTCTTTATTTTTAAGGCAGAGATAGCAGTACATGAATTTTTGACCTTGCAGGTTGTTGGTGTCCCTAACTCCCACATTGTTGATGGGTCAACTGTACATGTTAACTTTTTGATGCACGATAATATTGTTCTAATCAGCTTCAGTCTATCATGAACAAAGAGAAAAAACGCTTAATACATGCCTACAAATATTAACTAGATAAACTATAGCTAACTCATTTGAAAAGTCTGTGATGCCGGGAAAGATTGAGGGCAGAAGAAGAGAGTGTCAGAGGATGAGATGACTCGATGGCATCACCAATGCAATGGACATGAACTTGGGCAAACTTTGGGAAATGGTGAGGGACAGAGAGGCCTGGCATGCTGCAGTCCATGGGATTGCAAAGAATTGGACCCGAGTAGGCGACTGAACAACAAACTATAGTAAAATGCATCTTTCCATTGCCTTAGTTTATCCATGGTTATTTTGTACTAAAAAATTTAATGTGTTTGGCATGTATGAAGTTACATAGTAATAAGAGAAACATTGAAAAGAGAAGTGAAAAACTAAAGACATCATTATATTGCACAAATATATGTTTTAAGATAAAATACATATATAAATGGATTTTTAGAAGTTTAATCATACTGTTCTTTCTGGTCAAGATGCAGTAGCATGAACTAAATTTATCTGCTTGCCTGAAATAATAAAAAATCAGACAGAATATATGAAACAGTTGTTTTCAAGACACTGTACATCAAACAATAAAGGAGAATGATTATTGTGACGTGGGAAACAAATAAGATGATCCCATGATTATTTTAGCTTATATCTTTGAGAAAGTTTTTAGGCTATAATTCAGGGAGAGGAAACCCAGGAGTATTGAAACAGAAGATTGAGCTGAGAGTCTGGGGAGAACAAGGTGTTATAGTTGCAGAACAGAGTACTGGAAAAAAGAGAGCAGCAATGAAAGAAAGCTCTAGGGACCTGCAGAAGGTACCCTTTGAATATTCAGTAGAACACCTTTCAATCAATGCATGCATGTAAGGAAATTGCCTGACGCCAGAGGAAGATCCATCTAAAAGGATTAAATGATGCCCATTGTACAAAGAGGGCTTCCCAGGTAACTCTAGTGGTAAAGACCCCACCTGCCAATGCAGGAGACTTAAGAAATGCAGGTTCAATCCCTGGGTCTGGAAGACCCCCTGGAGGAGTGCATGACAACCCACCCTAGTATTCTTGCCTGGAGGATGCCATGGACAGAGAAGCCTGATGGGCTACAGTCCACAGGGTGGCAAAGAGTCAGACAAGACTGAAGTGACTTAGTACGCATATTGTACACAGAAATCATGCTTGATAGCTTAGAAAAACTCATTATTTAGATTCATCTAGTAGAACTTTTAGAAGAATCTTGCCTCAGCCTTGAGTTGTCATCTCCCACTGTTTGTAACCCCATGGACTGTAGCCTGCCAGGCTCCTCCATCCATGGAATTTCTCCAGGAAAGAATAATGAAGTGGGTTATCATTTTCTTCCTCAGGGGATCTTCCCGACCCAGGAATTAAACCCAAGTCTCCTGCAGAGCAGGTGGATTCTTCATCCATTGAGCCATCGGGAAGAACTTGCCTCTGTAGTGAGGAAGAATTATTCCTAGATTACAAGCTCTTCTAACCACCCTAACAAAACTTACACATGAGACTCAAAAGAAACAGTTCCCAAGAAAATTTACTTTGTCCCAGAATAAAGCTTAATAAAATCTGTAGGAATACAAAAAATATTCAACAAACAAAATGTAAAAATTAACCATGTCTACCATCTAGTCAAAGCTTGCCATGTGTCAAAATGAGCAGAAAAATACATCACATAACAAGAAAAAATGCCCAACAATTTAAAACAACCTACGAATGGAGAGAATTGCATCGGTACACACACACTACCAAATGTAAAATGGACAGCCAGGGGGAATTTGCTATATGACTCAAGGAGTTCAGACTGGTGCTCTGTGACAACTTAGATGGGTGGTATGTGGTAGGGGATGGGAGGGAGGATGAAGAAGAGGGAGGAGACAAATGTATACCTACAGCTGATTTATGTTGACGTATGGCAGAAACACAATATTGTAAAGCAATTATCCTTCAATTAAAAAGAAATTAAAAAAGAACAACCTAAAATCACACAGATGCCAGAATTTATAGACAACTATATTAAAACAGAGATCCATAAGTGGCACTAGTGTTAGAGAATCTGCCTGCCAACACAGGAGAAGCAAGAGATACGGGTTTGATCCCTGGCTTGAGAAGATCCCCTGGAGAAGGAAATGGCAACCCATTCCAGTATTCTTGCCTATAAAACCCCATGGACAGAGGAGCCTGGCAACTATAGTACATGGGATTGCAAAAAAAAAAAAAAAGAAATTAGTCACAACTTAGCAACTGATAACAACAAATATTAAAATAACTATTACAAACTGCAGATTATAATGCTTAATAAAAAGTTAATTAGAGACATGGAATATACAAATAAGACCTAAATTAAACCTTTAAAGATGTCTGAAGAGAAAATTCCACTGTATGCTACCAACAGCAAATTAGTTATTGCAGAAGAAAAGATTAGTGACCTTGACAATGCAATAATAGAAATTATTCAAAATGAAAAACAGAAATAAAAACATAAAATTTAAAAAATACCAGTGAACTTTGAGACAATTTCAAGCCTGCTAATATTTGTACAATTAGGGTCCCTACAGTGAAAGAAAAGAGGGCTAAACAATTTTTCAGAGACAAAAAATTCTAAAAGTAATTTATAAACGTAAAGTATCAAGAGGCTCAATGAACCCACCAATTTAAGAAATTCAAGAGCAAGAAGCATAAAGAAAATGAAACCAAGGCATATCACAGTAAAATTGCTCAAAACCACTGACAGAAATTTAAAAGCAATCACAAAACCAAGAAAAAACACATACAGAGAAACAAAAACAGGGATAGCATATTTTATGTAAGAAACAACATAAGTAAGGAGAAAATGGAACCTCACTTTTAGAAATGTGAAAGAAAAAAAAAAGTTCAAAAGGGATTAAGGTCAGCCAATCCACTGACATATTAACTCACATGTATGTGTTCACTGGAGAATGGAATGGCAAACCACTTCAGTATTCTTGCCTTGAGAACCCCATGAACAGTATGAGAAGGCAAAAAGATAGGACACTGAAAGGACACTGAAAGATGAACTCCCCAGGTCGGTAGATGCCCAATATGCTACTGGAGATCAGTGGAGAAAACTCCAGAAAGAATGAAGAGATGGAGCCAAAGTGAAAACAACACCCAGTTGTGGATGTGACTGGTGGAAATACAGTCTGATGCTGTAAATAGCAATATTGCATAGGAACCTGGAATTTTAGATCCATGAATCAAGGCAAATCAGAAGTGGTCAAAAAGAGAAATGGCAAGAGTGAACATCGACATTTTAGGAATCAGCGAACTAAAACGGACTGGAATGGGTGAATTTAACTCAGATGATCATTATATCTACTACTGTGAGCAAAAATCCCTTAAAAGAAAGTAGCCATCATGGTCAACAAAAGAGTCCAAAACGCAGTACTTGGACACAATCTCAAAAACAACATGATGATCTCTGTTTGCTTCTATGGCAAGTAATCCAAGTCTATGCCATGACCAATAATGCTGAAGAAGTTGAAGTTGCGTGGTTCTATAAAGACCTACAAGACCTTCAAGAACTAACACCCATTAAAAATGTCCTTTTCATTAGAGAGGACTAGAATGCACAAGTAGGAAGTCAAGAAACACCTGCAGTAACAGGCAAATTTGGCCTTGGAGTACAGAATGAAGCAGGGCAAAGGCTCATAGAGTTTTGCAAGAGAATTCACTGGTCATAGCAAACACCTTCTTCCAACAACACAAGAGAAGACTCTACACATGGACATCACCAAATGGGCAATACTGAAATCAGATTGATTATATTCTTTGCAGCCAAAGATAGAGAAGCTCTATATAGTCAGCAAAATGAAGTCCAGGATCTGACTGTGGCTCAGGTCATGAACTCCTTATTGCCAAATTCACACTTAAATTGAAGAAAGTAGGGAAAAGCATTAAACCATTCACGTATGACCTAAATCAAATTCCTTATGATTACACAGTGTAAGTGACAAATAGATTCAAGGGATTAGATCTGATAGAGTGCCTGAAGCACTAAGGACAGGAGGCAGTGATCAAGACCATCCTCAAGAAAAAGAAATGCAAAAAGGCAAAGTGGTTGTCTAAGGAGGCCTTACAAATAGCTGTGAAAAGAAAAGAAGCGAAAGGCAAAGGAGACAAGGAAAGATATACCCACCTGAATGCAGAGTTCCAAAGAATAGCAAGGAGAGATAAGAAAGCCTTCCTCAGTGTTGAGTGCAAATAGAGGAAAACAAAAGAATGGGACAGACAAGAGATCTCTTCAAGAAAATTAGAGATACTAAGGAAATATTTCATGCAAAGATGGGCTCAATAAAGGACAGAAATGGTATGGAGCTAACAGAAGCAGAGATATTAAGAAGAGGTGGCAAGAATACACAGAACTATACAAAAAAGATCATCATGACCCAGATAATCACGATGGTGTGATCACTCACCTAGAGCCAAACATCCTGGAATGCGAGGTCAAGTGGGCCTTAGGAAGCATCACTATAAACAAAACTAGTGGAGGTGATGGAATTCCAGTTGAGCCGTTTCCAATCCTAAAAGATGATGCTGTCAAAGTGTTGCACTCAATATGCCAACAAATTTGGAAAACTCAGCAGTGGCCACAGGACTGGAAAAGGTCAGTTTTCATTCCAATCCCAAAGAAAGGCAATGCCAAAGAATGCTCAAAGTACCACACAATTGCACTCATCTCTCAAGCTAGCAAAGTAATGCTCAAAATTCTCCAAGCAAGGCTTCAACAGTAATTGAATCATGAACTTCCAGATGTTCAAGCTGGTTTTAGAAAAGGCAGAGGAACCAGAGATCAAATTGCCAACATCCGCTGGATCATCAAAAAATCAAGGGAGTTCAAGAAAAACAACTGCTTTATTGACTATGCCAAAGCCTTTGACAGTGTGGATCACAACAATTGTGGAAAATTCTTAAAGAGATGGGAATACCAGACCACCTGACCGGCCTCCTAAGAAATCTGTATGCAGATCAAGAAGCAACAGTTAGAACTGGACATGGAACAACGGACTGGTTCTAAATCAGGAAAGGAGTACATCAAGGCTATATATTGTCAACCTGCTTATTTAACTTATATGCAGAGTACATCATGAAAAATGCTGCATTGGATGAAGCACAAACTGGAATCAAGTTTGCCAGGAGAAATATCAATAACCTCAAATATGCAGATGACATCACCCTTATGGAAGAAAGTGAAGAAGAACTAAAGGGCCTCTTGAAGAAAGTGAAAGAGGAGAACGAAAAAGTAGGCTTAAGTCTCAACATTCAGAAACCTAAGATCATGGCATCCGGTCCCATCACTTCATGGCAAATAGATGGGAAACAATGGAAACAGTGAGAGATTTTATTTTAGGGGGCTCCAAAATCACTGCAGTTGGTGATTGCAGCCATGAAATTAAAAGACGCTTGCTCCTTGGAAGAAAAGTTATGACTAACCTAGACAGCATATTAAAAAGCAGAGACATTACTTTGCCAACAAAGGTCCATCTAGTCAAAGCTATGGCTTTTCCATACTAGGAAAATATATGGATAGTACATTTATCCATAGTAGTCATGTATGGATGTGAGAGTTGAACTATAAAGAAAGTTGAACACCAAATTGATGCTTTTGAACTGTGGTGTTGGAGAAGACCATTGAGAGTCCTTTGTACTGCAAGGAGATCCAATCAGTTCAGCCTAAAGAAAATCAGTACTGAATATTCATTGGAAGGACAGATGCTGAAGCTGAAGCTCCAATACTATGGCCACCCTATGTGAAAAACTGACTCATTTGAAAAGACCCTGATGCTAGGAAAGATTGATGCAGGAGGAGAAGGGGACGACAGAGGATGAGATGGTTGGATGGTATCACTGATCAATGGACATGAGTTAAGTAAACTCCGGGAGTTCGTGATGGACAGGCCTGGAATGCTGCAGTCCATGGAGTGGCAAAAAGACGGACATGACTGAGCGACTGTTCTACACTGAACTGGTACAATCATAAGCTTGAATTCTATTAGCATATGCCATATAGATAAAATTTATCTGTTATGAGTTGTTAGGATATAATTGAAAACTGAGACCTAGTATTTTATATTAAGACAGTCTAACAGATGTAATAATGTGAATTACTCCATTGAAAATCTCTTGATCTCCTTTAGGGCTCTATAAAATGTAATATATTGAAAGCATGTGTAGTGTATCCTGGGGATTGCTTGCCCTACTGCTACTTCTTTCCACAGGCCTCCCGGTACCATAAAGTCTGAAGCTAAAAGCCATTTTTTCAAGGCCCTTGCTGCCAGAGTTCTGGAAGTGAATTTCACTCTGTAAGTGAAAATGGAATTTCATCCAAGATTTGAATGAAAGTCAGTAAAGGTTATCTTTCAGCTTACTCCTGTTTTTCTACACGTAAGTGAAGTCATGGGGGCCTCAAAGTCAAGACGATGTTGCAATTTTCTGAAATCACCACCAAATTCATGGCAACTGGGAGGAAAGCCTCCATTTAAGGAAGTATGTTCAAACCTGAACAGGTCCTGTGGCCCTGTGGTCCTGTGATTCCCCTCCACACTCCTCCCAATGATTCCCCTCCACACTCCTCCCAATGATTCCCTAAGCATCACATTCCGTTTATGTAGTCCAAGTCAGCCTAAAATATTAGATGTCGTTTCTTCTTTCGCTGAACCAGGACTGATATGGCAGGAGTGATATACAATGAAAATATTGCAGAAAAGATTTTTTAAACCTTATTAAAAATTTGAATAAATAAAATTATAACAAAAATTTTTAGATGGTAGAAACAAGCTGTCGTTGCAGTGCATATGGAGAGACACATGAACTTTTTTTTTTTTCATGTAAACTTATTTTATGTAAAATTTTTTAGAAAAAAAAATTGGGAATGAAATGCTATTTTTCCAAAAGTTTGTTTGATCCGTTTTGTGATACATTTTTTTTTTCATTTAAGAAAGAAGAAAGCAGAACTTCTGTGCTTCTTGTCTATTAACATCAACAGCAAATCCATTTTTATCCTTTGACTAACCTAAAACATAGAAGATAAGTATAAAACTGGTTTTCTAAAGGAAGCATTTCATGTAGTTTATTAAGATGACCTTTCTCCATTGAATTGGTATTGAATTAAACTCAGATTATTTTAATAAAATATTAATTTATAATAATAATACTAAAACTATCTTGTATGTTTGCATCATTATAGACTTTGTGATTTAATCAATATTTTGAAAAATTTTAAAGTTAAAAGAGACATTTTTGTCTAACTCAATAAGAATTGTATTTAATTTATGAATTTCAAACTATAAGAAAAGCAAAATTCTGTAGTTTAATATTTTTATTAGTGTGTGTATTTATATACACACACACACACATCACATACACATATAAAGGATATTCACATATATTAGCTCATATAACTCAATTACCTTGTAATTAATGCTATTTAGCAGAGAAAGAAAAGGAGATCTAGTGAGCTTAAGTGCTTTGAACAAATTAGTTAGTCAAGAAGCAGAGCTAAAATTTCAGGCCAGATGATCTGAACTGTTATTCAAATAGTACCTCTATTGTATTATGATTATTTCTATATATTCAGCATCTGGTATTTATCACATTCTAACTGTCTGAGATACAATTATGAACAAACATGAAAATAACTACAACACTCAACAAAATTAAAAATAATTACTATCTCAGCTCAGACTTAAGTTAAAGTCTCACTGGATAAAATTAATATTTAAAAGAACAAAGTTAACTGAAATATTACATATATATAATATATGTATTATATATAATAAAATTAAAATAAATAAAATTTTATATATATATATATAAAACACTAACCCCCATTTCATTAACTAAATTATTTTCATGGAAAATTTTATGTGATTTCAAATGAGTCAAAATTTAAATAGCTGTGCTGTATATTACCTGAAGAAGTAATAAAAGAGAAATCATTTTCAAGGAAGCTAAGGAATTAGTTAAGAGTTATTTAATTGCTGTATCTCGGCTCTGGCTGAGGGAGATCATGACATATCAGTGAATATAAATATCCAATTATGATATTAAAATCAGAAGCAAAAAACAAAACAAAAAATGAATACCTTTGTGTAACTTGATCATCTAGACTAAGATCATTTAACTCTGCTTTTCCTAATTATATTTTCACCATTAAGTCTAACTTTCCTATTTATATGGAGTGACAAAATTAGATGCCTGTGTTTGAGTCTAGATCCACTACATATCAAATGTGGCACAAATATTCAACTTGTAGTGATTTAATTCCCTTATATATAAATGAGAGTGGTAATAACATCAGATGGCATCTGGTCCCATCACCTCATGGGAAATAGATGGGAAACAGTGGAAACAGTGTCAGACTTTATTTTTGGGGGTGCCAAAATCACTGCAGATGGTGATTGCAGCCATGAAATTAAAAGACACTTACTCCTTGGAGGAAAGTTATGACCAACCTAGATAGCATATTAAAAAGCAGAGATGTTACTTTGCCAACAAAGGTTCATCTAGTCAAGACTATGATTTTTTTCCAGTGGCCAGGTATGGATGTGAGAGTTGGGCTGTGAAGAAATTGATGCTTTTGAACTGTGGTGTTGGAGAAGACTCTTGAGAGTCCCTTGGACTACAAGGAGATCCAACCAGTCCATCCTGAAGGATACAAGTCCTGGGTGTTCATTGGAAGGACTGATGCTGAAGCTGAAACTCCAATACTTTGGCCACCTCATGCAAAGAGCTGACTCATTGGAAAAGACCCTGATGCTGGGAGGGATTGGGGGCAGGAGGAGAAGGGGACGACAGAGGATGAGATGGCTGGATGGCATCGCCGACTCAATGGACATGAGTTTGAGTAAACTCCGGGAGTTGGTGATGGACAGGGAGGCCTGGCGTGCTGCAATTCATGAGGTCACAGAGTCAGACACGACTGAGCGACTGAACTGACCTGAACTGAATAACATCAAAGTCCTAGTATTATTGAAATATTGAATGAGTTAATACATGAGAAATCCTTAGAAGACAGTCTGGTATATAAAAAGTAGTTAATAAGTGCCAGATAACACTATATAGTAATTAATATGTACTGAGTTTTCACTATGAATTTGGTAATAAAGCAGACTTCTGTATGCATGATCTTCTTAACCTTATAACTAATTATGAGGTAATGAAATTTATTAGATGAGGAAATCCAGCATAGAAAAGTTTCTCACTGATTATCAATGACAATTAATATTCCAAAATGTTTTGTAGATACACAATTTTTCACTCATATCTGAGATCCTTTGCACATTAATCTCTTGTGAATTTAATCCCTAGGAAAGTAATACATTTTAGGAGATCAGTTGTTAAACTACTTCATATACTTGCAAAGTTGAACATCAAACTTTCAAAAGTGATGACTGACCTTACAAGGTATTTTCTTCTTATGAGAATTTATTAGACCCGAGATAACAGAACTCCACTGTGTCACTTTATAAATTTAAGGTTAATTTTCTGTTTGCTTTTTTTTTAATGGAGTAATTATGAAATCAAATTCAGAACTTGTAGCTTGATTTTAATATTTAGAAGGCACATCTATATATTTTATTTTCATATCAAATCACCTGAAAATATTTATGAAAAACTCATGAGCTATTAAATTCAGTTTAACATTTGTGTTCAATTTTCATGTGACATGATTATAAGTATTATGACACAGAAGGTGGGGTAGAGAATTTTTCTGGATCTTGTAATACAGATGAAAGACTAGAATACCTTGCTGTCCTCTTTATACCCCCATTTTCCTGCCCTTCCTTAAACATGAGAGAATACAGTAATGGATATGTGGATGGAGGGTAAGGGGAAAAGGAAACTAGTTATTTTCTTTCTTTCGATTGCTCTCTCTCTCTCTCTCTTATCTTCATCATTATTATTGCCATCGTTACTAGCCTGTCTGCCTTCTGAGAGGATAAATTTTACCTGGCTTTCATGTATGTAATAAATTTAGTGGGGCAGGTCCTACTCTCTGAGGAAGGGTTCAGGAGATCTAGAATTATCCAGAATACTCTGTAAATGGTTAGATAAATCCATTTTCTTCCAAGATAAATTGTCAATGAGCTATCTTGGTCATGCGTCTAAGTCAAAGTTCTCAGTCACTTTTTTTAGTAATAAAAGTATGATTGAATTATATATTGACCTCTTAAGGAGTTCTGAATTTTGGAAGAAGCATAATATTGTCTCCTAAGATTTTCAAAACACATGACAATCACAATGATCTTCACGTGACCCCTATAGAGGCAGAGAAAAAGAAAAATAGTAGACTCTAGTTGTAAAGTCAAACACGTTTCAATATTTCTGTTCCACGGTACTGTTTCTAAGAGTATACTGATTATTTTGAGCATCTTTCAACTTATCTGTCTCACTTATTTTCCCCTGGACATTTCACCACTGGAGGAGGGGAATACACATTCAGAAGATGCTTGCCTACAAATTTAGTAGGGACTCTCCATACATGAAAATTAAATCACTGAAATACTGTGCAGAAAATTGTTAAAATGCATGTTATGCAAACAAAAATTGTTATAATTTGGTAGAAAACACACAGAAAAATCAAAGCAATCACTTTCAATAATATTGGAAGAACAATCAGAGGGAGTGCATTTGTACTGAACTCACAAGAGGAGAGAGGATAACACAATAGGTTGTTTCTGGCTTTCATTTCTGTAAGTATTTGGACTCATTAAAAGCATTACTAAGTTCCCTAGAGATATGTTTGCACAAAAATTAACTTGCCTAAAAACCCACTCCATTCCATCACAGAAAAGCACAAAAGATTTTCCATATTCTGTATTTACTAGGGTCAGTAACTTGGTTTCTAGGTAAAAGTTTCCAATATAACCAGAAAATTAGAGGAAAGAATGAAAGAAGTAGAAAGAGGAAAACGGACTATTTTGAAATATTGTCATAAAGTCTATACATATTCAGTTACCTTCTGAAGGGTGAACTCCTCACCTGGCAGATCTAATTACTGCTAATTATTAATAGATAAAAGACTGTAAATGCTTCTGAGGGTTCCTACAAGCAGGCTCAAAGGTTATTTGCCAGAACACCTGTGACCAACACTACCTGGAGCTCAAAAGATCAGAATGGCAGAATCCCTTTATTGAAGGGAACTCCTAAGATTGGAAAGACTTCAAATATAGTTATGAAATTTTAACAGATAATTTTATATGTGGATATTAGTAGTATTAATATTAAAAGGTTTTAAGAAATACCAGGATCCTAAATATTTATTCACAAAAAGACTAGAGCAAAGAAAGATAAAAAGGGGGAAAAAAATCATTTTGGTTCTTATTCTATAAACTAGTGATGTATGGCCAGCATTCTATTAGTGATTTGGTTTTATAGTGGCTCAAAGATCTTCCTTTGAAATATTTACATATGTAATATGCATGTGAAGAATAGAGTCATACTAAATTGACTTAAGATGGGTAAGGTAAATAGATAAATAGATCTCTTTTTAAAAACATCTGATAATAAAATATTAACAGAAGAACAAAAAAAATCAAAGAACGTTCAGAAGAATGAGAACTTACCTGGCATAGATGTGTTAGCAATGACCCTGTGCTTGAATACTGAGAAGTAATGCTAGAAGTAAACATTTGAGTGCATATACGTTAATACTTAGTTCTCTTTCACTTACCTTTCTTTGTCTTAGTAAAACTGCAGGCTGTGTTTCCCTTTACTCACTGGTTCCTTTCTCCCTCAGAACATGATTAGCATCTGTAATTTGATATTAATAAATGAAATTACAAAAGTCATTTAGCTATGATCAGCATTTAGTATGATCAGACATTACTTTGTAAACAAAGGTCCATCTGGTCAAGGCTATGGTTTTCCAGTGGTCATGTATGGCTGTGAGAGCTGGACTATAAACAAAGCTGAGCACTGAAGAATTGATGCTTTTGAACTGTGGTGTTAGAAAAGACTCTTGAGAGCCCCTTGGACTGCAAGATCATCAAACCAGTCCATCCTAAGTGAAATCAGTCCTGAATATTTGTTGGAAGGACTGATGTTGAAGCTAAAACTCCAACACTTTGGTCACCTGATGTGAAGAACTGACTCATTTGAAAAGACCCTGATGCCGGGGAAGATTGAAGGTTGGAGAAGGGGACGACAGAGGATGAGACGGTTGGATGCATCACCGACTCGACGGATATGAGTTTGAGTCAACTCTGGGAGTTGGTGATGGACAGGGAAGCCTGGTGTGCTACAGTCAGTGGAGCCACAAAGTCGGACACAACTGAGTGACTGAACAGAACTGATGATCAACACTGACTCAGTATGAGGTGTCAGCCTTAAAGTTTTCAACAAATTTTAAGGTTTAAAAAACAGGCTGTGTGGCCTAAACTGAAAATTCAATTTTGACTGTCTATATGAAAAAATTACTGCTTTTTCCCTTTCTGGCCTCTTTAGAAATATTTGATATGTTTTTCCTCACTGTTTAAAAAAATTATAATTGCTGGATGTCAACACTGGAAGGCATCTGTGGTTCTTGCTGGCATGAAAGAATTTGATTTTTTTTTTTTTTCATTTAAAAAGTACAATGTCACATCCCCAGGAGAAAACTACAGGAAATAGCCTACCCTTAGTTTTCTATTGATTTTTTTTTCTGATATATTAATGAAATACATATAAAATATTACAGTAAATGTTGTACATATTATTCTTTCACAGGCAAAGTATGCATTAACTCTTTTCTCCTTGTTCCTAAGGCAACAATTGTATCAAATAAACAGATCTGAAATATTTCATATTTCAATTATATTAATTATAATTTAGTATATCATATTAAAATAATTTTAACTTTAATAAGGCAACTTTGCACTGGTACAAGCTTAAGGGGCAAAATGAACAATTCAGCAAAATCTAATTACTTCTAATTTTCTAAGCTAATTACTGAAGTTGCATTTGATTTTCAAAAATGTAGTCAAGCTTTCTAAATTTTCCAACCATAATTTCTCCTCTATTCTTTTCCCAAATACGCCATCAGCCTTACACCTACAACACATCTTTGGTAGTTATTTTTTTTTACTTTTTAAATTTGTCTTCTTCAAAACTATTTTTCATTGCCTCCTGAAGTCTTCAGATCCTATATACCAAGTTTAGGGAAATATTTCCCATGCAGTCTTAATTCACATAGGATCAATATCATTACATAGGCTTATACAGCTACTTATAGGTGAATATTCTAGGTAGTTATTCTTAGATATTGTATCTCACATAAAATATGCCAAAGAATTATTCAGTTCACAAAAATGACCATATGTAACACTATTTTCATATTCAACCTCCTTTAGAAAAGAGGACTGAGGTTTGCAAATCTATAATTTTCCCTTCTCCTTCCCAGGGTTTACCTTAAAATACAGTCGTCTGACCATATGAAGAGATCATTTGAAGAGACTCATATTCTTCCTATAATGAATGTAGCCTACTATTTTTTAAAACATAGGTATTTGAGATTTTTAATGACATCAATGACCCACATAATTTTTACCTGTAAAGATCTCATATATATTTTTTAGAATTTTATCCAACAGGGACTTCAGTAAAATAATATGCAAAATATACTTTGACTTGTTGGAAACAATACTGAATCATAAAAATAAAGGTAACTTGGCTACTAATGAAAAAAAGGCATTTAATGTCTTGTGGATTTAATTTTAGTTAATTTATTAAGTTAAAGACAATGTATATTTTAGCAACTTGAAATCTACCCATAGTTATTTAAGTGACCTTCTGGAATTTATTTAATAAATACTGGAAACATTTTCTTTACTCATAATATGAGAAATATGATGATTTCTATGACACTTTCTAGATTTAAAATTTTATGCCTATAAAAATTCAGCAAAAATATGAATCCTGCATTATTATTTTCTTACTCTATTTTTTCTTTTTTTCCTGTAGCTTATTTATTATTCTTAGTGTTATTGTACGATAAAGGTATTAATTGAAGTATGATTTTGAATACATTTTATCTTGCAAAGCACTATTTGACCTAAATGTTTACATTTAATTTTACAGTTTAGGCTTCCGAAGCGGCTTTAGTTTTCTTGTGTGTGTGTGTGTGTGTAACGAAGATTATCATTGAGAGAGGATCGTCAATCTACATATTTTACCTGCCAGTGACATATTTAACTGTGGGATTCATTATCTAAAGGGTGCTATGTACATTGCTTGTATAAATTTCCCATTTCACCTTAATCTACTACATTTGACCTTGACTTCAATAGTTCTGCTTTAACCCAAACTATTTTATTTAAATGAGTAAGTATGAATGTCTTAACCAATAAGGCTAACAATATTTTCACAGTTAAAAACAAATGAATAAATAGTCAAAGAAGGAAAAATATTGTTTTATAAATTTTCCTGACCCTTTTTGGTTTTCTATATCCTTCACACTCTGAAGATTATTGAAAGCTAGCATTAATTGGTGGCAACTGGTTGTATTTATCTGGAAGTAGCTTAGTGCATGTGGAACTGAATGAGATCATGTGAAGAGCAAGTTATAATTGCAATTTTCAGATCTAAAAGTGTTAAATAAAAGCCTAACAAGAAACAAGGAGTTTGCCAAAGCAGTCATTCCAAAGGGAAAAAAAGGTTTTATATCGATTTGCTATCCTTATAAGAGGTAATCTCCATGCAAGCATAATGAGGCAGATTGGTCTGAAGAGTTAGAAAGCTATCTCAAAGTCTTAGAGTACATTTACTCATAGAACTTCTGTCTATCCAAATAACTAAGCAAGAGGTAGACTGGAGCATGAATAGTTACAAATTATTGATAAGAAACTTTCTTCCAAAATTACCTAGAACCATTATAAAAAGCTATTTGATTTTGATTTTGGATATATAAGTCATTAAATGTTTAATACAATACTTTAAGTTTCTCAGTCTCTATTGCTTTATCCATTAAAAGAGGTCTCTAACAAGCTTTTAGAAATCCTCCAAAAATTCCTTCATAGTACTTCTTTCTTTCAAATGATCAGGGATGATGAAAAGAGCCTAAATATTAAAAATAAAAATAAATAATAAAGTAAACAGAAGCAGAAGATATTAAGAAGAGGTGGCAAGACTACACAGAAGAACTATACAAAAAAGATCTTCAGACCCAGACAACCATGATGGTGTGATCACCCACCTAGAGTCAGATATCCTGGAATGCAATGTCAAGTGGGCCTTAGGAAGCATCACTTTGAACAAACCTAGTGGAGGTGATGAAATTCCAGTTAAGCTAGATTATGCTGTTAAAATACTCCACTCAACATGCCAGCAAAATTGGAAAACTCAGCAGTGGCCACAGCACTGGAAAATGTCAGTTTTCATTCCAATCCCAAAGAAAGGCAATGAATGTTCAATGCAATGGCAATGCAAAGGCCCTTTGCAAAGGCAATGCAAACAATGTTCAAACAATCACACAACTGCACTCATCTCACAAGCTAGCAAAGTAATGCTCAAAATTCTCCAAGCCAGGCTTCAACAGAAACTGAACCATGAACCTCCAGATGTTCAAGCTGGATTGAGAAAGGGCAGAGGAACCAGAGATCAAATTGCTAACATCCACTGGATCATCAAAAAAACAAGAGAGTTCCAAAAAAACATCTACTTTTGCTTTATTGACTATACCAAAGTCTTTGACTGTGTGGATCACAACAAACTGAAAAATTCTGAAAGATATGGGGATACTAGACCACCTTACCTGCCTTCTGAGAAATCTGTATGCAGGTCAAGGTGCAACAGTTAGAACTGGACATAGAACAACAGACTGGTTCCAAATCAGTAAAGGAGTACATCAAGGCTGTATATTGTCATTCTGCATATTTAACTTACATGCAGAGTATGTCATGCGAAATGTGGGCTGGATGAAGCACAAGCTGGAATCAAGATGGCCAGGAGATATATCAATGACCTCAGATATGTAGATGACACTACTCTTATGGCAGAAAGCAAAAAAGAACTAAAGAGCCTCTTGATGAAAGTGAAAGAGCAGAGTTTAAGAGCTGGCTTAAAACTCAACATTCAGAAAAGTAAGATCATGGCATCTGGTCCCATCACATCATGGCAAATAGATGGGGAAACAATGGAAACAGTGACAGATTTATTTTCTTGGGCTCCAAAATCACTGCAGATGGTGACTGCAGCCATGCAATTAAAAGACACTTGCTGCTTGGAAGAAAAGCTATGACCAACCTAGACAGCATATTAGAAAGCAGAGACAATACTTTGCTGACAAAGGTCCATCTAGTCAAAGCTATGGTTTTTCCAGTAGTCATGTATGGATGTGAGAGTTGGACTATAAAGAAAGCTGAGCACCGAAGAATTGATGCTTTTGAATTGTGGTACAGGAGAAGCCTCTTGAGAATCCCTTGGACTGCAAGGAGATCAAACCAGTCAATCCTAAAGAAAATCAGTCCTGAATATTCATTGGAAGGACTTGATGCTGAAGCTGAAACTGCAGTACTTTGGCCACCTGATGCAAAGAACTGACTCATTGGAAAAGACCCCGATGATGGGGAAGATTGAAGGCAGGATGAGATGGGGACGACAGAGGATGAGATAGTTGGATGGCATCACTGACTCAATGGACATGAGTCTGAGTAAATTCCGGGAGTTGGTGATGGACAGGGAAGCCTGGCATGCTGCAGCCCATGGGGTCACAAAGAGTCGGACATGACTGAGCGACTGAACTGAATAAAGTTAATAAACAAATAAGATGTGCTAGTAGGTGAAAGAGAATCAAAGATTTCACTTAATATGGTGTAATAGAAAAGAAGGCAAAGTAATCTTCAGATGACACCACACTGATAGCAGGAAGCAAAGAGGAATTAAAGAGCCTCTTGATGTGGGTGAAAGATAAGAGTGGAAAAAAGCTAGCTTAAAATGCAACATTCAAAAAACTAAGATCATGGCATCCAGTCCCATCTTCTCATGTCAAATAGTTGGGGGAAAATGCAAACAGTGACAGATTTTGTTTTTTTGGGCTCCAAAATCAATGCGGTTGGTGACTGTAGCCATGAAATTAAAAGACACTTGCTGCTTGGAAGAAATGCTATGACAAGCCTAGACAAAGTGTTAAAAAGCAGACTCATCACTTTGTTGACAAAGGTCCATATAGTCAAAGCTATGGTTTTTCTAGTAGTCACATAAAAATATGAGAGTTGGACCATAAAGAAGGCTGAACACTGAAGAACCGATCCTATCAAATTGTGGTGCTGGAGAAGACTCTTGAGAGTTGCTTGCACAGCAAGGCGATTAAACCAGTAAATTCTAAAGGAAATCCACCCTGAACGTCCATTGGAAGGACTGACGCTGAAGCTGAAGCTCCAATACTTTGGCCACCTGATGTGAAGAGCTGACTCACTGGAACAGACCCAGACACTGGGAAAAATGAGGGCAGGAGGAGAAGGGAGCAACAGAGGATGAGGTGGTTGGATGGCATCAGTGACTCAATGGACTTGAGTTTGAGCAAACTTCAGGAGATAGTGAAGGACAGGGAAGCCAGCAGTGGAGACAGAGAAAGGTGTCAAGTGGAGGAAAAACAAATTCAAAACTTCACTTCTCTAGGGACATATAGGAGATTTAAGTATTGGGGAAAAGTAGAACATGGAGAACCTTCAGGCTTCGTATGTTTAAGGCAAGCTTCTAGTGGCTCAACGTGTAACTATTGTTAGACACTTTGGCAATCTGCTTATGTTTTCTTTGTCAGAAGTGATCATAAGACTGAGAATATTAGAACAAATTATGTTGTAGAAAATTAAAGACCAAAGTTAAAGAGAAAACTGTAATAAAAGAACCTATGCATCTTAGTCAAGGAAAATAATTTGCCCAGAGTCTAAGAAAAACCACAAAGCCAATAGCTATGACATGTTACCATTCTGAGAAATCATGAAGGCTATACAAAGGTGGGATACGGGTAAATAATCATCCTCTTTTGGAAACAAGGAAAATATGTTCTCCAATTCACAGGCCAGTGATCATGACAGCAAATTAACATTAATAAACAAAGCAAAAAATTTCTATTGTGAATGTTATAGAAGGAAAAACTAAGCTCTATACTTTGCCTTGTCTCCCTAAAATCAATTATATAAAGAATATTTGTTGATTTTATACTTTTAATGCTTATACAAATGAAGTTAAAATATTAGACATTTAACAAATTCCACATACCTGTAAGTGGTAACTTTTGATCTAGAATCTACTTCTCCTGACTCCAAATTCCATCATCTTTCTACAACATCCCTCCTGACCTTGGAATATTAAGTCTGCAATATCGGAGCTACAAAGAACTTATGATGTTTCATTTTCTAAAAATATATTGTAGACCATGAATGAGTTGCATATTGCTACATAACATCCCATCACAAAAATTAATGCTTTAGAATGATGATAATTTATTATTTAATGATTATTTGGATCTACAATTTAGGTTGGGCTCAACTAATAGTTTTGGTCTCAGCTGGGGCTCCCTCTTAAATCTGTAGTCCTCAACATGTCAGCAGAGAGCTCTGCTTCTTGTGTTTGCTGGTTCATGGCTGGGAAATCAGTGGTGAACTGGGCAAACAGTTTATAATCCCTGTCATCCAGTTACCAAGACTTGGCTTCTTCATGTTTCTGCTTAGAAGAGTTTTCAAGAGAGAAGAGGAATCATCAATGATCTGTTTAGACCAGGCTCAGCACTGCAAAATGTTCCTTGTAATTCTCTTGGCCAAAACATGTCTCAAGTTTAGGCAGTTTTATTCATCTCCTCTTCACTCTGCAAGGGATAGATTCCTCCCAAAGTGAAGTGAAGTGAAAGTCATTCAGTCGTGTCCAACTCTTTGCAACCCCATGGACTTGTAGAGTTCATGGAACTCTCCAGGCCAGAATACTGAAATGGGTAGCCTTTCCCTTCTCCAGGGGATCTTC
Source organism: Cervus canadensis (assembly GCF_019320065.1). NCBI lineage: Eukaryota > Metazoa > Chordata > Mammalia > Artiodactyla > Cervidae > Cervus > Cervus canadensis. The sequence goes on from NC_057405.1 coordinate 43,060,621, forward strand.
CCAGCCCAGGGATAGAACCCAGGTCTCCCACATTGCAGGCGGATTCTTTATCAGTTGAACTACATGGAAGCCCAAGAATACTGGAGTGGGTAGCCTATCCCTTCTCCATCAGATCTTCTTGACCTGGGAATCAAACCTGGGTCTCCTCCCCAAGGTTATTGCCAAATACACAACACCTGAGACTGGACAGATGAGCTTGACAGTAATCTTAGTCACACATACTCACATCCGGGGGGAAGAAAAGACCATGTCACATGGGTCCACACAGTAGTTGCACTTGGGAATAGAGGACAAGAACAGGGATGATGGGAGGACACATTTGTAATATTAGGAGGAAAAGTATCCTGATTCCCACGAGAGGATATGATTGGCTTGCTTGAATAATTTTGCAGACTGGCAGCAACATGAAACCCATTAGGTTGAACACTAAAGTGAAGCTGGTCTGGCCAATAGGGGAAGCGGTTGGGTATAAAGCCTTTCCGGTTTGGTAAAAGGCATATCTGGGGAAGGCAGGGGAACTCTTGGTTAGGCCTTTGAGTCTCTGTGTGGTATAAAGATGTCAAGGCAGCATTCATACTGCATATTATTTTCAAGCCTTATACCACACAGCCCAGACTGAATGGAGAGAGAACTAATTCTCTCTTTAGTGACTGTGCACCCTGCTGACTGAGCTAAGCTGCAACCACGCCTCCAGACTTCCCTTTGCTGTGTGGATCTGGGCCAAGCTGGCCTCTAGAGAAATGTATATGAGACTTGGAGCTAGAAGTAAAGCAGCCGCCATGTTACTGTGTAGAATGTGGGTGTGAGGGAGATGCTATTGCAGCTCATGCGTGGTGTTGCAGACCCGCTAGCATGCCTTGTTTGCTGGGCCACGTTTGAAGCCACAGCAGGTCCTGCAGCTCCTCCACTTTCCAGGCATCTTTGTCAAAAGGTATGATGACTTTGAGTTTACTCAACTTGTGACCTAACAAACTAGCCTGCCTCAGTTTCATGGAAGCTGGCAGAAGACACAAAATCCCCAGGTCAGAATCAAAGGACTTTATGACTCACAGCAACAGGAACTTCATGTTTGTGCTTCTTCTCTTGTCCTGCAAAGCCACCAGACCATGTCGAATGGCCCGACATGATAATGTACATCAGAATTTGGGAATTCTGAGCTGAGGAAAGGCTAATCTTTCAAAGGTGAAATACACAAATATTCCCAAAGTCTGCAACTAAGGAAGGCAGTATCTTTATTGTATTGGTCAGTGACAAGTATGCCTTTTTCCCTGGGGAAAGGATCTATCTTCAAAATCATTAGCTACACAAAGATCCTTGATGCTTAGCTCCATAATGAAGGGTCCAATTTCTCCCATAGGTTACCTGTATCACTGATATTGACACTAGAAGGGGTGAGAGGATAGCGTTGCACTTGTAGGTCCCTGACTTTCTCAGCACAAGTCCATCTTTCTAATTGCCTGGAACCAGGTGCAGAAGCAGTAGGTATTCATACATCATTTAACCAGCTCCTACAGTTGCCTCCAACCATTTTTTAAAAGAAATCTCTTATTTCATGGAAGTCCTACTGTGACCACTTCTCTCATCAAATATACTATTTTAACAGGAGGATTTACAAAGTCATAGCAAACGTGTGGCTGCAGGGAGAGGTTGAGAAGTGTATCACAGACTATTAAAATGATTAATTTGTTCTTTGTAACTTTATGTACTGGCATTAGGTCTATAGGTTTACAGGGAGACTTATTCCAGCTCAATAAATGTGAAGCATGTCTAAAAGCCATAACCATCTAAAGATAAATCTTGATCTCAGAAACTTGTGAGTTCCCTTGAACTTGAAACTCTCCAAGTTTAATTTAGAATAGCATTTGGCAAGGATATCACAGAAAGGAATGAAGCATTTGCTATGTCACATATGTCTCTCTAAATATCAAGTACCAAAGGAGATACACAGGAGGAATCAGTGTAAGGGAAATGGTAAATAAGCATCAGTTTAGGTTCAAGAAATAAGCAGAAATGATGTCAGGTTGAAACCCATGGCTCTAGGATGAGGGATTAGAGGTAATGACATAAAAATGGAGCCTTGAAATACGAAGAATCAGCAAAGGAGGAGGAAACAAATGACAGAATGTGCTAAAATAAAGAAGTAAATGCCCACAGAATTTATTTTTAATGCAAAAAATTATAAAAACAAGGTTAACAACTATCCATAAATCTACCGCCAGAATGTTTTTCCCTCAGACATTTTGCTATGAATGTTAATATATTTCTCACATATTTAATATAAAAGGTTCCTGTCCTGCTTTTTATTGGCACACTATACATATATGTTATATATATCCATGTAAAAAATCTTAAATTCAATTTGAGTGGCCATTATAAATTCATTCATGACATATGATAATTTAATTGAAGATACTGTGGGATATTTTCATGTTTTACTTCATTGGTTATAAAATTAATACACTATATGACATAAAAGATGATAAATATAATATAAAAGTAGCATATTCAATTTTATATGTATTTTAATTATTTCTTTTACTTGGTGCTTCAAAGTATGTCAACTATTTAAGAATTCTTCATGCCCATAATTAACATGCTTTTCATATAGATTGTACTTCTTAATAATCTTATAAAAGGTTTATTATCTTACTACAAGCTCCTCTACAACTTGTGTTTAAATTTTAATATTTGTTAATGATAGGGAACTATTATACCTTGAGTATTTCATTTCAATTTTTGATAATTCGTGAGAATGATTTTTCATGTTTGTTTAGCAATTATGTTTCTTTTTAATAACATATGTGTGTGAGGTTTATTTATCAGACACAGACATTTTGTTTTTAGATAACACTATTTATAGGCAAGAGAAATTTGTGAAATCTTAGAAAACATTTTTGCATGTTCATATTCATCCTTAGTTTTGCCTGTACTTTTTCTCAAATTTATTTACACTGTTACATAATCTTAAACTGCAAAAGTCTGCTTTTATCTTGGAAAGTTAAATGTTTGCCTATATACTAATAATTTCAAAATTACAGAAATTTTGTTCATTCTTTAAAGAACTATTTATTGCACTTGGAATACAGTTTGGAATTGAGACAACTGTTACCAAGATAAATATAATTATATATACTATCCTGCAACTAATGTATGAAGCCAATTTTACCATGTAACAATTACATATTTCTAGTTCTATTCAGTGATGCAGTGATAAATGTTTTAAAAACAGCAGTCAGTTTTCATGATGTCAATTACTGGCACCATGGGCCATTTCAAACTACCAACATGATGTCTCTGAAAGCAGAGTTGATAAGAGATGTGCAAAATTGGCTCTCATGGATTTTAATCAGGAGGCTCCAGCACACTCTGGTTCTATATTTGGGTTATATTTTCCCCACTTACCCAAATTGTCTGCTCTTCTACCATTTGCATTCATTTTAATGTTTGCAAAGATGTTAGCCTTAATCACCTTTTTCAAAAAATATCTTAAGTATCCTATCATTTTTTAGAAAATTTAAAATTATTTTAAAAACCTCCATTGGTATTACATCTGATCTGTAAATTATCTTTGAGGAAATGACATACTTATAATAGTTAAAAACTTTCATTAAGAAAAAGAAGTGTGTGTTATAAAAGAAATGTTTTATATGTTGCAGAACATTTTTTCCTGTTCCTCATTTTTTCTACTCATATTCATTACTGATTTTAAGGAACATTTACATTTTGTTATGTGTGCATTTACTTATTTATGCTATTATGGAAGAATGGGAGTCTTTTATTTATCTATATATAACTGATTTTTGCTAAATGATTATTTGTGTTATTACATTAGTGCAGTACTTCAAATCTGTGTTACTGAACTCAGACTGGTTCTTGAGTTGGTTTGGTTGATACTCTGAGGCATCCCATATAGAGAGGATGGTGCCTCTCTATAGATTCTTAAGAATCTATAGATCTGTGATCGCACAGATTAGGTCTGAATTATCTGGCTTTGTAATATACTAGTTGTATGTTACCTTGGATCCATACTTACTGTCTTGCTCTATTAATTTTCTCATTCATAATCTGGTCTGATAATGTCACCTATATAAAATTTTTGTTTAGAGGGTGAAATTCGCTGTTAAAACACTTAGGCTAGTATAAGTGCAGTGTAAAACCTCAAAAATTTAACTATGTATATTTCACATCTTTTGTTCTATGTTGTTACATATGTAATTCCTTGTTTGTAATAATCTAGTAAGAATAACAATCAGCATTTCTCCTTTAATCAAATATTTATTCTAGAGATGGTTTTCATTCCTTTTTTTCCCATTTTATTACAATTATGTGTTTTATTTTATTTTATTTTTTTTGTATGCTGGGAAAAGGAAATAAAGCAGTAAGGCAAAATTCCACATTCATTGCATTTATATTTAACAGGTTATAAGTATATAGACTTAAATATATCATAATTCACTCTGTATCTCTTAACTTCTTAATTTCCAGTGTAAGTTTCCCTTCATATTACTGTATATAACATTTACCACAGGTTATGTCAATCATGACTTGACTGTCTTATACATCTTAAGAAATCCAGCTCATTAATAACTGTCTGCTAGTCTCCATTCTCTATTTTCATTATTGTTCTAACTTCTTGAATTATAAACAGAGTTGGGCATTTTCTTTTTTATTAAAAAGTTTATGCTTTGCTTTTATATCATTTTAGAGGCATTCCATTTGTCTTGATGTGTGTTTTTTTTAAAATTTCCATTGCTTTTTTAAATCTCTAATTGCACATTTGATATTTTCATGCTTTACTAGTCATTTAGAAGAGAAGTTTCCATTCAGCCAGGCTTTTTATTATTAATTTTCATTTTATGGCCTTATTATTCAAGAATATAGTCTGTTACATTTTCTGACTATAATCTTTTAAAAACGTTTTCAATTTATTTTTGAATAGGTGATATTTAATATATCTCAAATTTTAAAAGTCTAAAAATATGATAAAGTGAAACATTTCTCTAACACCTCTAATTCCCAATTATTAGATCCTCTCCTCAGCTAACCACTATTATCTATGTCTTCTATATCTTCCAGAATATTTTCCAGATTCTTTACCAGCTTAGCCACCAGGGAAGCACATATTTTATACAGGTACCAGTATGTTTGTGTATATATTTTTCTTTTTTATTTTGCAAATGGCACCAAAGATCTGAATATTACTTCTTTCACTAAATGTTTCTTGGGAAATATTCCATATTGATAAATAAGGAATTCCCACAGTGTTTTTATTTCTGACTGCACTGGCAATGTATGGACGCCTCATAATGTAGTCAATTATTTTCAAATGCATATTTACATCCTTCCCAATCTTTTGCAATTGCTAGCAATACTTTGGTCATTAACTGTACATCTACATCATTTCCCACATGTGTAAGTAAATCTGTAGGACAATTCCTTGACATAAATTGCTGGCCAAAGTATATCTGTAATTAAAATTTGATAGATATTCCCTATTGACCTGCATACATGTACAGCAATTCACATATCTAAGTGTAGTAATGATAACTCTAACTTTTTCAGAAATTTTCCAGTAAGAATCATTGTTAGACTTTTGCCTTTGACCACCTGCTGGTGAAAAGGTGTGTGTATCTATGTGTGTGTGTGTGTGTGTGTACACATAAAGTTTCATCTTGCCTTTCTCATATTATGATAAAACATCTTTTCATATCCTTTTTATGAATTGTCTCTCTTCTAATTCTCTATTTTGTTTTCAGTCATTTTCACAATTGCCTTCTATGTTTGCATCTGTGAGTCAACTTTACATAATTATTTGATGAACTGGAAATATAATGTCTAAAAAATTTCTAAATTAATATTTATTTTTAAATATTGGCTTAATTTAAAATTTATTGCTTTTTTAAGACATGAAAAGTAGATCCAACTTTCCTTTCTCACAATATGGCTTCCAGGTTCCAGTGAAATTTGCTCAGTAATTCATATTTTGCCCATGAACTTGTATTAGTCTATATAATAGACTAATTTGTATTTGGAAATGTATTATATTTTCTCCTGCATTTCACTGATTAAGCTTCTTCAGTAACTAATATCAGAATGTCAATTGAAAGTTGATTTAATACCTAATAGGATAAGTTTCTCCTTGTTGATCTTTATCAAAATTCTCTTGGACATATTTACTAGTTTATTGCCTACCTTACATCACCCTGACTAAACAATGTCCTGTTTCCTGTGGGAATATTTTCTGGATTGCCTTAAATTTACAGATTATTTTAGGGAGAACTGACAAATTTAATTCTTCCCAAAGTAAAGAATATTATTACATTTGATCAAGATATATTAATGTATCTTACAAAGTTTTAAAGTTATTTTTATACAAATACTTTACCATCTTTAATCTTAGCCACAGGCATTTCCTCTTTTTGTTATTATTGTAAATGGGTTAGTCCTTTCATTATGTATTTTCAATGGTTTTTGCTTGTACAATACTAAAGTTATGAATTATTTATTCCTTTTCATCCATACATCTTCATGATTTCTTTTACTGTTTTTATAAGTTTTCTCTTAGATCTCAGGCGGTATTTCAATTATACAGTCATATCATCTGAATAAAGTGGTGATTTTCTACCTGTGTTTCAGTTACTTCTTTTCTTTTTCCCACTAAGAGTTCAAACCATTGTTTACTGATAGTCAAATTAAGACACAACTACTATTCAAGCATTTTTTATTGTGTCTGTTCCTATAAATAACATTTTTTCCTGATGTTACCCTGAGGTTGAGATAGATGGTTTAGATGGCTATTATGTAATACTGTTTCCTCTACAAATAGAATAAGCATAGAATTTTATCAAAAGCATTTTCATTTATACTAAATAGTTAGTTTTTTCTTTTTGGATATGTTGCATTATGAGTTCTTAGCAAACCATCTTGGCAGTCCTATAATTAACCTCATTTGTTTATGTTATATGGAATAACCTGCCTAATAATAGCTTGTGAAGCATTTTTCATTGATATTTATAAGTAATTTTGATGTTAAGGTACATTTTGTGTGTGTGTGTGTGTATAGTTCTCTTGAGTGTAAATACCAATATAATGACCATCCCATAAAAATTATTTGGTCATTTTCTTTCTTTGTTGTGTTCTGTAATGTCTTAAATAGCATGAGAATTTTCCAGTCATTTCACTTTGTCTTGAAATTACTCTATGAAAGTGACTGATTCTAAATCTTTTTTTTTTTTTTTTTAGGGGGCCAGGGTGTGGGGGGGATTTTTTATGAGAAGTCTGAAGTTGAACAAGTCAGCCTGACAAACTATCTGGATGGAATATCAAATCTTTATTTACCCACAGCAGTAACAAGAGCAGGAGGAAGTTCATAGTAAAGGGCCCCTGCACTCAAGTTTCCACAAGGCAACATGATAGAAGAAACATGATGTTTACATCTGGATGTATAGTAAAAACACAGAGACTGCTGGGTTGTCTGTTGATCTTCATCTGAAAGCAGAGATAGATGACAGAGACACAGGGAGAAGGAAAGGGGGAGGAAGAGAAAGAGGAAGATGAAAGTCGCTCAGTCAGTCGTGTTCCACTCTGAGACCCCATCCTGGAGAGGGTAGCCTTTCCCTTCTCCAGGGGATCTTCCCAAGCCAGGGATCGAATCCAGATCTTCCTCATTGCAGTCAGATTCTTTACCAACTGAGCTATCAGGGAAGCCTAATGGAGACATAATATTTTACTCTGGAAGGCAACAAATCTGAACTTAGGGAAGGAGGGGAGTTTTTAACCTTGAATATAAGCAGTTGCATCCAGAGAGATTAAAAAAAAGGTTTGTATTATTCTTTGAGTGGAAGCAGATGTTTCCTCGAAGAGGAGACAAGCATCTCTGGGCCTGCACCTTAGAGTAGGAGTAACTGGCTTTGGGGAAAGGGATACAGTATCTTTCTTTCTAGCACATTCATTTCTGTTTCTCAGAAAGTCAGAAAATCTAAAGAGGTTTGCTTTCTAACATTTTGAAAAAAAATTTTTTCTATGTTTTTTGGTTTAAGTTCTCTAACACATTTAGCATGACTCTAGTAAGTTGTATTTCTCTAGAAAATTATGAACTTCACTTGTGTTTTTTAATGTATTGGTACAGACTGACCAAATTATTTGTGATTGCTTCAGTTTTCCCTGTTTCTATGACTATTTCATTTTTATAGCTTATTTAAATATTAATATTTCCTTTTCTCTTGATCAAATTGAATGTATTTTTATATGGCTAATTTTCTAAGTAACTTCTCCTATACTAAATACTTCTTTCCTTCTTTATTTTTCTCTTCATTTTGCTCATTTATTTCATATAAACATTTAAGTCTATGAATTCCTTCATATACTACTTTACCTGTATGAAACACAATTTTTAAATATTTGCTTGAGGTTTCTGTTTTAACTTAAGGGTAACTTATTAACAGAGAACAGTATCAAGAAGAAACAAAAAGTGATTGATAATCCAACTATTCACTTATATTTATTTTTAAATAAAAGTTGAAAACATATATATTTTTTCAAAACTATGTAAAATATACCTAAACTATATATTCATTTAATATTTATTTTAATATATATTATATTCCATTATACACATTTTAAAGTGCATACCCTATTTTGCACCATTAGAATTTCTATGGCTTGGTAAGTCTGATGGTACAAAATATATGTGCTGTTCTTAGTCGCTCAGTCGTGTCTAACTCTTTGAGACCCCATGGATTGTAGCCCACCAGGGTACTCTGCTCATGGGGATTCTCCAGGCAAGAACACTGGAGTGGGTTGCCATGTGGTCCTCCAGGGGATCTTCCCAACCCAGGAATTGAACCCAGGTCTCCCACATTGCCAGCAGATTCTTTACTAGCTGAGAAACCAGGAAAGAATGAAGTATGTGAGGAAGAGCCTTTACTTTCTAATTTCCATTTTGAAAACTGTATCGTTTCATATTTTGATGTTAATTTCTAGTGCTATTGAGCAAAATTAGATGAACTTTTTTATACAATTTTAGAATTTAATATATTTTATGACTTTGTTCCTTTCTGATACATGAACTCTAAGATATGGCAAATTATTGTAAAAAATTCCATGACTCCTTGAAAAATGGTCTGTTCCCTTTTTTTCAGAGTAAAGATCTAATGTGATATTTAGATATAATTTATGCTTGTTTTTCTTCTTGAAAGAGAAGAGTTGGCATGTATAGTTTTCTTTTCTTAGTACCCTTTATTTTCCCATCTTATTTCTTCTTTTTCACTCTCTTCTCTCAAAGAAGTACCAATATTTCTCTGCACATCCGATTCTCCCTAAGAAACATTTTCTTTGGAAGCTGTTAATCTTGTTACACACAGCTCCTTGTTTCTTCTTTTAGTCAGAGCTGTGGGCTCCCAAAACCTGATCCATAGTTAGCAACTGGTCATGCATGTTCACTTTCTATTTTCCAGGGGAGATTTTACAGGGCTTCTTCTCAGTTTGCCCCTCGTCTTTACTGTCACAGAATATCCCAAGTCTTTACTTTTTGTTTGTGGCAGTGAGCTCTATTGGAGTTTTATTTTTCTACTTACAGATAACTTTGAGAATATAATGTTCTCTGTCTCCTAGAAAGGAGGAGGTATCGGAGATCTGGTTGTGTGATTTCATTTGCTGACTTTGTTTTTATCGCTTTGTTTGAAAAGATGTAGGAGGGATTCATTATTAGACTATTATGTACAGGTTAATATTTTCAGTATATTTTAAGTATATTGTCTTAGGTAGGAGGGTAGCCATTTACTCTGTGCAGAAAAAGGGAAGAGTAGGAAAAATAAGCCTCCATTTCACAATTCATCTTTTCTCCCTATGTTTTTGGTGTCTGCTTTGTTTTGCTTTGCTTTTTTATTATTTCATTGTCAAGTTTATAATTCACAATCTGTTCTTTAAACTCCCACAGTTGTTCAGCATTATTTCCGTATAAAAAAATGATTCTCTGTTTTATGCTTGCCCTTTTCCAATTGCTTTCTTTGTTGAATATATGATTTTCTTTATTTTCTTGGATTTCTATCATTTATATTCAAATTTTTCTTTTGGGTGCTGTAAGTTTCTGCATACTTGAAAATATCTTATTTCAAAAATAAAAGATGAAAAATTACTGGGTACTATGTAAATTTACAAAAAGTTTACTATAAAGTTCCCTGTCACCTTCTAGTTTTAAATATTGGTATAGAGACATTTAAGACAGAATGACATTTTTCCCATAGTGATGATTTTATTTCTTCACCTAATTGCCCATAGATTATTTTTCCCATTGAATTTCAGTATTTTAAAGATTATTCTTTAAAGATTGGGAGATGATAATTTTCTCTCAATTTATTTCTTGAGTGTATGCCTTTAAAATATTACGCTAAGATCTCTACACCTAGAAGTTGTTATTCTATTATATATGTTTGTTTTGTGTGTTTGTAGGGCTATTTTTCTCTTCTTAAGATTCCCAAGTATGTTAGAGTTCCTTAGTCTCCCTTTAATATCTATCACCTTTCAAAGCATTTTAATGTTTTTTTTAATTTTCTATTTTCTTTTGTGTGATTTCACCATACTTATTTTATTCTTACCTGATTCAATTGTATTTTCTTCTGAATCTACTTTTATTATTTTCATGATATTTAGCATCTCTTATTGTTTTATTTCAACTTCTTTTTTAACTTTTACCTATTATCAATTTCTTTCTTTAAAACTTTCATTCCTCCTGTATACCACTCCTTGAGCTCATTTTATGGTGTCATTCTGTTTGTCCATTCGGTTGTCCTGTCATTCTGAAACTATAGAGCAAGATTTATTTAATCTCAGGGGATTCTTTAGGCAATTCCTCTTGTGATTTTGTTTACCTATCTTTTGCGTAATGTCTTTCCATTTTTTCTTAAGTTTATATGCTCCAGTTCCATGATGATTTACTTAAGATTAGTATTCTTTAAAAAGCATCAACTCAACAGGGAAAGTGATTAAAAGAGAGAACTACAGGAATTTTAAATTTTGTATTTTTGATATTAACTTTCTCCCCAGATGATTATTGCCCTGGAAAGAGTTCTATTGTTAGATTCCAATAATTAGCAAGTTACTGTGCTTATCATAGGGATTCAGTTGTGATGATTTTGCAGCTGTATGATTCCTGCTGCTGCCCTTTTCATCTGCCTCATCACAACAATCTGTCATATATGCTGAAAATAGAAATGCAATATTGATATGATTTCATCTCTCCTCACATACACTTTTTCATACCCTAGCCACTTTATAGGTTATAATCAAAATTGGTAGATGGAGTCTTCAAGGCTTAAGTGTGAAGGTGTTAGTTACTCAGTCATGGACTGTGTAGCCCACCAGGCCCCTCTGTTCATGGTATTCCCCAGGCAAGAATACTGGAGTGGGTTGCCATTTCCTTCTCCAAAGGATCTTCCCAATGTAGGGATCAAACCCATGTCTCTTACATCTCCTGCATTGGCAGGCAGATTCTTTACCACTAGCACCACCTGGGAAGCTCACAAGACTTAACAACTGCTTAACTATCCCTACTGAAGTGTGTACCTACCTGAATTCTATTGAGCTACATATGTATTTTCAACAGCCTCTTTTCATATGTCCAAATTCATAGCACTGGGATATTTTTCTTTATAGTTTGTAGTCTTGAATTCTGAATTTTTCTGCTTTTTAAAAATACAAACTTCTTTATTTTCATTTTTTTGTTGGTTTCAGAGAATTTCAAGGATAGCAGAAAAGACTGTACTTGCCTTCATGCTGCCATTTTATCAGACTGCTTTGAAATGATTTTGATGGCTCAGTGAACTTTATTAGATGTCTGATCATTTCAATATTTGCCTTGGATCTCAGGGTTGGAATCAGAAACAAATGTCTTAACAGATTTTTTCACTCTCAGTTCTTGAATCTTATCTATACTCAGGTCTTTGACAAGTTTCACTACAGCCTTATAATATCAATAAATACATGTATGTCTATTTTAAATTCTATGACTTGATTTTAGAAGATAAACCAGTACTATTTATTAATCAATTACTGTAAACAGTAATATAAAATTCAAGGAGCCTGTCTTTTTCCAAAAAGTTTTCTTAAACCCCCTTTAATAAATTAAACCAAGCATATTTTCTATATAAAACTTCATAATATTTTAATTAAAATAAGTTTTATAATTATAATAAAACATAAGTTTAACAGAACTAAAATTTAATTTAAAGTAACTTTTAAAATTAAAGAGAAAACATTATTCCCAACATAATTATTATTTATCATTATCAGAAATGATATGGCAAGAAATTAAACATTTCTGCATTTAAGTCTACATTATTGTAATTAGTTAAGATTAAAGTGAGGTAATTAAACTGTGCTGCAGCTATCTCACAATGTTTTAAAAATAAAAAGCCTAAAATTGGTTTCTTCTCTATTTAAAATCATTTTCATCCTAATCTACAAGAGCAATGCAAATAAACGTTTTCCTTTAATTTTGTGTACCTCAAGATGCTTCTTAAAATTGCCAGTTTTGCCGTTTATAGGAAGAAGAGCCACTTAAAGTATCACCTTTAAACAAAATTTAATAAGACCCTTGTCACCACAGCTGGGAAAAGGAACAAACACTTGACCATGTTAAAAAGTCATTTATTAAACCATTCATTTCCTTAGAAATACAGGAAATGAAATGCAAACAAACTAAATATAGGTTTTTAATCTAGGCCTCAGCAGTCTGTATATTAAGAAGGAAAAATTTTATTGCTACTCCAGTGATGTGAACAAGAATAGTAAACTTATGAATAAAGAAATGTGTATAAAGGATGACACTCATTATATTCTCAATATAAAGTGTCATAAAATATAATACAGATAAATATTTTGTAGCTTGGCCAGAACCTAATACATAGCAAAGGCCCTAGGACTAGAGAAGAAATATCCAGATGAAATCGATTTTTTCACTGATAACATAGTCTAGTGCAATTAATTCAATTGCTGTGAAATTAAACTATTTTTAAATTCTTGCTATTTTATTTTCTATTAAATTTCTCAATTTTTGGAGGGAGACTATTATATAAGCACATGTAAATAAAAATAAACCTAATATTTATTTTTAGAATTGGTAAACAGTAAACCAAAATAAATCTAGAAATCATTCGTAGGATATACTTCTTCATTTATTTTCTGCTTTCATTGAATTTGCAACACACTATATTTAGGAATGAACACTTCACATTCTTGGTTACTAAGTCGAGGTTAACTGAGATAAGGGGCTTCCCTGGGACTCAGTGGTAAAGAATCCACCTGCCAATGCAGGAGACATGGGTTCAATCCCTGACTCAAGAAGATCCGCTGGAGAAGGAAATGCCAACCCGCTCCAATATTCTTGCCTGGGAAATCTCATGGACAGAGGGGCCTGATGGGCTACAGTCCATGGGGTCACAAAAGAGTTGGACACAACTCAGCAAGTAAACAACAGCTAAGATGACAAGTGAGTAATTAATGCATGCAATATGTCAGGACAGATACACATAACATATTTTGAAGATTATTTGAAGTATGTTATACTGCTGACTACATTCTCAATATCTATATCTGTGTGTGTATGTGCACATAGGTAATATGGAAAACTTAAATACCAGCTCCTCATTTCAAAAGACAATTTTAGCTAAACAATAAGGCTATGACAAACCTAGACAGTATAGTAAAAAGCAGAGACATCACTTTACTGATAAAAGCCCATATAGTCAAAGCTGTGGTTTTTTCAGTATCCAGGTAAGGATGTGAGAGTTGGACCATAAAGAAGGCTGAGCACGACAGAACTGGTGCTTTCAAACTGTGGTGCTGGAGAAGATTCTAGAGAGTCCCTTGGACTGCTAGGAAATCAAGCCATTTAATCTTAAAGGAAATTAACCCTGAATATTCGTTGGAAGGGCTGATGCTGAATTTCCAATACTTTGGCCTCTTGATGCAAAGAGTTGACTCGTGGGAAAAGACCCTGATGGTGGGAAAGATTGAAGGTAGGAGGAGAAGGGGACACCAGAGGATGAGGTTGTTGGATGGCATCACCAATTCATGGACATGAATTTCAGCCAAATCCGGGAGATTGTGCAGGACAGGAAAATCTGGTGCATTGCAGTCTAGGCAGTCGCAATGAGTTGGACACTACTTAGTGACTTAACAACAACACCTCAAAGTAAAAAGCTATTGAATTTACTAGGTCTTAAACAGAACTCTCAATAATAAGATGCTTCTTTCATTTCAAAGTCACAACTAGTAATTTATAAATCATCCAACAATGAAACAATAATATATAAATTTAAAGAACAGATATTAAAACACAGTTTCTAAAAAATACAAATATGTCAAAAAATGATTTATTAAACTATCATATGTATACAATACTCACTAATACTTAAATGGAAAATATAGTCCTTTTGATGAAAGATATTAAAAACAGTCTCAGGACCTGCAAAGTGGGTATCTAAGCTTGAATATTCAAATGAATTTTGGAAAACAGAGCTTTATGGTTATTTCTTATGATGATTAGGGGAAATCATTAGGGAGACTTTATCTGAAACCAGTCCTGAAAAGCATGGATACAATTTTAACAGGCAGAGAAAAATGAAAACTCTATTCCAGGCTGACTAAATAACAAGAGTAAAAGATCTAGAAGCAATAAAAACAGGGAATTACAGCAGATACGAGGGCTAAAGGTCCCCAGATTTCAACTGCAAAAAAAGAGCAACCTGGAGATTAGGGCTACAACCAAAGCAGAGGTCTTAGAGTTGAGATGACTGGAAAACTGTTAAAGTGTTCACTAAGTATCAAAGATGGAATTTTATATAAGACTAAGTAAAAGCTTATTTTCAGACATGTTGAATTTAAGGAACCAGGAGATCACATACTTAAAAAAGCATATACTTTGTCCATAAACTAATAAAGAGCTAAATTTTCACCTGAAATAAAGACCTTCAGCGATTTGCTTCTATTATTTTCATAAACAAATCTCTCTATAAGATTAAACTTTTCAAAAACTGTGTTTAAGCATTTGTAACACTGAAAAACTAGATTTGATAGTAATGTTCCTGAAAATGATGCTTGCTATAGATTTGTGAACTGATGAAACAAACAAAACCATAAATAAATGGTTCTTATAAAATGAGGAGACATGGAAATAGTCATCAAAGTTGGAAGAGAATTGAGACTGCATGTTGTTTGGAGTAAAAGTGAGAAAATACCTGAGTGAAGTTAATGCCTTCCAATGTTGTGAAACATCAGGGAATAAGGTAGAAATTGGAGAAAAGTCATCAGTGGCCTGTTAGAAATTGTGTAATGCAGGAAGAGAATGTTCATTATGTTTGGAAATGAAATAAATGGCAGTTATAAGATGGAATTCTTCAGAGGAGGTAGCATCAGAGGAATGCTAATTCAATTAGAAAAAATATGAGTGAGAGTAATTCATCAGCTATCCTAGTGGGGCAGCACTTCAGTGACATAGAAGTTTACCTCACTTCTACCACTCATCCCAATGGGGACCCACTTTCAATGTTAACATATGATTTCCCAGGCCTATTGGATTAGAAAATGACATTCTGAAGACTAACTTTTAATACCACAAGTATTGCATGAAGTTTGAGAAATTCATTGTACTTGATTTTGGAATAGTTACTGTTTATATATGATTATAGTGTATATATATCCTGTATATATATCATATAGATAACTGTGTGCTCATGTTTGGTTTTATCTATGCATAAAATGTTTTAAGTAAACTAATATAAGCAGGGAGACAGACATACAAAGCATTTAGAAAATGCATTTAATTGGTAACACAAATGTGTTATCCTGGAGACTTGCTTTAAAATAATATATGTATTTGTAAGGCCTACTCAGACAACCCGTGTGCCTTTTGGCATTTCTTTTTCTTGGGGATGGTCTTGATCACTGCCTCCTGTACAATGTTACGAACCTCCATCCAAAGTTCTTTAAGCACTCTATCAGATCTAATCCCTTGTATATATTTGTCACTTCTATAAGGGATTTAATTTAGGTCGTACCTGAATAATCTAGTGGTTTTCTCTACTTTCTTCAATTTAAGTCTGAAATGGCAACCCACTCCAGTAATATTGCCTGGAAAATCCCATGGACGGCAGAGCCTGGTAGGCTACACTTCATGGGGTTGCAAAGATTCGGACACGACTGAGCGACTTCACATTTTGGCAATAAGGAGTTCATGATCTGAGCCACAGTCGGCTCCTGGCCTTCTTTTGCCGACTGTATAGAGCTTCTCCATCTTTGGCTGCAAAGAATGTAATCATCTGATTTTGGTATTGACCATCTGATGATGTCCATGTGTAGAGTCTTCTCTTGTGTTGTTGGAAGAGGGTGTTTGCTACGACCAGTGTGTTCTCTTGGCCTGCTTCATTCTGTTCTCCAAGGTCAAATTACCCTGTTACTCCAGGTATTTCTTGACCCTACTTTTGCATTCCAGTCCCCTATAATGAAAAGGACATCTTTTTCGGGTTCTAGTTCTAAGGTCTTGTAGGTCTTTATAGAATAGTTTAACTTCACCTTCTTCAGCATTACTGGTTGGGGCATAGACTTGGATTACTGTGATATTGAATGGCTCGCCTTGGAAACGCCATCAAGACTGCATATTGTCATCCTGCTTATTTAACTTACATGCAGAGTACATTATGAGAAACTCTGGGCTGGATGAAGCACAAGCTGCAATCAAAATTGCCGGGAGAAATATCAATAACCTCAGATATGCAGATGACACCACCCTTATGGCAGAAAGCAAAGAAGAACTAAAGAGCGTCTTGATGAATGTGAAAGAGGAGAGTGAAAAGGCTGGCTTAAAATTCAACATTCATAAAAGTAAGATCATGGCATTCAGTCCCATCACATCATGGCAAATAGATGAGAAAAAAAATGAAAACACTGACAGACTTTATTTTGTGGGGGGGCCTCCAAAATCACTGCAGGCGGTGACTGCAGCCATGAAATTAAAAGACACTTGCTCCTTGGAAGGAAAGTTATGACCAACCTAGACAGCATGTTAAATAGCAGAGACATTACTTTGCCAACAAGTAAAGCTAGTCAAAAGCTATCTAGTCAAAGCTATGGCTTTTCCAGTAATCATGTATGGATGTGAGAGTTCGACTATAAAGAAAACTGAGTGCCCAAGAATTGATGCTTTTGAACTATGGTGTTGTAGAAGACTCTTAAGAGTCCCTTGGACAGCAAGGAGATCCAACCAGTCAATCCTATAAGAAATCAGTCCTGAATATTCATTGGAAGGACTCATGCTGAAGTTGAAACTCCAATACTTTGGCCACCTGATGCGAAGAACTGACTCACTAGACCCTGATACTAGGAAAGACTGAAGGCAGGAGGAGAAGGGGATGACAGAGGATGAGATGGTTGAATGGCATCACCAACTCAATGGGCATGAGTTTGAGCAAGATCCGGGAGTTGGTGATGGACAGGGAAGCCTGACATGCTGCAGTCCATAGGGTCACCAAGAATTAGACATGACTGACTGACTGAACTGAATTGACTGAATATATGTATATATAATAAATATAGAATTTATATATTCAGAATCAGAAAACATAAAATGTTATAATAAACAAACACACACACAACTTTGGATAGGGTCTCATTATTCTACCCATATTTGGCTAAGAAAAACATTTAAATCTTTTAAAATTATAGACACATATTATTACTTAATATCTAATATCAGCTTTCTCATTTTTATTTTATCATATTAACAAATATTATTTTTAATTGTGTCCTGATTTTTATATGTGCATTATTGTTTATCTCATGGGTATACCATGAGTGCAGCTTATATTAACTATTCTCAGGCTTTTATTCTGAACAAGAACCATTTAATATAATAGCTTATTCTTGTCAATATTTAAGAATAGAATTTATCTGACAATACCACCATGAGAATCAAATTAATTTATAATGTTCTTATACAAGATCTTATAATAACTTAGCAAATTTAAACTATTGTCTACTATTGCTATCTTTATATCTTAATGAAATGAAATTGCTTTTGGATGATTTAAAGGTATTTTTTCTTGCTAAATATAAGAGAAAAAAGACTGCAAGGCTCAGAGATGCAGGTGGTAAGGTCATAGAGATCACATTAACTGACCAAATGTGTGGCTTTTTTTTTTTCTCTTGAGCTTTCTGGTACTTCCATCAATATTCTGAAAACAAATAAATGTGCCATTTATCCTGGAGAGACAAATCTTTTCTTGACAATCTCAGTTTAAGTCAAACTCTTGCATTTGTCTTAATCCAAGTTATTGTTCAAAAGTTAACCTTTCTGACAAAACTTCCATGAATCTACCATACAAGATAATAAGCCTCCCCACTCCATCATTCTCAATCTCCTTATTCTGCTTAACTTTTCTCCTTAAATATTTCACTTCCTCTTGAAGTTAAACTGACACCACAGAAACAACAACAAAAATGATCATAAGAGATCATTACAAACAACTATATATCAATAAAATGTAAAAATTCTTAGAAAGGTACAATATCCCAAGACTGAACAAAGAAGAAATAGAAAATATGAACAGATTAATTACCAGTAATGAAACTGAATCAGTACTTTAGAAAACTCCTAACAAACAATAGTTGAGGACCAGATGGCTTTACAGGTAAATTCTACCAAGTGTTTGGAGAATAGTTAACACATGTCCTCAAATTATTTCAAAAATTGTGGAAGGAATGCTTCTGGACCTATTCTACAAGACCAGCATCACCCAGACAAAGATATCGCAGATAAAAATTATAGGCCAGTATCACTGATATACATAGATGCAAAAATATTCAACAGAATATTAGCAAACTGAATCCAACAATGCATTTAAGGATCATACATCTGATCAAGTGGGATTTATCTGCAAATCAATTAGTGTGACATGTCACATTAACAAACTGAAGATTAAAAAAAAAATGATAATTTCAATAGAGGCAGAGAAAGATTTTGACAGAATTCAACACAAATTTGTGATAAACACTTTCCAGAAAGTGGGCATAGGAGGAATATACCTCACCATAATAAAGCCTATACATGACAAAATCACAGCTAACATCATACTCAATGGTGAAAAGCAGAAAGCATTTCCTCTAAGATCAGGAACAAGACAAGGATGTCCACTCTCAACATTTTTACCCAATGAAGTATTTAAAGTCCTAGCCACAGCAATCAGACTTAAGAAAAAGAAATAAAAAGAATCCAAATTGGAAAAGAAGTAAAATTGTCAGTGTTCACAGATAACAAGATACTATACATTGGAAATCTTAAACACACCATGAGAAAACTACTAGAGTTCACTGATGAATTTGGTAAAGTTGCGGGATGCAAAATTAATATACAGAAATCTGTTGTACTTTTATACACTAACAACAAGGTCAGAAAGTGAACTTAAGGAAACAATCCCACTAACCATCACACCAAAAAAAATAAATTACTAGGAATGAATTTATCTAAGGAAGCAAAGGACCTGAAAAATGATAATACATTGATGAACGAAAGAAACTAAAGATGACATGAACAGATGGAAGAATATACTGTGTTCATGGATTGGAAGAATTGATATTGCTACAATGACCAGACTACTCAAGGCAATTTGCAGATTCAATGCAATCCCTATCAAAAGAAGAGCATTTTTTTTTCACAGAATTAAAACAAATAATTTTAAAATTTGTATGGAAACACAAAAGACCCCAAATAGTCAATACCATCCTGACAAATAAGAACAGAGCTGGAGGAATTATGCTCCCTGACTCAGACTATACTACAAAGCTACCATAGTCAAAACAGGGTGATGTTAACACAAAAGCAGGCATATAGATCTGTGGAAGAGAATAGAGAGTCCAGAAGTTAATACATGTGCTTATGACCAATTAACCTACAGCAAAGAAGGCAAGAAAGTAAAATGGAGGAAAGATAGTCTCTTTAATAAACTGCGCTGGGAAAACTTGATAGCTACATGTAAAAGAGCGAAATTAGAATATTTTCTAATGTCATATACAAAAATAAGCTCAAAATGGATTAAAAACCAAAATGTAAGACCAGAAACCATAAAATTCCTAGAGAGAAACATAGGCAGAACACACTTTGACATAAATCATAGCACTATTTTTTGGATCTGTCTCCTAAAGTAATAAAAATAAAAACAAAAATAAGCAAATGATGCCCAATTTAACTTGAAAGGTTTTGTAAAGCAAAGGAAATATTAACAAAAAAAAGCTAAAAGACATCCTAAGAAATGGGAGAAAATACTTGCAAATGACACTTCCAACAAGGGATTATTTTCCAAAATATACAGACAACTCATACAGTTCAATATCAAAAACAAACCACCCAGTCAAAAAATGGCTATTTGTGTTTGGCAAACCAGAGTAGAGCTCCCAAGGG
Source organism: Cervus canadensis (assembly GCF_019320065.1). Lineage (NCBI taxonomy): Eukaryota > Metazoa > Chordata > Mammalia > Artiodactyla > Cervidae > Cervus > Cervus canadensis. The sequence goes on from NC_057405.1 coordinate 43,081,070, forward strand.
CCCTAGGAGTCAGCACTTACATGGAATTGAATTTTCTGAAAGAAAAAAAGAGAGAAGCAAAAGACATGTTTAAGAAAATAATCGTCTAGAGCTTCACTGGTGGCCCAGGGGTAAGGATCCACCTGCAATGCAGGAGACACGGGTTCCACATCTGGTCTGGGAAGATGTCACATGCTACCTGGTGACTAACTCATGCACTGCATTTACTGAGCCTGTGCTCTAGAGCTTGGGAGCCACAACCACTCACCCAAGTGCCACAACTACTGAAGCCGAAGTGCACTGGAGCTCATGCTCTGTAACAGGAGAACCGCCACAATGGAAAGCATGCAAACCGCAACGAAGGGTAGCCCCTGTTCACACAACTAGAGAAAGCCCACACACAGCAACGAAGACTCGATACAGCCAAAGATAAATAAATAAATGTTTTAAAGAAAATAATGATGTAGAATTTTTCAAAATTAATGAAAGACAACAAACCACAACATCCAAGTAAGTCAGAAATACTCACACAGGAAAGACACAAAAAGCAACTATGATGAATGAGGGAAGCCTGACTGACTACAAAAACCATGAGGAAAATTCCGAGTATGGTAGAAATATCCTGTCAATTTATTGGCACCATTTTCAAGAATAATTTGACGATATGTATGGTCAAATATATACCTCTACATTTGAGAGAGAAAATTGAAAATAAGAGAAAGAGAATCATCACAGTGATTAAATATAATCCACTGTCTGTATTTGTAAAAGACATTTCAGGGAAATACATCCATGGTCATTTGTATATAGTAGTTGCAATAGACAATATGATCCACACAACCTAAAATATTTACTATCCTGCTCTTTATAGAAAAGGTTTGCTAAAATCTACTGCAGAGAATAAAACTATTTTTTAATACAAATAGTGGCTTAAATAAATAATTTCTTTGTCTCACATCCACAAAGTCTTACTTTTGACTATTCAAATCTCCTAACATAGCAGTCATTGTCCTCAGGATTCACTCCATCCCACATTCTGCTTACTTCTCCAGAACTGGTTCACATGACTGTTTCAAACTGCAAGTGAGTCTGTGATGTGGCATATTCTGAGCTGGGTGCTTACTACTGCAAACATTTTTTATGTCAAAAATTAGAAAAGGGAGAAAAGATATTTTGGAGTAGCTTGCAGAGTATACTATAACTTCATATGACATCGCATTCTTCAAATATCATGGATTATGTAGTAACATCGGAGTTTATGTAAGGGATAAAAATTAAAATCTCAAAATCAAAATGTGCCAAATGCTTTGTTTGATGTCGTTGCCATAAAAGAAAACAAAGGCCCAACCTAAAAAACCTACAAATATTTGTAAATGAGAGAAACTAATCTCTAAATCTTGGGTCAACAAAAATGACAGTATTGCATCCCATGACCAATTAAGGGAAAAAATTATAACCCATTTGAAACATGGCATTAAAGTTGTATTCAGATGAACAGATCCGTTAATGCTTTATTAATATGTGTAAAAGACTACGTAATAAAACATGTTGTAAAAGCAAATGAATCTTGGACTTCCCTAGCGGTGTAGTGGATAAGAATCTGCCTGCCAATACAGGGGACATGGGTTTGATCCCTGGTGTGGGAAGATTCCACATGCCTCGGAGCAACTAAGCTTGTACGCCATAACTACTGAAGCTGCACGCTCTGCGGCCCATGAGGCAACTAATGAGCCCTTGTGCCACAAACCGAAGCCCGCCTGCCCTAGAGCTAGCAAGTTACAATTATTGAGCCAGTGTGTTGCAACTGCTCCTGCTGCTGCTGAGTCACTTCAGTCGTGTCTGACTCTGTGCGACCCCATAGACGGCAGCCCACCAGGCTCCCCCGTCCCTGGGATTCTCCAGGCAAGAACACTGGAGTGGGTTGCTATTTCCTTCTCCAATGCATGAAAAGGAAAATGAAAGTGAAGTCGCACAGTGATGTCTGACCCTTAGCGACCCTGTGGACTACAGCCTACCAGGCTCCTCCATCTGTGGGATTTTCCAGGTGAGAGTAGTGGAGTGGGGCACCATTGCCTTCTCCATGTTGCAACTACTGAAGCCCATGCGCCTAGAGTTCGTGCTCTACAGAAAGAGAAGTTACGGACAATGACAAGCCTGTACATCACAACTAGAGAGTAACTTCCACTCTCCACAGCTAGAGAAAGTCTGCAGGTAGCAGTGAAGACCCAGCACAACCGAAGAAATAAGTAAGTAAAAATATAGCAGTGGGGATTCCCTGGTGGCTCAGACAGTAAAGAATCAAATCTGCCTAAATGCCAGAGACCCAAGTTCGATCCCTGGGTTGGGAAGATCCCCTGGAGAAGAGAATGGCTACCCACTCTAGTATTCTTGCCTGGAGAACTCCATGGACCAGAGGAGCCTGGTGGGCTACAGTCCATAGGGTCTCAGAGTCAGGTACAATTGAGTGACTCACTCTGTTTTTTATAGCATTGTATACATGTAAAAAGAAAAAGAAAGAAAATGAGTCTATCCAATCAAATAAACTGGAAAAGTAAACTGGAAAATAAGCAAAGGAAAACAAAAATTGATACAGGCAAACATAAAGAAAAATACTGATTTAGAGTAAACACAAAGCAAAAGAATTTATTAAATACATTGAGTTTCTCAGTGGATTTTTTAGTGTTGTCCTTGTTTCAATGATTATTTTTTAGACACTGTGCACCAACACAGTCTACTAATTGCTTGTAGCCAGCATCTACTTTGACTACTTTGTGCTATGGGGGTTATTTGAATATTATGAGTAGCTCTCATGTGAATACCCAAATACTAACTAGATTTAATATGAGATATTCATTGTTAACATAAAGGTGACCTAATTGTCAAATATAATTGAAGCAAACTCAGTTGGATCAGAAATGTTCATACTATTTTCCTTGACCTGACCGCAACCCACATGTCTTTCTGAGCTATCATGTTCAGGAATTTAGAGGGCAAGGGATTTATTCTTTAAGTAAATTCTTTAAAAGACTTTCTGCCTGTCTACCTGCTATCCTCCTTTCTTCTCTCCCTTTTTTCCCTCCACCCTTGCTTTCTTTCCTTCCTTTCTTTCTGTGACTCTCATGATAAGCATTTGTTTCTTCCCTGTTTAGAATAAAAAATTGCTATTTCTTACATTTTGGGCTCATGCTTGCTGGACATTGAGATACTGTGAATGAATTTTAAATACTCCTGACATTGCCAAAGTTTCTGGGAAGAATAAAAGTATTGGGGTCATGTTGTATATCATATGCTGTCAGAAGAGGTCAAAACTTAAAGACCAGAGAATGTTGTTATGCCAAAATACAGGGGGTGGAATTGGGAAGAAGTATATAATGTTAGACTGCTGTTTGCATTAAAAAAAAATGATTTCATAAAGATTTTCCTCTTTGATTTACCCTTGGCCAAATCTAATACCAGACTCCCAGACTTAAAGCAATTGAACATCATAACATCAACAAACAACTAGTATTTTGCAAACCAGCCAGTCTCTGCTTCTTGTGAGTTAAACAGGGGTCATAGAGGGACAGAACCACTCTATAAACATCTAATATGGCTAATCAGGAAAAATGGAGAAACAACGGTACAAAACATTAGAAACAAATGGGAGCTATTGCTGCAGTTATGGGAGATATCACAGTGCAGTAATTATGAGAGAATACCAAGTGAGATACTGCGCTCATGCATCTGAAAATCTCCATAAAGTGGATCACAGGAAAACAGGGAGAATGCAATTATCCCCATAAAGGAGAAAAACCAATAATGTATAAAATTGGAGAACAAAGTTGAAGAACAATTCTCTAAAACAAAGACTCATCCATATTAATTTCTGATTCATATCTTCCAAGTTCTTATTATAAGACAACTTTATTAAAATCTAAATACAGACCTTTAAACATAATTTCAATATATTTCATATAGGTCCCACTCATTCCCTGTTAATAGATTTTGTTATGAGCATTAACAGGATTTGTTTTCCCATTGCTATTACAAATTGGCTACTGTTTTCTCTGAAGCTATATTAACTAACTGGTCACATTAATGAGCTTCTTTATTAATTTTTGCATAACAACACGTTTAGCTGCAAATAAGTGAACACCCAACTTAACCAAGTTAAGCAAAATGTGAAATTAATTAGTTCACAGAACTAAACACACCAGGCCTAATATGATATTTTTCAGATTAAGCTTGATTCAATGCTTAAACAGTATTTAAGATCAGGATCCATCTCTTGATTTTCTTCCTTCAGTTGAGTCGCCTCCATTATCAGACAACCTTTCCTCTTCTGGACACCTGAGGCTGTTAGTAGTCCCCAGGGCTATATTCCATGTGGGTTGCAGAGAGTCTGATACAACTGAGTGACTGAGCAACAACAAAACTTAACTTGTTAACAAAATGGGCTATATTCTCCCAAGACCATGTATTGCAGTTAAGAGAGAATCTGTATCAGAGTATTGCCAGGTCAAATCCTAGAAGCGAAACTAATGAGCAGCTTAAGTTACTTGCCCATCGCTGAAACCACCATTGTCGATAAACAGATGAAGCAAATTAGTTTCAGATACTCAGAACCCATTTCTGATGCTTGATATAATATAGAGATAGCCACAGTTAAATCATTTTGGGGACATTTCCCAGGGGTAGAAGTGTTGCTGGGAAATGACTTCCCAGCAATGCACTCCCTTTCTGAGTTCCTCAACTCCTGTGAAAGTAAATGGAGTCACAGGGTCAATTCTCAAAAGGGAATGAGGGAGAACCGATTTTGAGTACCTGAAAATTAATAGGCTTTTTAAGAATGGATTATTCTTGCTTTAACAATAATCATATTTTCTAGAACTACTTGTTCTAATTGTTGTTGTTCAGTTGCTAAGTCATGTCTGACTCTTTGAGACCCCATAAACTGCACCATGTCAGGCTTTCCTGTCCTTTAGTATCTCCCAGAATTTGTTCAGATTCATGTCCACTGAGTTGGTGATGCTATCGAACCATCTCATCCTCTGGTGTTCTCTCCTCCTTTTGCCTTCAACCTTTCCCAGCAACCAGGGTCTTTTCCAATGAGGTGGCTCTTCGCATCAGGTAGCTAAAGTATTGGAGCTTCAGTCATCAGTCCTTTCAATGAATATTGGGTTGATTTCCTTAAGAAATAAGTGTCTTGACCTTCTTGCAGACCAAGGTACTTTCAAGAGTCTTCTCTAGCACCACAATTCAAAGGCATCAATTCTTCACTCAGCCTTTATTATGATCCAACTCTCACATCCATACTTGACCACTGGAAAAACCATACCTTTGACTAAACAGATCTTGTCTGTAAAGTGATGTCTCTGCTTTTTAATATGCTTTCTGGGTTTGTCATAGTTTTTCTTCCAAGGAGCATGTGTCTTAATTTCTTGGCTGCAGTCACCATATGCAGTGATTTTGGAATCCAAGAAAAGAAAATCTGTCACTGCTTCCACTTTTCTCCCTTCTGTTTTCTGTGAAGTGATGGGACCAGATGCCATGATCTTAGTTATTTGAATGTTGAGTCTTAAACCAGCTTTTTTACTTTCCTCTTTATAGTAGAACTTTTAATATCAATTCATTTTTCCCACAATTGATCTTCATTCCAATTCTGATACATATGCTGTGGTTTGTGATATTTTGTTGTATTGTTATATTTCTGGTCCTGTCTTAATGCAACATCTTTTCAATACAGAACATAAAGAATAGCAAACCACATAGATTTTTTAAAATTGATATAATTGACATATAACATTGTGTAAGTTCAAGATGTACAACATGTTAATTTGACACATTTATATATCATAACATGATTATCACTGCACTTTAAGATAACATGTCCACCACTTCACATAATTATTTTTTTTCTTTTTTGTTGTGAGAATATTTAATATCTATACTTCAAACAATGTAAACCATATAATACAGTAATGCTGACTATACTATTAGACCTCCAGAACTTATTCATCTTCTGATTGCAAGCTAGTACCCTTTAACATCATCTCCCCAGTTCCCCCACCCCTCAGCCACAAGTAATCATCAATCTGCCTTTTGCTTCTATCCCCACATATATTGTCAACTGATATTTGACAAAGGAGTCAAAAACACTCAATGAGGAAAGGATAGCCTTTTCAACAGATGATATTGGGAAGATGGGATAACAACATGCATAAAAATGAAATCCGATTCCTACCTGGTTTTGGCAATGATGTTTTGCATATGATACTAAAAGCACAAGCAATGAAAGTAAAAATCAACAAAAATCAAACCACATACTTGAATAATGGCTTCATATCCAAAATATACTAAAAATTCATACAACTCAATCACAAAAACCTTCCAAGCTGATTAAAAATGGGCAAAAGAATTAAATAGACATTTTCACAAAGAAGATATAGAAATGGACAACAGGTACATGAAAAGCTACTCAACATTACCAATCAAGGAAATGCAAATCACAAACAACATGAGATTTTATCTTACATCTTTTAGAAGACAAGAGACAACAACTGTTTACAAGGATATAGAGAAAAGGAAAAATTTTGTGAACCAGTGGGATGTATGCTGGCTCAGACACTTTGGAAAACAGTATTGGGTTTCTCAAAAAATTAAAAATATAACTACCACATGATTTGCAATCCCACTTCTGGGTATATATCTATAGGAAACAAAACCAGAGTATCAAAAGCAGATTTGCCCTTTCATGTTCACTATAGCATTATTGACAACAGCTAAGATATGGAAAACAGTCTAAATGCCCATCAGTGGATGAATGGATAAAGAACATACAGTACATATATGCACTGAAATATTATTCTGCCATGAGAGAGAAGGAAATTCTGCCATTTGCAACAATATGGGTGTATCCTACAGGCATTATACTAAGTAAAATAAGTCAGACAGAGATGGACAAATACTGTATGATATTACTTACATGTGGAATCTAAAAAAGCCAAACTCTTAGAAACAATGGGAATTCAAATCTTTACAACTTGTCAGCTATCTGATTTTTAATATGCTATTCAGTTTGAGATGTAATTTGAGAATTTGGCAAGGATTAATTTAGCTTATATATGTTGAAAAAATAGAAAATTGCATATGTAGCTAAATATGTTATGATAATAATGACATTGTCTTTGTATTAAGTAGGATTTGTATGCCCCTGCTTGATCATCTTCTGAGGAAAAAATTTTTAATTATTCTTGACTCTTGATATTCTTATATGTTTTAGAATGTACTTTTTGCAAACTAGATAATTGATAAGTGAAAAATAAATTCTATGGACAAAAAGGAAATAGGATATTCTCATCTACTCTGTCTTTCAATAGGAATATTTCACAATATTTTACAAAAGGATATCAAAAATATATTTGCCCTAGTACATCGCATCCTGCTAAAATTATACATACAAAGTGTTTTTTTTTCTGTGTAAATGTTTGTGTGCCAAATTTACTTATCACAGTCATTGAACAAATTCCAAAGGCATATGAGTATACAAAAAGGTGATGAGGATACTGATTACATGAAAGTGAAGACATTCATTGGTTAATTATTCTAATTGATATTTGGTACCACACAGGCAGTGAATCCAATATAATCATCTTTTTATTTATTATCTGGAACCAACATGTTCCTGCTCTACCAAGGAGATAATGATTATGCTTTAAGTCCCCAGGTTTCAAAAGTGTCAACTCCCTACTTGTGCCAAACAGTATTCAAAATATTCAGATATTTTCCTTTCCAAATAATGAGCTGGAGGTCCCTTTGGGGGGGGGGTGCAGAATGATGTTGTACAGTACTTGCTCCTGGACACCTGACCTACTGTCAAGACAGGAGTCAGGACCTGGAAACGGGGCAAGGTGCATGATGTTTCATTGTAGTGACTGCCTGCAGCCTTCTGAAAATCCATCTTTGAGTTTTTAGGATCATAAAAATTTAATCACCTGTTTTGCACCAACAAACACTTTATTCAGTCAGCAATCTCTGGAATTTGGCTGCCACTCTAACTTTACCAAATCCACTAAAATTATATCCATTTGGCTTTGGACAATTATTTCTTGCCACCTAGCTTCTGTTGCTCCACTGTTCTATCACCCTTCTCATTGAATCTAATTCCTTAAAGGTCCTTCCTACTATTCACTGATCTACAAAGTAAAAAGAGATTCTTGCGCTTTCTCATTAGTTCATTCTTTTACAGCTTTGGTAACTGATACATCACTTGGGCCCGGCTGTGAAACACGATTCTCTTCAGGCCTTCTGGCCTAGCATAAATATATTTACTCTCACCCACCCACTGTCCTGAACCTTTCAACCCCTTCTTTCTCCATCTGCCCTGACAGCTACGATATTTTGACCTTACTTACTATGGGTCATTACTTGTTTCATGCTTCTAGGAAACATCCTCGTAGGATGTATGTACCATCTCTTAGAAATCTTCCTGGGCATTAAATCTTATATCTCAGGAAATCATTCACAAAGCAATAAATCTTCCTTATAGCCTGGTTCCCTTGAACAAGCAATTCTGCTGTTCATGAAAACAACAGGTCTTCTGTTCTGGCTCCATGTGAAATTCTAAATTCTTGGTACTTGTTTTTCTTGGGCCCAGTGCCTCATATCTAGACCCTGATACTAACCTTAAATTTCAACATCTTGGTTACCAACGACCACCAGTGTTGACATGTCTCCATTGGCATTCTCAGCCTTATTTAAAGAGCTTCTGGCTTGACAAGTCACATTCTACTGTTCCTACCGGTGAGCTCTTGAAGAAGTCCTTTTAATCTGAGTTATATGTCATCCTGAATTGTATATTGTACCTTAGTTTTATTTTAGAGTATGTTTATTAGCTCAATATAATTTTCTGAGAGACATTACAATCAATTTTATATGTTTTCTAGAGCAGTGATGCAAATTACAACCTATATATATAATATATATTTGGTTTTGTAAGTCCAGAAACAATACCAAATACCAGATCCTCAGCCTTGTTTGTGGTTGTACAAATCTATCCCTGTAGTGTTTTATTGACTTCTAGAATCAGAACCCAAATCCACTTTTTTTCTGGTACAGACACTCATTCCAATTGGTCTCTTCTAGTTTCCAGTGGCAGAGAGGCTATATCAGTGGTTCCAAAAAAAAAATTTTTTTAATACTTTATCTCTGCCAGCTAAAACATCAGTGACCCTTATCAGCTAGGAAAGCTGAAGAATGACTTACATATGTAAAAGTGTAGTAACTGCTTAATATCTTCATTCAGAACGTTCTCTAATTTCTTAATAATTGAAATGCTTATAAAATGTTGGGAAAAAAATGATCTATATTTTACAACTTCATGAAAAAGAGTTTTTGGAAATTGATTTTGCTCATGTTAGAGAAAGCACATAATCTTGCCTAGCTCTGTTCTTCTACCAAGTCCCTAATAGTTTCCTCTTTCAAACATTATGATTCTGGTCACAAACCAGTCTCTACTGAATGTCTTTGACTTTGCAAGTGTGTTCCAAAACCCATCGTGGTTTCATTGGTTGAGTTGTTTTCATTTGTATAAGGTCTGGTTGTTTTTTGGAAAAGTGTGATATTTTCTGGTTTAGGATAAGAATTTTAATGGTAGTTGTCACCAGTACTTCCAAAGTACTCTGGTATTTATAAAAAGATAAATAAAAAGACATTTAGTAAAGATTCACTTCTGTAAAGAGCCAGGATTTTTATGAGTATTCTCAGGAAAATTCACTACAATTATATTTTGGTTATTCCTTTCACACAAAGCACAACTCTCCCCAAACACATTTTGCAAGTTTCTAAATTACCTCACATCCAAATGACCCTCACCTCACCTCTTCTTCTGGATATATTTCATTCTCTTTAGAGAGCATTCCTTTGCAGTTTTCCAGTATAAATCAATCTAGTGTTTCTGGACTCATTTTTGTGGTTTTACTTATTATTGTGATCTACTTTAAAAAACAAAAGATGTATTTAGCAAAAACAAATGTTGCACTAGTGTGTTGGGAAGTACAAGAAACTCTAATCACCAAACAATCTATAGTATCATACACAATCATACACACACATACACACACACACACAGACAACACAAACATTCTGATTTTTAAACTCAGATTAAAACTTATTCTGCTCAATTTTTTCTTATATGTTGTAGAAAAAAAACTTTCAGATCCAAATGAACTGCTAAATTCATGCCAGTGAAATGTTTGCCTGGAATTTTGTACTTATATTTTTAAATCAATATCATGGTTACAAAAGAGATTTGTTAATAAAATGCTTAATTACTGTATCACCAAGTATTTACAAGCATGTCATAAGTATAACATAAGAATCAAAAGCAATTAATTTACAAAATGAACATCATCTTCTTGACCCAGCAACATGGTTAAAAATGAAGTTAACGTCATTCTTTCACCAGATGGTCAAGTATGAATTTTGAGGCCATTAAAAAATGTTTTTAAGAGCATATATTTCATTTTCAGCTTAATTTTAGTTTCTTGATTGAGAATGATTTTGGACATAACTACTTTGTAGATTTCCTAATATGTTTATCTATCATGGAAGCCTTCTAATCCACAATAGTTCTAGGGGAATAAAAGACTGAAGTATTTGGCATGTTTTACTTCCTTTTTTATTGTGACTCTTATGTTCAAGTCAAACTATTTATCAATTAAAAACTATTTTTCTTCAAAATGTTCCTAATTTTAAGTACCTATATTTTGCTTATAGCTTCTTGCTACACTTACATTTCTTTTCAAAGATATACAACGCTTAGCTTCACTTATTATCAGTAATAAAGCACATATTTGACTACCTGACAAGTTTTAGATTGATTTTGCTTATTCTGTATTATGAAACAGTAAGCTGTATTTAGAATGCTATTTTTAAAGAAAATTAACAATGAGGTATTATTATACCACAGAGAATATAGTAGTTTATGGCAGGCCAAGAATCCCATTGCCAACGACTAGAAAAACTAGAGTAAATATATTTTTATAAGCATCAGAGAACTGGAAAATATCTTGGATTTGGCAGTCTAAAATACCAGAATGGCGGCAACATTTGAGCGTGGATAGTGACTTCTCCCTCTGGACCCCAAAGGTGGTTTGTTTGATAGGATCATGTCAGGAAAAGACACTGCAGAAGAGTGAGTACTGCTGCTTCAGTTCAGTTTACCGAGTGTTCTGTTTCTTAATTTAGGTGTCTATTACATGCTTGCCTTCAGCTTTTGAAAATTCATTGAGCTCTACACTTATGTGTTTGCATTTTTTATATGCATAGTATACTTCAATTAAAGAATTTGAAAAGTAAATGAAGAATATCATCAAAATAAACTCAAAATTTAGTAATTTTATCAAATCTGGGAACTCACAGAGTTGAGAAATAGAACAAAGTATAAATGGTGTTTGTAAATAACATTTGATTGAGTATAATTGTGATACGATTTGAATGCATTCATGAGTGTCGTTTAATTTTATATAATAAAAAAACTGTTTTTAAGTACTGTTTGCATAGTGACAAGTTCAACAATTTATAAAGCTAGCTGCTTGGACATTTTCAGATTTACTGATGAATCTAACATTGCAGTTTGCTGAATCCAGTAGACTAGTACTTCTCACTAAGCATATTATGCAAAGGGTAATCTGCCATCTTTTCTCTGATTATACTCTCTGTTTAACACAGGAATATATCCTTCTAGACAGAATTATTTCTTTTTTTTTTACTTTTTATTTTGTATTGGGGAATAGCCAATTAACAATATTGTGATAGCTTCAGGCAAACAGCGAAGGGACTCAGCCATGCATATACATGGATCCATTCTCCCCCAAACTCTCCTCCCAACCAAGCTGCCACATATCACTGAGCAGAGTTCTATGTTTCTTAATAGTACACTGACGTTTCCTCACTAGACTTTCACCTCATAATACAGAATTGGAGATATTAGACTTATTTGTTTTCCTTGTGTGCATTTGAAAATAAAGCTAAAGCACTGCAAAGACTAGAATTACATTGAAGAGATGGTACTTCACAGGAAAAAAAAAAAAAAAAAACTTAAGAAGGAAGCCCAGGAGTCACATAAAGTCAAAAAATTATGAGGTTTACACGCAGAGTGCTGATACATACGGCTTCTAGGACAATTCTTGGGAAAAAGAGGTACTCAATAAATTCTTTTTGAGTTGAATTCATTTATTTTTAAGTGAAACATTTCCCTTAATTATTGAGTTAAATTAAATTTCATAAAAACATAAGTATTCCGCGTCTTTGAGATCATCTTGGTGCATCACCGTGTTCCCACAAATACTCATCCCAAACTGAGAGGCCCAGACATAAAGACATAGTTAGGAATATGTTAAAAGCTTGAGCCACAAGTTTGTTCATCAAAGCATTCATTATAAAAATAGAAGAATCTTATACATCAACACATGGGTGTTAATTAAATCTGTTCATTGAAATATGTATACTTGAATGATTATGAGGATTTATTTCTGGGAAGTGAGTGCTTTTAGCTTCTAATATAGTCACTTATTTACACTATCTAGAAACATTGCAACACAGTAGCTAAAAGCTTAGGGTTTAAAAAAAGTAATTAGATAATACAAATGACTCACTCATGTCTGGCACAAACTGCAATATAAATATTGCTATTTTAATATGTCTCTTTTTTAACAACATATTGATATTGTTTCAGACAAACATAACGCTTATTATGGGCTTCCCTGCCTGCCAATGCAGGAGACACAGTTTCAATCCCTGGGTCAGGAAGATCCCCTAGAGAAGGAAATAGCAACCCACTCCAATATTCTTGCGTGGGATAGAGGAGCCTGGTGGGCTACAGTCCATGGGGTCGCAAAAGAGTTGGATTAGCAACTAAACAACAACAATGTCTTATTATCATAAAAATCATGTTGTGTACACTTCCATGGACATGAATGTGTTTCTGATATGATGTTTAGTGAAAATGTATGTTTAGGAAAGTATTCATTATACGATTTTAACTGCATATAAAATACAGAAATAGAGAAAAAGAATAAAGAAAATGTTCATCCTGGGTTCTATTTAAATTACAAACTATGTTTATACTTTTTCTCCTTTTCTTTTGATATTTTACCAATGAATGCCATATTAATGAATTTAATTTATCAAAAAATATGGGTAACACCCTTTTTGGAAAATATTTAAGTTTTAAAAAGTGGATTTTTTTTTATGTGGACTATTTTTAAGTTTCGCTCTATGTTTTGGCCTCTTGGCCACAGGTATGTGGCCTCCTAGCTCCCTGACCAGGGATGGAGCCTGCATACCACACATTGGAAGGCAAGGTCTTAACCACTGGACCGTCAGGGAATTCCTGAAAAAAAATATAAATATTGAGACAGATTATGACAGTATGAGAAAAGCTCTCACATTTTATATCTAGGCCCAGATCTTAGCTTCATCACTTTGATTCTCCTTTTTTCATGTCCTTTAAAGTTACAGTCTAAAATTCTGAATGTAATGAAATTTTCTGCAAATGAATGATCTTCAAATCACTTTAAAAATGAACTCTCCAATTGGGATGAGTAAGAAAAATATATTTTGAATGATAGAATCTGTAAACCAAGTTATTTTTCTCTGACATATTCTGATTTACAAAGTTCAGATTTCAAATGAGAAGCTCTAGTTTTCCAAAGAATGCATCAGTTCTTGGGTGCTCAGTCTTATTTAGGTCCAGCTCTCACATCTGTACATGACTACTAAAAAAACAGTAGTTTGATTCTATGAACCTTTGTCAGTAAAGTGATGTCTCTCCTTTTTTAATATGCTGTCTAGATTTGTCACAGCTTTCCTTCCAAGTGGACTTCCAGATGTTCAAGCTGGATTTACAAAAGTCAGAGGAACCAGAGATCAGATTGTCAACATCTGCTGGATCATCAAAAAAGCAAGAGTTCCAGAAAAATATCTGTTTCTGCTTTATTGACTACACCAAAGCCCTTGACTGTGTGGGTCACAACAAACTGTGGAAAATTCTTCAAGAGATGGGAATACCAGACCACCTTACCTGCCTCCTGAGAAATCTGTATGCAGGTCAAGAAGCAACAGTTAGAACTGGACATGGAAAAACACACTGGTTCCAAATCAGGAAAGGAGTACATCAAGGCTGTATGTTGTCACCCTGCATATTTAACTTATATGCAGAGTACATCATGAGAAATACTGGGCTAGATGAAGTACAAGCTGGAATCAAGATTGCTGGGAGAAATATCAATAACTTCAAATACACAGATGACACACCCTTATGGCAGAAAGTAAAAAGGAACTAAAAAGCCTCTTGATGAAAGTGAAAGAGGAGAGTGAAAAAGCTGGCTTAAAACTCAACATTCAATAACTAAAACCATGGTATCCAATCCCATCACTTCATGGCAAATAGATAGGGAAACAATGGAAATAGTGAGAGACTTTATTTTTTGTGGCTCTAAAATCACTGCAGATGGTGACTGAAGCCATGAAATTAAAAGATGCTTGCTCCTTGGAAGAAAAGCTATGACCAACCTAGACAGCATATTAAAAAGCAGAGACATTACTTTACCAATAAAGGTCATCTAGTCAAACTTTGGTTTTTCCAGTAGTCATGCATGGATGCAAGAGTTGGAGTAGAAAGAAAGCTGAGCACTGAAGAATTGATGCCTTTGAACTATGATGTTAGAGAAGACTCTTGAGGGTCCCTTGGACTGAAAGATCAAACCAGTCCATCCTGAAGGAAATCAGTCCTGAATATTCATTGGAAGGACTGATGCTGAAGCTGAAACTCCAATACTTTGGCCACCTGATGCAAAGAACTGAGTCCTTGGAATAAAACCTGATGCTAGGAAAGTTTGAAGGCAGGAGCACAAGGGGACGACAGAGGATGAGACGGTTGGATGGCATCACTGACTCAATGGACATGAATTTGAGCAAGCTCTGGGAGTAGGTGATAGACAGGGAGGCCTGGCGTGCTGCAGTCCATGGGGTCGCAGAGTCAGACAGAGTGAGCAACTGAACTGAGTTAAATTTCCTTCCAAATAGCAAGTGTCTTTTAACTTCACGGCTGCAGTAACTGCAGTGATTTTGGCCAGTCAGAATGGCTATCGTCAGAAAAATCTAAAACAAATGAACGCTGGAGAGGATGTGGAGAAAAGGAAACCCTCTTGCACTGTTGGTGTAAATGTAAACTGACACAGCCACTATGGAGAACAGTATGGAGATTCCTTAAAAAACTAAGAATAAAACTATCATATGACCCAGCACTCTCACTGTTGGCCATATACCCTTAGAAAACCATAACTGAAAATGACACACATACCCCAATGTTCATAGCAACACTATTTACAACAGCTAGGACACAGAAGCAACCCAGACGTTCATTGGCAGATGAATAGTTAAAAAAATATGGTACATACATACCATGGAATATTACTCAGTCATAAAAGAGAACAAATTTGAGTCAGTTCTAGTGAGATATATGAACCTAGAGCCTGTTATACATAGTGAAGTCAGAAACAGAAAAACAAATATAGTGTATTAACACACATATACAGAATCTATAAAAATAATATTGATGAACCTGTTTGCAGAGAAGGAATGGAGACACAGATATAGAGAACAGAACTGTGGACACAGTAGGGGAAGGAAAGAGTTGGATGAATGGTGAAAGTAGCATCATCATATATATATACTACCATCTGTAAAATAGATGGTTGGTAGAAGTTGTTATATAACACAGGGAGTCTAGCCTGGTGCTCTGTGATGACCTAGAGGGTGGAGAGGGGAATGAGGCTCAAGATGGAGGTGACATATGTATAATTATGACTGATTTGCATTGTTCAACAGCAGAAGCCAATAAAACATTATAAAGCAATTTTCTTCCAGTTAAAAAATAAATTACCAAAACACACACACACACACACACACATACACCTAAGATCATGGCATCCAGTCCCATTACTGCATGGCAAATAGAAGGGGAAAAGCGGAAGCAGTGACAAATTTTATTTTCTTGGCTCCAAAATCACTCCAGACAATGACAAAAGACATGGAATTAAAAGACACTTGTTCCTTGGAAGAAAAGGTTTAACAATCTAGACAGCATATTAAAAAGCAGAGACAGCACTTTGCCAACAAAAGTCCATATAATCAAAGTTATCATTTTTCCAGCAGTCATGTACAGATGGATATAAAAGTTGGACCATGAAGAAGGCTGAACACTGAAGAATTGATGCTTTTGAATTGTGGTACTAGAGAAGACTCTTGAGAGTCCCTTGAACTGCAAGGAGGCAAAACCAGTGGATCCTAAAGGAAATCAACCCTGAATGTTCATTGGAAGGACTGATGCTGAGTTGAAGCTCCAGTACTTTGGCCACCTGATGCTAAGAGCTGACTTATCGGAAAAGACCCTGATGCTGGGAAAAATTCAAGGCAAAAGGAAGTCCCAAAGTGCTGGACATGACTTAGCAACTGAACAACAACAAAAACCTGCAACCATTCATTTTCCCATCAGTAAAATGAAAAATACCCATGAAATAGTTTGACATAACATATAAAAACAACACACTTAGATTATTGATCAATTTTCTTTACCTGTATCATTCATCTTTATTAATAATATAGTTAGGTAAAATTTATCTCTGCTACCCACTTCTGATTTTACCAAGTATTTCCCCATAAGCTCTCTTTTGGAACAGGAGAATGGCCTCTGTGTGCATTTTATGTGGACACACACAGATGTTCTCAGAGCCTTCACCTCATAACAGAGGGGAAGGTAAAAGAATCAGGGAAAAGAGCCATGTGGTTTTCATGTAGATACAAGAATTTGAAGACATGTTAATAATTTTTAAGGTTTTTCCATAAGTTATGTATAAAAACAGAGGTATAAATTATTGTATTAGAAACAGCTGCATATCCAATAATTGTAAAATATATTAAAGCTTTTAGAATTATTGCTTTAAAAAAAGTCATCAACAGTACTATTTTTAGTTTATTTATCTGGAAAAGTTAATTATCTCTAGGCCAGTCTTATATTGGATAAAGGTGCAAAATAAGGCTGTGAGCCTATGACAATGCTATTGTGATAGGATGTGGACCTAATATATGTTAGGATCAGAAGAACAATGGCCCCTGAATGGTTCACTCAATTATTATGCAATCTTGCAGTTAGTAGTACTTTGAAAAATAGCAGGGAAAAGAGATGAGATACCATATGCAGAGGCATTTATAATACTGCATCAGGAGAAAAAGGAGTCAGAGGACCACCACTGTATGGTGTGGAGGTCTGAGGAAAAACTCAACAGGAAATCGATACAAAAGAGCTTAAACAAAATTGGGGAGATAAAATCCAACTGGACATCCATCAGAGTTTCTAGAAAGGATTTATCAAACTTATAGGTGCTACACGGATGTAGACCCTGAGGCCCATGAGAACGTAAGGATGATAGGATGATAAAATATGACCTTCATCAGGCAAACTGCCCCAGAGATTAAAAAATCATAGAAATTAGATGGTGTACTTGAAATGAATACTTCTCAATCAGTAGATGTTGTTTTTAATGTATCTAACAACAGGGGACAATGCCAGAAGCAAGGAGATATGAAACAGAATGTAGCTTTTTTGGTAGCTAAAGGGGGGCTTCCCAGGTGGCTCAGAGGTAAAGAATCTGCCTGCCCATGTAGGAGAGGCCGATTCTATCCCTAGGTCACAAAGATCCCCTGGAGAAGGAAATGACAACCCACTCTGGTATTCTTGATGGGGAAATTCCACAGAGGAGTCTGGCAGGCTTCAGACCATGGGATTGGAAAGAATAGGAACACGACTTAATAGCTGAGCTCACAGTCTTGTGAAAGAATTTGACCAGTCCATTAAGTTCAGTCCAATGTTAAAACATAAACTCTCTTTGATGGACTACAGTGTGGCTGGTTTATTTTGGGAAGCAAATGTGACAGTGTTAATGAGAATTGTTAGGAACAATGAAACTGCAATCAAGCATTAGCGGGTCTTTATTCCTACAACATTATTCACGCTCATTCTGGATCCCTTGTGGGATCCAACTGTTTCTGAGTTGGAGAAACAGGCAGATTGTCCCTTTATACAGCCTTATATGTGCACATCTACTACTGCTAAAAAGTCACATGAAGATTTTGTGAGTATAATGGAATTGTTTGATCTGATGTATATTGTTTGTATATCAGAAGAGAAACTGACATCTGAAAGAAAATCTATTTAAACTACTCCTGAATTAATCAGGCCCTGAATGTGCTAATTCAGTCCATGGTCTTCATTTACATTCTAATGAGCTGTGGCAATAACTGAAATACTTACGGACTAATGTAACAGTGAGTAATTGAAAGTTTCAGTCAGAAGAAAAGTTCATTAGGTTTAAGGTCATTGAATAGTGTCAGTTTCACAGAACACACAGGTACATAATTAACCCAGTAATCATCCTTTCTCATGTGCCCATTTACTTTTGCTTTAAACCAGAGTTCATAGAATAAAAGGATCTCTCAAAATAAAGAAAATATACCTGGGAAAATGTTCTTAACAGAAACAAGCTCTAAAGAGTTTACAGAGGCTTAAAATCTTAATTGACTGTGAAAGATAAGCAAAAGAAAAGCAGTAATGAAGAAAATTAATAATTCAAATAGACCCTTAGGAGAATCATTTCTTTCATTAAAAAAGACATGTCTCCTTTCTAAATGAGATAAAACTCCCATCTATGTATCATATCCTTTTTACTTTTTTTTTTCAGATCTTGGTTTTGAAAGTACCATGTTGAAACTGACACCCTTTTGATCGTTTCATCAGCTACATATCTTTTCAATAAAGATATGATTTGTGCACCAAGAAATGCCTGCTATACTTGTGAGACACTGCCCTTTCATTTTTCTACTATCTTAAATATACACTGTGTATCACTTGCTGTGATGGGACATACAAGAAATGTACACAGCACTAAAAGTAGGAGATACTGCTACAAAAAAAAAAAAAAATCCACATTACGTTAGGGTAATTCAATAACTGAGAAAACAAATATGCATTGGTCTATTTCTGCCAGATTTACCTGTATCCATTAGCAATAAACTTTCAATAAATGAGCAAAACGAGAACTTCCATTTTACTTCCATTAACTCTGGACAAACTAATGAATTAATCCACATTAAATCACCTGCAGTAACAAGCCATTAGAACTCAAAAGATATGTAGCACTATGTGAGCAAGAACATCCTTCAGATCATGTATCATTTCTTTGAAGAAAGAGAGCCAAATTCTCACATCTGGTAAAATAACTTGGGGCATTTTGCAGGGGCTACATTGGCAGATTCTTTACCAACTGAGCTATCAGGGAAGCCTGATTGGTGGATAAAACAGCACATAAATATTGGTAAATCTTTAACAATCTTTAAAAGCATCACAAAAACTGACCATACATTTCAGTTAAATTTTAAACAGACTACTGACTTTACACTGATTCCTATTATACTGTGCTCTTCAACAGAGTGCATTTCAAAATCACTAGAAAGTTAATCTGCAATACTGACTCCTAAACTGTCACAGAGATTTTAATTTAATTGACCTGGAATTAGGCCCAAGAAACAGTTTTTTACAAGTTCTCCAGATGATTCTAAAACTCATCATGTCAATAATTTGCTTTTGAAAAACACACTGACCAAATCATAAGTCTAGAGTATATGCCCAAGAAGAGAAGCAGCAATTGCTTCTTTTCCCCACCCTGGTCAAGCCCACTTCTTCTTCTTCAGGTTTTAAGGTCAAAAGTATGTTATGTAATTTGATATAGACACACCTCTCTATAAAAGGATGGTGTCATTTCAGTAGTAGAAACCAAAATGTTCTAGAGAAAAGTCTTGTGAAATTTAAAGATTAGAGAAGTCCATTGACACATAAACTTCCAGCCTTGTAAAGTTTGACTACATGATTCTAAGAGTAGCAAAATTTTACTTGCTCTAAATAGTCACCAGTGAAAAACTAACTCCTGTAGAAAAGTAGTAATGAGTAGGTGCTGACAGTAGCATGTAGAATATAATTTTGTTTCACATGTAAGCTTTAGTATAAACCTCTGTAGTCACAGTTAAGCAAGAACTTTAAAACATTTTCTATATTCATAATTCAACATGATTGGAGCTTTTAGTAGTAACTATCATGAAAATATAGACAATCAGGTTTGAAATTGTTGAAATACAGGTTTGAAGTGAGTTTGCAAATGAACTTCCAAGAATCCAGGTAATATTTCCCCAGAATAGTTTTCCAAAAGTAAAGTCATAGGATTAATGAAAGCAGTACTTAGGGGAAGATTTATATCATTGGTTGCATATATTAGAAAATAAGAAAACTCTGAAGTCAATAGGCAAAGTTTGCACATTAGGAAACTAAACCCAAAGTAATCAAAAGAAAAATAACAACAAAAGTTAAAATAGAAATGAATATAAAACATAAAATCAACAGAGAAAAATCAATAAAATTTAGCAACTGAGAAAAAGAGGGAAGACAAAAATGATTAATACCAGAAATGCTATAGAGGGCATCACCACAGATGCCTATGGACATCAAAAGGATAATAAATAACTACTATGAACAACTCATTTATATGAAACAAAGCAATTCTTGAAAGAAAATCTGCCAAACCTTACACAAGAAGAAATAGACCTATATCTAATACAGAAATTGACTCAATTAAATAATAACCATCCATTCTGGGCAATTATCTGTAGAAAACCATAATTCAAGAAGATACATGAATCCCACTGTTTACTGCAGCACTTTTTACAATAGCCAGGACATGGAAGCAAACTAAATGTCCATCAACAGAGGAATGGATAAAGATGTGGTACATATACACAGTGGAATACTACTCATCAATAAACAAGAATGAAATCATGCAATTTGCAGCAACGTGATTAGACCTAGAGATTGTCATACTATGTGAAAAAAACAGAGGAAAACAAATATCACATGGTATCACTTATATGCAGAATCTAAAACAAAGGTACAAATGAACTTATTTATCAAACAGAAATAGAGCCAGGGATGGAGAAAACAAAATTGTGGCTACCAAGGGGTAAAGGAGGAGAAGGGACAAATTGGGAAACCGAGTCTGACATGCACAAAGCACTATATATGTGAGATAGGTAACTGACAAGAACCTACAGTGCAACATAGGAAACTACTCAGTACTTTGCAATGACCTGTATGGGAAAAGAATCTAAAGAGTGGATATATGTACATGTCTAACTGATTCACTTTGCTGTATTTTGGTAGAAACTAACACAATATTGTGAATCCACTATACTCCAATAAAGGTTAATTAAAATATGTAAATTTTTAAGAAATAAAACAACAAAAATAAAATCTTTCAAAACAGAAAGCACCAGCTCCAGATGGGTTAACTGGTGAATTCTACTAAACTTTTCAGAAAAACAAAAAAGTTATACAAATTTCTGCAATCTCTTTCAGAGAATATAAGCAGTGGTACTACTTCTTAACTCATTAACAAGACTCTCACTATTCTAATATCTAAACAGGAAAAACATGTTACAAGGAAAGAAAACTGCAGATCAATCTCTCTCATAAACATACACAAAGAAATCTTCAGCAAAATGTTAGCAAATCAAATCCAAAAAAGTATAAGTACACTGCCTGATTAAGTGCAATTTATCCCAGGTATGGAAGGCTGGTTTAACATTCAAGACTCAATCGATGAAATCCATCACACCAACAGAGAAAATAAAATTTTAAAAAAAAATTACATATTCAAGTTTCCTTGGTGGCTCAGTGGTAAAGAGTCTGCCTGCTGATGCAGGAGACACGGGTTTAATCCCTGATCCAGGAAGATCCCACATGCTGTGGTACAATTGAGCACATGTGCCTCAACTTTTAAGCCTGTGCCCTAGAGCCCAGGAGCTGCAATCACTGAGCCCATGAGCTGCAACAACTGAAGCCCCTGTGCCCTAGAGACCACGCTCTGCAACAGGAGAAGCCAAAGCAATGAGAAGTCCACGCACTGCAAATAAAGAGCAGCCCCACTTGCCATAACTAGAGAAAAACCCACACAGCAGTGAAGACTAGCACAGCCAAAAATAAATACAATTATTTTAAAAATCACATAATCATATCAATAGATTCAGAAAAAGCATTTAACAAAATTCTGTGTGTATACATGATAAAAAATTCTCCATAAACTAGTAGTAGAAGGAAAATTCCTCAACTTGATAAAGAATAGCCACAAAAAAAAAAAACTACAGTTAATATCATACTTAATGGTAAAACAACCAGTTGCTTTTCCACTAAAATAAAGAACAAGGCAAGGATGTCCCTTCCCATCACTCCTTTTCAATAGCATACTGAAGTGTTAGTTGCTCAGCTGTTTGCAATCCCATGGACTGTAGCCTGCCAGGCTCCTCTGTCCATGGAATTCTCCAGGCAAGAATATTGGAGTGGGTTGCTATTTCCTTCTCAGAGAATTTCCCAATCCAGGGATTGAACCCACGAAACCTGCATTGCAGGCAGATTTGTTACCACTGAGCCATCAGGGAAACCCACCATTTATGTTAGCACCACAACAATAAAACACTTAGTTATAAATTTAACAAGATAAGATCTGTATATGAAAAAAACCTACAAAACTATAATGAACGAAATCAAAGAAGCACTAAACAAATGGAAATACATTCTATGTTCATGGATAGAAACTCAATATTGTCAAGATGTCAGTTCTTTCCAACTGGGGCTATAGATTCAATGCAGTCTCAGCCAATATCCCAGAAAGTTATTTTATGGATATTGACAAACTGATTTTAAAGTTTATATGTAGAGGCAAAAGACCCAAAATAATAAACACACTATTGAAAGAGAACAGTCAGAAGACTGACACTACCCAACTTTAAGATCTACTATAAAACTATGGTAATCAAAGAGAGTGTGGTATTGGTGAAAGAATAGAAAAAAAGATTAATGAAACAGAATACTTATCCCAGAAATAGACTCATGTAAATATAGTAAACTGACCATTGAGAGAGGAGCAAAGACAACACAATGGAGCAAAGGTGTTCTTTTCAACAAATTGTGCTGGAACAGCCAAATATCCACATGCAAAAAAAATTAATCTAGCTGCAGAATTTAACACTTTTCACAAAAATTAACTCAATGTATCACCAACCTATATATACAGCACAAAACTGTAAGAATCCTAGAATAAAACATAGGAAAGAACCTGGATGACCTTGAGTATGGCAATAACCTTTACAATGCAACATAAAAGGTGTGATCCGTGAAAGAAACAATTGGATTGGACTTTATTAAATTTAAAAACTTCTCTGTAAAAGACAATTTCAAGAGGATAACAACACAAACTTGGAGAAGATAGTTGCAGAAAATACATTTGACAAAGCACTGTTATCTAAAATTTAGAAATAACTCAAATCTCAATAATAAGAAAAAAATTCCCATTTTAAATGGCCCATAGAACTGAACAGATACATAACAAGGATGATAGAACTTGGCAAATTGTCATGAAAAATATTCTATGTCATATTCTGCTGGAGAATCACAAGTTACAACAACAATTGATATCACAATGCATCTATTAGAATGGCCAATATCTGTAACACTAACATCAAACGCTGGTAAGGATGTACAGCAAGAGGAATGCTCATCAATTGTTGCAGAGAACGTAAAAAGGCACAGTTTGGGAGGCAGTATGGCTACGTGTTACACAATCAACACTCTCTTGCTAAACAATCCAGCAATCATGCTCCTTAGTATTTACTCAAGGAGTTGAAAACTTAAGTCCACACAGAAACCTTCACATGGATGTTTAAAGCAGCTTAATTCATAATTATCAAAACTGGAAACCAACCAGGATGTCTTCGGTGATTAAACAGATAAACCAAAGTACATGTAGGTGACAATATTATTCAGTGTTACAAAGAAATGAACTATCAAGCAATGAAAAGACATGGAAGAATTCTAAATTCATATTACTAAGTACAAGAAGCCAATATGAAAAGACTTCACACTGATTCCAAATATATTACTTTCTAGAAAGGGAAAAAACTAGAGAGACAGTTAAAAGATGAGTTGTTGCCAAAAATGCAAGAAGGATGAACAGGCAGAACACAGAGGGTTTTTAGGGTAGTGAGACTATTCTGTTTGATGCTACAGTGGTGGATACATGTCAATAAACATGTCAAAACTCATAGAATGTACACTAAGACTGAACCCTAATGTAAACTATGGACTTTTAGTGATAATGATGTGTCAAAACTCATCATTTGTAACAAATGCATCACCGTATACAGTATGTTCATGGGGGGGGAGGGGGAGGTTGTACATGTGTGAGAACAAAAAATATATGGAAATTCTCTACTTTCTGTTCAATTTGCTTTGAAAATTAAAACTTCTCTAAAAAATAAAATTTATTAAAAAAAGACAAACCATGCTACATAGTAATCATCAATGGTAAAAACAAAGAAACAAATTTTTTAAAAAATGTATACTACGGCCAGAACTGTATTTTTTATATAATTAATTTTTTATTGAAGGATAATTGCGTTACAGAATTTTGTTGTTATCTGGCAAAGAAGTTCATATGAACAAAATTTTGACCTGCCTCAGATGAAGTAATCACTATAACATGATAGTCACTTTGGAGTAAAATTAAAAGCAATGATTTATACTCATCGCATTTCACCAGTTCTCATTCAGAAATGCGGCTTACATTAGGAAAATATCTTCACACTGCAAAATACAACTTCCATTAAACATACCTCAAATCATTCCACCTTCTGAAGCACAAACATTGAAATTGTTATTGGTTGGCCTGGAATATATTTTTAAAGCTTTCTAAATTAAAAAATAACAGTACAAGTAATAATTTCCTGGAATATCTTAGGTTCTGGTGCACTCATATATGATTCCAGATGATTCCTTTTTGGAGAAAAAACACAGAAAAATTAACACACCCCAGAGACACAGTTCAGGAAGTTCTGTGTGGGAGTAGTACAACAGTTTAGTTAGTTACTATTATTCTAAAAATAGAGGAAAATAATTTCAAGTATTGCTTGTTAACCACAAGTGTTGCTATGAATCAGACTTTCTTTTCAAGATACAGTGTATCTCTTCAAATAAAGCTTGCTAAGTTTATAAAGCTAAGTTACAACTGCCAGATGGACATGTAAAGGCATGTAAGGACACAGACACATGTGATACTCAACAGAGATTTCTAATCTGATAACTAACAATGTGAAACAACAAATCAAATTACATAGAATAGATGAAGGGGAAAAAAAGCACTGGACCAAAAAATAAATATTGCTTTACCCCAGTAATAAATGCTATCATGGAGTTAAAGAAATCAGAAAAATAATTCAAGAAATAATGAGCAGTACTAGAGAACTCTTAGGACAAGAAACCCCAACTTAGTCATTTTATTAGCCATGTTCCCCCCTTCCATTTCCAAGGTTGCTTATGTTTGCAAAGTTGTTTATAACAGTTAGAAATAAAGGAAATGGAATATGCCTCCTTCTATGAAACAGACCACTTAATTCAGCTTTGCTTCAGAAATACTGATTTTTCTTCATAACTATAAAAGTTACATTTGTCATCCACATGTAAGAAATTGTTAAACAGCTGTGACCAGCATCTTGGTCAACTGGGTGCTGTGTGCCCTCCCAGTACAGATATGGGAAAACATACGGTTCAAGCCCTCGTGAAAAATAGAGGAAGACCCTTAGGTGACCTCTCACCCTCACATCACTCCCAGACACAAACACAACCCCCAAAACAAACACATACACTCAAATGGAAAACAAAGCAAACACATACACATACACATACGCATGCCTGGTGCGAAATCAGAGCTTAAAGCCAGGAGCAACAGGCAAATGAGAGGATCATGGTACCTTGGGGTGGGTACCAATGAGAAAGCTGATCGAGTATCTGAGTCAGGCCCAGAGAGAACCTGGCTGCTTGCATGGGGCAGAAATCTTGAGGGCCAAGACTGTTTCTGGTCAGTTGCGCCCCCTGGTGACAGGCCAAAGCAGAAACAATCCTGTCGAGAAAAGCTTGCCAAATTGTGGCCTGCAAGATTCCCATGAATGGTCAAGTAGTGAGCTACTCACATACACTTCTATCATTTGATTTACTCTTCATTTTTTCTGGAAACACAGACCTTTATTCTGGGATTACTTTTCTTTATATATATATATATATATCCTAGAAAATTACCTCACCACAGGCTTTTCTGATGGAATTTTAATTCATGGTTTTTCTTGAATGGCAATATTTCTGAGAATTAAAAAGCTGACAATTGGAATTTTTCACAACGATTTAAAGGTATTATTCTGCCATCTCTGCCTTCCATTGTTGCAACAGAATTCCATTATTATCGGTCATTCTTTCTTCTGGCTGCATAAAGTATTTTTCCTTTGTATTCTACAGTTTTACTTTGATATGTTTGAATTTAGATTTATTTTTGTTTATTATGTGTATGATATGTTACAAATTGTGGATCTGTTAATTTTTATTTTCTTGGCTCTTTTAAAACTGTAGCCATTTTCTTTAAATATTGCATTTTTTTTTTCTGTGTGTTTCTCTTCTGACACATAATAAATCTTTGCATTCTCTCAAATAGTTCTTAAATTCTCTTTCACATATATTTCTTCTGTATAGCACATTGAGTGATTTGTTTAGATATATCTATCAGCTTACAACACTTTATTCAGCTATGTTTTTATTATTTAAGCCATCCAATGCATTTTTATTGTAATATTTTCAATTTCTAGAACTTCAATTACTTTTTTTTTTTTCTTTTTCAAACTTACTTGTCCATTCCTGGCAATTCCTTTATCTCTAGTTCGTGGAAGACTTGTGTTTTTTGCCTTGCCTTCTACGCTGATTAAGAACTCTGGCTGTGAATCCAGACAAATATAGCATTAAGGAGACTGACGGTGACGCTGATTAAGGTGATGATGAAGTAGGTATGTCTGCTCTATCAAGTTACATATTCAAGCTGTGGTAATTATAACAGTGCGGAGCTGGCCAGGACTAAACAAACTGACTGAAGAGATTAGAGGTCCTAGAAAATGAGCTGTACATACATGGTTACTCGATACGTGGACAAAGGTGGTGCTACACAGCAGTGGAAAAAGAAGAAGTTATAAAATGACTCTGGAATGGTTAGTTATATTTGTGGCAAACAAAAATGTGATAGTGTATTAGTTTGCTAAGGCTGTCTCAACAATTGCCAGAGACAAGGTGGTTTAAAAAAACAAACGCATTGTTTTCAGTTTTGGCAAATTGTCTGCGACAAGGGGGCTTAAAAAACAGGAATTGGCTTCCCTGGTGGCTTAGATGGTAAAGAATCTGCCTACGTTGCAGGAGACCTGGGTTCAATCCCTAAAATGGGAAGATCCCCTGGAGAAGGGAATGGCTACCTACTCCAGTATTCTTGCCTAGAGAATTTCATGGACAGAGGGGCCTGGTGGACTACAGTCAATGAGGCTGCAAAGACACGACTGGGTGATTGACAACAAAATCTAAACTCAAGGTATGGGCCAGCTTGGCTTCACCTGAAGCTTCTCTCCTTAATCTGCAGATGGCCACCTTCTCCTGTGTTTTCAGGTTTTTCCTCTGCTGCTGGAAAAGAAATACCATTTCTGGCATTTCTTTGTTCAAATGTTTTCTTCCTATAAGGACACTAGTTATATTGGGTTAAGGCCCATCCTAACAAACTAATTTTAACTCAATTACATTTTTAAGGACCTAATCCCCAAATCCAGTCACAATCTGAGGTCCTGAAGGTTATGGCTTCAAGTTATGAATTTGTGGGGGCACATTTAAGCCCTAAACATACCTTACATAAAAATTAACTACAAATTTATGATGAACTTAAATGTGAAAAGTCAAAATTTTATCTAATTAAAAATGTAAAAATGTATTTTTCAATGGAGTCGGGATGTATATATTAAATGTGACTGATGAAATTGACTACACTGACAATTTCTGAATTCTCTTTTTCAAAAGATACCATAAGGAAATTTTTTTAAAACCCACAAACAGGAAGAAGATATTTTTAATATTTATAACCTATAAGAAACTAAGATAAAGAATACATCTAGTAGAAATTAAAATAAGCTACCTAGGAAGTATAATGAGATTTCCCCATTGTACTGATAATCTGGAATTTCTTTTAGAATAAGGATAGAAAATTCAATGGTAGTATAGAAGCAATTGATATGCCTGAAAAGTTTGCTGCTTTAAGATTATAGAAACATTCTGCAATTAGCATTTCAATTAATCCAGAAAGACTTACAGAATTAATTACTGAGGATAAGAGATATATCACTAAGATGATTAAAGAGGAAGATGTCTCTGGAGTTCATTTGTAATACAAAAGTCCCTTTGGCTTGATGAGTTGATCAATATGCCATCTCAAGCCTTCCATGCCCATTAGCATGTCAGTGACTCTTGATTTCCATTATGATAATAATATACTATTATAATATCTAAGTTTAATTTTAGAATGGTTTGGATGATAACCTTTACTTAGTATGCAATTTCAATGCTTAACATTATGTTCTCGTGTATATTTGTCTTGGTGCCTTTACCACTTAAATTGTAGTGGGCTAATAAGAGCAACAGAGAATAATATGCCTATGTCCAACACTGTTATGTGAAAGCCAAATGATATCAGGATATCATGTATGAATAAATGTTCTCCAATAGTTTAAATAGAGGAAAATGGCGGACTAAATTATTTATCAGATTTTACATGGCAACATAGATATTCCAAACTCCAAAGCACCTGTGCAATATTGTCAATACACAAGGCGCACTGTGAAAAACAATTTAGTTTTTCAACAAAATGCCAACTCATACAACAAATCAGTCCTTTTGATTAAAATGTTACTGATTTTCTAGTCTTGTTTGTATTAACTTACAAACCTGCTTTTGATCTGTCATTTATGGCTATAAGAATTTATTGTTTATATTTGTACATATTTAAGAATCAGTACAATAAAAATAATTTAAATAGCCATAGGGATATATTAACAGGTTTCTTAATAGTATTCATAAATTACCTTTGAGAAATATATTTTCATATTTTTCTTTCCTTTTATATCCTCATTTTCTTTCTAAGAATCGAAGCTGTCTAAGAAATAAAATGTTCTTCCTATACAGGGGCAAAATTAATAAGAAATCTCTAGACTTATTCATACTTCATAGTTTTCACTCTTATAATGGAACAAGAAGTATCCAGATGTTCAGACATTCTATTCTACCTTCATTTTAAACTCAGAAGAAATGGTAATGTATCAGTTATTTTATATTTTTAATTTTTTAGACTTAATATTATACTTCAGATGACCCTATATTTTTCATAATTTAGAAAGTATTATGAATGAATAATACATTTATGACACAACATGAGATAAAAATATACTAGAGAGGGACTTCCTTCATAGTTCAGTGGTTAAGACTCTATACTTCCAATGCAGGGGGCATGGTTTCAATCCCTGGTCAGGGAACTAAGATGCCAGATATTATGTGGCATTACCAAAAAACTTTTTAAAATAAATAAAAAATAAACAAACATATACCAGAGATACTTTAGGAATGATATCTCACCAGAAGAATCAATCTCTTTAACTACAGCAGGTTGTGATTGCCGCAAGGTCTCATCTAAAATAACGTTTCCCACTAGAAGTATAATTTTCCTTTAGACAAACTTTGAATGAGTTTCCTGATCCCTCGAGGTAAATTGAAAGATTTACTGACCATTGCAAATAAATGGAATCCGAAATAAATTCACTTTAACCTATCAAGTGGTTCTCATTATTCAAGTTCTAACATTGCCATTAGAAATAGTTGTAATCTGACTTGGCTATAAATTGTACATATATAAGTAGAAATTTTTAAGCATTGTTCTTTGAAAAATGTACTAGCACATTTAATACAGAATGGAGTATGTACCTAAAAACAAAATTATTGTTTTGACTATTGAATAATATGCTGTAACATAGCCATTTAATTAAGGATTTACTAGGATATAATAGCAATATTAATTTTGTAAAGATACTAACATTTTCTGATTCCCAATGCATGGATATTTATATGGCAACCTTTGAACTTAGAAAACTGATTCTCAATTAGATATTCATTATATACTTATACAGCACTGTCACATAAGTACTTTTAAATTTATTTAAAAAGTCATATGGTGTATAATGGGAGAAATTTGGGGCATTAAAGGGAGAAAAGCAGAGACTCTAATTTCAGCCCCTGGTCTTACTCTCTGTTTAACTTTTGGTTAGCCATAAAAATCATCTGAGAATTAATTTTTTCATCTATAAAATACATAAAATAGACTTTTCATCATAAGTGACTGTAAGAATCAAGTGATATACTGTAGGTGAAAATCCTAGCCTAAGCAAAGTTCATAGTAGTATAGTAATTACTGTCCCATGTTCACATTTATTCTTCCATCAGTAAAATGCAAGTTATCATGTCTTATTTATGTAGGAATTTTAAATATAATCTCTGCCATGGAGAAACTCTTCAAAAATATTTGTTGAATGAATATGCATGGTCAACTTACTGTTTAGGCTTTCATTTCTCAGTTGTTGCCACAGAGAGGCAATAGAATTTTGATTAGACAACTGTTTAAACAGATGCTAATTTGGTATTGAATGTTTTACATATAGGGAAATTATCGTTGGAAATCTTAATTTTTCCAATTAAGGAAAATTGTTATATAGAAATGCACACCAGATACACTGACTTAGCTTACATACATTAAATCAACTTATCCACTATACTTAAAATGAGACTATAATAACATTTAATATTTATATACATGTTTACAGCTTACAAAATATTTTCACATACAATAACTCATAAGGTCAGAGAAAAGCATATACTAAATACTGTTGGAAAGAAGAGAAACAATTTTTATTTTTTGCCAGAAATTTTAGAGTAATTGCTGTTTAATGTTAAGAGTATATTATAGAAGTTTCCTGTTTGACCTTATAAATTTGTATATCACCTAATAGATTAATATGTTAAGAGTAGAGCTTCATTAATTGTATCTTCCAATAAGTTTCATAAGAGATCCAATTTAAATCAAATTAGTTTGATATAATTCTGTAAACATTTCAAACTCAAACATAAAATAAGTTCTATTCTGTAAAATAAAAAAAAAATCAGGAGGAATAAATATCAATTTTAGCCCATGTTAGAAAAAAATCTTCTTTGTGGTCAGTACATTTTGAAAGGACTTAAGTAATTTAATTGATACATGTTTTATCATTTATCTTATCTTGTGATCTCTTTAAAAACAGTCATTTTTATAGTTTGCTTCAATAAAAGTAGCATTTCAAGTAAAAACAGGCATATCAAAAAAGAAAATGGAAACTGTAAAACAGTAAAAATAGAATGAAGATACAAACATGTCAAAAGATATAATAATTTGGAATTTTATATTTTAAAACTCTTAAAAGGGAAATTCCCTCAGTGTTCACATGGAAATCCAATGTAGAACAAACAAGGAGACATACTTGAAATATGCTGTTAAAAGCAATAATTATGGTTAACCAGGTAGGCAGTAGAGACTGGCAGTGGCCAGGAAAAGTTTTCTAATGTGTTGCTAATGTTCTGTTTCTTCACCCATGTGTTGTTACATGAGTATGTTCAATTTATGACAATTGAGCTTCGCATTTATGTGTGCTATCCTATGTATTCATTATACTTTAATAACAAATTTAAAAAACAAAGGAAGAAAGAAACTTTAAAAAATTCAAAGGAAAGTGAAGAATTAGATGGCAAACAAAGATCCACCAGATGCATAAAAGGAATCTTGAAGGAAGAAAATCAAAGTAAGAATAAAGAGAAAAGTACTAAAAATTATAATTCAAGAAAATGTTATCAGTAGCAAAAATAATTAAAATGGCATATTAGATGCATATATCATGTTCTTGAGAAAATAAATCCAGAATTACTAACACTGAAGCATATTCTCAAAAAATCAATAGAAGTTAAATAAATAAAATCTTGAGGCAAATGTAAAAATACAATTAAAGAACAAAGTAAGGGATTTTTTAATTAATTAATTTATTTTAATTGGAGGATAATTACAAGCAAATTTTCAATAATTTTCAAGCTCATTTCTTTAGGCCAGTTTCCAAGGAAAGAAAAGATGAACTAGGAATATTATGTCTGCCAACAGATTTTTTAATGTAAGGGCTACACAAAAGTTATCAGTATGAAAGAACTCACAAAATAGTGCTCTCATGAGTCTTTCTTGAAGAATTTATTAGTGTAAAAGAATTTATTAGTTGTACAAGTGTACAAATGATTAGAGAGAAAGCAACATGAAGGCTAAAGGTAAGCACTTCATATAAGAGGGAGTGTGAATTGTAAAGAAAGTGTATAGTGTTTAACTCTAGTATTGCTGATACATGTAGTTGAAGAAGTTCCTGTGACATTTCAGAGGATAATTGCTTTGGGATTCAGTCAACACTTAGATTAGTATATTCTTCTACTTGCCCAACACCCTTGAGTTTAACAGTATTATTTAACTGCAAATTAAATACGTGTTGACCCTGGAGGAGGAGGAGCAAGATGACTGGCTGTTAATTATAGAGGTAGTTTATCATTAAAAAAGCAAAAAGAAACAGACCAAAATAAGTAAAAATAATTGGGTAGGCAAATAAAATATGACCAGGAAACTAAAAAATACCAAAAACAGTGGGGCAACAAATTCAATGAGAAGAATTAATACCCTACCAGCAGAACAATAACTATTATACTTACAGAAAATTCATAATAGTTCCATACACAAACTCATACAAATACAGATTTTTTCAAAGTAAACAATCAATTATATATATATATATATAAAAGCAATATATGGATGAAATTGCTTAGTAAACATTACAGAAGAGTCAGAGAACCAGAAGACCAAACAAAGTTCAATTCTATCACAACAGAAAAAGGACTGACAGAAATTAAAATATATGGAATATAATTAGCATTTCCAATATTCATAAAGATATTGGTGGAGAAATTATCCAAGAAATGAAAAAAGAATATTTTCCAGAACCATATACAGATAAGAATTTATAAATTTTAAGTGTTCTTTAATTGCTGAGCAGGATGCATTTATAAAAAGGGATAACTACACACATCTTCATATAATTTTTGGAAAAGAGAAAATATGAATTACAAAATCAATTAATACAGGTAGAATAATCAAAAGTATGGTTTGGGTTTAAAAAGGAACAAATATAAATTTGGTATGATATGGCCATAATGGATTCTGTAAGAAAATGAAGCAAGAGCTTGAAAATATTAATGTAATTTCAATACAAGATAACATTCAAACAGAAAGAAAACACAATAATCTTTCCAGCCATACAATAACTTAGACATTGTACTACTAAAATGCTATTAATGGAAGAAATAAAATCTCATGTAGTTTTATCTTTAAGTATACTGGGAAGATTGGAGGGATGAGTGTCCGCACGAAATATCACTCATGAATACTCAATGACATTTCAAAGTAAACATGTTATACACAAAACTCAGCATGTAGCCTGTCAAAATGATTCTTGTTAAGCTTTCTTACCACAAATATATGCTTAAAATCATTCATTCAATTGTTCAAGCTATCAAAGTCAATATTAATACCATAAAAATACCAGTACAAAGTTATATTTACATTAATACAAAAGTAAAAACCAAAAATAATGCATCACTTTCTATTTCATTCTTCACAACCTCTAGATCAGTGTAACTAAAAGCATGGTCCACATGCTATTTGCTGGCAATCTGGGATGAGATAAGTACAGAAATAGAGTCAATATTTAGGAATTAGCAATTTAACACAATAATTTACAACAGTTGATTCTAGTAATCAAATTGGGAATACATCTTTGTGTGTGTTTGTCAGTTTATTCCTCAGTAGGTTTACTTTTATTTTACAGAATGTTGGTCTGTAACTGATAGTGACCTTTACAAAAAGGTCCTTTACCACCAATATTTGAGAAATATTGCTATAGATCATATCTGCATTATATCTTAATCACATCTACTGCACTTCACCATTCCACAATTGCTGAAACATTGGCATATGTATAGAAAAACTATAAAATTATCATAGCTCTTCTGTCTTTTATCTTTCCTTCTTTATGTTTTCTCCTAAATAGACATAAGGGTGATGATTTAGACAAATAGATACTAGATAACTAGATGTAAGTACATAGATGCTATAGATATATTACATGTTATAGATGTATTACACACTAAAGATTATTTTCTTATTAAAAAAAAAGCTACACTTGTAGAATTTTACTTTTAAAATAGTTCATTTAACATACCTTTCCTAACATAAACTTAAGATATACCCATCTTCTTGAAATGTTTTAAATCCATTCTATTAATTTTCTCTTCTGTTCACTATCAGATTGAGAAATATATATTTAGTTTTCCTTGAAGAGATCTTTAGTCGTTCCCATTCTATTGTTTTCCTCTACTTCTTTGCATTTTTCATTTAAGGATGCCTTCTTATTTCTCCTTGCTATTCTCTGGAACTCTGCATTCAGTTGGGTATATAGTTCCCTTTCTGCCTTGCTTTTCACTTCTCTCCTTTCCTCTGCTCTTTGTAAAACCTCCTCAGACAATCACTTTGTCTTCTTGCATTTCTTTTTCTTTGGAATGGCTTTGGTCACTGCCTTCTGTACAATGTTATGAACCTCTGTCCATAGTTCTGTTCAAGAGAACATTTCATGCAAGGATGGACACAATAAAGGATAGAAACAATAGCAGAAGTGATTAACAAGAAGTAGCAAGAATATACAGAAGAATTAGATTTAAAAGGTCTTAATGACCTGGATCTCCAGTATTCTTGCCTGGAGAATCCCAGGGACAGAGGAGCCTGGTGGGCTACTGTCTATGGGGTCGCACAGAGTCGGATACGACTGAAGCGACTTAGCAGCAGCAGCAATGACCTGGATAACCACGATGGTGTGGTCACCTACCTACAGCCAGAAATCCTGGAGTGTGTTCACTTGAAGTCAAGTGAACTTTAGGAAACACTACTACGAACAAAGCTAGTGGAGGTGATGGAATTCCAGCTGAGCTATTTCAAATCCTGAAAGATGATGCTTTGAAAGTGCTGCATTCAATATGCCAGCAAATTTGGAAAACTCAGCAGTGGCCACAGGACTGGAAAAGGTCAGTTTTCATTCTAATTCCAAAGAAGGGCAGTGTCAAAGAATGTTCAAACTACTAGATAACTGCACTTAGTTCACATGCTAGTAAGTTTATGCTCAAAATCTTCCAAGCTAGATTTCAGCAGTACACAAACCAAGAACTTCCAGATGTAGAAGCTGCGTTAAGGAAAGGCAGAGCAATTAGAGATAAAATTGCCAACATTTGTTGGGTCATAGAGCAAGGAAATTCCAGAAAAAAAACATCTATTTCTGCTTCACTGACTACACAAAAGCCTTTGACTCTGTTTGTGTGTGTCTGTTAGTCACACAGTCATGCCTGACTCTTTGTGACCTCATGGATGGTAGCCCTACAGGTTCCTCTGTCTATGGAATTCTCCAGGCAAGAATACTGGAGTGGGTCACCATGCCCTTTTCCAGGGCATCTTCCTGACCCAGGGATGAAACCCCATCTACCACATGGGAGGTAGATTCTTTACCATCTGAGCCACCAGGGAAGCATGTATCACAACAAACTGTGAAAAATTCTTAAAGCAATGAGAACCCCAGACCACCTTACCTGTCTCCTGAGAAACCTGTATGTGTGTCAAGAAGCAACAGTTGAACAGGACATGGAACAATGGACTTGTTCAAAATTGGAAAAGAAGTACGATGAGGCTATTGTTACCCTGCTTACTTAACTCTTATGCAGCGTGCATCATGCAAAATGCCAGGCTGGATGAATCACAAATTGAGATCAAGATTGTCAGGAGAAATATCAATAACCTCAGATATGCAGATGATACCACTCTAATGGCAGAAAGTGAAGAGGAACTAAAGAGCTTATTGATGAAAGTGAAAGAGGAGAGTGAAAAAACTGCTTAAAACTCAACATTCAAAAAACTAAGATCATGGCAACTGGTCCCATCACTTCATGGCAAATATAAGGAGAAAAAGTGACAGACTTTATTTTCTTGGCCTCCAAAGTCACTGTGAATAATGACTGCAGCCATGAAATTAAAAGACACTTACTCCTTAGAATTAAAGCTATACAAACCTAGACAGCATATTTAAAAGCAGAGACATCACTTTGCCAACAATGGTCTGCATAATCAAAGCTATGGCTTTTCCAGTAGTTGTGTACAGATGTGAAAGTTAGATCATAAACAAGGCTGAGTGCCAAAGAATTGATGCTTTGGACTGTGGTGCTATAGAAGACTTAAGAGTCCCTTGGACAGCAAGGAGATCAAACCAGTCAATCCTAAGGGAAATCAACCCTGAATATTCATTGGAAGGACTGACGCTGAAGCTGAAGTTCCAATACTTTGGCCACCTGATGCAAAGAGCCAACTCATTGGTAAAGACCTTGATGCTAGGAAAGACTGAAGGCAAAAAGAGAATAGGGTAGCAGAGGATGAGATTGTTAGATAGCATCAGCGACGACTCAACGGACATGAGTTTGAGCAAACTCTGGGAGATAGTGAAGGATCTGGGAGTCCTGCATGTTGCAGCCCATGGGGTCATGAAAAGTCAGACACAACTTAGTGACTGAACAATAACAACAACATTTTGAACAATAACAATGATTATATTTTGAATGAGAAATGTCTATGCCAAATTTTCATTCTCACTGTGTGCAATAAGAAGAGGCATGCAATAAAATCAGCTTAAATCACCTATTTCTTTTTCTTTTTTACCAATTAGTTGGCTGTGCCCACAGTTACGACCAATTTGATACAAGCAGAAATTACTGGGTTCCACTTTTGAGAAATTTCTTTGAAAGGAGGCAGAGAACAAAGAACAGTTACCTTATTATTTAGCAAGTAAAAATTATAATGATAGCTGATTTTCAAAAAAGAAAACAATAGGTACTTGCAAACACTGAAAAATCTTTAAATTGCTTAAAGAAAATAAGTTTAAACATATACATTTATACCAATCAAAATTATCTAAGAAAAATAAAAGTAGATGTGCACTGCAGAATATGATTAAACACCTTACAGAAAATCAGTGCTCCATCTAATAACTAGGAAAAGGTGCTATATAACAACCACAATAGTAATAAACATTTATTTAAAGTTACCAGATAACTAATGAAGCAACCAGAAATAAAAGAGCAAAATTCCAGAAAAATAGTAACTGTGAAGAGATGAGCTGACATTTGGCAGCTGCATATTCCCTTTGATATTTTTCTCTTATCAAATGTAGGACAAGTGGTTTAGAACTTTGGCATTTTCTAGACAGAGTAACACTTTTGAGGGACAGAGAAATCTTAAGAAATTTTATAGCTTTTCAGGAACTGAGGAAAAAAATTAAAAGCTAGGAAGATCAAAATCCTGTTGAGAAAAAAATGACCTTAAATGAAACACATTTTTCATTGTGTTGTGAACTTAAATGAGAAGTGAACTTAAATGAAACACATTTTTTACTCAATACCCTGAAAACCTGAAAGCCACATGAATACAAGAGATAGAAAGACAAAACAGAAACCTCTTTCAATGTCTTGATGTTTTAAACAGGAAAAAAAAAAAAAATCAGTTCAGGACATACCAATGGAATGTAAATCCAAAAGGACTGGCCTCTCAATTACACAATTAGATATTTTTTCTAAGAATAGGAGGGTAACAGAAGTATATGAAGTTACAGCAAATGTGCAAAAGAGTTTGACTCAGCTGTTTCTGAGTGAATTAAAGATGCCTATTCTATCTCCCTAACAGAGGGAAGGATGAACTGTATTTGAAGGCAAAATATATAATGTGGACACTTGCAGTTTTATCCACAATTGTCCATAATTTAAACAATGAGTGTGAGAATGGCTAAGATATGGGAAAATATAACTGAAAATCAATAAACTACAAGACTTATATGTGATTCAAATATTGGAGTATAATCTCAAAAACTTTAAAATATGATTAAATTAAAAAATAGTATAAGATGGAGAAAAAAAATGTGTTACAGGTGGAGAATTTTACCAAAAAAATCAACTGAATAAACAGTCAAATAAGAAATCTAAAACTGAAAAATTTCAGTAACATAATTATTAATTGGCATAGTAAGAAATTAGACAATGGTAGGAGACAGAATTGGTGAACTGTTAAGCCAAGAGAAAATATACAAATTAAAACAAAGAGGAAAAAAGACCAAGAGTTATATGCTATCCAATAAAAAGATTTCATATGTATGTGGAGTTTCATAGAAAGCAGAGAGAAAATTGGGCAGAGTTGATAAAATATATCAAAATATATATTCAAGATGCTCTGAAAACTCTGAGGAGAAAAAAGCACAAAGAAAGCCAAATCTAGTTTATTTAGTAAAACAGCTGAATTCTTAGACAAAATCTTGAAAGCAGTTAAGAAGAAAGATGCATTACCTTCATCTGAGCAGCAATAGAATAAAATAGACAGGAGACTCCCAACATAAACAAAGACATCTTGAATGTGCTCAAAAATAATTACCAACCTAAATCTGATCTAAAGAAAATCAGAATATTCTTCATGCAGAATGATAATTTCAGATGGAAATAAGGAAAAAAGGAAGTTATGAAAAACAGGAGAACAGTAGCCATATGGGAATGTATGTGTGTGTGAAAGCAAAATAGAGAGCTCAAACCGATATTGTCTATGCAGTTTCAGGTATACATAAACTAAAATGCATGAAAACAGGAAATCTCCTGGTGGTCCAGTGATTAGGACTCTGTGCTTCCATTGCAAGGGACACGGGTTTGACTCCTGGTGAGGGAAATAAGATTTCGCAAGCTGTGCAGATATAGCCCCAAAAATAAATAAATAACTTTCATTTTTTTAAAAGCATGAAAACAATGAAACAAAAAGCAAAAGTTAGTTATATGGGAATAGGTTGTTTTAAAGTCTTAACTCTATTAAAATTATTAGGAGAGAGATACAAGTGCTCAGTTTATTAAACTGTAATAAATCTGATACATGTGAATCCTATGGTAGTCATTAAAAAATAAAGAGATAATATATAGCTATATTATATGTGCTAATAACAAGAAAATGCAATGTATACTAGATTAATTTAAATAGTTAAGATCAAGAAAGATATAATATAGGTGACTCAAATAGAAAACACATAGTAAAATAGAGACATAAACCAAAAAGTATGAAATAATTAGGCATAAATGCAACAAGTAACCCTTATGAACATAGAGACTTAAATTCTTACATAATATCAGAGTATCAAATCCAGATAATATTTTGCAGTCAAGTGTTATAACCAAATTTTATTCTAGAAATTGAGAGATGGTTTAACATTTGAAAATAATTCACCACTTAACAAAAAGAGACCTCAACATGATTTAAAAGAAAAAAGAAAAAACTAACATGATTATCTAAAAAAACAAAATGCTAAGCAAAATAAGAGTGTTGCATGTCCACATTGATTTCTTAGCTATGCATGCATGCTATGTCACTTCAGTCGGATCTGACTCTGTGACTCTACAGACCAGAGCCCGCCTGGCTCCTCTGTCCATAAGATTCTCCAGACAGGAATACTGGAGTGGGTTGCCATGTCCTTCTACAGAATCTTCCAAACTCAGGGACTGAACCTATGTCTCCTATCACCTTCAGGTGGGTTCTTTATCACTAGCACCACCTGGGAAGCCCTTCTTAGGTATAAAGTTCCACAATAAGGAAAACTTATGAAGCTAGAAATAAAAATAGTAGATATTCTTAGATGGCTGTGGGGAGTGACTGTGAACAGGCACAAGGGTATAATTTACTACTTTACTTTTTTTTTTAAAAATCTGGGTGGTTGTTACAGGTATATGTTCACTTTGGAAAATTCTTAACTCTGTCCATTTATATTCGTGCAATTTTCTATTCATATGTTATGCTTTAAGAAACAAGTTCATTTAAAATGATGGTAGACTATTCTACAGGGCTATGATAGAATAACTGCAACAGTCAAATCTATCATGGAGAAGTATGGAAATATCCAGATAAAATTTAAAACAAATAAACAAACAAATAGCAACCACCACCACAAAATTGGTGGAGAATTCACAGAGGAAATAATAGTCAAGAAGCCAATATCCTAAAGAGAAGGAACTAGAGACAACTGAACAAACGCTGCAGGCTCTTATCTGTCAGGCTAATCGATAATCCTTGGCATACGTCTTAAGAGATAGTCCATGTAGGGACTACCACTACTAAAAGGCAGAGAATCCAGCAGATATGCTGCTGATTTCATGGAGCTAGAGGAAAAAAAGTAAAGATTAGGAGTACAAAAACAGAACTTGGGAGAGAGGGAAGCTGGTCAAGCAGATATATTCACATGAGACTGTGACACAGGAAAGTAAGCCTAATGTTACACTGGTTTTTAGCTTTAAAAACTGCGGAATTCTTGAACTGCACATGGCAGAATGTAAGAAGCTAGACAGAAAGTTCCCGGTGGACAAACAGATATTTCTGCAGTTTTCAGTGCTAGAAAAAATTCAAGTTCAAGACCCCGACAAGGAGAGGCACCCTGGTAAACACACCTCATCATTTCAACTAAAAGCTCTAGAGTACCATATCTTATTAGAAGGGACAAAGAGGAAGTGGAGGAGGAAAAAAATATTATAGTCACATAGTTGAACACTAAATAGCAGTAAGAATGAATGACCCATTGCTATGACTAAAAAAAGACGCACAACTTGAGAGCTGCAACTGAAATTTTATTTGGGGCAAAATGAGGACTGCAGCTTGGGACACAGCATCTCAAATAGGTCTAAGAGACTGCTCCAAAGAGGTGGTGGGGAAAGATCAAGATGTACATTTTTGGCGAAGGAGGAGTACAATGCAATCAAGCACTTACATTACAAGAGGTTTCCTCCTAGTCACAAGGATCTAATGGCACCATGAAGGGATTTAGTGCTTTTCTAGATATGAGGAGATGCAGGAATTAGGATAATAAAATCTGTTCCTAAAAACATCCAAGTATCTAAAGATCAGATATCTTACAGAAAGAAAGTGAAAGTCAGTCAGTCATGTCCGACTCGCTATGACCTCATGGACTATACAGTCCATGGAATTCTCCAGGCCAAAATACTGAAGTGGGTAGCCTTTCTTTTTTCTAGGGGATCTTCCCAATCCAGGGATAGAACCCTGGTCTCCCACATTGCAGGCAGATTCTTTACCAGCTAACCCACAAGGGAAGCCCAAGAATACTGGAATGGGTAGCCTTTCCCTTCTCCAATAGATTTTCCTAACCCAGGAATCGAATGGGGGTCTCCTGCACTGCAGGCAGATTCTTTACCAACTGAGTGATCAGGGAAGCCCCGAGTATCTAAAGACCTCCTTATTGCCAAATTCAGACTTAAATTGAAAAAAATAGGAAAAACCATTAGACCATTCAAGTGTGACCTAACAAAACCCTTATGATTATACTGTGGAAGTGACAAACAAATTCAAAGGATTGAATCTGACAGAGTGCCTGAAGAACTATTGACGGAGGCTCACGACATTGTATAAAAGGCAGTGAACAAGACCATACCCAAGAAAAGTACTGTAAACAGGCAAAACGGTTGTCTGAGGAGGCCTTACAAATAACTGGAAAAGAAGAGAAGCAAAAGACAAAGAAGAAAAGGAAGGATATATCCATCTGAATGCAGAGTTCCAAAGAAGAGCAAGGAAAGATAAGAAAGCCTTCCTCAGCAAAGAAACAGAGAAAAACAGCAGAATGGGAAGAAATAGAGATCTCTTCAAGAAAAATTAGAGATACCAAGGGAACATTTCATACAAAGATGGGCACAACAAAGGACAGAAATGGTATGGACCTAACAGAAGCAGACGATATTAAGAAGAAATGGGAAGAATACACAGAAGAACTGTACAAAAAAAGACTACTGGCCCAAATAACCATGATGGCGTGATCATTCACCTAGAGCCAGACATCCTGGAAACAGAAGTCAGGAGGGCCTTAGGAATTATCACTATGAACAAAGCTAATGGAGGTGATGGAATTCCAGCTGAGCTATTTCAAATCCTAAAATA
The DNA here is from genome assembly GCF_019320065.1 of Cervus canadensis. Taxonomy (NCBI): domain Eukaryota; kingdom Metazoa; phylum Chordata; class Mammalia; order Artiodactyla; family Cervidae; genus Cervus; species Cervus canadensis. The sequence continues at coordinate 43,123,291 of NC_057405.1, forward strand.
TGATGCTTTGAAAGTGCTGCACTCAATATGCCACCAAATTTGGAAAACTCAGCAGTGGCCACAAGACTGGAAAAGGTCAGTTTTCATTCCAATCCCAAATAAAGGCAGTGCCAAAAATTGTTCAAACTATTGCACAATTGCATTCATTGCACATGCTAGCAAAGTAATGCTCAAAATTCTCCAAGCCAGGCTTCAACAGTCCTTGAACTTCCAGATGATCAAGCTGGATTTAGAAAAGGCAGAGGAACAAGAGATTAAATTGCCAACATCCGTTGGATCATCGAAAAAGCAAGAGTTCCAGAAAGAACATCTACTTCTGCTTTATTGACTATGCCAAAGCCTTTGACTGTGTGGATCACGACAACAGTGAAAAATTCTTCAAGTGATGGAACTACCAGACCACCTGACCTGCCTCTTGAGAAATCTGTATGCAGGTCAGGAAGCAACAGTTAGAACCCGGCATGGAACAACAGACTGGTTCCAAATTGGGAAAGGAGTACATATATACTGTCACCCTGCTTATTTAACTTACATGCAGAGTACATCATGTGAAATGTCATGCTGGAAGAAGCACAAGCTGGAATCAAGATTGCTGGGAGAAATATCAACAACCTGAGATATGCAGATGATACACCCTCATGGCAGAAAGCGAAGAGGAACTAAAGAGCCTCTTGATGAAAGTGAAAAAGGAGAGTGGAAAAGTTGGCTTAAAACTCGGCATTCAGAAAACTAAGATCATAGCATCTGGTCCCATCACTTCATGGCAAATAGATGGAGAAACAATGAAAATGGTGAGAGACTATTTTGGGGGACTACAAAATCACTGCAGATGGTGACTGCAGCCATGAAATTAAAAGATACTTGCTCCTTGGAAGAAAAGTTATGACCAACCTAGACAGCATACTAAAAAGCAGAGACATGACTTTGTCAACAAAGTCTACCTAGTCAAAGCTATGGTTTTTCCAGTAGTCTTGTGTGGATGTGAGAGTTGGACCATAAAGAAAGCTGAGCACAAAAGAATTGATGCTTTTGAACTGTGGCCTTGAAGAAGACTCTTGAGGGTCCCCTTGCTCTGCAAGGAGATCCAACCAGTCAATCCTAAATGAAATCAGTCCTGAATATTTATTGGAAGGACTGAAGCTGAATTGAAGCTCCCAAACTTTGGCCATCTGATGGAAAGAACTGACTCATTGGAAAAGACCCTGGTGATGGGAAAGATTGAAGGCAGGAGGAGAAGGGGACGACAGAGGATGAGATGGTTGGATGGCATCACTGACTCGATGGACATGAGTTTGAGGATGCTATGGAAGTTGGTGATGGACAGGGAGGCCTGGTGTGCATGGGTCACAAAGAGTTGGACATGACTGAGTGACTGAACTGACCTGAAAGACCTGTCCCACCAGATTCCCTGGAGCACCGAGTGCTTCACTCCACTCTGAACTCCCTCAGGGGGTGTTGAAGGTCAACAGCTGCAACAGCACAGGGTTCAATCTTCTAGAAGGTAGATGGCAAATGCCCTTGTTGTTCACTCATTGCTAGGGCTCTCATCAAGTGCCAACTTGTTGTTGACAGCTACACACAATGATATAGAGGTTTCTCACAAACACTTATTAACGGAAAGAAGACACACACATACACACACACAACAATCACCAAAAAACACTTAAACATTCATTTACATGAAGTTCAAAAGTAGACAAGACTAATCTCTAATGTTTGAAATCAAGAGAATAGCCACTTTGAGGGGAAGCAGTAAGAGAGAAGGAGATTTTCTGATTGCTAGTCATTTTTTGATTGCTTTGTATTGGTATGTGCGCATAATTTTACATTATGAAATATTTCCAATATATGTTTATTATTTGTAACTATTTATACATGTGTTTTATATTCAGTGAAAAGTTAATAAAAAGAAATAAAATATCCAATGAATATCTGAATTCTTAGATCTTTGATGTTATATAAAACAAAACAAGATAAATGTCAATTTTATACATATTTTTAAAGACAAATAGGACAATCAACAAATAACTTTCAAAAATAAAAATTCAAATTTCAAATTTCAAAATTTGAAAATTCAAAATTCAAATTTCAAATATTCCTGTAAACTGGAAGACAATTCTACAAGGAAAGTACAAGGTGATATGATTTCAAAATAAAAAAAGGGAAGACATAAAGTTTCAGGATTTTACACCATGTTCATTAACTTTTAAGTGGATGTTGGTGGGTATTTACATTCCATTAAATATATTTTACAAACTGTTGAAAATGCAATAATAATATTACATTTTTCATTACTTACATATATAGCATGTACAAATTTTACAAATCAGAAAAAAAGTATAAAGTTTAGATTTTAAAAATGCATTTGAGGGGATATGCAAACAAAGAAGTTTTGAGGCCCCACACTTTCACTTTTTACTCTATACCATAATCTCTCAGTTTTTAGGGTAATATATTCTACATTCTTCTTCTGGGGATTTGGCTCCCACTATGTCACCAGTTCAGTTCAGACACTCAGTCATGTCTAACTCTTTGAGAGCCTATGGACTGCAGCACGCAAGGCCTCCCTGTCCATCACCAACTCTAGGAGTTTACTCAAACTCATGTCCATCGAGTCAGTGATGCCATCCAACCATCTCATCCTCTGTCATCCCCTTCTCCTACTGCCTTCAATCTTTCCCAGCATCAGGGTCTTTTCAAATGAGTCAGTTCTTCACACCAGGTGGCCAAAGTATTGGAGTTTCAGCTTCAATATCAGTCCTTCTAAAGAACATTCGGGACTGATTTCCTTTAGGATGGACTGGTTGGATCTCCTTGCTGTCCAAGGGACTCTCAGGAGTCTTCTCCAACACTACAGTTCAAAAGCCATCAATTCTTCGGTGCTCAGCTTTCTTTTTAGTCCAACTCTCACATCCATACATGACCACTGGAAAAACCATAGCTTTGACTAGATGGACCTTTGTTGGCAAAAAAATGTCTCTGCTTTTTAAAACAAAACTCTGTGAGCTTTGCCCTGCTTCATTCTGTACTCCAAGGCCAAATTTGCCTATTACTCCAGGTATTTCTTGACTTCCTACTTTTATATTCCAGTCCACTGTAATGAAAATGACATCTTTTTTGGGTGTTAGTTCTAAAAGGTCTTGTGGGTTTTCATAGAACCATTCAACTTCAGCTTCTTCAGCATTACTAGTCAGGGCATAGACTTGGATTACAGAGATATTGAATGGTTTGCCTTGGAAATGAACAGAGATGATTCTGTCGTTTTTGAGATTGCATCCAACTACTGCATTTTGGACTCTTGTTGATTGTGATAGCTACTCCATTTCTTCTAAGGGATTCTTGCCCACAGTAATAAATATAATGGTCATCTCAGTTAAATTCACCCATTCCCATCCATTTTAGTTCACTAATTCCTCAAATGTCGATATTCCCTCTTGCCATCTCCTGTTTGACCACTTCTAATGATTCATGTACCTACCATTCCAGGTTCCTATGTGATATAGCTCTTTACAGCATTGGACTTTACTTCTATCACCAGTCACATCCGCAACTGGGTGCTGTTTTAGCTTTGGCTCCGTCTCCATGCTTTCTGGAGTTATTTCTCTACTGATATCCAGTAGCATATTGGGCACCTACTGACCGGGGGAGTTCATCTTTCTGTTTCCTTTTTGCCTTTTCATACTGTTCATGGTGTTCTCAAGGCAAGAATACAGAAGTGGTTTACCATTTTGTTCCAGTTGACCACGTTTTGTCAGAACTCTCCACCATGACCCAGCCATCTTGGTCGGCCCTACATGGCATGGCTCATAGCTTCACTGAGTTAGACAAGGCTTTGGTCCATGTGATCAGATTGGTTGGTGTTTTGTGATTGTGGTTTTCACTCTGTCTGCCCTGTGATGGAGAAGCATAAGAGGCATATGGAAGCTTCCTGATGGGAGAGACTGACTGACTATGCCATACATGAGTTTTAGTATTTTGATTATTAATGATGATTAATCAAAAAAGAAAAGTAAAGCCTATTTATTCTGGGCTTGCTTTTTCTAGAGAGTCAGCCACCATTATATTTATTTTGCCAGAGACTTTAAGGCAGGGAGAAGTATAGGACACATCATAGCAGGAAAAAGTGAAGACTCTGTATATGCTCTGATTGGAAGGTGTTAGCCTGGGGAAGCAGTAACTGAGATAACTACAAGTGGCGCATCTTATGTGATTGGATAGAGTATATATGTGATTCTCTTGGTGGTGTTAAGTTGAAGGCAAGGACAAATATTAGGTAAGCCATCAGTTATTAATCAAGCCCTGAGCCTTTTTAGCCCATTGATACAGAAATTATTATTTAGCTCCCTGAATTGTTACTAGTGATACCAATCTGGTTTTCTGTAAGTCTGACTTACAACAGGCTGGCCTCCTGGGTTGTTTACTGTAGATAAGGGAATTGATTTATCGGGCAATTGCCTGCAGGTTATGAGTCAGAGTTCACTTATTGTCTATGTCCACTTTGTCTATGGTCCACTTATTGTCTGTACTTATACAAGTCTCTTAACAGTCTATCTCTGACATTATTTCATCATTATTGAAATAATACAAATTTTTACTATCCTTTGTATATTCTTATCACATTCCTTGATTATTTCTCAATCTGTTGTTATTTTTTTACCCTTCTTTTGAAAAAGGCAAATAATATATCAATGAATAACCTTGTGTGTGTATGTTGTTTTTTTTTTAATTGTTGAAAGTGTATCTTCTGGCTAAATCCCAAGAAGAGGGATTGCCAGGCTATATTTCTTATAACACTAAGAAATATTTTTGTTTTTGAGGTTATAAATACACTTACATAAGGACTGTATCTGTTTATTATCAGTTTGTATTGCCAGTAGCAATGGTGTAGAAGGTCTGCTCTATACAATCAGTGGAGTGTATTGTCAAAAGTTTTAATAAGCTCTATTAATAATATTAATAATAATGTTAATTAAACTCTCTGCTTAATAAATTCTGCCTTATGAGTGGTAGGCACTTTTATCAATATATATTTAAAACAATTTTCATATCTTACTAAATGAATTGCTTGCTTCTTTTACCCATTTCTTTTGAGTCGGCGATGGTCTATTTTTCCTCAATTTTGAATACTTTTTATACCATAGGGAATTTAAGCCTTTTAACTCTGACATATGTTGCAAATATTTTCTTTCAGTTTATCATTGGACGGAACACTACTCGTAGTGTTTTATCTGTTTGTTGTTATTGTTGCCATACTGGTACAGATATGTGTGTGTGTGTTGCCATACTGGTACAGATATGTGTGTGTGTGTGTGTTTGCACATGTGTGTGCAGTTGAATTTGTCAGTCTTATCTTTGATTGCAACCAGATTGAGTCATTGTTTAAAAAAACCTTGTCCTACATCTAGATTGAAGAATACTTTGCTCATATTTTCTTTTAGCATTTATATCACTTCATTTACTCTGTTCCTATCTCTGATTCATTTGGAATTAGTCCTTGTGAGAAGCAGATTAAATTTTACTTTTGCCCAATAGCTATTCATTTAGTCAGTCAATGACAATATTTATTAAAAATTCAGTCTCTGCTTTTGTGATTCAAGATGCTTCTTTTATGATATACTATATATGCGTTAAAGAGCATCTCTACTGCTTGCCTGTCAATAATTGTACTATGAAGTTTAAATTCTACATTTATACAATTCCCTCCTTCCAACTTTGCTTTTCTTTTTAACTGACAACTCTTGAATACTTGTATTACCGTGTGAAATGAGGTATCAACTGGTACCTCACAGAAGCTTGTGGATAATTTTTGTGGAATAGCATAAATATTTAATATTGAGAGAGAACTGGAATCTACATGATGTTGAGGCATGTTGTCTGAGAACAAGGGATGTCTTTACAATTGTTCAAATCTATATTAATGTCTTTCAGAAGTGTTGTAAAATTTCCTTATGTTGATTTTAAATAGTTTTTTTTTAACTTTTTTCCTAAATATTACCTTTGTTTTACTATAGTAAATAGAGCTTCTCAAACATTGTATTTCCTACTAACTGGTTATTAATCATGTGTATAAAGGCTATTGATTCTTCCTATTAAGTTGATATTTTCTACCCTTAGTGAATTCTCTCATTTGAGTTAATTTTGTCAATGATTCTCTAAGCAGTTTAGGTTTACTAACATTTTCTGAAAATAATGTTTTGCTTCTTCCTTTCTAATTCTTATACTTCTCATTATTTATGTCTTTTGTTTGATTATATTAGCTAATACTTATGGCGCACTGTTGGATAAGTGATTGTGAAGATTTCACAAGCACGGGTGGTGTTAAAAGCACTCCTAAGCACCCATGACTCTCCTTACCACACTAGCATGCCTGTAGCCCGCCATCTGTTAATTCCTGGACAAGGTCCTCTGTGGATATTTTTCCCTGTGGATCGAATTGTCTTCCACTCATTATTCATCTGGTGAAGTCCTATTACAATGTTAAGTTTCAGTTCTAATGTTAGTTTTTTAAAAAGTCTCCCATGACTTCTACATCCATGCACATCTTCAATGAACTGGACATTTTTCACATCACCATGTGATTCTTCCATTTATATGGAATTCTTCCATTTATATAACAATTTTATTTTACTTTGTACACAATTTTATTTTACTTTGTATAATGTTATATATTTATGAGATTAATGTAAATCCCTGTTTCATTGTTTATTCATGAAAACAGGACCCCACTCTCTCACACAAAGGTGACTTACCAGTACCTAATACCTTTATACTTTGATGGTGTGTAGCATTTTTAAGCTGCTGAAATGTCTAGATCAGACATGAGATAGTCTCTTATGCTAAGCCCCATGTTAGCAAATCAAAACTTAACCAAGTTTGCATGCTCAGTTTTCCGAGAAAAGGAAACCCTAGGCCAGACAATCAGTGCTTGCCTGCTCAACACAAGTTACCTAGCATGGGTACAACACTTCCTTTTGTTCCATATAAGGAAAGTAATCCATGTCAGTCAGCAAATGCCCAGTATAATTTCTTTGTTCCTACTCATTTCCATCTATAAAACCTTTTCTCTAGTACAACTCTTTGGAGCTCCTTTCTATCTGCTAGATTGGATGATGCCCAATTCATCAATCACGGAACAGAAGCCCAACAGATCTTTACAAAACTTATGATTTTTGGATTTTGCCTTTAACAAAGTAAACGAATAGAATAAAAGTAAAATTTATATGATCATCTTTGATACATGCTAAAAATTCAATTAAAATTCAAAAATATTCCTTTAAAGATTTAAACATATTTGCAGATTAAAGTTATGAGAGTACAGAATTGAAAAGTGATTCTAGAAGTAAAAAAAAAAAAAAAAAAGTGAATGTTGTCACCTAGTGGTTATAGAAACATAGGGAAGTTATATATGATTTTTCTTCCCTCATTTTTAAACAGCAGTTTCTGTTCCACATAGTTTGTATACTAACAGATAATGTTAATACATGTGAACACTCAGGATACAATGCAGAAAGAGAATTAAAATCTGTTGAACTTCTTCCATTACAAGCTGAAAAATTTTTAGAATGATTTTTAGCAATAACTCTAGACTTAGCTTTCTACTTTCTGAGTAAAAGAGATGAACAAATATATTGTTTTGAAAAGCATGCAGCTGCTAACCTTAAGCTTTAGCCTAGTATTTGATTCTGCTTATCTGTAGTTTCCTCTGCTATATAGGAAAAAAAAGATACAGCAAGGTCAATAAAGTAGTTAGATAAAGCAAATAAATTGAAACCTCACAGGATTAAAAGGCAATGGATGTGAGGCTAACCAGGTGTGGATGATTCACTGACAGTATAGATTTGAAAATGAATACTAATAAAGTAGGATATGAAATTCACTGATGTTTTGCCAACTATCCATCATTCTTATTAATATTATAATCATTCTGTTTGCAGTGATAAATATATCAGATATAATGATAAATATCATCAGATTCTTTTTTCAGCAAACTTATCAGAAACTTCAAATAATATTTACGTGGATTTGAAAATGCCAAAAATAAGATTTGAACCACTAGGGAATATCTAATTTTATAAAAGTGAATTAAACTCAAATATTTCAAATTATGAACCAGCTTTAAAGATTTTTTTATTTTAGAAGACAGCATAATTTAATGGAATAAAAACTTTCTTTCTGAAGTTATTTCACTCTTGGTATGTAAGTGCTGCTACCAGTGCCTACCCAACGTTCACTCTTCCTTCATCCTTTACTAACAGACCTCTAATTGGACAATACGTACCACCAGGAGGAGCAATGTAGGACAAAGTAGCAATAAAGACACGATTCTATGAAAGAAAAGCAAGCAGAAGATTTCTGGCTTCAGCTCCAACATCTAAAGAGATTGGAAATTATTATCCCCAATTTTTACAACAAAAACAAAAAAATGTGAACAATCAATCACTGACTTTTCTTAAACTCATCAAAGAACTGGGATCACATGGAAAATTGTCAGCCCCCCTAAATCTGAAGGCTAGGCAAATAGAGAAAATTGCAGCTGAGATCAGCTTACTTGAAGCAAAAGCCACTAAACACATAAGTTGGAAAGAACACTTAAATAGTAATTTTAGAGAACTGCTGAATGTTGAGTGGGCAAACTTGGTGAGAAACTCATGGGGACCCCATCTTAACAAGAACCCCACACATTCATGTGTTTTACCTCAGGGAAACCCACCAGGTTGTCTTGATAAAGATTTAAGAAAAATCCCCTTCTGTTTCTAGCAGGAAGAGAAGTAACAATTTTGAAAATTCCCCATAATAAAAACCTGCTCTCTAAAAGAAACTGAAGAAGGAAATGGCAACCCACTTCAGTATTCTTGCCTGGAGAATTCCATAGACAGAAGGAGCCTGGTGGGCCACAGCCCATGGGGTCACAAGGAGTTGGACATAACTGAGTGACTAACACTTTCACTTTTTCTAAAAGAAGCAAGTCCACCAGAGCCTTTTTCCAACTTGAAAATGTTAGTTGCTCAGTTGTGTCCAACTCTTCGTGACCACCATAGACTGTAGCCTGCTAGCCTGCCAGACTCCTCTGTCCATGCAATTCTCCAGGCAAGAATACTGGAGTGGGTAGCCATTCCCTTCTTCGGGGGATCTTTCCAACCCAGGGATCAAACCTGCATCTCCTGCTTTGCAGATGGAGTCTTTACCATCTGAGCCACCAGGGAAGCCATCTGAAGAAAGTGCAATTAGCCAAATTCCAGTTCTTCTAGTTACCCCATCTTACCTAACACTAAAGGGGAGCACTTAAGAAACACTTCTAAATCAGACCCCAAGGACTAAGGCCCACTAAAAGACAGATTTAATCATAATATTATAGAACGATTCCTCCTTGCACACCTTGCCACTATATCAACAGAGCTCTAGGGTAACGGTGGATAACAACTAAATGAGATGCAAGTCGCAGGCTCTATTTAAGAAGTGAGGGAAGACCAAAGACATCTCGGTTCAAAAAAACAAAAATGAACAATTAAACAAAAATGGATATTTGGGGAAACAACACAGATAGCACCTCGCCAGATTAGCATTAAACTCGCATTAAATGCCTATTTACCTCCCTTGCCAGGGCATAACGCATCATGATCATCTCTCAACACAAAATGACAAAGTGTTGCTAAAAGGCAAGACAAAACACAATCTGAGGAAACAAAGCAAGCATCAGAACTGCATTCCTATATGATGAGAATGCAGAACTACAGTAAGTTTCAGTTATTGCTGGTAGGTATACAAAATGGTACACTTTGGAAGATAGTTGGCATAAGCTAAACATAATCTTCCCATATGAACCAATAATCATACTTCTAGGTACTTACCAAGTTTAGCTGAAACAATATATACACAAAAACTTCCACAAAATTATTTATAGAAGCTTTATTTATAACCATCAAAACCTAAAAGTAGGTATGGTATTCTGCAATAGGCAGTTAGATAAACAAGCTGTGGTACATTTGTACAGTGGAATTCTTTTGGTGAAATTTTTTAGGAAATAAAAAAAAAAGAGCTATCAAGCCACAGAAAGACACAGAGGAATTTTAAATGCATACTGCTAAGTGAAAGAAATTCAGTCTGAAAAGGCTACACACTGTCTGATGGCAATTATATGACATCATGAAAAACGCAAGTCTTGAGAAACCACAAAATATCATTATTTTCCAAGGTTTCAGGATGACAGGAGGAATGAAAACATGGCAGTTAATGTATTCTGTATGATGCTGAAATGGTAGATACATAACATTTGTCAAAACCTGTAGAGTTTACAATAGAAAAGGTGAACTTTCAAGAATGCACATTTTCAAAGATCACTTAGGAGGTTGCAGACTCAAAGGAAAGAATGCAGACTATGGCAGAATAATCTATCTAAATTACAAATGTTTGGGAAAACCTTACTGAAGGTGACAGAGAATAAGATAACACTTAAGTAACTTTTAAAATGAATAGAATCTGTAGACTAAAGATAAAAGGAATTTGCACATAAGCATTGTATTCTAACTGATAACGTGTGTTTACTGTGGGGTGCCTGTGTGCTAGAATGCTAAGTCACTTCAGTCGTGTCCGACTCTTTGCATCCCTATGGACTGTATCCTTCCAGGCTCCTCTGTCCATGGGATTCTCCAGGCAAGAATACTGGAGTGGGTGGTCATGCCCTCTTCCAGGGGATCTTCCTAATCAAGGAATTGAACACACATCTCTTGTAGCTCCTGAATTGCAGGCGGATTCTTTACCACTGAGCCACCAGGGGAGCCCTGGGGCATGGTTTAACAATTCTGGAGCTACTATACATATATGGTGTAATTAAATAATTAAGTAAATAGATGGCAGATAGTAAAAGCCAGGTTCTCACTGTTGGAGTGGAAATATGCAGGTCAGCACATGGAAGAGGCTAGAATGATTCATTTGGTAATGAATTAAAGTTGCAGACACCAGCAAGAGCTCATGTTTTGCTTAATACAGATGCAACTGATTACATATAAAATATACACATGTAGACACATGTATATACAAATATTAATATGGACACATATTATCTTACTCAGGCAGATGAGTGGACCTAAAAGAAATAAAACCTCAGTGTCAACAAGAACACCTAGCACTCAGATCTCAGTTTCTAATATTGTTCTCCAATAAAAGGGAATAAGACTCTTTGGAGAAATGACTGATCCCAAGACAGGGTCAAGAAATATACAATATGAGCCTGGAGCATCATGTGACAACAGAAAATAGAAAGTGCTAAAAATCAGACAAGAGCTTGTCGAAAGGATACAGAGGCCAACTGAAAATCCAACCGAAAGAGCTCCCTGTGGCCCAGGCTGGAATGATCTGAGCAACAAAATAAATAAAATACCATTGGATTATAAAACAACCTGGATAATATATAAAGTATAAATATAATTATACATGTAGAAAATAATTGTTCATAAGGCTGTGCCAATATGACTAAATGATTAAATAAATTAATAAGTCACACACACACATACAAAAATTAATAAGTCACTACTTCTTAAGTATGGGCTAAGTGTAGTGTTTTCCTTCCAGAGCATAGGACAGACAGAGGGAGAAGGGCAGTGACTTCATTGCAGAGTAGCCTGATAAACACAACTTAGCCAGTGATTAAGGTCAACATCAGTCATCATAAAGCATGAGAATAAAATGGCACCTTAACTCTGTAACTCCAACAGCCTATAACCCCACCGTCTAACAGTGACGGAAAACATCAAACAAGCTCCAATTTTGTAATACATATGAACCAATAATATTGAAAATTCCTAAGGTCACCAAAAATAAATTGTCACAGACAAGAAAAACATAACTGCTAAATCCATTGTGGTATCATAGGTGGGATTCTGGAACAGAAAAAAAAAAAAGGACATTACAACTAAACTAAGGAAATTTAAATAAACTATTGACTTTAGTTAGTAATAATGTATCAATATCAAATCATTAACTTAATGAACATACCATAAAATGTTAACAATAGAGGGAAGCCCAAACTCTGTACTGTTTGCTCTTTTTTTCTGTATATCTATTAAAACTCTTCCAAAAAATAAAGTCCATTCATGATAACAAAAAAGTAAGCAGAAGTTCACTAAGTGGGGCTCCTACAAAAGCCATGGGAACTTACTGATAAACAGGAAAAGGCCTTACAGGTGCTACCTGCCTTTTGCCTTGAATCCCATTCTTCTTCCTGCAGTGCACATGTTTCTGGAAGTGAAGGATCTTCTTAGGACAGAGGAAAAAAAAGAAACTGGATGGACAAAGGAGGACCCAAGAAGGTCTCTGGGTTCTCAGTGACTTTCTTGAACAGTATCTATGGTTATATAGTGAATTGGCATTGCTTACAGTCATGAAACGTGCATTTTAAGGGGAAAAAAAATCAGTGTCTAATCCTCTGTGAATTAGAATTCTGGGCCCTCCATGCATACATTAATGCATTAGAGTACAATCAAAGCAACATTTAGGAATAATTTTTTTCCCAACTACATTTGTGCCATCAATTTATTTCTTCGATATGGTAAAAGATCACCGACTCAATGGACATAAGTTTGGGTAAACTCCGGGAGTTGGTAATGGACAGGGAGGCCTGGCATGCTGAGGTTCATGGGGTCACAAAGAGTCGGACTCGACTGAGCAGAACTGAACTGAACTGATGGTAAAAGACCAGGGACTCTTCAACCCTCACAAGAAAATATTAACTTAATCCCCACTCTCTTTCAAATCTCTCTCAAATAAATTGTCAGTGCTCATAAAACACATTTCAAATCCATAAAATTATGAAATGATAAAAACAATATTTGGAGAAAATTATTTGAAGTACACCTGTTTTTCTTTCATCTAATCTAATTTTATTCCTGACTCAAACTATAATCAACAGAGAGATGGCACCTGCATCTCTGGTATCATTTGATGGCAAAAATCACTTCTATTGATTTGCTTGAGTATCCATATAAGGCATAATCCTGTGCAACCCCCCGTTACATCTGCTTTTTAAATAGCAACAGTGCAATATACCACATTGTACATATCTATGAGGATTTCAGGAGAATGGTTATCTAAGAAGTGTTGTATTTCTTCTGAGTAATTGGTTTATTTTTAAGAACACTGAATTGTGCAGTTATGTATGCTTTCACTTTATCATTCGCTGGTAGAATGCTTTCAGTAAAACTTTTGGATTCTCTTAAGCAAGTCCATAAATAAGATACTGACAAATATGTGAAGCACTTTTACCACCATTCTATCCTAACTACCTCCATAGTTTATGCCAAGAACTGCTCACAGTAATTTTCCTGTTGAAAAACTATATAGCCTCACCTTCAACCAAGAGTTTCAGTCAGGCATACCATTTAATTGGAGAAGGAAATGGCAACTCACTCCAGCATTCTTGCCTGGAGAATCCCATGGACAGAGGAGCCTGGCGGGTTACAGTCCATGGGGGTCACAAAGAGTTGGATGTGACTTAGCACACATACTATTTAATTAGACTAGCTTGATGTATGTAGTGTCACTATCATATGCATATTAATTTTTCTGATTTCTAGAGGATTTTAGATTCTTGCAATTGTTTTTCTTTAACTTTCACTTTTAATATTTAGCATTTTATTTATAAAGCAAAGATAGTTTCCTTTTTTTTCTGTCTTGATCCCAGATTTTAAAGAACAAACAACACCCACAGTTTTGACCCACAGTCTTTCTAATTTCAAATAAAACTCATCTTTCTTTCTGACCACTGTGATTGGTCTAGAAGAAAACATAACAACAACAAAAATCTCCAAGAATTTTTAAGAATAATTTTATGATATACTGAGTAGATACAAAATAGTATTTATAAAATTTGTATAGGAAATTAAAACATCACAACACAATCCCAATGTTTTATTGTCATGCACAGTGTGAGAACTTCTCTATGGTATTTAAATTGAAATGGAATCATTGGTCATATGGCATGTGCCTTTTCATCTCAAGGAAAAATCACATTTGGCTTCATTTTGTTCCCAAGGGGGCTTTATCAATTTACACTCCACCCAACTGTATTTGTGTTCAACTTGCTCTGCATCTTTGCCAACCCTTATTTCTGGCAGGGCTTTTCCCCCCTTCATCCCTGAATCTGGTTTGTGTTTTGGTAGTTTATTTTTATTTTTGTTTGTATATTTCTTGTTGTTAATGAATTTATGCATTCTTTCTTGTGGTTATTAACCATCTGGATATTATTTGTTTATGGTTTATTCAACTCTTTCCCTGTTGAACTGTTTGTATTTTTCTTCTTGATTTATAACAGTTTATTACAACTTCTGGATACTAATCCTTTGTCAGTTTTAGGTATTTATAAGACTCTTCTCAGTTCTGTTGGTCTGTTTTACATTCCATTTATTGTATCTTTAGGTTAAAAATATTTATTTTAATGTACTCAATATAAATTTATTAATGTTGTTTGTGCTTTCTGTATATTTTAAAGAAATACTCCTCTACTTTGGTGTCATAAAAACTTTTTTAACCATGCATTTTTATAAAAGTTTTATGCTTTTTCCTTTCGTGTGTGTCTTTAAGCCAACTAGACTTGATGTTCTGTACAAAGAAAGTAGGATCAGTATTAACTTACTATTGCTGTATAATGACTTGCCATAAGCTAATTGCTTAAAACAATCTTCATTAACTATCTCATAGTTTCTATGTCAAAAGTGCAGATGTAGCATAGCTGAGTTATCTGCTCAGGGTCCCACTAGGTGATTTCAAGACGTTAGTTCAGCTATGCTATCATTTGAAGCTCAGTATCTTTTCCAAACTCACTGGTTGTTGGCAAAATTCATTTCCTGCAGGCTGTGTGACTGAGGTTCAAGTTTTTTTGCTAGTTGTTGGTTAGGAACTGCTCTCAGCACGTCTCCTCATCAAGGCAGCAGGAGAGTGTCTGCTACTCTTTCTTGTTTCTTTCAGAAATCACCTGAACAGGCTATGCCCACTCGAGGTAATCTGTCTCAGAATGAACTCAAAGTCAGTTGATTGGGGACATTTGTTACATATACACAAGCTCTGTTGCCAGATGGTGTAATACTAATTTGGGACTGATATCCCACTGTATTCACAGGTTCAGCCTACACCTAACTAAAGGAAACTATACAGAGTTTGTGCACCGAACAGTGCGAATCTTAGAGAGGCATCTTAGAATTCTGCAGTCTAACCTAACTTTTATCCTTTTGGAGAGCCAACTGGCCCAGCCTCACTCTTCCCCTTTTATTTCTTGCTACTCTGCACTGCCAGACCTCTCATAAATCAAGTCTCCATAGTGTCCGGGTATTTTTCTGGATTCTCTATTCAACTGCATGGTGCAATTACTCTTCACTACACCATCTGAATTACTACAGCTTTATAATAATTCTTGATATCAGGTCAGAAAGTCACCTAAACTTATCCTTACTCAGAATGGTCTTAGCTATTTTAGAGACTTTTATTTTCTATTAAATCTTAGATTTAACTAAAACTCCAAAATATTTTCCTTAGGATTTGGAAAGAATTGATACCTTTAACAATCTATGAATACCATATTTGAGTCGTTTTAAATTGATTTAGAGGTTTTTAAAATATATTTCAATAAATTTATAAATGTTTCATAAATATTGTGAATATTTGTTGGATTTTCTCCTATCTACTTTGTATTTTGATAGTCTTGTGAATATTATCTTTAAATTATATCTGAAAACTACTTTTTTATGAGCATAAAGAACTCCAATAAATCTTTGTATATTTCCATTTTGTCTTCTACCTTGCTAAGGACTCAAAAATAATTCTAAAAATTTAACTATAGCTTCTTTAGGATTATTTACATAGACAATATTAGAGTGTATTAGTATGTAACAGCATACTCTTGTTTCTTCCTTTATTTTGTGGTATTTTATTTGGCAATGGCACCCCACTCCAGTACTCTTGCCTGGAAAATCCCATGGACGGAGGAGCCTGGTAGGCTGCAGTCCATGGGCTCGAGAAGAGTCAGACATGACTGAGCGACTCACTTTCACTTTTCACTTTTATGTATTGGAGAAGGAAATGGCAACCCACTCCAGTGTTCTTGCCTGGAGAATCCCAGGGATGGGGTTGCACAGAGCCGGACACCACTGAAGTGACTTAGCAGTAGCAGCTAGCACTTTAGTAAATTGTTGAGTAGGAGTGGTGATAGTGGGAATCCTTGTGTTGCTGTTGAATTAAAATCAGACTTTCAATATTTTATCATCATTAATGATTTCTGATGTTGTTTTTACAGACATACTTGATACTCCAGATGTCACATGTTGTTATTCAGAACTATCCTTCACTGAGTACATGCTCAGTCATATCCAGCTCTTTGTGACCCCATGGACTGCAGCCTGCCACACTCCTCTGTCCATGGGATTTTCCAGGCAAGAATACTGGAGTGGGTTGCCATTTCCTCCTCCAGGGGATCTTCCTGACCCAGGAATCAAACCCAGGTCTACTGTGTTTCCCACATGGGCGAGTGGATTCTTTACTACTGAGCCACCTGGATGTCAGAAGAGGGACTTGTTGCTGAAGAAAGTATCTTTCTCAGATTATCCCCAACTCCTAAAGAATCAAAGAAGGCTACATTTCCCAGACTCATCTGTGAATAGATTCCCAGATAACTTTCACCATGAGAGGCACTGAAAGATGAAAGAAAAATAAAACTTGATAGCTATGAATATGGGATTTTTTTAAAACAAGATTTTGGGTATTCTCTTGTGAAGTAATCATTTCATTGCTGATAGAAGCTTGGATTACTGATGACAATTTTTCTATCATTTCAACACAACCAGATTGTTTTTATAAATGGCCTTGCTGATGTTTGATCCCCAGGTTTTAAAGTGTTGTGTAAGCTTCTAATAGTCTGTACTAAATGTCATTTCAATTTAAATACCTAGAGTGACTTCAGTTTCCAAACGAATCCTTACCAAATCAACATTCATTACCTTCAGTGATTCTAAAGAAAGAATCTCAGATAGGAGAATCTGGAATTGATTTTCTAATCTAGTTAGATTTGAAAGCAGTAATGATCTCATTACTAGTATATGTAAAGATATTAGTATGTGGTCATAAAAACAGGACTTGGATGACCATATCACAGTTGCACTAAAACATAATTGTGGAAATGAGTATAAAGACTATGAACATAGGATGGCTAAGTCATATTGTAATGAAGAGTTTAGAGGAAACTGTACATACAGGTTATGAATTTTCAGGTAAAGGTATAACTAACAACCAGAGAGCTCCTATGATTGCCCTCAAATAATGTTTTCCACATAGATTTAGACCAGTTTTACTAAAAATCAGAAGAAAAAAAAAACAAAACTGATCCTCTGGGTTACTGATTTGCAAGGTAGGATGAATTCACAGCTTTATCAGATGTCTATCCTTAATGTAAAGACATTGATTAGAGAACAGTTCCCTGAGAACTGAAATAGTGATACTTGTTTACATCCTTAATAATGCAACCACCTTGCTGCCCAAGATTCCACTGAGCCTATCTTGCCATAATAAGCCTACTTTCTGCCACTGCCTTCACTTTCTGAAGACCCTATACTGATCCCACTTGAGTGAGGTGGCTTGTAAGCTGATTCCTCTCAGGATCCATCCAAGCCACTTACTCTCAATACTTATAGATCTATAATTAGCAACCCAGGAAGACAAATTAAAGTCTATCCCAGCAGAAGGTACATGAACACCAGACAAATTGCAAACTTCTTCCAATATATATTGGCAGAAACATTTGGAGTATTTGAAAGGATGGACTCAAAGATATTAGATCAAGGAGG
The DNA here is from genome assembly GCF_019320065.1 of Cervus canadensis. Classification (NCBI taxonomy): domain Eukaryota; kingdom Metazoa; phylum Chordata; class Mammalia; order Artiodactyla; family Cervidae; genus Cervus; species Cervus canadensis. The sequence goes on from NC_057405.1 coordinate 43,141,113, forward strand.
AAGAATATAATTTTGGATTTGTCCCAATTTACTAGTGTCGAGTATACTTTCTAGAGATTCTCAATTTAACGTACGAGCTTGAGCACAGAACAGTACTAACAGTGTGCCTGGTTGCTTAATAAAACGCCAGCAACACAGGAAAGTAATCTGAGATACCAGACCTTCTTTGGTATGATGTAGAAGACTTCTAATGGCTCAGATATGCATTGGTATTGGGAGAGTGCATAAGTAAGTTTTTGCCAGCGATATCCAGGCAATTTCCTGAGAAGCCACTCTCTGCTTATAAGATATAGGAAGCAGAAAACATAGATATGTGAGATTTTGTGATTCTGACCCTTCTGGTATTCCTGAAAGTCAATTTCTAATCTTTGTTCTGGCTTGTAAAGATTTGATAAGCCTCCATTTCCCTAACATAAACTTCTTCCCATACCAATTGTCTAGGGTAGCTTCTGCTTTCTTTACCTAATTTGGATGATTTCCTTTCAAGATTCATCCTCATTTTAGACCACAGCCATCACAGTCCTATCAGATGGTTAGCATTCAGATATTTGAGCATCTGGCCATGCTTCCTACCTGAGTAAAAGCCAGTCTCAGTAATATTGGAAAATGATTTCAACACTACTAACCACAGAATTTCTTTAAGGCACTAAAATCTCTAGATCCAGACATCCCTGCACCACAGCAGCACACCTGCCCTTGCTCATTTGGTTATACGAGCCCATGCAATCTCATTTCTCCCTGAGTTATTTTGAGTCAGGTTACTATCACTTGCAAACAAAAGCTCCAGTAAAAGCAAATACACATACACCTAGACACATGAGCAAGACTTCTGGCAAGAAGCTATGTAGTTCAATATGTATAGGAGTAAGGCTGAAAATAAATGAATTTTTATCATGTTCTATAAATAGTTGATAACCCTTTGCTCTATAAGCTGTCAAAAATGAGAAATACTGCTATTAGAAAAAATATTCTCATGATATAAAAGGTAGAAAAATTCCATAAGACATCATGATGTTGATGACTCATCAGTATGGATATCTCAAAATTTTTATGGATTTCTGCTAAGGACATGAATACATAGAACTGTTACAAATATATTACAAATGTATTTATAAATTTACATAAATTAGTATATTTTCACAGTATATATATAAATGTTTATATATTAATATCATTTATATATAAACATTATATTTACTAATAACATTATTTGCATATATTTATAAATTCTATTATATATTATGCTTTTAGTCAATCCCTGAGCCATATTTCAGAGATCAACTATCAGGTTCAATAATTGATATATTATTGTAAACATGTTAAATGTACTGATCGTAAAATACACATATTTGACAAATCATTTGATGTTACAAAATTTTCTGGGAGATTAACAAGAAAAATTCATACATAATAGACTATTCTGATTTTTTCAGGCATAAGCCCATATACTTTAGTACTAATGCAAAGTCACTGTTTCAGCTATAATGTCTTGTTATCAAAGGTAGGTCTAGAAGTAATAAAGTTACAAAGCTTTGTTATGCCAAGTGATTTTTATTTTACACCATCCAGTCGCCTTTAAGATCTGTATTCATTATCCAAAGGAGAAAGCAAATCACATCAGCATTCCTAATGACTAAAAGTGTGCTTTTAATAGAACTTTAAGGAGAAAGAAGAAGCAGCCATTTGCTCTGTATTTTTTCCTTTATTAAATGAAACAAACTTGCCAGTGCGAGTTTGAAATAAGTGAAACAAACTTGCCAGTACAGAATCTGATCTTACTGTGAAACTTACTAATCTTTTAGGAACATATACATTTACATAATTTTTCATTAATTATGCATTATATGGACAATAGCTATCTCTGCCCAGTTTATTACCTTTGCACTTCAATTTCCTGCCCAGGGGATAATGAGCAGAGACTGAATTTCAATAGTGAAATTCAAATCTATATTCAAATACAAAAGTTAAAAGCAATTAATTCAGAGTTTTTAACAGTCTCTTTAATTTTGAATCAGTCTGCGCTACTAAAAGTAGATCACCTTATCTAGATGCCACAGAAGACCAAATTAGTCTTTCAGGCCATTAATGCATTCTCTTTAAAATTACAGCCACATCTATTCAATGTTCTTCCAGTGACCTGAAAAGTAAATATATTTCCAAATGACTTAATTTACATTCCATAAATTTGGCAAATTTGTTATCTCTTTACTGCATTATAAAAGGTCCCCTTTTACTCAGCTCTTGGCTATCTTGCCCTCTTTATCAGGATCACTCTCATCAAATTTTATGCTTTATGTTCCTGGAATAAGGCTTACAGTTGTTTGAATAAAACTTGCTGCTTTGACTTTTTCTTGCTCTTTTCTCATTACCCAATCAAATATTTGTCAGCTATTTACTCCCTCTTCTGTGATATATTGTTATGCATGCATTCACACAGACACACACAAAGAATACAGTAAATCTTCAACAGATATTGAATATATGTGATAAAAGGGATAATTAAATGACTATATGTGTGAGATGGATTTTCATTTATATATATATATATTCACATATATTATCTTCCATTAAATACACACTATGTGCAAATATATATATGAAGTACATGGGGAATATATAAATGAGTAAGAAAATATGACACTACCCTTGAAAGAGTTGGAAACTCAAACTGATACAGCTTTTAAATAACTGTAACATGGGACAATATGGAGTAACTTCCAGAAAGCAGGTACATATTTTGTCCATAGATATATAATAGAAATAACTATTAATTCAACTGAGAAAACAGGAGCAATATCATGAGGGAAACATTTAATCTAAATCACAAAGGAATAAAACTTTAATGGGTATATAAAGAAAGAAAGGGCACTGGATAGCTTTTCTGTTTGTTTTGTTCTGCATTGTAACCATAAATTCAGAGGCATGCAAGAACATAGAATGGTGTGAGAAGGCTTTCCTGGCTGGAATTCAAATGCACAAAAAAGATGGATGTATTAGTTAGCACGATTGTTTCCAAGAGATAAAAACAAATTGGAGCTAGTTTACAAAATAAAATTGGGATAGGACTAGGATAAATTTATCCTAAGAAAATAGAACTACCTCACAATTCAATGGATCTGCCATGTGAAAGAGAGATTATAACCAGGATATGGAAAACCATCATGATGCTTTTTAAATCTTCCACTTTTTCTTCTCTTTAGATATCTGATTATTCTATTTTTCTCCCTTATTCCTCAACATTTGGAAGATCTAATATGATTATACCATAATTCCCAAGTTTCCTGTTACAGTTCTTGCCATAAATAGAAAAAAAACGGCATGTCATTGGTATCCAGGACTAATATTCTGGAAGATTCTGATAATCCTCCCATCACGGGTCAATTGTCCACTGGTCTTATATATGAAGTGCAGTACATACACAGTCACCCTTCCTCCTCAGGATGAAGCCTATTATTTTATACGTATTAATAACTGGCAATAGAGATGTCTACTGAGGTTCAGGAACTACTACAAATTAATCAGTTAAATAACTGAGTCATCGGTACTATCAGGATATTGACAGTCTGATAATCAGACTTGGGGGACTATTTTTAACCATCATACTGTATGTTACTGCTTCACACACTTGGCCATTGCTTATCTGAGCAACGACTGTTCAAAAACTGATTGTTGGTAAAGCTAGAGCAAGTTCATAGCCCTACTTTTTTTATTAATATATATATATATACGTATATATATATTTACGATTGCAATTGTTAGCCATTTCATGTCCACTAGTAAGAGTCACAGAAGTTATACAGTGTAGTTTAAGGTGGTAGTTTTCACTGTTTCTTCCAGGGCATTATAAAAAAACTTTAATGAAATAAAATAAATAGCAAATTCAGACTATTTCAGCCTATTACAGGAAAAAAAATCAATTTATTCCACAGAGTAGTTAGTGAGATGTTTCACTATATAAAGAGGTTTACATAATATATAAAAATAATTTTAATTTCAGAAATAGGGCTAGAGACTCTATATATTAATTACTACTCCAGGTGGTTAAGAATAGAAAAGAAATTCCAGCACACATTAGGAATTACAAAATGCATCTTCTCTTTATAGAAACCTAGGCTTAGTTAGATTTCCGCATGCTCAAGAATGAAAAACAGAATAAATTCAGGGCCCCAAAAACTTCTGCATTATAAAAGACAAACAACAAAGGATACAAGAGGGTATAGAAAGACAAAACTTTTCAAGCAAACTATTACAGCAAACATAGGGAAAAGTGGTTCAAAACATTTGTTTTGTAGCTTTAATAAAACAGGAAAAAATATAGATCCTGCTTGAAATTATATATGCCTACACATTTCCATTTATATCTGTTTGCATTTAAAGAGGTGTGATGTCTCTTTATAGTTGGCATTTTCTTTATGAGTAAAAAGCCAGATTTGCCAAGAAGAAAGTATGGGTGGGCGGAATACTCTCCATTCAGGTCTTACTTATGATAAATTCTGCCTCGTCTCATCTATGGTACTGTCTCTACTAGCTTTGGGTTTTAGTATTATTTACTAAAGTTTCACCTCAGTTTTTATAATTGAGTAATTGAAAAATTGCAATCTAGACATTAAGAATTCCTGCATATGCTGTATTTTACAATTTCAAAGTTGATAAAAACTTAGATGATGTCAAAGACCAACGTGTAAATATGGGTATAGGAGGCAGAATTCAGTGGAGGTAAAGTTCATGAAAGTGAAAAAAAAGTCAAAGATATGAAGCATAAACGTTAGAAGAATCAACTTCATAGATAGTGAAGCCCCCAAAATCATTTTACACTCATAGGCATGAGCCATTGATAAATAGTAGATAACTACTAGATAACATTGCAAGAAGGTACAGTTATAATCAGGTGACATGGCTGCAAAGAAAGACAGTTTACATGTGAATGAATATGTAATGAGCTCTAATAAGAGAACCTGAGAATACGCATTTTCAGAGTGATAATGGCATCTAAAATGGGAAAGTGAGCACCATTCACTTAAGGGAGCTTCTTCAAAGAAATGGCTTTCCTTAACAGTAGAGTTCAGTTAAGACAACAAGTTAGTTGCTTCAGTGAAAAATTCATCTGTACTGATGCTGGACAGAGCCTCAAAAAGACTGGACAGAAGAGTTTGACATGGTGAATATATTTCTTAATAATTAGTGAATACCAACTCTGCATCAAAAAACCAGAATATGGCAAATTACACTGAGTTCCAAGCATTGGTTTCAACAGTAAACCCTAAGAGCAAAGCGCCTGTGCTCATGAAGTTTAGTATAAGTCACACATACACCTAAACTTTTGCTTGCTTAGCATAAAATAAGATTCATTTGTTATCTGTAATATCTCCTTATGATAGCATTTTGAAAGAACTGTGTTAATCTCAGTGATATCTACATCCTTAGTAACTTCTTCCTCCACCAAAATCGGACCTAACAAGTGTTTAAATCAGTTTAGCTAAGACAATGCACATAAACACCAGGTAAACACCAACAGTATTAAAGAATCATCAATAATAGATATTAAAAGTCTAAATTCAAGACCTATTGGTGAATTCCAACTTTTTCTTTAAAAAAGTGCTTCAATAAGCAACTGCAAAAAAGAATATGGGCTCACATCTCTGGATTATACTTTCCCTATTACCACCCTATATAGGCACTATCTCCCAAAGGATGGTAAAATAATTACGCTCTCCTCAGAGGTGCTACAGTCCAAGGCATTATGCTGAAAACTGAGTATAGAAAATACCAGAAAGGCCTCTCATGACCAGCAGTGGGAGTATGAGCGGTTCACTTTGCCTGTTTTGCAAGTCAGATGTTGAACTCTGTATCGTCCTTGGAGACACACCTCTGAAGAGGGCTATAAGTTTCTGTTTGTTCATTTGTTTTTGCTTTTAATATACTGGGTGTTTAGGAAAAGAGTACTATAGTTGGCATAAAAGAAAACCTGGAATTTTGGCAGTGTTTTTTCCTCAACAGTTACTATTTTACCACCATGAAAAACCACCTTTAACCTCTCAGGCTGAATGAAGTAAGTGTTACAAAAATCAGCTCTCCACAGATCATTTCTTTACCATCCCGTTCTCTTCCCTTTTATTTTTTACCACCACTTGTTTGTAAGAAATTTGTTTGGTTGCTTGTTTCGTACCAGTCTCAGCCTATCAATAACCAACGATATGGCTGGAATGGACCCAGTGGTTTTATGATTGCAAGATACCTTCAGCAATAATCATCAGGAAACCTAGGAAATGGCTTATTATATACATGTTCTAAAAATTATATGGCACACCATAGTCCACACAGCAGGCTGGCTGGAGGAAAGTATGAGTGCAGTTTTGGGGTTGTGCTTTTAACAGGATTAAAAGTGGAGGCCTAAGGTTTCTGGAGCTCACTCTTATTTGTTGAATTTAAAACTTACGAGTGGGCAATTAAAAGCCCAGGAACAGAAAAAAACAAAAACCAACTAAAACCAAGCTGCCCAGATAGTCAAAATAATCAGTTACTAAAATCACCCAAGATTTAAAACAAAAGAGCCTGGGGTAGGAGATCTAGCTCTTTCACGTGGCTGGTGCTCTGTTTAATCTAGATAATCGTCACTGACATGCATACTTGGCAATCAAAGCTTAAATCAGGCATTTTCATTAAAAAAAAAAAAAAAAGACATTGCTACAGAAAGAATTTTTATTTTTTATTTCATTTAGATGAGCATTTGTTGAAGACAAGCAAGATTAGGAATGGTGGATGGGATGGAAAATGGGGGCAGGGGAAAGAACCTGAGCCCAGACCTGGGTGTGAAGATATGCTCACCAACCATGTCATATATGTTAGGACTACAGATAGACAAGTCTGACTATAGGGGAATAGCATAAATTTTTTTTCCTTGAAAAAAATTGGTACTCAGTGAGATAGTATTGTTTCCTATGCCCAAATTATCTCAGTGAGCTCATTGACATTTTTTGGGTAATGTTTCTTATTATTAACCAATGCATTCATTAATAATTTCTTGATACTTCTATGTTACAGGGAAATGTAAGTTCCAGAGGGTGGAAACTAATGCTTAGCACATTCATTTGCAAAACATTCAGTAAAAATTCTGCACACCAAACAGAATATGTCTGGATTTGAGCGACTGTAGAGCTTACTTGCAACACTGGCAATGCCCATTTATGGAAAATAAGAATCTTAACAACTTGTGTGTAATTGTACTTGTCAGCAGCACCTATAACTTGAATGTAAGTTTTGAAGGACTGCATTTATAATGTCAGAGGAAAATTAGCAGCTGCTCAAACAGGGATGGTAGAATTTTAATATAACATCTGCAAAACAGCTTTATATATCTAGAATCAGCTTTTTCTCATGCCAGAGAGTTTTCAGACAGTTTCATTGATAAACTTCTCACTCCATATGTCTCATGCTGTGTTTCATATTCTCTATAGTAACAGCTATTTTAACTGGTATGGCTAGACTCAACAACCTTTATGTCACTGAGGTTTATCCATCTCCTTTACATCCCGGCGGCTGCGACAGACCACGCAGAAGCGTGGCCTAGAGGAGCTACCCAACGCCCAAGGTCAGGGGTGGCGGCCTAGAGGAGCCACCCCACGTCCAAGGAGCAGCGGCTGCGCCGGTGCAGGAGGGCTGAGAGGAGCTACTCCATGTTCAAGGTCAGGAGGGGCGGTGGTGAGGAGATACTCCTCGTTCAAGGTAAGGAGCAGCGGCTGCGCTTTGCTGGAGCAGCCGTGAAGAGATACCCCATGTCCAAGGTAAGAGAAACCCAAGTAACATGGTAGGTGTTGAAAGAGAGGGCATCAGAGAGCAGACAGACTGAAACCATAATCACAGAAAACTAGCCAATCTGATCACACGGACCACAGCCTTGTCTAACTCAATGAAACTAAGCCATGCCATGTGGGGCCACCCAAGACAGACGGGTCATGGTGGAGAGGTCTGACAGACTGTGGTCCACTGGAGAAGGGAATGGCAAACCACTTCAGTATTCTTGCCTTCAGAAGCCCATGAACAGTATGAAAAGGCAAAATGATAGGAGACTGTAAGAAGAACTCCCCAGGTCAGTATGTGCCCAACATGCTAATGGAGATCAATGGAGAAATAACTCCAGAAAGAATGAAGGGATGGAGCCAGAGCAAAAACAAAACCCACTTGTGGATGTGATTGGTGATAGAAGCAAGGTCTGATGCTATAAAGAGCATAGAAACCTGGAAATCAGGTCCATGAATCAAATTGGAAGTGGTCAAACAGGAGATGGCAAGAGTGAATGTCGACATTCTAGGAATCAGCGAACTAAAATGGACTGGAATGGGTCAATTTAATTCAGATGACCATTATATCTACTACCATGGGCTGGAATCCCTTAGAAGAAATGGAGTAGCTATCATGGTCAACAAAACAGTCCAAAATGCAGGGGTGACAATATTCAGCCTTGACGTACTCCTTTTCCTATTTGGAACCAGTCTGTTATTCCATGCCGGGTTCTAACTGTTGCTTCCTGACCTGCATACAGGTTTCTCAAGAGGCAGGTCAGGTGGTCTGGTATGCCCATCTCTTTCAGAATTTTCCACAGTTTATTGTGATCCACACAGTCAAAGGCTTTGGCATAGTCAATAAAGCAGAAATAGATGTTTTTTTGGAACTCTCTTGCTTTTTCGTTGATCTAGCGGATGTTGGGAATTTGATCTCTGGTTCCTCTGCCTTTTCTAAAACCAGCTTGAACATCTGGATATTCACAGTTCACATATTGCTGAAGCCTGGCTTGGAGAATTTTAAGCATTACTTTACTAGCATGTGAGATGAGTGCAATTGTGCAATAGTTTGAGCATTCTTTGGCATGGCCTTTCTTTGGGATTGGAATGAAAACTGACCTTTTCCAGTCCTGTGGCCACTGCCGAGTTTCCATATTTGCTGGCATATTGAGTGCAGGACTTTCACAGCATCATCTTTCAGGATTTGAAATAGCTCAACTGGGATGCCATCACCTCCACTAGCTTTGTTCGTAGTGAAGCTTCCTAAGGCCCACTTGACTTCATATTCCAGGATGTCTGGCTCTTGGTAATAGTTACAAATTTATTAAAATTTGTCCTTGTTAGATAGTTTATAGTTAGTAGCTCATAGTTCAACTTTACTTTGAAAACTTTATCAGAAAAGTACAGGGAATTGTATGAAAGTAAATTTTAAAAGCTAGAAATATTTTGCAAAAGAAGAGATAAAAATGAATATGCACTTAAGATTTCTTAACTTGATAACAGAAGTTAGTTAAAACCGTAAATCTTGAAATATGATATTTAGTGATATTTATAACCCAAGGCAAAAGCAACCTGACATGGAAAAAGTTAAAGAGAAAATCAGATGCAAAGACATTAAATGATTCCACTGCCTTATTCAAAAATGTTAAGAAATAATCATTTGAAAGTAAGATTTGTGTCAACACATGCATATTCTATGATATGTTGATATTCAGAGATCAGGGATTGAAGTCTGGACAGGTTTTCAAGAATATTGTTAGTTGCCTAAACTTTATACTGATTATTTGATAAATATTATGTTTGGCAATTACTTTTTCTGCTTTATGTGGTATCTTCAGCTCCATTTGCTAGCTCCTTGACTCACTCTAAGGCTGGGTCATGTATGAATAAGCTTTAAATATGTCGGCTTTCTTTAGCAAGGCCTTGGCTCACATGCTAAAGAGTCTGCCTGCCAGTGCAGGTAGACCGAGGTTTAATCCCCGAGTCGGGAGGATCTCCTGGAGAAGGGAATGGCAACCCACTCCAGTATTCTTGCCTGGTAAATCCCATGGACAGAGGATCCTGGTGAGCTACAGTCCATGGAATCACAAAGATTCGGACACGACTGAGTGACTAAACACTTTTCTTTAGCAAGCCACTGAGTTCCAGTTCATACTGCCCTGGTTATTTACATTTATTATTTAATGCTAAAGTTACTGTCACATTTTCAGTGTTTGCCTAAAGAACTCTTAATGTCAACATGTAAAATGTCACTTTCTGTCAGGATGCACCTGCCACGAGCAACATAATTCTTAGATATATCACAACCCAATCTGTGTATTCTTTTAGGAAAAAAAACAAAAACAGCTATCATCTTGCCAAAGGGTATGAGTATGCAGTACATCAAAGTGTTTGATTAGACAAGGAAAAAGGAATTAAGACGACGACAAAGGAAGAGAATCCAGGGATTCCAGTGATTTTTCTTTCTTTAAAGAACATAAAAATAAGTTACTAATAGATACAACTAAAGAGAAAAATACATATTTTCTTTAAATCTTTATTAAATGTATTATATAAAAAAATCAAGCTTTATCCTTGTCATACTTGAGAAAATAATTGCCCATAAAAAAGGAATTAATCACTTTTTTGCCTTTGGATGCTTGCTAGAAATCTATCTTTAGCAGGGAAAAAAATTCAGACTCTATACTAGGATTATCTCTTCTGAGTAATGTGAGGATCATTGTATATTTATTATAAAAACAAATATTATATCTCTAAATGGATATTTAGGAATGCCTATTCCTTTTTGTTCTGAAAGACATACAAGAGTAGACTCTGGAGTCAGCCTACTAAGTACTAGACTCTCACACCGCAACTATCCGGTATGAGACAAGTTGCATAAATTCTCATGTACAAACTGGAAGTAATAACAATATCTACTGCAAAGAGATTAAATGGAAAAATACATATCAGTACTTAAGGACTATACTAGTGTCAAGTAAATACTTGGGTAATTATTATTACTTGAATTTAAGGTCCAACTCATAATAAACATTTAATATACAATGGAGCTTTTTTAATTGCTAATGTTGTTGTTAGTCGCTCAGTCATGTCTGACTCTGCGATGCAATGGACTATAGCCCACCAGACTCCTCTGTCCATGGAATTTCCCAGGCAAGAATACTGGAGTGGGCTGCCATTTCCTCCTCCAGGGAATCTTCCTGACCCAGGGATCAAACCTGGGTCTCCTGCATTGCAGGCAGATTCTTTACTGTCTGAGCCACCAGGAAGCCCAAATTGCTAATAGTCAACATTTATACTTGAAAGCTTGGTTTATTTTACCATGATCTCTTTGTTCTAATAGCCATCAATTAGTAACCATTAACTTAATCAGTGATTTCAGTTTTTATATGGCACAAGGATAGTATGTTGCCATTTAATTCAAGTTTCAAGTAGAAAGTTCCCCTTTTAAGAAGCAAATCAATTAGCTGAATAATTATATTCTGTTGTAAAACTCACATGATCAATGTAATATAGCTGTACTTTTGAAGAATGCAAACACTAAAAAAGTTATATTCTGTTTGAAGTACTTTGTCAACATCTTTTTCCCTCTTAATTTACTGGATAAACTTCACATAATTGGTTGGAAAGCTATAAGACCACAAATCAGCTGACTCTGAGTTGATCAGAAGAGAAATTTTCCTGGATGGACATGATCTAGTTGAGTGAGCCATTAGAAGGGACTCGGGCCCTTATTTAAAAGAGAAATTCAAAGCAAGACAGGTTGCCCATTACCCTAAGGTTTCTAGAAAACTGCTCCATGAAACTTCTATTATCACCCAAAATCTTGTCTGACTAATCTTTAGCCACAGAGAACACATCTGGCTAGGATCCAGTCTCAAAGGCCCCCGTTATTTTTTCCACATAAGAACATGAAACTGCATGTACCTAACGACCTTCCAGAAGTCAAAGCCCTCGAAGCCTATAGAAAGCCCTTTCTCAGCAGAGAGGGGAGCAGTTCCACTCCACGCTATTCTGTCATGCTGCAGCCCTTTACAAGAAAAGTGAAACTGTGTTTTATGCTCAGAAAAAAAATCTGTTTTATACATTGGTCTACATTATTCTGCCACTTCTAGAGTACACCTGAACAATTTCCACCAAGAGTAGGTACGTCTCTCTCTGAATTACTTTAAGTAAAATTAACGTATATGTATGTAGATATATACATGTGTATATAAATATATATATACACACACATGGACTAAAGGCTTGGACACTGTGGTAATGAGTCACACCAACAAAAGGAAGCAAAAAATTCAGATGCTGTATACCCATAGGCCATGGCCTTTCACAAGGTATTCCTTTCTGGCATTTCTATTGTCTTCCTTTCCCAATAGGCAGGACTTGATCAATCACACTTGCACATGTATAGAATAAGCCTCTCTCTCCAGTCTCCCTGACCTCCAGGCTCAGGCACAGTGAAATCTCAAAAAAGAAGAAGACATTTTACACTTTAATGTGAAGTGATTTACCTCCTCACTTATTTTAACACTGTCATTACATAAAACAATTTTGCCTCAACTTCTACATAATCAAAAGATCATTGCAATATTTTCCCCAAAATAAACATTAGTCTTCTCCAAAGATGAATGTCAGGAGAAATATCAGTATAACCTCAGATGTGCAGGTGACACCACTCTTATGGCAAAAAGCAAAGAACTAAAGAGCCTCTTAATGGAAGTGACAGAGCAGAGTGAAAAAATGGCTTAAAACTCAATATTCAGAAAATTAAGATCATGGCGTCCAGTCCCATCACTTCAAGCAAATAGACGGGGAAACAATGGAAACAGTGACAGACTTTATTTTTTGGACTCCAAAATCACTGCAGACAGTGACTGCAGCCATGAAATTAAAAGACGCTTGCTTCTTGGAAGAAAAGCTATGACCAATCTAGACAGCATATTAAAAAGCAGACATTACTTTACCAACAAAGGTTCATCTAATCAAAGCTATGGTTTTTCCAGTAGTCATGTATGGATGTGAGAGACAAAAAAGAAAGCTGAGCGCCAAAGAATTGATGCTTTTGAACTGTGGTGTTGGAGAAGACTCTTGAGAGTCCCTTGCACTGCAAGGAGATCCAACTAGTCCATCATAAAGGAAATCGGTCCTGAATATTCACTGGAAGGACTGATGCTGAAGCTGAAACTCCAGTACTCTGGCCACCTGATGCAAAGAACTGACTCAATGGAAAAGACCCTGATGCTGGGTAAGATTGAAGGCGGGAGAAGAAGCAGGTGACAGAGGATGAGATGGTTGGATGGCATCACCAAGACAATGGACATGAGTTTGAGTAGGCTCCAGGAGTTGGTGATGGATAGGGAAGCCTGGCGTGCTGCAGTCCTTGGGGTCACAAAGAGTCAGACACAACTGAGTGACTGAACTAAACTGAAAGATGAATTAGAAAACCGCTGCAGCCAATTTAAAATAATTTTTATCCATTTCTACTATTCCAGATTGCAAATATTGAAATGTAACCTCACCAACAGCATTCATTGAAAGTTTGATATATCTGAAGAGATATTTGAGCTCAAAAAATTGAGAGTAAGTATTGTAAAAAAAGTTCTTAATTACAATGCACCATAGTTTCATCATAACTCTCAGAGATAAAGCAAATCTCCATTTATAGAACATAGGTATTTGTCTGTCTCTCATTTGGATTACTGAAGTAAAGACTCTCTGTGTGGGTAATTATATTTAATGAGCTCAAATGGATTTGATATATAGCGTCAGCTAACACCCAAAAGACTAGGAGAGGTTAGTGCTGAGAGTTAAGAGTGGCTAAACTAGCTTTGACTGTGTAATTACAATTATGATTTCTTAGTTGCCTCATTTCACCAATTGATTCATCCCTCTGTCTTAAAACTATTATTTCCCTTAGCATGATTCCCTATTCCTGTAAAGAGCATTTCTTTGACCTCTCATCCTCACAGCAGCAAATTGCCCTGCAGTTACAAAATGAAGTTTCTCTAGAATGAGGCAGGGAACTTTAATGTATATAAGCTGAAGGCCAAGGACCATATTAATTGGAGAATGCATATTCAGACTAAAGTCATGTAAATGTAAACTCCTCAGCCACCCGCTCAGTCACTAAGTTGTGCTTGACCCTTTTGTGACCCCATGGACTGTAGCCCGCCAGGCTCCACGGTTAATGGGATTCCCCCAGGCAAGAATACTGGAGTGGGTTGCCATTTCCTACACCAGAGGCTCTTCCGGAGCTAGAGGTCGAACCTGTGTCTCCTGCATTACAGGCAGAAGTTATCAATGCACAAGGTTTAGGAGTCAAATAGTATCAAGAAGATTATACTGAAAATTGCCCATTCTCAAATCCAATTTTCCCCACCCCTCCATTCCTCTCCTCAGAAACCACCAGCTTTTACTCAGATTCTTATTTTAATTAGCACTTTATTTTAAAATACTTGTATTGCTAATTAAAATGATCAAAAGCATATTTTTTTAATTTATTTTACGCTATGATGGATGAGGATTAAGTAATCTGATAACAAGCCCTGCTGTCCTTCTCTATCTTCTCAAAGTATTATGTTGCTATTTTCCATTAAAACTTACAAGAATATTTATGGCAATATGTCTTTGTGTGTTCACAGCCAAGACAAGTAGAATACTATCACTACATTTCTCTTCTTTGAATGGCAGTACTTCATCTTTTCTTGTGATTCTAATTGTCCTTTTTGGCAATATATTGTACTCACAAATTCCATTATATCAGGCTTTTCATCATTCTTAGAAGAGATATTTTTAATAGATTGTGTTTGTTTCCATGACTTAAAAAACAAAAGAAATACACAAATAAAAAGACACAGAAGGGAAAGGCTTCCTGTCTTTCAGTCATCTGTTTATGTTCTATAACAACCCATCTGTTCCATGCACACATATCAGTTGTCCTTGTTTAGTTCTGAAGTCCTGTCCAAATCTTGTGACCCAATGGACTGCAGCCCTCCAGGCTCCTCGGTCCATGGGATTTCCTAGATAAGAATACTAGAATGGATTGCCATTTTCTCCTCCAGGGGATCTTCTTGACCCAGGGATCGAATCTGTGTCTTATGCATTGCAGGCAGCTTCTTTACCACTGAGCTACAAGGGAAGTCCACACATATCAGTAAAAAATGTTTATATTGCTGCATAACCTTATAGAGCCAGCCATATATATAAAAAGCCAATATATATACTTATTGATTCCTTTTGTATAATCGCAGGAAATCACATATATTTTCTGAACCTTATTTTTTAACTTTATATTATTTTTATTTATATCAGTTCAGTTCAGTCTCTCAGTCATGTCCAACTCTTTGCAACCCCATGGACCGCAGCACACCAGGCTTCCCTGTCCATCACCAACTCCAAAACATGTTGAAACTCAGGTCCATTGAGTCGATGATGCCATCCAACCATCTCATCTTCTGTCATCCCCTTCTCCTCCTGCCTTCAATCTCTCCCAGCATCAGGGTCTTTTCCAATGAGTCAGTTCTTTGCATCAGGTGGTCAAAGTTTTGGAGCTTCAATTTGAGCATCTGTCTTTCCAATGAATATTTAGGACTGATTTCCTTTAGGATTTACTGTTTGGATATCCTTATAGTCCAAGGGACTCTCAAGAGTCTTCTCCAACACCACAATTCAAAAGCATCAATTCTTGATGCTCAGCTTTCTTTATAGTCCAAATCTCATATCTATACATGACTACTGTAAAAAAAAAAAAAAAAAAAAACAGTTTTGGCTATATGGACTTTGTAGGCAGAGTAATCTCTCTGCTTTTTAATATGCTGTCTAAGTTTGTCATAACTTTTTCCCCAATGAGCAAGCATCTTTTAATTTCATGGCTGTAGTCACCATCTGAAGTGATTTTGGAGTCAAAGAAAAGAAAGTCTGTCACTGTTGCCATTGTTTCCCCATCTATTTGCCATGAAGTGATGAGACTGGATGCCATGATCTTAATGTTTTGAATGTTGAGTTTCAAGTCAGCTTTTTCAGTCTCTTCTTTAACTTTCATCAAGAGTCTCTTTAGTTCCTCTCCACTTTCTGCCATAAGGGTGGTGTCATCTTCATATCTGAGGTCATTGATATTTCTCCCAGCAATCTTGATTCCAGCTTGCACTTCATCCAGCTTGGCATTCCGCATGATGTGCTCTGCATGTAAAAAATAAGCAGGGTGACAATATGCAGCCTTGACATACTCCATTCCCATTTGGAACCAGTCTGTTGTTCCATGTCCAGTTCTAACCGTTGCTTCTTGACCTGCATAGAGTTCTCAGGAGGCAGGTCAGGCGGTCTGGTATTACCAAGTCTTTAAGAATGTTCTGAAGTTTGCTGTGATCCACACAGTCAAAGGCTTTAGGATAGTCAATGAAGCAGCAGCTTTTCTGGAATTCTCTTGCTTTTTCTATGATCCAGCGGATATTGGCAATTTGATCTCTGGTTCCTCTGTTTTTTCTAAATACAGCTTGAACATATGGAAGTTCTTGCTTCACATACTGTTGAAGCCTTACTTGGAGAATTTTCAGCATTACTTTGCTAGCATGTGAGATGACTGCAACTGTGCAGTACTTTGAATAATTTGTTTGACATTTCCTTTCTTTAGGATTGGTATGAGAACTGACCTTTTCCAGTCCTGTGACCACTGCTGAGTTTTCCAAATTTGCTGGCATATTGAGTGCAGCGATTTCACAGCATCATCTTTTAGGATTTGCAAGAGCTCAACGGGAATTCCACCACCTCCACTAGCTTTGTTCACTGATGCTTCCTTAGGACCCTTGACTTCACACTCCAGGATGTCTGGCTCTAGGTGAGTGATCACACCATTGTGGTTATCTGGGTCATTAAGATCTTTTTTGAATATTTTTTGTATATCTTAAGACATATTTTGACTATCTTTCTGTGTATTCTTGCCACTTCTTCTTAAAATCTTCTGTTTCTGTTGGGTCCATAACATTTCTGTCCTTTATGTGCCCATCTTCACATGAAATGCTCCCTCAGTATCTCTAATTTTCTTGAAGAGATCTCTAGTCTTTCCCATTCTATTGGTTTTTTTTTTTCTTCTATTTTTTTGCACTGTTAACTTAGGGAAGCTTTCTTATCTCTCCTTGCTCTTCTTTGGAACTCTGAATTCAGATGGATATATCTTTCCCCTTCGTCTTTGCCTTTTGCCTCCCTTCTTCTCTCAGATATTGGTAAGGCCTCCTCTGACAAGCATTTTGCCTTTTTGCATTTCTTTTTCTTGGGGATGGTTTTGATCACCACCTCCTGTACGATGTTATGAACTTCTGTCTATAGTTTTCCAGGCACTCTATCAGATCTAATCTCTTGAATCTATTTGTTACTTCCACTGTATAATCATAAGAGGTATGTTTTAGGTCATACCTGAATGGTCAAGTGGTATTCCCTACTTTCTTCTGTTTAAGTCTGAATTTGACAATAATTAGACTTCATGGCACCCCACTGCAATACTCTTGCCTGGAAAATCCCATGGATGGAGGAGCCTGGTAGACTGCAGTCATGGGGTCGCTGAGTTGGACATGACTGAGTGACTTCACTTTCATGCATTGGAGAAGGAAATGGCAACCCACTCCAGTGTTCTTACCTGGAGAATCCCAGGGATGGGGGAGCCTGGTGGGCTGCTGTCTATGGGGTTGCACAGAGTCAGACTTGACTGAAGCAACTTAGCAGCAGCAGCAGACTTAATTCATGATCTGAGCTACAGTCAGCTTCTGGTCTTATTTTGCTGACTGTATAGAGCTTCAACTGCATTTTCAACTGCAAAGAATATAATCTAGGTTTGTCATAGCTTTTCTTCCAAGAAGCAAGTGTCTTTTTATTTCATGGCTGCAGTCACCATCTGCAGTGATTTTGGAGACCAAAAAATAAAGTCTGTCACTGTTTCAACTGTTTCCCCATCTATTTGCCATGAAGTGATGGGACTGGATGACATGATGTTAGTTTTACTGAACTTTATTTACATACAGAAAAATCAACATTTTTTTTTGTTTGTTTCTGGTGTTGCTACCACTATAATCAATGTACAGAATAGCTCCCTTTTGCTGCTTCTTTCTAGTTCTACCACCCTTGGAAACTACTAATCCTGTTCTGTTTCCCAATTAAGTTGCCTTTTTGAAAATGCCAAATAAATGAACTCATATAAATTTTAGCATTTTAAGTCTGAATTTTAAAATTTACTTTTATGTATTTGAGATTCATCCATATTTTTGATGGTATCACATTTTATTATTTTTATTTGAGTTGTAGTCCATTGTAAGGATGGACCACAGTATGATTCTGCATTCACAAGATATAGCTTGATTTTCCGTATTGTGATTATGAATAAACACTTGCTCACTTAAAAATGCTTTACACTATGGATAACGATCATTGCCAAGCAAGAGAACACAATTTATATTAAATATTTGGTGGGAAGTGAAGTAGAGTAACAAACACTGAAGATGTTCCTCAAGAAAATGGGATTAGGTGTTAGGTAGAAACATGACTAATTTAAGTATGGTAGCCAAAGAAAATGTCAAGTGTGTGAGCACAGAAGGATATTTGAATATAAAATAATGTGGTAATGAGAATGTTCTGTTATGATGGCTTCAGTTTTCTCAGTGATACAGGAGGAAAGGTATATGCCGGGGCGGGGGGTGTGTGTGTCTGTGTGTGTGTGTCACTCCCACAAAGGAAACAAAAGGAATAGATGGTTTCACTTGTGAAGTCAATTGAATCAAATATTTGAGGAAGTAGAAATAGCAATATTATACACAATATATCAGAAAATAGAAGGAGTGTAATCTTTCCAACTCATGATTCTCCAGGCAAGAATACTGGAGTGGGTTGCCATTTCCTTCTCCAATATAAAGCTAGTATAGTCCTATTACAAAACTTGGCAAAAATATAAAAAAGTGTATTATAGTCATGTCCCTTAGAACACAAACAAGAAAAATAACAAGATACAAGCAAATCAAAATCAGAAATATTAAAAGAGATATATTATCATGATAAAGTAATATGTATGCCAAGAGTGCAAAATTAGTATAATATCTTAAAAATCTATCAATATTATATCACAAAGAATAAAGGAGAGAAAACCTATATGATCATTTCAATAGATGTATATATTATGGTTGGAATAAAATCAATACTCATTTGTAATGAAAATTATCAGCAAACTGATAAAGAGCATTTATGGAAAACCAACAGTTAGCATCATATATAAAGGTTAAATATTGAATGCTTCCCATAAAGTTGAGAGAAAAGACAAGAATGCCTCCTCTTGTCACTTGCATCCAATATCATCCTGGAGATACTAGCCATTGTAATTAAAAACAGAAAAGAAATGAAAATTATTAAAATTTGAAAGAAAGAAGTAAAATTATCTCTATTGGCACTTAACAATGTTTTATTGATACATTAAAATATATGTAATACAAAAAGTGCCTAAGCCTATTATTTGAAATAAGAAAGGTTGCAGAATACAAGAATGCTACACAAAATTCAATTCTCTTCATAGATACTGGCAACAAAAATTTCAACATAAAAATTTAAAGCATTGCTTGATTGAATTCTAGTTAATTATATGTGTGCTAAAATATTTAATGGGAAGTATATTGATGCATTTATTTGCTTTGAAAGTCACCAAAATGATTGCTGGATGGATAAAAGGATAGTTTTTAACAAATAGAGAATAACATAATATTAATGGTAGGATCTTAGCTGTGGATATATAAATGAATATTCACTGTAAATTCATTCAAATTTCTATATACTTGAAATTTTTAATAAAATTTTGGAAAAACATCACCATTGCCATCTTCTCTATAAATTCCTTTTTGGCCAGTTTCTCCAAAAAACCAATGATTTTATTTTTCCCATGATAGCTTGGCCTATCTTAGACACAAGTATGAATGAAATTATACAAAATGTTTTTCATTGTGTCTTGCTTCCATTACTCAATATGCTGACTTTCCTTGGTGAGTAATATTCCACTTTATGAATATATCATAGTAGAATTATCTATTATCTAATTGATGTCCATTTGCATTGTTCCAATTTCTGATTAGTATAATTAAAATTCTGTCATGGTAATTACTCTCCAGGGTTTCTATTATGCAGGCAGTATGGAGGATGACTGGACTATGTGGTTATTAAAACTCTTTTCCATTGAAAAACTTGGTTAATGGCTATCTAGGGAAAGAGTCAAGAGAAAATAATCAGTGCTACAGTTTTCAGCCCTACTTCTGTGACACAGATGTCTCACAATCCATTAATATCTATCTAATTGGTGTATACTGTCTAATTAGAAATGATTAAGGAAATAAACAGGCTCAAAGGCTCATAGATGTCAGACTTTAACAAATTCTTATAACATAGTTGCTTAAAGTAAGTGTGGAAAAAACAATGCCTTGTGTATTGCTAATCACATGAACTTAACATTATAAACATATCTCAAATAATCATAACCTTGTCTATATGAAATAGGAATGCAATCCACATAGAACGTAAGTAGACTCCTGGGTATTATAACTGAAAGAGTTGGTTAGAAACACTAATCTTTATTTTAATCTATTAATTTCAAGCAGTTCTATTATTTGAATAGAAGTAGTGACAAGAAAAAAAAAAAGGCCACATCATGAGTTTGAAAAAATATAGCTAGGTAGAACCACTACAACCAAATTAAAATGAAGTCCTTATTGATAGATACTCTGTTGATGAATCTCTGAAATTATAATGACTGGGTTTTTTAAGCACAGTAGCAAAATGAGTAACATTTGGAAGCACAATATAAACTTGTCCCCATAAAAGATTTATTTTTAAAAAAAGAATTGCACAAAGAGACAGAAAATAATCTGTATGAACCTTAGAAATATAAAAGTAGAGAACAGATTCTTCCAAAGGTTACACATAGTGTGGTAATATTTTTTATAAATTTGCAAACTGAGAGCAAAGAAGGAATTTTTAAGTAATTCATACAGAAAAAAAAATAGTCTAAATAAAAATGGAACGCAGAGTATTTGGAGGGCTCTTTTTTTTTTTTTTTTTTTTTTTTTTAATTTGTGCTTACCCAAGAGTAGAAATACAGGACAACATTACAGTTTGGGATCACTAAATAGACCAATGTGGTGATACAGTATTGAGAAAAAAAAAGCGTGACCTGAATTCTAAGAGCAAGTAGTTTTTACTTTAGAGGGTTGGAGAGAGAAAAGGTACAAGATCTTCAAAGAGGAGGAAAACTACATTATTCAGTGAGTCACCAAAGGACTTGAGTTTCATCTCATTCATAGCTAGAGGGATGGCCAGTCCTGATCAACCATCATGATACTCGTCACACAAATCAAAATATCCAATTTTCAAACCAATTATGAATAGAATACAGGATAAATCCAGAATGATTTATAAATTGATCTGGATGACTACTAAAGTGTCCTCATTTCATAAGTTGGCACAATCTTCAGAATGACTGTTGTAACAACGAGCTTTTCATGTGTTCCTCAGTTTAGTCACTCAGTTGTGTCCGACTCTGCGACCTCATCAACTGCAGCACACCAGGCCTCCCTGTCCATCACCAACTCCTGGAGTTCACCCAAACTCATGTCCATTGAGTAGGTGATGCCATCCAGCCATCTCATTCTCTGTCATCCCCTTCTCCACCTGCCTTCAATCTTTCCTAGCATCAGGAACTTTTCAAATGAGTCAGTTCTTCGCATCAGGTGGCCAAAGTTTTAGAGTTTCAGCCTCAGCATCAGTCCTTCCAATGAGCATCCAAGACTGATCTCTTTTGGATGGACTGGTTGAATCTCCTTGCAGTCCAAGGGACTTTCAAGAGTCTTATCCAACATCACAGTTCAAAAGCATCAATTCTTCAGTGCTCAGCTTTCTTTATAGTCCAACTCTCACATCCATAAATGACTAAGAGAAAAACCACAGCTTTGACTAGATGGAACTTTGTTGGCAAAGTAATGTCTCTGCTTTTTAATATGCTGTCTAGGATGGTCATAACTTTCCTTCCAAGGAGTAAGCTTCTTTTAATTTCATGGCTGCAGTCACCACCTGCAGTGATTTTGGAGCTCCCCAAAAAATAGTCTCTCACTGTTTCCCCATCTATTTGCCATGAAGTGATGGGAACGGATGCCATGATCTTGGTTTCCTGAAATTTGAGCTGTAAGCCAACTTTTTCACTCTCCTCTTTCACTTTAATCAAGAGGCTCTTCAGTTCTTCACTTTCTGCCATAAGGATGGTGTCATCTGCATATCTGAGGTTATTGATATTTCTCCCAGCAATCTTGATTCCAGCTTGTGCTTCTTCCAGCCCAGTGTTTCTCATGATGTACTCTGCATATAAGTTAAACAAGTAGAGTGACAATATACAGCTTTGACGTACTCCTTGCCCTATTTGGAACCAGTCAGTTGTTCCATGTCCAGTTCTAACTGTTGCTTCCTGACCTGCATATAGATTTCTCAAGAGGCAGGTCAGGTGGTCTGGTATTCCCATCTCTTGAAGAATTTTCCACAGTGTATTGTGATCCACACAGTCATAGGCTTTGGTATAGTCGATAAAGCAGAAATAGACGTTTTTCTGGAACTCTCTTGCTTTTTTGATGATCTAGCAAATGTTGGCAATTTCATCTCTGGTTCCTCTGCCTTTTCTAAAACCAGCTTGAACATCTGGAAGTTCATGGTTCATGTATTGCTGAAGCCTTCTTGGAGAATTTTGAGCATTACTTTGCTAGCATGTGAGATGAGTATAACTGTGCAGCAGTTCAAGCATTCTTTGGCATTGCCTTCAATATTGAAATGAAAACTGATCTTTGCAGTCCTGTGGCCACTGCAGAGTTTTCCAAACTTGCTGGCATATTGAGTGCACTACTTTCACAGCATCATCTTTTAGGATTTGAAAGAGCTCAAAGGGAATCCCATCACCTCCACTAGCTTTGTTTGTAGTGATGCTTCCTAAGGCCCACTTGACTTCACATTCCAGGATGTCTGGCTCTAGGTGAGTGATCACACCATTGTGATTATCTGGGTCATGAAGATCTTTTTTGTACAGTTCTTCTGTGTATTCTTGCCACCTCTTCTTAAAATCTTCTGCTTCTGTTAGGCCCATACCATTTCTGTCCTTTATTGAGCCCATCTTTGCATGAAATGTTTCTAGTTATTGTAAAATAATGCAGAGAGGTTGATAGCTTTTCTAGAGAACCTCATGCTATCCCTTGGGGTGACCCAGCCTTGAGTAGCTGGAGACAAATTATTGATAGGGAAGTTCAGTTCGGTTCAATCACTCGGTTGTGTCCAACTCTTTGTCACCCTGTGGACTGCAGAGCACCAGGCCTCCCTGTCCATCACTTCCGGAGTTACTCAAACTCATGTCCATCAAGTCAGTGATGCCATTCAGCCGTCTCATCCTCTGTCATCCCCTTCTCCTTCTGCCTTCATTCTTTCCCAGCATCAGGGTCTTTTCAAATTAGTCAGTTCTTCTCATCAGGTGACCAAAGTATTGGAGTTTCAGCCTCAGCATCAGTCCTTCCAATGAGCACTAAGGACTGATGTCCTTTAGGACAGACTGGTTGGATCTCCCTGCTGTCCATGGGACTCTCAAGAGTCTTCTCCAACACCACAGTTCAAAAGCATCAATTCTTCAGTGCTCAGTTTTCTTTAACTCTCATATCCATAAATGACTAAGGGAAAAACCATAGCTTTGACTAGATCGACCTTTGTTGGCAAAGTAATATCTCTGCTTTTTAATACGCTGTCTAGGTTGG
This sequence comes from Cervus canadensis, assembly GCF_019320065.1. NCBI lineage: Eukaryota > Metazoa > Chordata > Mammalia > Artiodactyla > Cervidae > Cervus > Cervus canadensis. The sequence continues at coordinate 43,164,682 of NC_057405.1, forward strand.
TCATATTTTTTCTTCAAGAAGCAAGCATCTTTTAACTTCATGGCTGCAGTCACCATCTGCAGTGATTTTGGAGCCCCAAAAATAAAGTCTCTCACTGTTGCTACTGTTTTCCCACCTATTTGCCATAAATGACGGGACCAGATGCCATGATCTTAGTTTTCTGAATATTGAGTTTTAAGACAACTTTTTCACTCTCCTCTTTCACTTTCATCAAGACGCTCTTTAGTTCATCTTTGCTTTCTACCATAAGGGTAGTGTCATCTGCATATCTGAGGTTATTGACATTTCTCCCTGCAATCTTGATTCCAGCTTGTGCTTCATCCAGCTCAGCTTTTCTCATGATGTACTCAGTGGAAATATATAATTAGACAGATATCATTGTCAAGTTATACCATTCATTTAGGGGAATGAGTTCATGAATATTAGCATATTACTATCAGTAACTAATAACAAATTTCTACCTAAATAAAAGTTGAGTGCATGAGCACATAATGAGAATGTATCATGAACCAAGAATTATAAATTATCCAATTATGTACACTTGAATTTAGAAATAATTTAAAAGAATAAACTAAAATTCTTTCACAGTAATTAAATCTCCTGAACAATTAGAGATCATATAACCACACATTACTGTGTTGAGTAGTGGTGGTTTAGTTGGTAAGTTGTGTCCGACTCTTGCGACCCCATGATCTGTAGCCTGGCAGGCTCCTCTTTCCATGGGATTCTCCAGGCAAGGATACTGGAGTGGGCTGCCATTTCCTTTGTTGAACAGAAGGGGAAAAAACTCAAGCCAGAATTTGAAAAACTGATTTTTCATACTCAAGTTTTACAAAGAGTTCACAGTTCTAAAAGAACCAAACAGTGCTATATTTAGCAGGAGATATTTTATTTTAAATGTCAAAGCCTACTCAACATATAATAAGCCCTCAAACACAATTACCTATTAATACTAAGAAACCATCTGTTATAAGGGTAGGTAAAAGACCAATGCCTAAAAAGAAAAGTGAGAAGTATGAGTAAGTAAACCACAGTGCAGATCTTCCTTGATTTACAATGGGGTTAGTCCCAATAAATTTATTGTAAGTTGAAAATACCTAAGTCAAAAATGCATTATAACACCTAACCTACCAAACATCACAGCTTAAGCTAGTCTATCTTAAACATGCTCAGAACACTTACATTAGCATACAGTTGGGCAAAATCATCAAACACAAAGCTTTTATAATAAAATGCTGAATATCCCATGTAAGTTATTAAATACTGTACTGAAAGTGAAAATGAAGCTGAAACTCCAATACTTTGGCCACCTGATGCAAAGAGCTGACTCATTTGAAAAGACCCTGATGCTGGGAAAGATTGAGGGCAGGAGGAGAAGGGGACGACAGAGGATGAGATGGTTGGATGGCACCACTGACTCAGTGGACATAGGCTTGGGTAGACTCCGGCAGTTGGTGATGGACAGGGAGGCCTGGCGTGCTGCCATTCATGGGGTCACAAAGAGTGGGACACAACTGAGAGACTGAACTGAATTGAAAGTGAAAAACACAATAATTGTGTTGGTACAGGATGGTTGTAAGAGTGCGTGTGTGTGTGTGTGCACGCGCGCACGCTCAATCATGCCTGACTCTGTGACCCCATGGCTATATCCCTCCAGGCTTCTCTCTCCATGGAATTTTCCAGGCAAGAATACTGGAGTGGGTTCATTCCCTACTCCAGGGCTGTGTGTCAGTTATTCCTTCTCAGGATCACATGGCTGACTGGGAGTTTCAAAACACTGCTGCTGCCCCGTATCACCAGAGTAACATGCCACTTCCACTAGCCCAGTAAAAGATCAAAAATTTGAAGTTACAGTTTGTACTGAATGCATGCTGCTTTTGTATTTCCATAAAGTTGAAAATTTGTTAAGTTGAACCATCATAAGTCAAGGACCATCTGTATAAGAAATATGATTAACACATAAGAAAAAAATTGTAACTATGTATGGTGAAGGATGTTAATTAGACTTATCATGATCATTTCATACCCTATACAGATATCAAATTGTTATATTACATACCTGAAACTAATATAATGTTATATGCCAACTGTACCTCAACAAAAAAGAAGTGCTAACAAATAAACAAAATGGGAAACATACAATCTCATTCACAGTAACTGTTTTTAAAATATATCAAAAGAATAATACACTTAAATGTTCGTGAATCAGATTTGAAAGCTTTAAAAGTCTAAGAATACCCACTGTTGAAGAGAATCTGGGGAAGCCAGCACAAAAGCATACTGCTGGTGAGAATGTGAACTAAAGCTTCCTTTCTGGAAGGCAACTTGGGACTATATACCTAAAAATAAAATGTGTGTATCATTGGGAAAAGTCAAAGCCTGCTACCTCAGTAAATTACTTTGATTTGAGGATGCTATTAATACATGTCAGCCATGCATATTTCCCTCTTTGGATTCACTGGGCATGACTTTATATGCATAGCTCAGATGATAATACTCAATTATTCAGATAAGAATTCAGAAAATAAGCTAAAGTAGAGGTTCCAGCTTATGAACATGGTGTTTAGCTTACCAAATATCCTATGGGTTGCTAAAAAAAAAAAGGTGTGAGTAGAGATGGATAAATAGGCAAACATGGTTCAGTAAAAGGCCATGGGTTCTTTTTATCCTTAGGCCAGTACGATTTAATCAAGAGTCTGAACTGTCTTTGCACGTTAGTAAAGGCAGCCACCAGAGAATGTTAGCTGTGAGATTTTTAGCAGAGGAAAACAGATAAATGAAAATGTGCTATCACTGCTTCTAGCTTAAATGAGCTCTTTCAATTTGGAGGTCATAAAATGATCATTCTATAAGAACAGTACCCATCATTTTCCTACTTCTTATGACTCAAAGATAAATTGTTAAATGTTTTCTTTGATGGAAGAAGGATCCAAAGTAGAATTAATCTTTTACCAAGCTTCAATCTAGGTGAAATTCAACCAGTTTCGAAAATATAAAGTAAATCAGCTCATTTGAGCCAAAACAAACTCTAACCACAGTAATTCTGACTTTACAATTTGAACTAAAAATAATCAACCATCCACTAGCTTTCAATGCAAGTGTAATGCCTTAATACTGTTTCTAATTCATTTTGCATTTTACAAAAAACAGATTTTTCACATGGCTGAATTATCCAGATCAGAACTGTCAGTCCTCAGGTAAAATAGAGCCTTTGAAGAGTCAAAGATATATATCGGAGTTACTAAACTGTATGTAAAGTGACGATAACAAGAAGGTTCCTAGTTACACTTAGAAAAAAATTTAAATATAGAAAATATTAACAAGTTCACCTTTTAAAGGACATATAGGGAAGAGTGGCTGCCTCTTCAACAATAATTAGAACTCTTAGACTAAGCTTTGAATTGAGACAGACTGAAAAGGTTCGATCTGGGAAGAACAAAATAAACAAAATACCAAAAACAAACCAAAAAACACTTAACTATGTGCCATTTGATTGTCTTTCCCTTCTGGTCAATTTAAAGCAAAAACCAGACTCAGCAAGATCTATCAGTACCCATATGATTACCTATTGTTGCCCTCATCATAAAGAGATTAGGAGTAAAAGCAAACTATACCACCACTGGATGGCAGCTTTCACCCTGGCACTCTAAGTTGGATTCTTCGTATCACTGTCTTCACATCCTTCAAAAGTCAGCACATGTGTCACTGTCCCCGGAAGGCCTCACCTGAGCCCATGGGCCTGTGTGAGTTCCTTTCCTACATGTGATTATGATCCCCCTAGTTTAGCACTGATTGTTCCACCTTGCTCTAAAAGCATCAATGTATGTCACTCTGGTTTGAAACTGGGACCTACGTGGAATATTTCTCTACCTGAGAATGTCATAGCATATAGTGTCTAGTACCTTTTCGGAACATAAAGAATTATGTATGGTAATGGATGTTAACTAGATTTCTTGTGGTGATCGTTTCATAATATGTACAAATAGTGAATCATTATGGTGTACATTTGAAACTATTATACATCTATACCTCAAAAAATAAACATTGCATAAAAAGGAAAAAAAGAAACAAATTTCTGAATTTATGTAGTAGAGGATGAGGTGGTTGTATTTATTTGATACAAGTCCCTTTGTGAAATCAGAAACATAAATTTATAGTTGCAATTACAATAATAGCTTCAAATCATGGAAAACTTATGCCTCCTCTACAATTCTTAATTTTCTCATCTGTAAAATGTGATAATTCATGAGATTCTAGTTAGGAAGGACTGAGTTTCTTATAGAATTGTGTAAACTTTAAATAAGTATTTAAATATTATTATTAAAACGTATGAGGGTAAACCCATCAGATGCAAGTTCAATCCCTGGGTCAGGAAGATCCCCTGGAGGAGGGCATGGCCACTGACTCCAATACTCTTGCCTGGGGAATCCCATGGACAAAGGAGCCTGGCAGACTATAGTCCATAGGGTCACAGAGATTCGGAGACAATTCAAGCATGCAGCGTGTGTGAGTGTATAATCTACTTTTGAAACTGAAGCAAGGAGTGCCTTTTCTGTCTGTGTTTTGGCAGTGTAACACTGGAAAAGATGAAGTAAATCACACTTTCTTCAGTGTTCACTTTCTTCAATGTTCTTCAATATTCATTATGAAGCCAAGCTAAAATAAGCCAGTAGAAATGATGTAGAACAGAAGTAGGAAAAGATGAAGTGGAAAAAATTACACAATGTCCTCTGCTCCATTCAAATAAGTGGGTTTTCCTGATTCTTCAATAAACAATTTGTTTCCTTAATCTTGATATAGTGCTACAGTTTCATAATTTTAAGATTCATTTTGAACACTGAAAAAGTCTAATCTGCAATACTCCCAAGTGTATCCATCCCCTTCTGTGACCATTGTTCACAAATTTTGCAATGACTGACAAAAGCAAGATGTTTCACAATCATTTTGATGTGCCTACCACACAACTACCAAAACTACCAAAAGGGATCTCAAATGTTCTCTGAGTCATAGACAGCCTTTGGAGACAGAACTTTCCCATAAATAAAGATGCTACATCATATAATGATTCATTGTGTTGAATTATGAGGGAACCAGAGGTTAGCAGTCATATGAAGTAATCAGTTTATCCATAAATTGCCCTTACTTTAAAATTTAATAATCTTGCTATCTCAAGTAAGATAAAGTTTTTTTCAAATAATTTATTACATAAAAATTTTGAGTTTCATTATTTTACAGCTATTGTCTTCCTTTTTATCAAAATAAAATACAAAAACATGGTATAAATTTCTTAACGTTGATGTCTTTTGTCACCAATAATAAAGTTTTCCTCTATAGACCATCAGGAAAAAGTACAATGTACCTTCCAACGTCACTTTGCAACGAAATAAAGCTGAACTCAAAATAAGAACTCAAAATCTGCCCTGTGCCAAGCATGGAGATTGATCTGCATCCAGAGAACTGGATGAAGCAGAGAAGACTCCTGTGGCTGCATATTTGGGAATGAGCCAGAAAGGTTCATTTTCCCACACACGAAGGCAAAAATTCCTATTTGCAAACAATTGGACGGGGTACTCAAAACTACTGGCAAAACTTCCTTGGACCCATAAATCAGGAGTAAACATGAAATCACCCAGAAAATAGATGTTTATAGGAAGCAAGCTGTCCCTACGGTAGCAGGATCAGGGGACAGGAGAGATGAAAAATGCTGTATTACTTTGATTGGCTGTATCAAAATTTAAGTTAAGTGAATCCAGACACAAAAACCCAGCTAGCTCAGAATATAGCACTGGCTTCTCTCCTGCAGTAAGCTTACAAAATTAAAAAAAAAATTAAAAAGCTTTCAAAAGTAATATCCTATTCAAGCTATAAGCAGTGCTTGATGTATCTGCATCTTTTGACCCAGGAGAGAACTCACTCTCTGAAACATTATATTCACTTGATTCTCAGGATAACAACTGGTTGTCCTTCTTTACTACCAGTTGCTAACTTGCTTAGTTTCCTTGGTTGTACTGTTCAAGGATTTAGTCCTTAGACATATTTTCACATCTAGGATCACTCACTTTCCACATTCTATTGCATGCATGTTCAGTCACTCACATTCTATTATCCACTCCTACAAAGTTTTAAGATACTACATCTATGCTGATGAGTTTGAAATTTACATTTTAAGCTGACAGTTCTCACTATATTTCATACTTAACATGTTTAACAAATTAAAGCTTGCTATTTAACATGTCCAAAATCAAATTATTTTCTCCTCAACTTCTTCCCTTAGTCTCCTTCATCTAAATAAATGGAAACACCAAATTTCCATTGACTGAAAACAAAAATTTAAACATCACAGTTGACTCTTCCCTTTCAGATTCTAAGTATAATTCACAAACAAATCTTGACAACGCACTTTCCAAATATATTAAAGATGTAACAATTTAGTATCATTTTAACCATGGCTACCGGTGGTCCAAGACAGCACTAGGCTTAACCTGGATCCTAGTTTTGCTTCTATGTTTTCCCTACTCTTCATCCTCAAAATAGAGTCACAGTCATGAAGCAAAATTCTTCTCAAAGTTCTCCAACAGTGTGTGATGAAACACACAGTCTTTTTGATGATTTAGCAAAGTCTGTGGGACACAGGACCTTGATTTTTTTCTGATCTCATCTCGCACTTCTTTCTCTTTTGCTCATTTTACTCCAACTACATTAGATTCGCTGCTGTTCTTTGAATACACTGAACTGCTACTGTAATTCCCTCTGCAGGTGATGATTTAAGCTCAGATATCCATAGAAGCATCTTCACTTTCTTTAGATCCTTCCTTAAGTAACACCATATCACAGAGACTTCTGCAGACTACCTTAAATGAACATCCCACTTTCATTCTTCATCCACTCATCCTGCTTAATAGACTCTATTGCTTTTCACCATCCATTGTATTACATGCCCAATATTTTTCCTTTGTCTCTCAACCCATTCCTCCTAAAATGTAATCTCCTTTAGGGCAGGGAAAGTATGTTTGTTGTTATATTCCTTGTGCCTAGAATAACACCAGGAATTTACTAGATTCTCAAAGAAAATTTTAATGAATACCAGATACAAGAAAAAATGATAAAATAATTTCAGATGAGTATGTCAAAATGAAAGAATTATATGTACAATCAACACTACATGAGGTTTATGTGCATGTCAGTTTTGTGGATAAACTAATGTACCAGGATCCTGACTGGACTGCCTTTTAAGTGGGAAGAATAATATAAGGATAACCCAAGGTAGCATCCAGTCTGTGATATCAATGAACTAGTATATATTCAGTTCTAGAGATATTCCTGTAAATCTTATATAAATGGATAACAATAATATGAATCATTAACTGGAAGTTTATCATTCTTCAGCAACAACAAAAAATTATATGAATTTTGGGGCTATAGAAAACAGTAAGATAATGATTTGTATTTTAAGTTCTTTCAACCAAAATACACTAATAAATTCCAGACATAGGGAAAATTCCATACATTCTGATTTGCAGTAATGGAGAAGTGAAAAAGCAATTTATAGCACATATAAACTTTAGCAGCAAGTATTTAAATGATTGATTTAAATTGTACATGAGTATTTGCTTTGTCAATTGATTAAATCAATAATTATTGCAAGTTCTGGTTTAAGATGGCTGAGGAGAAGGATGTGCGTTCATCTCCTTCTGCAAGAGCACCAAAATTGCAACTAGCTGTTGAACAACCTTCAACAGGAGGATGCTGGAACCCACAAAAAAAAGATACTCTTCATCCAAAGACAAAGAAGAAACAATAATAAGGTAGGAGGGGCATAATCATGACAAAATCAAATCCCATCCCCACCTGGTGGGTGACCCACAGACTGGAGAATAATAATACCAAAGAAGTTCCTGCACATTGTGAAGGTTCTGAACCTCACATCAGTCTTCCCAGCCTGGGGATCTGACAAAGGGACTGGAAATCCCAGGGAATCTGGCCTTGAGGGCCATCAGGATTTGATTATAGGTATTCCAGAGGAGAGGGAAACAGACTCCAGTCTTGGAGACACAAAAAACTTTTGCATTCACAAAGACCCAGAGGAGAGAAGCAGTGACCCCACAGGAGACTGAACCAAAACTACCTGCTAGTGTCAGAGGGGCTCCTGTGGAGGTGTGGGTCGGCAGGGGCTCACCACAGGGATGGGGGCACTGGAAGGTCCCCCTTGACTTAAACCCTCTTGGAGTTCTTCATTAATCCTACCATAGAGCCTGTAGGCCCCAGGACTGGGTTTCTTTAGGCCAAACAACTACCAGGGCGGTAGTGCAACCCCACTCATCAACAGATAACTGGATTAAAGCTTTACTGAGCAAAGCCCTGCCCACCAGTTTTTCCCATGCCAGTGCCTCCCATCAAGAAGCTTACACAAGCCTCAGCCTTATCCATCAGAGAGCAGACAGAAGAAGCACAATCTCACAGTGGCTAAAACACAAACCATATTACAGGAAGTTAATCATGATGAAAAAGCAGAAAGTTACATCCCAGATGAAGAGACAAGATAAAATCCCAGAAAAAAAACTAAATGAAGTAGAGAGAGGCAACCTTCCAGAAAAAGAATTCAGAATAATGATAGTGAAGATGATCCAGGATCTTGGGAAAAGAATGGAGGTAACGATTGGAAAGATGCAAGAAATATTTATCAAAGACCCAAAAGAACTTAATAACAAACAAACAGAGATGAATGATACACTAAAAGGAATCAATAGCAAAATAACTGAGACAGAACGGATAAATGACCTGGAGGACAGACTGATGGAAATCACTGCCACAGAACAGAATACAGAAAAAAGGATGACAAGAAATGAAGACAGCCTAAGAGATCTCTAGGACAATATTAAAAGCATCAACATTTTCATTATAGGGGTCCCAGAAGGAGAAGAGAGAGGAAGAACCTGAGAAAATATTTGAAGAAATAATAGCTGAAAAATTCCTGAACATGGGAAAGGAAATGATCAACCAGGTCCAGGAGGCACAGAGAGTCCCAGGAAGGATAAACCCAAGGAGGAACAAAGCAAGACACAGAGTAATCAAACAGACAAAAATTAAAGACAGACTTAAAATAATAAAAGCAACAAGGGAAAAACAACAAATAATATACACAGGAACTCCCATCAGGCTATCAGCTAACTTTTTTAACAGAAACTCTACAAGCCAGAAGTGAAGCCATGACACATTTAAAGTGATTGAAAGGGAAGACCCTGCAACCAAGAATACTCCACCCAGCAAGATTCCCCTTCAAATTTGATGGAGAAATCAAAAGCTTCCCAGACAAGCAGAAGTTAAGAGAATTCAGCACCACCAAACCCGCTTTACAACAAATGCTAAAGGAACTTCTCTAGGCAGAAAACACAAGAGTAGGAAAAGACCTATAGAAAATAAACCCAAAATAATCAAGAAAATGGTCACAGGATCATCAGTTCAGTTCAGTTCAGTCGCTCAGTCGTGTCCGACTCTTTGAGACCCCATGAATCGCAGCACACCAGGCCTCCCTGTCCATCACCAACTCCCGGATCATACATATAAATAATTACCTTAAATGTAAATGGATTAAATGCACCAACCAAAAGACATAGACTGGCTGGTAGATGAAAACATGTGTATGTATGCATTTCCACTTAAATCACATCACTCGGCTTCACCCCTTCCCCAAATTGTATGTAATTATATTATATTGTTAAGTTAATCATGTTTCCTTTATGGCTTGCAATTGTAATTATCTTTTATTTTTTGTCTGGCTATTGATTGTGAAAACTGATAAACATCTTTTACTATTGAGATTATGTAACTATTACTCACTTAATACCATGGTTTCATGATTGGTAAACAGAAAAATAGAATTCTGTAACACCAAAACTAGGATCTAACAGAAAATCTGTAATCACTTTTTAAAATCCAGACGTATATCAGAATTATTGTGACTTTTTAAAAATACAATTTCTCAGGTATTGCTTTTCTTTTCCAGAGTTCCAGGTATGTTTCTAATGAGCAGTCATGTTTAAAAACAACTGGACTGTATGATGATCTTTTGCTTCGATCTAGTTTGTTTCACTTTTTCTATTTCACATTCACTGCTCCCAATTCATTTAGTTATGGTCTTCAATTTCTCCATCTCTGCATTTTTTTTGAAGTTCTTTCTTAAGCCTTTATCAAGTGTAATAGAAAAAACATTTGATAAAGGCTTGAGAAATATATATATATAGGGCTTCGCTTGTGGCTCAGCTGGTAAAGAATCCACCTGCAATGCGGGAGATCTGGGTCTGATCCCTGGGTTGGGAAGATTCCGTGGAGAAGGGAAAGGCCATCCACTCCTGTATTCTGGCCTGGAGAATTCCATGGACTGTAGAGTCCATGGGGTTGCAAAGAGTCGGACAAGACTGAGTGACTTTCACTTCACTTCATGTGTGTGTGTTTGTGTGTGTGTGTGTGTATGAAAACATGAATTTTTGCCAAACTAAAAAATTATGACATTTTGATTCCTCTTGTTTGACTTAGTATGAATAGAATGCAAGATTTCTAATTTTAAAAATAGATATGCAACAAGCAACAAAGGTTTACTGTATAGCACAGGGAACAATAGTTAATATCTTGTATTAACCTATGATGGAAAATAATTTCAAAAATAATATATGTGTATTTGGGTAACTGAATCACCTTGCTGTGCACTTGAAACATTGTAAGTCAACTACACTTCAATAATATATATATATTTAAAATTCCAAAAAAGTAAAGAATTATTAATTGAGCCTTACCTATGTGTCCTACACCTAAAAATGGAAAGGCATATCCTCCCCCTTAAACCACAGGAAAATGTAAATTAGTGCTTTAAAAGAAGCCTGTGAAATCAATTAATGTAATCTACCACATCAACAGGCTAAAGAAGAAAAGCCACAGACCATGTCAATGAAAACCGAAAAGCTGTTTGACAAACTCCACACACATATTCATCACAAAAACTCTCAGTAAACTAGGCATAGGGAAGAAATTCTCAGTTTGTTACAGACTATCTGCAAATAACTTACAACTAATATTATAGTTATCAGAAAAACTAAAAGCTTCCCCACTAAAATCAGGGGAAAAAAACAAGGATATTTCCTTTTATCACTATTTTTCAACTTCATAGTGGACATCCTAGCTAATTCAATAAAACAAACAAACAAAAAAGGTATACTGATTGAGAAGAAAGAAAGAAAACTGTCTTTATTCACAGATGACATGTTAATCTATGTTTGAAATCTGAAAGAAAACCATGACAAAGGATTCCTGGAACTGAAAAACAATTATAATAAGGTTGCAGGATATATAGTTAGTATACAAAAGTCAATCACTTTTCTATATACCAATAATGAACAAGTGGAATTTGAAATTAAAGGTACAATACGATTCATATTAGCATCCAAAAAATAAAATATTAAGATAGAATTCTAATAAAATATGTGCTTGATCTATATGATGAAAATGATAAAACTCTTGAGGAAAGAAGTCAAATAAAAGTTAAATAAATGGAAAGATATTCCATATTCAGGGCTGAAAGTGAAGTGAAGTGAAAGTTAATCACTCAGTTGTGTCCAACTCTTTGATACCCCATGGACTGTAGGCCACCAGGCTCCTCTGTCCATGGAATTCTCCAGGCAAGAATTCTGGAGTGGGTGGCCACTCCCTTCTCCAGGGGATCTTCACAACCCAGGGATGGAACTGAAGTCTCCCACATAGCAGGCGGTCTCTTCAGTGTCTGAGGAATATCATATTCAGAGTCAGAAATACTCAATGTTGTCAAGATGTCAGTCATCCCAACCTAATATGTAGATTCAATAAAATCCCAGTTGAAAATGCCAGCAAGTTATTTTACTAATGTCAATCAAATGATTCTAGAATTTATAGAAAGAGTCAAAAGACCCAGGATAATCAACATAATATTGAAGGAGAAGAAAAAAATAGAACTAATACTACTTGACTTTAAGACTCACTAGAAAGATACAATAATTAAGACAGTGAGGTACTGGCAAAAGAATAAACAAACAGATCAATAAAGCAGAACAGACCCCAGAAATAGACCCATGTGAATATAGTCAACTGCTCTGACAAAGAAGCAAAAGTAGTACAATAAATCAAATGGTGTTGGAAAAACTGGACATTCACATGCAAAAAAATTAATCTATAAACAGATTTTATGCCCTTCACAAAAATTAACCCAAAATGGAACTTTGACCAAAACGTGAGATTCAAAACTCTAGTATTCTCAGAATATGACACAGGAGAAAATCTAGAACTTGGGTTTGGTGATTACTTTTTAGATATAACATCAAAGACATGGGATTTTCTTGAATCTATATATTAGGTTGGGATGACTGACATCTTGACAACATTGAGTATTTCAAAGACATGATTCATGTAATAAAGAATTGGTTAGCTGGACTTCATTAAAATTAAAAACTTCTGCCCTGTGAAAGCACTGTCAGTAGAGTAAAAAGACAAGCTACAGGGTGGGAGGAAATATTTGCAAAAGACAAATCTTATCAATGCCTGTTATCCAAATATATGAAAAACTAAAACAAAAACTCTTCAGTCTTAACAATAAGAAAACAGCCCAATTAAAAAATGGACCAAAGACCTTAAGAGACACTTCACAAAGAAAATATATTAATAGCAAATAATCACATGAAAAGAAATTCCTTGTCACAGGTCATCAGGAAAAATGCAAATTAAAGCAAAGAAATACTACAGCACACTTGGAATGATCAAAATCCACTGGCAACACCAAATGCTGGTGAGACTGGGAAGCAACAGAAACTCTCGTTGACTGCTGATGGGAACACAAAGTGGTACAGCCACTTTGGAAGGTAGTTTGGCTCTTTCAACAAAATTAAGCATTTCTCTTGCCATACAATCCAGTAACTGTGCTCCTTGGTATTTACCCAAAGGAGTTGAAACCTTATGACTACAGAAAAATACATACACAGAAGTTTATAGCAGCTTTATTATTAATCACAAAAACTTGGAAGCAACTACAATATTCTTCAGTACACAAATGGAAAATAAACAGTGGTTCATCCAGACAAAGGAATATTGTTTAGGACTAAAAAGAAATGAGCTATCAAGCCATGAAAGGATATTAAGAAAATTAAATGCATATTACTAAGTGAAAATAGCCAATCTGGAAAGGCTACATCCTGTATGATTTCAACTACATAGTGTTCTAAAAATGGTAAAACTATGCAAGCACTAAAAATATAAGAGATTTCCAATGATTAGGGGTTCAGAAGGGATGTACAAGTGGAGCACAGAGCATTTTTTATTTTCATAGAAGAGTGAAACTATTTTGCATGATATACAAATATATATATATGAATGTGTATGTATATATATGTGTATGGAAAAAGAGTGCCATAAGCTATGGTAATTTGAGATTGGCAAATAATGACCAATAATTTGTGGCTGAGTAATAAAAACAGCATTAAATTATATTAACCATGCATGTATGGAATTGGAATTTAATTGAGAAGACATGATAGATTCACCACCTAAACATGTTTTCTTCTTCCCTGGTTACTTGAATAAGACACTTAGAATATTACTATGGATGTAATTGTTTCAAAGCCTCAGTCATTAGAAACAAATGATAATCTACTTAGGAGTAAAGACAAAAAAATTGCAAGAATCTTTAAAGAGCTTAGACTAGAAATTTTAATTTTTTTTATATTCCCAAAGTTTAGTTTATCTAATTACAATTGATAATTTATCTTAAGTTTTATAATATAAATCAATCATTATGTAATAATCTGACAAAGTCCTGATATATCTTAAAATTTATCCTCAATATTGACTATATTTTTTTCTAAAACAATCTACAACAAAGAATCTACCTGAAATTATTTTTGAGTGAATATATTTTTCTAAAAGAAAAAAAGCAGCTATTTTGGTAAATACTTTAGAGACCATAATATACATAAAATGACAAAAATGTTTAAATAGACTTATGTAGAGTAACATAAAAACAGATTTTGAAAAGCAAAGGCTTTTTTCCTTAAAGTTTTAAAAGTCCTAATGGAACTGTTCCTAGTCACATAAAATGCCAAATATGTATTGTTTCTTACTTTAAATACTTATTAAAAGACACAATATAGGTTTTCTGGTTTGTTGTTTTTTGTTCATAAGGTTTTTTCTGAAGTATTAGTGCGAAAAGTGAAAATGTTAGTCACTCAGTCATGCTCAACTCTGTGATCCCATGGACTGTAGCCCGCCAGGCCCCTCTGTCCATGGGATTCTCCAGGCAAGAATTCTGGAGTGGGTAGCCATGCCTTTCTCCAAGGGATCTTCCCAACACAAGGATCGAACCTGGCTCTCCTGCACCATAGGCAGATTCTTTACCATCTGAACTATCAGCGAAGCCCATTAGTAAATATATTAACCATAAAAATGAACTTGTGAGGCATATTTGGTAAGAAAACTAAACTGACAAGTTTCATGTTGGTATGCCTGTACCGTGGCTACAAGTTTACTGAAAGAAATTGAATGTAGGTCAGAATATACACCTTGCCAATCTCCTGCCTCTTATTTACAAAACGATTCTATAACCACTTTCGGTTACTCCTTAATTCAGATCACAACTGCATCATTTAAGTGTTCCATAAATTGGCAACAGTGGATATTATTTAATCCCAAATGATGGCAACATGCATTCCCAGTAAATTACTTTACACCAAGTTCAACTCACTAATATTTTAGTAGTTCAAGAAGACATCTGCAACAGTACAGGGACAAACTTACAATAGCACCCTGAAAACCAGAAAGCAAGCTGATAAGGACAAGAGTACAACTACTATAAACTAAATGCAATATGCTAAAGAACAACTTCTGTAGTTGATTGATATAGAATGTTATCTGCAATGTTGTTCCATTCACATTTCCACAAGGTTTCACAGAGATTAATGGGATATTGAATACCTGTAATTCTGCCAAAAACAGACTATTCTATAACTCTTACGTGCAAAAATATACATATACTTTAGACCCATGGAAATTTCTTAGTAACAGAAACTAAATTAGAATACACAACTACATTTCTTGAATGAGAGGAAAGAATTCTAAGGAATAGGAGAAAACAAAAAGAGTACAAAGTAAGAAGAATAAAAAAGAGGATATCTCTCACTATAATCCCATGTTTCAACAAACTTTTGCATCCTTAAAACACAACACCATGACAACACGCCCAAGTAAATAATTTTTAAAAAGTATCATTCCTACCTCTCTTTTGTACTGGTCAAAAGGGAGCATCATCTTGGGATGATTTTCTGTAAGCAATGAATCTCTTATTCTTAATTTTCTCAAATTCATGGAGATAAACCTGTGGATAAACCAGCACACAAAGTACATTATCCAAGTGGCCCCTTTAATTGAAACTCCCTTAGAGATTTCTATTCTCTAATAAAGAATGTCTAAGTATATTTATATCTTGTCAAGTCACATATTGTGTAGCCAATAAGTTTCCATGATTGTTATGTTACTACTATGACATTCACAATAATTGAGATTATTTTTATAAAATAGTGATCAACTAACATAAAATAAAAGGTGTACATTAAAACAAACATACTTCTTAAAAAACACATCTGAAAACAGTAATTGTAAACTATAAAAAAGATTTAAAGTTGCTCTTCACATAATGTTAGGAAAGTGTATTCTCTAATTCAGTATATAACAATTTTTTTAAAAGTTACTTTCAGTATGTGCTATAATATGCTAGAAAATGTACAAAGGGTGACTAAACAATTCCTTTGTAACAGTGTACATAGTACCATAAACACATATATGAAAATCAAGTACAAATATCAAAGCTTTGCTTTAATATTTAATATTAATATCTGCTTTAATATTTAAAGCAAATAGTATTTGCTTTATTATTAGTTTTAATATTTTAATACTATATATATAGTATATATATACTATATATTTAATACTATATATGTATTAGCATATTTAAAGCAAACATATTATTGGCTTTATTATTAAATAGTATTTAAAGGAAATAATATTAAGCTACATTAGGGAGTAGTTTGTGTAGTCAGAAACAAAGAAGTGCAAGTTATGAGTTACAAGTTCAGGCAAGGTGAAAAGGCAACAAAGTTATTTTCCAGATTCTAGGAAATCTGTAACACTTGAAGATTACTTTTTCACAAGGTGAATAATTTCTGTGGGGTTTTGAAATTTCTCTAACACTTCAGAGGATGTGAGGGTCCATATTCCCTCATGGACATTCTGATTCAGACACCTCACACTTTTTAGCTGTTTCATAGAAATACACGTGCAGAGAAAATGCCTAAAGCCCTGTTAGAATATACCCATCTTATCTCAATCTGTAATGTCATCAAAAGGTTAATTTAAATAATGAATTCATTTTAATTGCTTTAGATATTAGACCAACCAGTACCTTGGAGAGTTTTTCTTAAACAACTAATTTATAAGAAATCTCAATTTAAAATTCATGCAAAAGGTAAAATAAATGTCTCTATTGTTTTTCTCCACTCTTCAGTACATTTAAACTAATTAAAAGTATCATTCACTTATAAAATTGTCAAACAATACATGGGTATATTAGGTAATGCTTACATGTCCTGTTTTACCAGTTCCCAATACATTCTTTTCTGTTTCTCAGAGATAATATTTGAATAACCATCTGGGTCTTTTTCCTATGCAGTTGTACACACATTTATACAATAGCATGGATACAACATGCTATTATACAACATCCATACAATAGTATGGATTTTTAAAATAAAAATGAGATCATACATACTACAGATTATTTTTACAAATTAAAAATTCCCTCATGGAGCAAAAAATCATGAATATAGCTTCACATTATCACAAGGTAGTTACCACGCTACCTCATTCTTTCTTAAAGGGAGCAGAGTATTCTATACTACAGATGTACTAATATTTATACAAACATTTCCTAGAGATGCTTGTATATGTTGCTTTTTAAAATTCCTCTTAAAGTATTACTCTGGATATTCTTAAACAGAAGGAGCTGAGCACATACGCAAACGTTTCTGTAGTTTGAATGTTTCTACAAGGGTTTCTAGTCCAAGGTATGTGCATTTAAAATTTTATAATAGTTATTCATAAATAGACCTTAAAAAAGTTTAGTTTATATTTCTTTCAGAAATGTATGAAAATATATATTACCACTCATATTCATTACTAGGTATCATCAATCCTTTTCTTTAACACGATATGCAATAAATAGTATTCATAGATGTGAATTATTTTGCCTTTAACTGATTTTTCAATGAGTTGGAACATTTGTTTCAGATACTTACTGACTTATTCTACTGAAGTAGAAATAGAAAGACTATCTTGTCACTAATTATGAAACAACTTTCAATGTTCAAATCTAGTGTGTGGACACTTTTACCACATTTAAGTTATTTGAACATCTTCAACTTCTAATATAGTATTATCCAGAGGTATAACATTATTTTTTGATACAAATAGATAGCTAGCTTTTCCAAAAGCATTTAATAGTTTGTTTTGTCTTCTGTTATAATCCCTTTAAGATCTCATTTCTCTTTAGCCTGCTTTGAGTCCATCTTAATAATGTACTTACATTTCCTTCTTCATTGTGTTCTTATTTGTGCCTTATTTTATTAGCCAAGCTATAAGAAAACATTTGTCTAAAATTCAGTAGCACTTGTGATAAAGGACAACAGACACAACGACACAATCTGTTATTTCCAATTCAGTCCCAGCAATAAAATGTCAAAGCGTTTACATGGCCTAAAACTAGAATGTGCATTTATATCCAATTACATAAATTCAAGTTATCTAAACATAAAATATGTTGTCACTATTGGTCTATAGGACAACTCTAAAAATAACTGTTGATATTTTCCAAAAAGTCAAAGTTAATATTTGTTACTACAGGTCTTTAAACAGCAAATTTTAAAAGGAAATGGGGAAAGCAAGCCAGCAATCAATTCAATATGCTTGTGAATCCCACTGCTGTGCGGAGACATTCATCACTCAGGAGTGAATAAACTCCTCATCCTGCTTCTACCAGGGGGCATTATTGGCCCAACAGTGAACATTAAAGGAAGAGCAGAGCGAATTGCAGCTAGAGAATTAACAAGAGGAAATGAGAGAGAAGGAAAACATTGTTCTAATCATTCTTTGAGTTCTTATAATTATGAAGTTAAATCATTCCTTGAGGGTTATTATCATGATAGCTTTATAATAGAGAGGAAGCTGGCAGATTAGGATAAAATATGTTGTTTCTGGGCTTGTATAAAAAGTAAATTTAGAAAAAAGTAGCAAGAAAATGATTTCTTTTATAAGAAACATCATTTTGACTTTAGCAATTCAGCAGTTGTTTATTAAGAGAAAATTTAGAACTAGAAGCCCTTTCCAAAGCAGTTTTGAGGAGATGTATAGAAAACAGGAACAAACTTTTTGTTTTGGTCATTGTTAATGGAATTGGACTCTTGATGATGTATTCTCTAGATGTTTATTACTTTTATTGCTATTATAATTCAAATTAAATGCCTTTGGCATTGTTCTTTATATTTAGATTGGTTTAACCCATTTTCAAATCCTACAATCACAGTTCCTAAGACTCAGTAACTGGTTGAAAAAATAAACCAACTTAGTCTTATAAATAAGTTTAAGATCTCGAATCCAAACTGTGTCTGCCAACATCCCTCTCCTTAAATTCATTTGCATTCATATATAAATATTTGCCACATTTATATTTTTTTAAATAACATGGTAGTGAAAGTCACATAACACAAAATTAATCCCTTTAAAGTAACTCAGTGGCATTTAGTACATTTATAATGTTGTGTAACTACTATCTTTATCTAGTTTCACAGCATCTCATCATTCCCAAGTAAAATCCATTATCCATCAGGCAAGTTTCTCCCCATTGCCCTCTTCCTCAGGCAACCACAAATCTATATTCTGTCTCTATGGACTCATCTTTTCTGGATATTTTATATAAATGGAGTCACAGAAGATAGGATCTTTCGTGTCAAGTTCTTTCATCTCAGAGGTTTTCTGCATTGTAGCATACATCAGTACTTCATCCACTTTTATATCAGAATAACTTCTATTATATATATAAATATATGTATATACACACCATAATTCATTCATCCATTCATCTGTTGATTGACATTTGGGCTGTTTCCACCTATATGTGCCTGTTTGAATGCCTGTTAACAAAATTCTTTTTAGTATATACCTAGGAGTAGAATAGTAGGGTTATATGGTAATCCTACATTGAACTTTTTGAGGAATCACCAGTCTCTTTTACATGTAGGCTGAACCCTTCCCAACAGCTATATATAAGGATTCTAATTCCTCCACATTTCCACCAGCATTTGTTGTTTTCCTTTCTTGTTGTTGTTATTGTTGCTGTCCTTTTGTTGTATGTGTGTTTTTCACTATATACCCTAAATTTTAGTGGGTATGAAATGGTACCTCATTGTGAATCTGACTTGGATTTCTCTAATAACTAATAAAGTAGACCATCTTTTCATGTGTTCACTGGCCATTTTTATGTAGTTGAAGAATGTCTATACAACATTTGTATTCCTGGAAAATGAAGTTTTAAAATTTAGTTTCTCTACTATGATTCTTCTAACATCCATTCTATTTCTTTATTCTAAGAGCAAAAAAAATAAAAAGACTCTCACTGTTTTAACTTCCATTGAAGAGGAAAAGTTAAAATTCTACAAAACCTCCTGCTCCTTCTGTCTCTGTAACTCAGCTTGTTCCTTGCAAAGTCTGGGTCATGTAGGTCACGTAGTCTCAGAAAGTGGGGTCTCACAATACTAGGAACTGGAGTTTATCTCACTCACCCTTGTCCTGCTCTTTGCAATCGCCCAACCCCTGCAAACCCACTTAATCATGCCTGTCAGCGTATAAAACTCTGTAATCCTTTGTTCACGGCTCAAAACTTGAGTGTTAACTCTTCTGGGCCCACCGGCATAATAAACTGAGTTCTCCAACTCTCCAAGTGTGGTGCTTGGTTTCTCGGGTACTGGTTTCTGCAACATTTCTGGAGGCCCCAGCGAGATTCCAGCCATGCCAGCCCCTTGAGCCACCGGACTGGTGGTTCAGCTGGGTCGGAGCGGAGGAGCCCTCGGGTGAATGAGGAGGCGTGCCACCTCACAGTATTCCAGGTTCTCTTTCCGACTGGCGTTCTGACTCTGGATGGCTGAGCCCTGACCGGACTCAGAGGCGGGGCAGACCAACTCACCAGGAATGGCCACAGGATCAGGTAAGGCCCTGGGGCCAGTCCCCAGTCAGATCCTACCCCAACAGGTAGAAGAGGAGACTGATCACCTCCTTGCTCCCAGGAAGGGAGCATGAGATAGGACCAAGGGACTTGGGAAAAGGGAGGTATTGTGATAACCTGAGTAATTGTGTATGCATGATTGTTTATTGAAGGAAGTGAAAGTGAGCTCCACAGTCCTCGGACTATAGAGCCTGAGAGGGTCCAAAACCTGCAACGACCTCGTAAGGCTGAAAGGCGATGCCAGTTTCTGGGGGATTTGATCCCTCCCTGCAAGTCTGGTCTGGGTTGGGGGTTTATACCGACCTGCCAATGCTAAGAGGCATCTTAAATCTCCCTTGGGAGAGTGGCCAGGCAGACAAAAAATAAATGTGAATGAGTGTGCGGCCTGATTCACTAGTGCTTCAGGCTAGATTGTATGGCTTCACAGCCTTCATGGCTATGGAGTCCAAGTGGGCCCTAACTTGCGGTTCCATGGTGACCTCATATGGCTCAAGGCAGTGCCTGCCTCTGGGGGACCCAGTGCCTCTCTACGAGACAGATCCGGATCAGGGGTTTATACTGATCTGCCAGTGCTAAGAGGCACCTAAATTCCCCTCCCAGGGACGTGGCCAAGCAGGCACCTGGATGGTCTCCTCTTCTGAGGGGGCACCCACACTTGTTTTTCTTTATGCCATTGACTCAGGGCGGGATACACAGGGAGGGAGAAACTATTGGTTACTGGTTATTCTTCTGTCGACTGACTCCTTGAGCCGACATCTAAGAGATGAGGTTTTCCTCAAAATCCTGCCAGGTGGATTACATTTGTCAACATGGGTGGAAGTTCCTCTAAGCCAACAGTTTTAGACTGCATGATAAAGAACTTTAAGAAGGGCTTCTTAGAAGATTATGGAGTCAAGATGACCCCCAGGAAGCTTCATAACTTCTGTGAGCTTGATTGACCATCCTTTGATGTTGGATGGCTCCCAGAGGGCACTCTCCACCTGCCCACTGTCTGAGAAGTGCACCAGGTCGTCAGTGGGACTCCAGGACATCCAGATCAGTTTCCACACATAGACTCCTGGCTTCTAATAGCACAGACCCTGCCCCCATGGGAAAGATTTTGCATGAACGGACAGGGACAGAGTAGGGTATTTGTGGCCCAACCACTCAGAAAAAAGAAGGAAGAAAAGAAAAAAACCTATATTCCAGGGAGATCTGGTGGAAGACCTCTGCTGCCCCTGCCACACATCCCCCTGTCTTCACAAGCCCCAGCACAGCCAGTGCCAGACACATTGCCAGACAGTCCACCTCCCTTCATGTCCCCCACACCAACTCATAAGCAAGACTCCAGCCCTGAGCCAGTAGGGAAGTGGCTCTGCTCAGCCAAACAATCTAACCAGCTGGCCGCAGCCTGTCAGATGCCACTGCAAAACCTCAAGGTCCTCAACAAGTGAATGAGGACGGCTCAGTCCAGCCTGATTACTCTATCCTCTATTACCAGCCCCTCAGCACTACTGATCTGCTAAACTGGAAACACCATAACCCAGCATACTCTGATGGCTCACAGGCT
The DNA here is from genome assembly GCF_019320065.1 of Cervus canadensis. NCBI lineage: Eukaryota > Metazoa > Chordata > Mammalia > Artiodactyla > Cervidae > Cervus > Cervus canadensis. Next base: position 43,186,566 of record NC_057405.1, read on the forward strand.
ATGATTGACCTCCTGGAGTCCATTTTCCACACCCATCAGCCCACATGGGACGACTGTCACCAGCTCCTTATGTCTCTCTTCACCACTGAAGAAAGGTGACGCATCTTGACAGAAGCTCAAAAATGGCTCCAAGGACAGGCCCCCACAGAGGTCTTAGTTGTAGAAGGATGGGCACAAGAAGCAATGCCAGAGACGAGACCTAACTGGGATTTCAGTACCAGAGAAGGATAAGAAACCCTGGGTCACTACCGCGATGCCCTTCTACATGGACTATGCTGCTGCTGCTAAGTCGCTTCAGTCGTGTCCGACTCTGTGCGACCGCATAGACAGCAGCCCACTAGGCTCCTCTGTTCCTGGGACTCCCCAGGCAAGAACACTGAAGTGGGTTGCCATTTCCTTCTCCACATGGACTATGAGTGGGAGCCAAAAAGCTCACCAATATGTCCAAGATTACAATGATAATCCAAAAACCAAAAACCAGATGAGACTCCCACCAATTTCTGTGAAAGACTGTGTGAAGTGTCCCAGACATATACCCCATTCAACCCTGAGACACCCAAGAATCAATGGATGATTAACGCTGCCTTTGTGGCTCAACCCCGTGCAGACATCCAGTGAAACCTCCGAAAGCTGGAAGGCTTCACTGGGATGAATGCCACACAGCTGCTGGAGGTAGCAAATAAAGTCTTTGTGAACCGAGACCATGAAGCCCAACAAGAAACAGATTAAAAAAAAAAATGAAACAGAAAGCAGCCCTGCCAGCAGCAGCATTGAGGAGCTCAGATCCAGTGAAACAGACTGTTCCCTCGTGGAAAGGGGAAACAGAAGAGACCACTGCTAGGACCAGTGTGTCTATTGTAGAGAGACTGGACACTGGAGGAATGAGTGCCCCCATCACAGAAGGACATCTAAAGGGTCAAAGACGTTCAGTCAACCCAATAAAGAAAGATACCAGTGTGAGCTGGCTCTCCAAAACCTTATCAGCCTGACAGGAGCAGAATCAGACCAGGGAAGACCGGGCTCCCTGATCCTGGGCCCCCGGGAGACCACAGTCACAATGAAAGCAGGGGGCCAATCAATGGCTTTTATAGTGGATACTGCAGCCGAACACTCCATGGTAACCACACCTGAGACTCCCTTCACAGGCCGAACAGCAACTATTGTTGGGGCTACAGGGAACATGGCAGGCCACTCATTTTGCAAGGCCCGTTCATGCCAGCTAGGGGGCCATCTGGTGACTCATGCATTTTTTTACTTACTGGAAGGCCCCATTCCCCTGCTGGGTAGAGACTTACCGGCAAAGCTGGGGGCACAGACCACCTTTGCCCCCAGAAAACCTGTGAGCCTCACCCTGGGAAGCCAATCGGCTCTGATGATGGCCGTGACCATGCCCAGGGAAGATGAATGGCATCTCTATTCCTCAAGGAGGGAATAAATAAATCCCCCCAGACTGCTAAAAGAATTCCCTGATGTCTGGGTAGAGAAGGGGCCCCCAGGTTTGGCCAAAAACCATGTCCCTATTGTAGTGGACCTGAGGCCAGGAGCTAGTCCTATTAGACAGAAACAATATCCAGTACCATGAGAGGTACACCTGGGAATCTGGGGCCACATCCAGTGCCTACGAGATCTTAATCGAACATCAGTCTCCCTGGAACACTCTGCTGTCACCGGTCAAAAAGCCTGGAGGGAATGACTACCACCCCATTCAGGACCTCCACGCCGTCAACAGTGCAGTGATCACCATCCATCCAGTGATCCCAAATCCCTATACCCTCCTGTATCTCTTACCCACTCAGGCAAGCTGGTTCACCTGCCTCGATCTCAAGGATGCATTCTTCTGCCTCCAGCTGTCACCAGCCACCCAGCCCTTGATTGCCTCTGAATGCAAAGACCCACACACCGGGAGAAAGACACTGCTGACTTGGACCAGACTGCCACATGGCTTCAAAAATTCATCTACCCTGTTTGGTGAAGCCCTGGCTGCACACCTTGCTGCCTTTCCCGGAGAAACTTTCAACTGCACCCTACTCCAGTACGTGGATGACCTGTTGCCAGTCAGTCCCACCCAAGGGGACTGCTGGAGAGGCACCATAGCCCTGTTGGCCCTCCTCTCCACCACAGGGTACAAGGTGTCGTGGAAAAAGGCTCAGATCTGCAGACAGGAGGTCGAGTACCTCGGTTTTGTCATCTCAGAAGGGCATCGGGCACTCGGACATGAGAGGAAGCAAGCCATCTGTTCAATACCTTGGTCAAACACCAAGAAAGAAGTCTGTGTGTTCCTCGGGGCTGCCGGAAGCTGCCGGATCTGGATACCTGGGTTTCTGTGAAATTGCCAAGCCTTTGTTTAAAGCCACAGCAGGGTCTGGTAAGGACCCCCTGGAGTGGGGACCTGAATGGGAAAAGGCCTTCAAGGAGATGAAGAGACTCTTGACCAGTGCTCCAGCATTAGGGCTGCCAGATGTGACACGGGACTTTAACCTCTTTGTACATGAGAGAAATCACACTGCACTGGGGGGCCCTCACACAAACAGCTGGGCCATGGCAGTGCCCGGCCACATACCTGTCCAAACAACTGATCCAGTGGCCACAGGATGGCCACCATGCCTCTGGGCATTAGCTGCCACTGTGGTTTTGGTCAGAGAAGCAGATAAGCTTACTCTAGGACAAAATATGAATGTAAAGGTTCCCCATGCTGTTACTGCTCTGATGAACAGCCGGGGGCATAAGTGGCTGACCAATTCCAGGATGATTCACTAACAAGGACTGCTTTGCGAAAACCCACAGGTCCAACCTGAGACTGTGCGGAGGCTGAACCCCATCTTTTTACCTACAGAAGTGGGAACTCCGACTTTATAACCTCTGATTATAACTGTGAGGAGGTCATAGATAAAATTTACTCAAGCAGGCCAGACCTGATGAGCATTCCCCTCCAGAACCCAGAACTGGAACTGTTCACTGACAGAAGCAGTTTTATCCAAGATGGGCAGGGCAAAGCAGGCTCTGCCATAACAACAACTGACAAGATAGTGAAGGCTGAGACCTTGCCACAAGCGTGGTCAGCATAACGGGCTGAGCTATGGGCACTCACCCAGGTGCTAAGGCATGCCAAAGGGAAACGAGTCAACATCCATACTGGTTCAAGGTATGCCTTTGCTACTTAACATGTTCATGGAGCCATTTATAAAGAAAGGAGACTATTGACAGAATGGGAAAGGAGATTAAAAACAAAAAATAAATCCTTCAGCTGTTAGAAGCAGTCTGGAAGCCTTCCCAAGTGGCAGTCATCCATTGTAAAGGCCATCAGCGAGGAATTGATCCAATCAGCAAAGGAAATCAGTTGGCTGACCAGGCAGCCAAGAAGGCGGTGACCCAACCGAGCCCCACAGTGGGCCTTGAGTCAATCTTTAAGGTTGTCTTGGTGCCAGAGTTGCCTCCATCCCCAAGATATACCAAGGAAGAAGATCAATGGGCTCTAAATGAGGGAGGAATAAAAGAAAAGGAGGGCTGGTGGAAGCTCCCAGACCAAAGACTCTTTGTCCCCAGCAATATAGCAGTCCAGCTGGTAAAACATCACAAGACAGCTCATTTAGGAAAAACTGTGCTGGAGAGCTTACTGAGCTACTACAGTTTCATTCCCAAGCTCCCAAGCCTGTGTGCCCAGATCAGTGCTAGATGTGACTGGTGCACAAAACAATGCCAGCCAGGGGCCAAGACCCAACCCAGGGGTGCAGACAGTTGGGACACTGCCCTCTGAAGATCTAGAAGTGGACTTTACTGAAGCCAAGCCCTAGAGGGGCTGTAAGTGTTTACTTCCGGTAGTCTGCACCTACTCGGGATGGACTGAAGCATACCCCATGCACACTAAACGGGCACAAGAAGTGACCAAGGCCCTACTAAGACACAGGCTGCCTGAGATACGGGTTTCCTCTCTCCACAGGGTCCGACACTGGGCCAGCTTTTGTGTCTGAGATAATCCAAACTTTATTCAGGACACTGGGAATCAAATGGAAGCTTCACATTGCTTACAGGTCACAGAGCTCAGAGAAAGTTGAACGCATGAATCAGACCCTCAAGACTTCACTAGCTAAACTCTGTCAGTAGACCCAGTTATCTTGGGTCAACATGCTACCCCTAGCCTTACTCTGAGTTCAATGCACCCGAGGTCCTCAGGCTATTCTCCCTTTGAGCTCTTACATGGGAGAACACCCCCAGTGATAGGAAAATTCAAGGGAGACCTCCTATAACTAGCTGACTTGGAGATGTCCTGACACCTCCAGGCCCTGGGAACAGTCTTCCACCATATCTCCCGAGAAATCTTAGAAAGGACACTCATTCCTTTGGGCAGTTGGGTTTATCCCTATCAGCCAGGAGATGAGGTATGGGTTAAAGACTGGAAAAAGGAACCACGTTAGCCAGTTTGGACAGGCCCTCACACGGTTGTCCTGGCAACCCCTACTGCTGTTAAAGTTACAGGCGTCATACCTTGGATCCACCACACCAGAGTCAAGAAGGCAGCAGCTTTCTTTGATGAGGACACTTGGAAAACAGTTTGGGGCCCAAAAAACCCCCTAAGGTCTGGTTCCAAAAACAATGGCCCTCACCCACGAAGGATGCTGACTGCTCTAGTCACTCCAGAAGCTGACTAGTCAATGCACAGCAGAAGCTTGATGATTCTTCAACTTTCCTCCAGCCACACTCCGGCAGCTGGCTGGTCAATGCACAGCAGAAGCTTGAGGATCTGGCTGTCAAAATATCAGTTGGTTTTTACTGTCGACCCTGATTGGTATTACTGCTGTGCTCTTCGCTATAGGACTAGCTTCAGTAGCACCCCAGGACTGGGATTTGAGTCAGAAGCTGCGGTTAGCTGTTATCTCACCGTAGTGGGATGCCTCATTCTTATTAGATGTCTCTTATGATAGATTCTCCCTACTAACAAAATCGCTCACAGTATAGCTGAACCCCCTTCATGATAGGCTCAGTTGATACAGCCATGACAGCCCAAAGATGGGGAGAAAACCTTTTGCTAGTGTTCAGTTATCTGTTATGTGCAGGCTGCTTTGCAGGCTTTTGGTGTCCCTTGCTGTTACCGATGGTGACGTTCCTTATCCATCATGTACCTGTCAACATTACAGCCAACTCTTGGAAAATCGCTTACTTAACCATAATCTAGAACAATGGATAGACAGTCAGTCCTATAGGCCAATCACCTACTGCCTTCATAACCATGCGATGTACATCCAGGAGCCTGGGTGCCAACAATGTTTTCAAGTTATGCCCACCAATGCCGCGACCTTTCCCCACCAGAGGATCTAAACCCCAGGCAGTATCCCGACACCATTACATTGTCATCATGCCCCTGTGCCTCCGTCTACCCCCAAATGCCATGCAGATGTTACAATCCAGAACAGGTGTCTGTCTGCCAAATAAGTGGAAAAACCTACTAGCCAGTGACAATAATGCAGACAAACAAAATCATGGACCAACTCTACCCTAAAAAATCAGGCTCTGCCTACTGGCAGTATGACCCAGGTTACAGGGTTAATTCCCCCTTAAGCCCTCATTGTACCAGGTTCTCAGGGCAACTCATCACCTTCTTAATGACACCAACCCCCAGCTGGCCAGGGGTTGCTGGCTTTGCTTATCCTTAGGAGCTCCATGGTACTTAATTATGCTGGTATCATTGAATAATGCAACAGCCATGGGAACTCCTATAGATCACCCTTACAAGGGTCAGTCTTAAGGACAATTGAGTTAACTCAAAAGGCTCCAAAATGCTTTACAAATGATGGAAGAACTGAACTTACAGGTGATTTAACCAGGGATGAATGTATTCAAACACTAAAAGGTGAGTGGCCCACTCATCCTCCCACAAACACAATATGGTGCCACCCCCATCAAGGCCTTTTCTTTCTTTGTGGGACAGATGCTTACTTATGTCTACCAGTCAACTGGATGGTTATCTGCACCTTAGCTTTCCTCACTCCCCAAATGAATACTGTCCCTAACAACCAGACTCTCACTGTACCTCTGGCAGCACATACATGGTCAAAAAGAGCCATCCAATTTATTCCCCTACTATTCGGTCTGGGAATTATGGCTAGGATAGGTATGGGAATAGGAGGAATTGCTTCATCAACCACCTTCATACGCTATCCAAGGACTTCACAGACAACATTGAGAGGGTAGTTAAATCTTCAGTGGCCTTACAGGACCAACTAAATTCCCTGGTTGAGGGGATTTAACAGAATAGGAAAGGGCTAGGCCTACTGACAGCTGAAAGGGAGGACTCTGCCTCTTCTTGAACAAAGAATGTTGCTTTTATGTAAACCAATCAGGAGGAGTCAGGGACAAGGCTCAACAGCTAAGGGAACAAATCGCAAAAAGGAGAGAGGAACTAGCAAATTCCTGGGGTAATTGGAACAATATCTGGATCTGGGCATTGTGGCTTCTCCCTTTAACTGGTCCTCTCTTAAAGTTCTTCGCAGTGCTCTTGTTTGGTCCTTGTATTCTCAATGCTATTACCCAGTTCATAACCTCTCAAATTGAATCCATAAACTTATGAATGGTAATAGCTCAATATAGCCCCTAAATCATGGGGAGCTCTGACTATCCTACCAAAACATGGGAAGATGCTTTCTACAATGAGTGATAGAAGCATCAAGAGGGTGGAGTGAAGAGGAAAAGTTACATTTTTACATACCCTCCTGCTCCTTCTGTCTCTGTAACTCAGCTTGCTCCTTGCAAAGTCTGGATCACATAGGTCATGTAGTCTCAGAAAGTGGGGACTCACAATACTAGGAACTGGAGTTTATCTCACTCACTCTTGTCTTGCTCTTTGCAATTGCCCAGCCCCAGCAAGCCCACTTAATCATGCCAGTCCATGTATAAAAACTCTGTAACCCTTTGTTGGAGGCTCCAAGTTTGGAGTGTTAACTCCTCTGGGCCTGCCCAGCGTAATAAACCTGAGTTCTCCAAGTGCAGAGCTTGGTTTCTCAAGTACTGGTTTCTGCAAATGATCTTTCATTTCAATTCAGAAGATGAAGGCAAAATGCCTCAGGAACACATAATCTGGAAGGCTTTTTAGGCCTCACAATTTGAGAAAGCACCCAACTAAGTCTTTAGAGGCTAATCAGGAAATTGTGTGCACTAAAAATGGTTTTACCCTTTATGCTCATGTGGTGAAATGGAGATGTAATTAAAGGTATTTAAGTCATAAGTGAATGGTAACAACAGCTGAGTGACAACTAATGTGGTATAAAATCTAGCAAACAGCCTTTTCTTTTCCCTGAATTTCAGTTGCCCTAAGGCATGTCTCACTTCACAGTCAGAGCAGAACATCTGAAAAACAAATCTTGGCTGAAGTCTACCTGCACATGTTCCCAGGAATTTAACACTTGTTAGATACACAGGGAAGTTTCTTTTTATCCAGTTCAGTCACTCAGTCCTGTCCGACTCTTTGCGACCCCATAGACTGCAGCACACCAGGCTTCCCTGTCCATCACCAACTCCTGGATCTTGCTCAAATTCATGTCCATTGAGTTGGTGATGTCATCCAATCGTCTCATCCTCTGTCATCCCCTTCTCCGCCTGCATTCAACCTTCCCCAGCATCAGGGTCTTTTCCAATGAGTCAGTTCATCACATCGGGTGGCCAAAGTATTGGAGTTTCAGCTTCAGCAATCAGTCCTTCCAATGAATATTTAGGATTGATTTCCTATAGGATTGACTGATTTGATCTCCTTGAAGTCTAAGGGACTCTCAAGAGTCTTCTCCAACACCGCAGTTCTTTTCATTAGTAAACTAATATCTTCAACATATAATGTGTCATATCACAGATCTAAAATGCCTATCAATGTATCAGGGACAAGTCTTTCTTCAAACATCTCTTCCTCCAAAATTGTATGTCTATTATCTAAAAACATTTTGGCTTCCAAGTTGACTTAATCACTCTGATAATATATGGAACTCTACTCAATGCTATGTGGCAGCCTGAATAGGAGAGGGTTTGGGGAAGAATGGATACAAGTATATTTATGGCTAAGTCCCTTTGCTGTTCATCTGAAACCACAACATTGTTAATTGGCTATATCCCAATACGAAATAAAAAGTTTAAATTTTAGGGGAAAAAAAGAAACAATCTTATTGGTTTTTAAAATAACTTCTAATTGACTTTTTTATTAAAATATATAGTTACACTTATTAGTCTGGATAGCACAGAAGGTTTTAGAGATTTGGTTCATCCATTTGTTTATTCACCCAAAAATACTTTTAAATGTCTCATAGAGGCTAGACACCATTCTAGGCTTTGGAGATTTAAAATCGATCCAACATAGTTCTGTCCCCTTAGGAAGTTAACTGTTTAGTCAAACAGACAAAACAAGGAAATGGGGAGTTATAGTAGGTTAAATGCTAAGATCATTATAAACCCAAGGTGAAGACGAAGAACAAGTATTCCAGGTAGGACTTAAGACAGTTTTCCAGGAAAAGGGGGAACTTGAGCTAAATCTTACAGAACAGGTAAAGCAGAGAAATGTGATAGAAATTCTCTTTGTGAATACAGTGCCTCTGCTGCCTGAAGATGTTTGAGATGCTCTCTCTCATCATCTATCACAATGCTCAACCTTTTATTGCATACCCTGTCCTCTGCCTTGAGATTCCCATTGATGGCAGCCATAGCACCATGTTTCCACCCAAAGCATAAGGGTGATAAAACTCATGGCCACTGTTGTTTTTTGTTCTCACCAAATTCAAACTTATTAATTGAGGGGAAGCTAAGAATACACAGACTGCTACCAAAGTAACTACACATATTGAAAAGAATAGTGTTTTGTCACTGTTAATGTATTACTAATGGTTGAAAAGTTAAGACTAACCGTGTACCATTTAAGTGGCGCTAGTGATAGAGAACCCGCCTGCCAATGCAAGAGACATAAGAGATGTGGGTTCTGTCCCTGGGTCTGGAAGATCCTGGGAGAAGGAAATGGCAACCCACTCCAGTATTCTCACCTGGGGAATCCCGTGGACAGAAACCTGGCGGGTTACAGCCCATGGGGTTGCAAAGAGTTGCATGTGACTGAAGCGACGCAGCACAGCACACGGACCCTTAAATCAGTTATATATTAAGATAAAATCTGTCATGCAGAGCAACTTCTTGTGGATAAATTCCAAATTTATATAGCAAGTCAGTATTAAAAACTCAATTATTTGCTTCTAATATTAAAACTATTTGACTGAAACCAAAATTTTTGAGTATAGAGAGCATATTTTTTCCAAGAAATTTAACATCATCATTACTTTTACCCTGAATTTGGTCCCTATTATGCCTGAAATCCTTTGAAGAGATCTTTGAGCTTTCTAAACATTATTTTCTAGATATTAGTGGACCCTTGTTTAATCAATATGGGTGATAGAATAACATACTTTTACTCGTCTAGGGAGCATTTCTTTCTCTTCAGAGAACGACAGTAATGTATGTTTCTGCTTAAAAATTCATAATGCTAACACAGACTCACACAAAATAATATCTCTTTCCTTCACTCATCTATTGAAAAATCTAATTGTAACCATTAGCAGTCTTCAGAATAAGTAATAGTTTTTCCTCTATTATTTATCTGAAAACATTGAGTAATTAATACCCATAGCCAGGCTTGCAGAATTCATGTATATTGGTGCTTTGCTTTACCTCACATTAATGTCATAAATTTATATCTACTACTTGCCCTGAAGCAATATCAGTGATGATACTTGTTATTTGTTCAGTGGGAAAATCTAATCACTGTCAAGGTAGTCCATGTTATAAATTAAGAGTCAAAGCAGATATGTTCAAGAAAGGAAGATTAACTCCACCCAAAAAACTGAAGCAAACTCATCATGTTTATAAGAAAACATGGTTTATTCTATATATTTCAAGATGCCTTAGGCAATTATAAATGACAAATGAAACACAAAAGGTAAAAGATGAGAGAAAATAATCGGTAATAGGACAAATAGGGAATACATGATTAACATATTTGCTTTTCTTGTCTTGTTTAGAACCAAAAGGGAATCAATGGATTCTAGTAAATACCACCTATACTGTATATAAGTAGCATTCAGTTCAGTTCAGTTGCTCAGTCATGCCCAGTTCTTTGTGACCCCATGGACTGCAGCACGCCAGGCCTCCCTGCCCATCACCAGCTCCTGGGGTTTACTCGAACTCATGTTCGTTGAGTCGGTGATGCCATCCGACCATCCTCTGCTGGGCCCTTCTCCTTCTGCCTTCAATCTTTCCCAGCATGAAGGTCTTTTCAAATAAGTCAGTTCTTTGCATGAGGTGGCCAAAGTATTGGAGTTTCAGCTTCGGTATCAGTCCTTTCAATGAATATTAAGAACCGATTTCCTTTAGGATGGACTGGTTGGATTCCTTGCAGTCCAAAGGACTCTCAAGAGTCTTCTCCAACACAACAGTTCAAACGCAACAACTCTTCAGTGCTCAGCTTTCTTTATAGTCCAACTCTCACATCCATAAATGACTAAGGGAAAATCCATAACTTTGACTAGAAGGACCTTTGCTGGTAAAGTAATGTAGCTGCTTTTTAATATGCTGTCTAGTTGGTCATAACTTTTCTTCCAAAGAGTAAGCGTCTTTTAATTTCATGGCTGCAGTCACCATCTGCAGTGATTTTGGAGCTACCCCAAAAACAGTTGGTCACTGATTCCATTGTTTCCCTTCTATTTGACATGAAGTGAGGGAACAGATGCTATGATCTTAGTTTCCTGAATGCTGAGTTTTAAGCCATCTTTTTCACTCTCCTCTTTCACTTTCATCAAGAGGCTTTTTAGTTCTTCTTCACTTTCTGCCATAAGGGTGCTGTTAGCTGCATATCTGAGGTTATTGATATTTCTCCCGGCAATCTTGATTCCAGCCTGTGCTTCCTCCAGACCAGCATTTCTCATGATGTACTCTGCATATAAGTTAAATAAGCATGGTGACAATATACAGCCTTGACACACTCCTTTTCCTATTTGGAACCAGTCTGTTGTTCCATGTCCAGTTCTAACTGTTGCTTCCTGACCTGCATACAGATTTCTCAAGAGGCAGGTCAGGTGGTCTGGTATTCCCATCTCTTGAAGAATTCTCCAGTTTGTTGTGATCCACACAGTGAAAGGCTTTGTCATAGTCAATGAAGCAGAAGTAGGTGTTTTTCTGGAACTCTCTAGCTTTTTCGATGATCCAACAGATGTTGGCAATTTTATCTCTGGTTCCTCTGCCTTTTCTAAATCCAGCTTGAACATCTGGAAGCTCATGGATCACGGACTGCTGAAGCCTGGCTTGGAGAATTTTGAGCATTACTTTACTAGCATGTAAGATGAGTGCAACTGTTTGGGAGTTTGAGCATTCTTTGAGCATTTCTTCAGGATTGGAATGAAAACTGACCTTTTCCAGTCCTGTGGCCACAACTGAATTTTCCAAATTTGCTGGCATATTGAATTCAGCACTTTCACAGCATCATCTTTTAGGATTTGAAATAGCTCAACTGGAACTCCATCACCTCCACTAGCTTTGCTCACAGTGATGCTTCCTAAGACTCACTTGACTTCACATTCTAGGATGTCTGGCTCTAGGTGAGTGATCATACCATCGTGATTATCTGGGTCATGAAGATCTTTGTTTATAGTTCTTCTGTGTATTCTTGCCACCTCTTTTTAATATCTTCTGCTTCTGTTAGGTCCATATTATTTCTGTCCTTTATTTTGGCAACTTTGCATGAAATGTTCCCTTTTCTTGAACAGATCTGTAGTCTCTCCCATTCTATTATTTTCCTCTATTTCTTTGCATTGATCACTAAGGAAGGCTTTCTTATCTCTCCTTGCTATTCTTTGGAACTCTGCATTCAAATGAGTATATCTTTCAGTTTCTCCTTTGCCTTTTGCTTCTCTTCTTTTCAGAGCTATTTGTAAGGCCTCCTCAGACAGCCATTTTGCTTTCTTGCATTTCTTTTTCTTGGGGACGGTCTTGATCACTGCCTCCTGTACAATGTCACGAACCTCCATCCATAGTTCTTCAGGAACTCTGTCTGTCACATCTAACCCTTTGAATCTATTTCTCACTTCTACTGCATAATTGTAAGGGGTTTGATTTAGGTCATACCTGAATGGTGTAGAGGTTTTCCCTACTTTCTTCAATTTAAGTCTGAATTTGGCAATAAGGAGTTCATGATCTGAGCCACAGTCAGCTCCTGGTCTTGTTTTTGCTGACTGTATATAGCTTTTCCATCTTTGGCTGCAAAGAATATAATCAACCTGATTTGGTATTGACCATCTGGTGATGTCCATGTGTAGAGTCTTCTCTTGTGTTGCTGGAAGAGGGTGTTTGCTATGACCAGTGCATTCTCTTGGCAAAACTCTATTAGCCTTTGCCCTGCTTTATTCTGTATTCCAAGGCAAAATTTGCCTGTTACTCCAGGTGTTTCTTGACTTCCTACTTTTGCATTCTAGTCCCTTATAATGAAAGGACATATTTTTTAGGTGTTAGTTCTAGAAGGTCTGGTAGGTCTTCATAGAACCATTCAACTTCAGCTTCTTCAGCATTACTGGTCAGAGCATAGACTTGGATTACTGTGATACCGAATGGTTTGCCTTGGAAATGAACAGAGATCATTCTGTCGCTTTTGAGACTGCATCCAAGTACTGCATTTTGGACTCATTTGTTGACTATGATGATTACTCCATTTCTTCTAAGGGATTCTTGCCCACAGTAGTAGATATACTGGTCATCTGAGTTAAATTCACCCATTTCCGTCCATTTTAGTTCAGATTCCTAAAATGTTAGCGCCTTCACTCTTGCCATCTCCTGTTTGACCACTTCCAATTTGCCTTGATTCATAGACCTAACATTCCAGGTTCCTATGCAATACTGCTCTTTATAGCATTGGACCTTGCTTCCATCACCAGTCATATCCACAGCTATGTGCTGTTTTTGCTTTGGCTCCGTCTCTTCATTCTTTCTAGTTATTTCCCTACTGATCTCCAGTAGCAGATTGGGCACCTACTGACCTGGGGAGTTCATCTTTCAGTGTCCTATCTTTTTGTCTATTCACACTGTTCATGGGGTTCTTAAGGCAGGAATACTGAAGTGGTTTGCCATTCCATTCTCTAGTGGACCATGTTTTGTCAGAACTCTCCACCATGACCCTGTCTCCACCATGTCTTGGGTGGCTCATAGTTTCATTGAGTTAGACAAGGCCATGGTCCATGTGATCAGATTGGTTAGTTTTCTGTGTCTGTGGTTTTCAGTCTGTCTGCCCTCTGATGGAGAAGGATAACAGGCTTATGGAAGCTTCCTGATGGGAGAGAGTGACTGAGGGGGAAGCTGGGTTTTAATTAGAAGCAAGTACAAATGTAGTGTTATCTTATAAAGACTGGTATTTTACTCATTGATACAATGATAATGACAACATACACCTAGAAATGTTTTTTGTTACCATAAATGATATGATGTGGATAAACCACTTGTACAATAATTATTTTTTATTAAATATCATTGATATATGACTCTTAAAGAAGTAATTAAATTAAATTTCATTAATATGTGTTTTAATTATGAAAGAGTTATTAGAATAACTGAGTATAAAAACCTAAAATAAAATATGAATGGTTACAATTCTTATTTGTAGTCACAGATAAACTATGAGAAAGATCTGATAAAGTAAATAGGAAAGAGGAAAGTGAGTCCCTTCCAACAAATGGTGCTGACACAACTGGATATCAACATGTAAAAGGATGAAATTGGACTTATTCTTCACAACACACTCAAACTTAAAATATTTATGAAATCTTAGAAGAATTATAAAAAAGTACATCTTCATGGCCTTGAATTAATCAAAACACTCTTATTATGACACCAAAACCAAAAGTGACAAATGAAAAAGTATACAAATGGGACTTTTTAAAATGAAAAACTTCTGTTTCAAACAATACCATCAAAAAAGTGAAAAAATGAATTATTTATCTAATAAGGGATTTTCATCTAGATTTAATAAATCTTAAATTCAGTGAAAAAAGATAAATAGTCCAATTTAAAAATGGGGAAAGTATTTATAATAGCCAGGACATGGAAGCAACCTAGATGCCCATCAGCAGACGAATGGATGAGGAAGCTGTGGTACATATACACAATGGAATATTACTCAGCCGTTAAAAAGAATTCATTTGAATTAGTTCTAATGAGATGGATGAAACTGGAGCCCATTATGCAGAGTGAAGTAAGCCAGAAAGATAAAGAACATTACAGCATACTAACACATATATATGGAATTTAGAAAGATGGTAATGATAACCCTATATGCAAAACAGAAAAAGAGACACAGATGTACAGAACAGAGTTTTGGACTCTGTGGGAGAAGGTGAGGGTGGGATGTTTCGAGAGAACAGCATGTATACTATCTATAGTGAAACAGATCACCAGCCCAGGTGGGATGCATGAGACAAGTGCTCGGGCCTGGTGCAATGGGAAGACCCAGAGGAATCGGGTGGAGAGGGAGGTGGGAGGGGGGATCGGGATGGGAAATACATGTAAATCCATGGCTGATTCATGTCAATGTATGACAAAACCCACTAAAATATAGTAAAGTAATTAGTCTCCAACTAATAAAAATAAATGAAAAAAAAAAATAAAAATGGGGAAAGTATTTAAATAGACACTTCCCCACAAAAGATACACAAATGGCCAAAAAGCACATGAGAATATGCTCAAAATTACTGGCCATCAGGGAATGGCAAATCAACACTCCAATTAGATACCACTTCATACTCACCAGGATGGATATTATCAAAAAGAGAGACAATGAAATGTACTGGAAAGAAATGTGAAGTAATTGGAACCCTGGTACTCTTCTGTGGAATATGAAATGATACAGCCACTTTAGAAAACAGTCCAACAATTTTTCCAAAGTTTGACATAAAGTTAATGCATGATGAAGCAATTTTACTCTTAGGGACATTACAGTAAATAAATTAAGATATATGTCCATGCAAAAATCTGTATAGGAATGTGTATAGAAGCATTATTGGTAATATCTGAACTGTGGAAACAATACAAAATTCAAGAATGAATAAATGAAATATGATGTATTCACATGATAGAATATTATTTAGCTATAACAAATCTAAAGTACTGCTACAGACTAAAACAGGAATGAACCTTGAAAGTATTATGTTAATGAAAGAAGCCAGACAGAGAGAGCCATAAAATGCACTCTTCCATTTAGATGAACTTTTCAGACTAGGGAAATAGAGATGCAAATATATTAATGGATGTCTAGATCTTAGGGAAGGGGCTTTAGGAGAAAATGGGAAAAGACTTCTAAAGGTTGCCAAGTTTTATTTTTGTAGTGGTGGTGAAAATGATGCTAGTATTTACATAACTCTGTGAATATATAGTAAAAGCTATAGATTTGTACACTTTAAGTGGGTTAATTATAGATATACGTGAATTACAGCTCAATAAAGCTATTCTATTCAGATTTTTTTAAGAGTGAGCCAGGAGGCACTACTGAGGAAACTCAGCTACAGATGTTTCTGTGTTATATTTCTCCTGGAATGAGCTGAGATCAGTAAAAATACAAACGGTTAGATATCATTAAAACAACATGAACCAGCTAGTGGGAGTTTGCTATTATGATGCAGGGAGCACAAACCTGGTGCTCTGTGACAACCTAGAGGGGTGGGATTTGGTGGGAAGTGGGAGAGAGTTTAAGAGGAAGGGGACATGTGTATGCCTATAGCCGATTCACGTTGATGTACGGCAGAAATAAAGAAAGGGATGGCAGAGGATGAGATGGTTGGATGGCATCACTGACTCGATGGACATGAGTTTGAGCAAGCTCCAGGAGTTGGTGATGAACAGGGAAACCTAGTGCGCTGCAGTCCATGGGGTTGCAAATAACTGAGTCAGACACGACTGAGTGACTGAACACAATGTTTTAAAGCAATTATCCTTCAATTAAAAGTAAATAAAAAAAAAACCAAGATGAACCAAAGGAGAATATATCATGTATTCTTATTCCTTTACTTTAAAAACATCTCAATCTGGGAAATAATTTTTAACTACAGTCTGAGATGGAAATAGTTTGTGAAAACAATAAAGACTTCCAGAAATAGGAATGAGAACTGAAAACAGTAGTTTCATCAAAAAGAGTTAAGACTAAATTAATAACTCTAAGTCCTCAGCAGACTTGTCAAAACTCAGTGACATCTAGAGTTTCTTTGGGGGTGCATAAAGCCTCTCTGTTGATAAATAAGTCAGGTTTCAGATTCAGAAAGGTACTTCTGATTTTAAAGTGGATAAATCAAGTACACCATTAGATATACAGGTCTGGGTTTCAAAGAGCAGTACTGGGCTAGAGATATACATTTGAGAGGCAATAGAATATAACTAGAATTTAAAACCAAGAGGATGGATGAGACTATGAAGGGAGTATATATAAATGTATCAATACAGTGGGTAGAGTATAAATAAGCATATTTTGTATAAGTGGCAGGTAATATAATCAATATAATCTATGATGTACTATAATTATATATTTGGGTGTTTCTTACTACTGAGTTTCACAGGAAACAAAGTTCATGGTATTTTAGTTCAGGCCCAGAGTGATTATTGACAATTTACTAAATAGGAAAGTGAAGAGGAAATATCACAATAGAAAATAATATCAAAGCAAAGACTCTGAGAGATAAGAGTTAATCAATTCAGGATTTATACCTTGCAGGCTGGCCCCCCCTGACCAATTGGCTATTGCTCAGTTACTAAGGCAATCTGTTCTGGTGAACTCCAAGTCTTACCCCACACCTAAAAGGCAAGGAGACAGTCTCTACTTCCCTAAAAACAAATGCTGATATGAAAAATCCTGATTTCAATATCAAATATCACATAGCTGAAATTATAAATATTGGACCCCAAGCTCAGTATTTCACTAGGGGAAGAGCTCAAGTGTATCCATCCACCCAACTGGGTGAAGCAAACTGGAACCAGGCTTTTTGGGGAGTAAATGGGTACACGAGGTTATGAAGAGACTTGCATTACTTGTATTACTTTGGGTAGATTTTTACATTTTGTACACTGTGGATGTATTATCCAATTTTTTGTTAAAAGTGAATAATACTTTCTGTATCTTTAACAATAAAAAGCATTACTACCACTATGTTTAGTTAAAGAGATTTTCTCATGAGTTAAGAGCAACTTGAAACATCATTTTGTTCACTAATTAAGTATTGACCACTTAGTATACATTATTAATCTGAGTCTCTCCAACATCTCAACTACTAATTCCATTAGGCACTCTCACAAGTAACTTTATCCATTTCTTCTGATAGTTATAAAATCAGTTTCAACTCTTCATAGATTAATTTGAAAACTTGGAGCCTGAGTTGAAAAATGAAACCATATTTATTAGGTTAATATCATCTTTGCTGAGGTGGATTTTGTGTCTGCTTTAGAAGCTCTATACCTTTTAAAAAACATAAACGAGATTTAATAAATGAAAAAGGAAATGTAAATGTTTGTTACATATTACTTGTTTTCTCCTTATAGTATTTCCTTTTTTAATTTAATTTTTATCTTATTAGTTGGTTAACAATGCTGTATTAGTTTCACATGTACAGAAAAGTGATTGCTATATATATATCTCCATTTTTATAATTCCTTTCCCATATGAGCTGTTACAGAGTATTGAGTAGAGTTCCCTGTATTATACACTAGATTGTACACATACACAGATTATACACTAGATTGTTATTGATTACCTATTTTATATACAGTAGTGTGCGTCTGTTGATCCTAAACTCCTAGGTTACCTCCCCCCTACCTTTCTCCTTTGGTAACCATAACATTTTTTTCAAAGTCTGTGAGTTTGTTTCTGTTTTGTAAACACACTTTTGTCACTTTTTTTAGATACCACATGTAAGTGATATCATATATATTTGTCTTTGTCTAACTTACTTCACTTTGTATTATAATCTCTGTCCATCCATGTTGCTGTAAATGACTTTCTTTGTTTTACAGTATTTTCTAATAATTTATTTGCATTATGTACATTCTGCTTTGATTCACAATTACAATTTGAAAAATTCATTTTTCAAGCTAGTTGTATGAGATTATACTATTCATTATTTTTAATCACGCTTCTCCTCCTGGGTACTAAGTAAATGACTTTTTTCCTTGTCTAAAGTCTATGAAATAAAGTTTTTTTGTCAATCTATAATTAATGCCTATTGTTAACAAATCTGAAAGGTACACAGGCCATGAGGTTTGTAAACAGTGGGCCACCAGTCTCTTGACCAACCATTAGAGGGAGACCACACTGGCTATATGTACAGCAAATATACCCAAATGTAAAAAGAAAACAATACTATTCGGTCAGTGGTATTTCAACAAGTCTGGATGTATGCTAGGGTATAGGGAAGCAGCAATGTGTTTCTTTCCTAGATAAGGAACATCATTGCAACCATTTGCCAGGCACTATCATGCCTCCTCTAACATGAGCTAAATGCTTTACACAACATCTATGAGACAAATTTCATTTTTATCCCCATTCTCTTCTGAAAAAGTTCCCAAGGTCATACATAACTGGGTGTTTGACAGAACCAATATTTAAACCCTCAGCTGTCTGACCTCAGAGGATATGCTTTTAAACACTGTCCTGGGCAGCCTCCTATCAAAGTATAGGGTTAAGGAAGGTCGTCAGGAATATTCTAGGTCAGCATACTCCGATTTGGAATAGTTCTCTAAATATCCCAATTTATAAATATTTGTAAGGCAAGAAGAGGTGAATGGACATTTTTCCAGGCAGCACCACAATGGCAAGCAGATGTGCACCATAGTTCTTTTAAGGTCAAAATTATTTATATGTGAGCACAGTTCTCACTGATCATAAATAATTATAGATTTTTTAAAAATCTATACTGTGCTATTTTGTTGTATTAGGTATGTGCTCACTATAGTGAGGAATCCAAATGCATAGGATTTATTTCCTCTTCGGTGATCTTTGCCCTACCTATATCTTCAGCTGTGAGCAAACAGCTGCATATGAATTTTTATCAGATAATGTGTTCATATCCATAAGACATTTCCCCAGCACTTTTATTGACATATCTTGGCTTAATCCACATATTTGCTCAGGAAAAAAAATGTGCTCAAATCCCTAAAATAAAATTGTCTAGAAAATAACATTATTTGTAAGCATAACTTGACAGTTCCACCTTCACATCCCATTAAGGTGTCCATGGTGCAATATATTTTAAGATAGCCTTTGGTTTATCTTTACATTTACAAAATAAATGAAAATTCCAGGAGTTTACTAGTACAGAAAAGCTGTGAATGTATAATATTTCTGTTTCTGTGGAATTTTCTCACCAGCCATATTTGGTTATACCCCTTTCATTTGCTGTACTAAGTAAACCACTTCCCAAGACAGTTGATTGCTGAATTAAAATCTGAGAAGGGAAGGAAATAAATTTGCACAGCGTTTGTTCAACAATATATTCAGTAGTGTACCATAAGACATTATGAGTTAAAGTAACACTGTAGAATGCTAGCAACAAAGAATTTAGAGCAGACTCATAGGGAACTCATAATCATAAAGTCATCCTTAGACAAGAATAATAAAACCCAGTTACTGTAAACAGACTGAGTCCTCAATAACATGGGATAAATCACATGGTGAAAAATGGAAAAAGCAAACTACAGACATCATTTGAGCACGGGAGAGAGAAATCATCAAACAATGAGGTAATAGAAATGTCACAACACTGGAGCCAGTGTTCATTACAACTTCTCTCAGTGCCATTCACTTCCTTTAAAGGTCAAAGAAACTTCAGGAATGATGAAACACTAGTTTCATTTCCTTTTTTCTGCTATTTTTTTTTTTTTTTCTGTAAAAGTCTTACCTGAGATCTGACTTGAAAGCTGCAGTAGCAGACCCTACTTTGGAAACGAAAGTGAATATATTTCCTCCTAAACTGATAAGACTATTTTTTTTTTTTATTGAGGTGTAATTGACATTCAACAGGTTTTCGTGGTGGCTCAGTCAGTGAAAAATCTGCCTGCAGTGCTATAGACTTGGGTTCAATCTCTGGGTTGGGAAGATCCCCTGGAGGAAGAAACACCAACCCACTCCAGTATTCTTGTATGGAATATTCCATAGACAGTGGAGACTAGTGGACTACAGTCCATGGGTGGATTCTTTGCCTTCTGAGCCACCAGGGAAGCCTTAAAGTAGATGCACAGAATCAGACATGACTGACTGACTAATACTTTCACTTCACCCCACTGACATTCACCATCAGGTGTCTAACATAATGATTTAATGTTTCAATATGACCCAGAGAAGTCTCTTGAGAGTCCCTTGGACTGTAAGGAGATCAAACCAGTCAATCCTAAAGGAAACCAGTCCTGAATATTCATTGGAAGGACTGATGCTGAAGCTCCAATACTTTGACCACCTGACACAAAGAGTTGACTGATTAGAAAACACCCTGATGCTGGGAAAGATTGAAAGCAGCAGGGAGAAGGGGACAATAGAGGACGAGATGGTTGGATGGCATCACCAACTCGATGGACATGAGTTTGAGCAAGCTCCAGGAGATGGTGAAGGACAGGGAAGCCTGGTGTGCTGCAGTCCATGGGGTTGCAAAGAGTCAGACATGACTGAGTGACTGAACAAGAAGAAAGGGAAAGAAGAATCCATACATAAACAAACAGGTTCATAAAAATTCACTGAAGAAGTATTATGAGAAATTCTGCAGTAATTCAAAGGCAGAATTCTCACTCTTAGACCTCATAGAAGGTAGAAAATGGAATGCTGGGACACTGACTTTGTATAGAAACCACGGATGATGTTCCCTGGCTAGTACGTAAAATCAACTGTCTCTGGCCTTGTCAAATTAGTGCATGTTTCTTATTTTCGGGAATTCCTATTTGCTTTCCACTTTTATGAGTGCCCTATATTAGGAACGATGACTAATATAAATACAATAATGGGAAAGTCTGGGAAAATTAGATCTGAGGTCAAGAGCTTTTTTTAGAGGCAAAAGTGATCAACCTGAACCACCAAGGATTTGGGTAAAAGTTGAAGAAATTAATTCAAGTTTCTGTTTTATAATTAAAGAAATATAATATTTGATTAAATCTGTGTGTGATATTTCTGACCTGGGTTAGACTTCGCTGGTGGCTCAGATGGTAAAGAACCTGTCTGCAGTGCATGAGACTTGGCTTTGATCCCTGGGATAGGAAGATCCCCTGGAGAAGGAAATGGCAACCCACTTCAGTATTCTTGTCTGGGAAATCCCATGGACAGAAGAGCCTGGCAGACTACAGTCCATGAGGTCTCAAAGAATTGGACATAACTGAGCAACTAATATTTTCACTTTCAGACTCCCAAGAGGCCATCAAGAGGCATATAGATCCAATGAAACTGATGGAAAGGTAAAATAGGTAGTCAGTTGCCAAAATCCACTACTACCAGTTTTTGACCATTTGGTAGATTCTATCCAATTAACCAATTTTAAGTCTCATATGTATTATCACATTCCACATCTGTCTACAAATTAGTTATGTATAAGCCTGATATTACTGTTTAGTTGCTAAGTTGTGTCTGACTGTTTTGCAACCCTACAAACTGTAGCCCATTAGGCTCCTCTGTCCATGGGATTTCCCAGGCAAGAATACTGGAGTGGATTGCCATTTCCTTCTCCAGGGGCTTTTCCCAACCCAGTGATTGTACCTCCTTGGCAGGTAGATTCTTTACCCCTAAACCACCTGTTAAGACTCCAAAATATTACAGCTCAACCAAGACAGGTTTTTTCTTTTTTCTTTTTTTAATCCCACAAAAGAATCCAGAGGAAATGAGTAATCCAGGGCAGGTAAGCAAGTGTGCTCCACAAATATATCCAGAGACTCAGGTTGGCCCTGTCATTCTTATTAGGTATCTTTCTATTTTTTCTCTCAAGGCCTAAGATCACTGACTGATCCAATCTTTATAATTTTCTACATTAGAAGGGCAAAAGAGGGAACTGAAGGAAAATCAGCATTCATTCCCCTGACAATAGTACATATCACTTCTATTTGCATGTCACAGTCAAAGGGCCACACCAAATTGCAAAGGAAGCTGGAAAATTAAATGTCAAGACATAGAACCCTAAAACTTCCTGTGCGTATATGTGCATTTGTGTATACGTGTATATCTGAGTCTCTGAAGAATTCTGTTTCAGTAAAGGGAAAAAGGAAGTAGTAGAGAGAAATAATGAACCATCTCTGTCACATATTATTTTCTCAAAGTGGAAGCTGAATGTTAAAATTCGAAGTGAATTTAGTCATATCTTAGAAGTAGACTTCATATGTTTTCCAACAGATTACAGCCTGTATATATTCTGAGGTTACAAAAAAAGAGCCAGTTTCTCAGAAAATTTCCCTGTGCCAGTTGAGATTAAGGAAAATGAAGTATGGTGTTCAGTAATATAATAGTGAATCATATAAAATGGCAGTAAAAATAAACCAAGGACCATATTTTTGCACCCCTTATGATTCTATTTCATGTTCTAAATGATCTTATGATTTCTTGAAAATTATTTTTTTGGTCAACTTACTGTGTCATTTATTACTTCAGCTCTGTCAAATTCACAAAATTAAAGATCACTTAATGCTGAAGCATTTATTTATTTTAGATTTGAAAATTATTTAACAGTTTAACAGACATTACTGTGTTCTGGAAGATAACATGATGGAATGGACTGTAGTCTTCAGTTTCCATACAGTATGTCACTTTTCAGATTGGTTCCTTTTACTCAGTGAATATGCATTTACATTTCCATCATGTATTTTCATGGCTATATAGCTTATTTTCTTTTCATCATCTTCTACTGTCCAGATTTACCACAATTTATTTATCCATTCACTCATGAAGTTATTTTCACGTATTGACAATTATGAATCTTGGTTGCTTCAGAGTTTAGGCAATACAAATAATGCTGACATAAACATCAATATGCAGGTTTCTGTTGGGACATAAGATTTCAGCTATTTGGGGAAAATATCAAGGAATATAACTACTGAATCATGTGACACAAATATTTTTAGTTTTGTAAGAAAGAGCCAAACTGTTCTCCAAAGTGATTGTAATATTTTGCATCCCTGCATTCATGCGTGCTAAGTCACTTCAGTTGTGTCTGACTCTTTGTGATCTGGTAACCTGTAGCCCACCAGGCTTCTGTGTCCATGGGCTTTTCCACACAAGAACACTGGAGTTGGCTGTCATGCCTGCCAGGAGATCTTTCTGAACTAGGGATGGAACCCGAGTCTCTTATGTCTCCTGCATTAGCAGGTGGGTTCTTTACCACTACCACCACCTATTCCTACCAGCAATGAATAAGAGTTCCAGAGTCCCCCCATCCTTTTCAGCACTTGTTATTGTCGGTGTTTTGCCACTCCAATAGATGCACAGAGGCATCACATTATTGTTTAACCATATGAGTTGAGCATAGTTTCATATGCTTATTTGTCATTTGTATATCTTCTTTGTAAGCTATCTATTAAGGTCTTCTTTGGCCTGATTTAAATTGGTTGTTCATCGTCCTGTCATTCAATTTTAAGAGTTTCATGTATCTTTTGAAAAATAATCCTTTATCAGATATGCATTTTATAAATATTTTCTCTTAGATGTGGCTGTCTTCTCATTCCCTTAATAGCATCTTTCACAGAGAAGAAATTTTTAATTTTAGTCAATTCCAAACATTCAGTTATTTCTATCATAGGTCTTGCCTTTGATATCATATCTAAAACGTCACAGCCAAACCCAAGGTCATCTAGATTTTATTCTACATGCTATTTGCTAGGAGTTTTATAGTTTGGCATATAGTCTTACATTTGTAAGATGTAAGATGGTGGAGTAGAAGGACCTGCCCTCATCTTCTGTGAGAACTTCAAAACTGCAACTCACTGCTAAACCACCACCAACAGGAGAATGTTGGATCCCACCAAGAAAAAGATACCCCACATCCAAGGCCAAAGGAGAAGCCCAACAAGATGGTAGGAGGGGAAAAAAACACATTTAGAATCAAACCCCATACCCACCAGAGATGCTTAGAAGGCTCAAACAAAACCTTGTGCGCACCAGGACCCAGAGACTCCAAAGAGACTGAGCCAGACCTGCCTTTTTGTTTTGAGTGTCTCCTGCAGAGGCATGGGTCAGCAGTGGCCTGCCATGGGGACTGGGGCTTTGGCTGCAGAAGACCTGGGAGGCACCGCATGTGGCATAAGTCCTCTTGGAGGAGGTCGCCATTAACCCCACCATAGAACCACAAAGCAGATAACGCACAAACTGGAGAATAATTATATCAAAGAAGTTCTTGCACTGTTACAAAAGAAAGCAGCAGTGATCCCACAAGAGACTAAACCAGACTTGCCTGTGAGTGTCCAGGAGTCTCCAACAGAGGTGTGGTTTGACATGGCCTGCTGCAGGGCCAGGGGCACTGAATACAACAGTGCAGGCATTAATCCTTTTGAAGGAGGTCTATCATACTATGGGCTTCCCTGGTGGCTCAGATGGTAGTGTCTGCCTGCAATGCGGGAGAACTGGGTTCAATCCCTGGATCGGGAAGATCCCCGGAAAAGGAAATGGCAACCCACTCCAGTACTCTTGCCTGGAAAATTCCATGGACAGGGGAGCCTGGTAGGCTACAGTCCATGGGGTCACAAAGAGTTGGACAGGACTGAGTGACTTCACTTTTCTTTCTTTCACCATACCCTAGTTTGGCCTCAGGCCAAACAACAGGGAGGGAACACATCAATAGAAAATTGGATTAAAGATTTACTGAGAACAGCCCTGCCCATCAGAACAAGATCCAGACTCCCTCACAGTGGTCCCTCCCATCAGGAAGCTTCTACAAGCCTTTTATCCTTATCCATAAGAGGGCAGAAAAAAAGAAAACAATCACAGAAAACTAACCAAACTGGATCAAAGCCTTGTCTAACACAATGAAACTCTGAGCCATGTCATGTAGGGTCACCTAAGATGGACAGGTCATGGTGGAGAGCTCTAACTAAACGTGGTCCACTGGAGAAGGAAATGACAAACCACTTCAGTATTCTTGCCTAGAGAACTCATGTAGAGCATGAAAAGGCAAAAAGATATGACACTGAAAGATGAACTTTCCAGATTGGTTGGGCTTCCCTTATAGGTCAGTTGGTAAAGAATCTGCCGACAATGCAGGAGTGAAAGTGAAGTCACTCAGTCTTGTCCGACTCTTTGCGACCCCATGGACTGTAGCCTACTAGGCTCCTCCGTCCATGGGATTTTCCAGGCAAGAGTACTAGAGTGGGTTACCATTTCCTTCTCCAGGGCATCTTCCCGACCCAGGGATAGAACCTGGGTCTCCCGCATTGTAGGCAGATGCTTTTATCATCTGAGCCACCAGAGAAGCCCCAACAATGCAGGAGATCTGGGTTCAATTCCTGGGTTGGGAAGATCCCCTGGAGAAGGAAATGGCAATCCACTCCAGTATGCTTGCCTGGAGAATCCCATGGACTGTAGCCTGCCAGACTCATCTGTCCATGAGGTCGCAAGAGTCGGACACGACTTAGCAACTAAACCACCACCACCACCACCAGGTTGGTTTGTGTCCAATATGCTACTGGAGAAAAGAGGAGAAATAACTCCAGAAACAGTAAAGAGACAGAGCCAAAGGGAAAACAACGTCCATTTGTTGATGTGACTGGTGATGGAAGCAAAGTCCAATGCTGTAAAGAACAATATTGCTTAGGAACCTGGAATATTAGGTCCATGAATCAAGGTAAACTGGAAATCGTCAAACAGGAGATGGCAAAAGCGAACATCAGCATTTTAGGAATCAGTGAACTAAAATGGACTGGAATGGGCTAATCTAATTCAGATGGCCATTACATCTACTACTGTGAGCAAGAATCCCTTAGATGCAATGGAGTAGCCATTATAGTCAACAAAAGACTGCAAAATGTAGAACTTGAGTGCAATCTCAAAAACGACAGAATGATCTCAATCTTCATTTCCAAGGCAAACAATTCAATATCACAATAATCTAAAGTCTATGCCCCAACCACTAATGCCAAAGAAGCTGAAGTTGAATGGTTCTATGAAGACTTACAAGACTTTCTAGAACTAACACCAAAAAAAAAAAAAAAAAGATGTCCTTTTTATCAAAGGGGACTGGAATGCAAAAGTAGGAAGTAAGAGATACCTGGAGTAACAGTCAGGTTTGGCCTTGGAGTACAAAATGAAGAAGGGCAAAGGCTAATAGAGTTTTGCAAAGAGAATGCACTGGGTCATAACAAACACCCTCTTCCAATAACACAAGAGAAGACTCTACACATGGACATCACCAGATAGTCAATACCAAAATCAGATTGATTATATTCTTTGCAGCCGAAGATGGTGAAACTCTTTACAGTCAGCAAAAACAAGACCAGGAGCTGACTGTGGCTCAGATCATGAACTCCTTATTGCCAAATTCAGACTTAAATTGAAGAAAGTAGGGAAAACCACTAGACCATTCAGGTATGACCTAAATCAAATCCCTTACGATTATACAGTGGAAGTGAGAAATAGATTCAAGGGATTAGATTTGATAGACAGAGTGCCTGATGAACTATGGACAGAGGTTTGTGATATTGTACAGGAAGTTGTGATAAAACCACCCCCAAGAAAAAGAAACATAAAAAGGAAAATGGCTGTCTGAGGAGTCCTTAGAAATAGCTGAAAAAAGAAGAGGAATCAAAGGCAAAAAAGAAAAGGCAAGATATACTCATTTGAATGCAGAATTCCAAAGAATAGCAAGGAGAGATCAAAAAGCCTTTCTAAGTGATTAATGTAAAGAAATAGAGCAAAATAATAGAATGGGAGAGACTAGAGATCTCTTCAAGAAAATTAGACACACCAAGGGAACATGTCATACAAAGATGGACACAATAAAGGACAGAAATTATATGGACCTAGCAGAAGCAGAATATATTAAGAACGGGTATCAAGAATACGCAGAACTATACAAAAATGGTCATAATGACCTGGATAACCACAATGGTGTGGTCACTCACCTAGAGCCAGACATCCTGGATGTGAAATCATGTGGACCTTTGGAAGCATCATGACAAACCTAGACAATGTATTAAAAAGCAGAGACATCACTTTGCCAACAGAGGTCCATATAGTCAAAACTGGTTTTGCCAGTATTCTTGTATGGACATGAGAGTTGGTCATTTTTTAATTTATCAGTTGACAAAAATTTCAGTTGTTTTAAGACTTTTATATTATGGATGAAACCACTATTAAAAAATTACATACTGTGTTTTGTGTGGCAAGAGTGAAATAACCACACAATGAGTTAGTTCATGGTTAATTTTATATGAAACTGCTGATTTATGTTCCAAAGTGACTATACCATTCCACATTTCCACCAAAAATATATAATGAGATTTCCACTCATTTCCATCTCAACAACACCTGTTCACACTAGTTCTTTAAACTGTGGCCAGTCTAATGGGTATATATAATATTTCATCGTGGTTTAATTTACATTCTCAGTAAATAATGATGTTAAGCATACTTTTATCAACTTATTTGTCAATGTGATGCAAATATATTCTTATAATCTCTATCACATTTTCACACTTCTAACCATGACTTTAGAAATTTTTTGATTAAGTATAATTTATTTATTTTATGGTTTATGCTTGTGTTCTATGTAAAAACTTTTTTCTAAAATAAAACTCTGATTAGTTTCAAGGTGACTTTTGTACCATATGAGATAAATTTGAAAACTGTTTTTATGATAAAATTTTTTTATCACAGAATTCCAAGTATTGCAGCATTTGTTTGAAAGACTATCTTTTCCAAATGATATCTCCATGGCACTTTATTCAAACTCAATTACCATCTGTATGTTGGCTTTTTTTCTGAACTTTATTTCATTGAAGCTTGGCTATTTCTATAAAATAGTCTGCTAAAATTTTTATTAGAAATACATTATATCTGTAGATCAGTTTGTATCAATAGTAAGTGTTCCAATCCATAAACATGGAATGTTTCTACACTTTATTTAAATTTTCCTTAATTTTTATGGTCAATTTTTATACTTTTTACTGCACTGGTATTGCAAATTTGTTTTTATTTATCTGTAAATGTTTATTGTTGATAACTTTATAAATGATACTTAATTTCAATTTCCAAATATTTATACATAGTATATATTGACCATCTATTGTACAATGTTGCTAAACTCACTTATAAATATGAGTAGTTTTAAATAGATTCTTCCATATACTCCGTACAGATTAGCATATTATTACTAATCTGCTTTTTAGTATTTATTTTTCTTCTACTACCTTATTGCACTGGCTGGAACTTGTAGTAAAACATTGGCTCTAACTGATAAAATCAATACTATAGTCTCAGTTTTGATCTTGGAGGAAAAGCATTTTTCAGTATTTAGTATGATGCTGACTATAGGTTTATATTATATGAAATGTATCAGGTTGAGAAAATGTCATTTTTTATTATGAGTTTTTATTATGAGTTTTATTTATTATTTATTATGAGGTTTTATTATCAGTGCTCTTTAAAATCTGCCTAATGCCTTTTCTACATCTATTTAAATGCTTACATCAATTTCTATTCTGTTGATGAGGTGAATTATGTTAATTAAAATTTTGAATGTTAAACCAATATTACATTTTAGGGATAAACATTACTTGATGCACTATCAATGCATTATCTTTTTTGTATATTTTTGGATTTGACATGCTAGTATCTTAATATGGAGTATTTCATCTTTTGATGGAAATTTGTTACAGTATTCTTGGCTTGTAATACCTCTGTTTGCTTCTAATTTTTGTTCCTTGCCACTTTGTTATTTAAATGTAGAGTACTGTATCTTAATTGATCCTAGTATCTATCATACTATCATGCTCAAATTATACCAGGTAGATATATATCATACCCTTTTTTCCCCCAGGATCCCATTGAAATTCCACATGGTATTCATTCACCATACCTTCTTGACTGTGACAGTTTCTCTGACTTTATTTTTGATGACCTTGATAGTTTTGAGGATTACAAGTCAGATTTTTGTTAAAAAAAAAGAAAGAAAAGAAAAACCTCTCAATAGATATTTTTCTGATATTTTACTGATGATTCAACTGGGTTTATGGGTTTTGTGAGAAAGACCACAGAAGTAAAATACCATTTTTCTCCCAAATATCGAGGTTACACACACTATCAACACGACTTATCCTTGCTAGTATTGACCTTAGTCACTTGGCTGATGCAGGGTTTGTCAGATGTCTCCACTGTATTTTTTTTCTCCCTTTCCACACTAAACTCTGTGGAAGAAATCCACTTTGTGCAACCAGCACTTAAGAAATGAGGGGTTCCACCTTCTTGAGATGAAGTATCTAATAAATTATTTTGAATTCATCTACAAGGGAAATGTGGTATTTATTTACTTAACTTGTTCAGTCATTTATTTGCATCAATATGAACTCATAAATATTTCATATTTTGGATTATAATCTTATCCTACATTAGATCAAATTTTTCCTGCTTTGGCCATTGAAATTGCTGTTGGTTGAGTATCTGTTTAATAAAACCACATAATTGCTGAATTTTTGTTTTTACCACTTTCTTACCTTTTGACACCATAAAGTCCTCTAGGCTTATTGTATATTTCCTGACCCAGTCCCAGAATTAGTATTTAATGCTAAATGTAGCATTTATTGATAGAGTGGGGTAGACCTTGATCTTTTCAATAAAAATCAATAATAATGTGTATAAACTATATTGTATAACTTTTATTATCTAATTTCAAGTACAATAAATTAAAAAGTATTTCTAACAAAATTTACAAAAGTATTCTTTCAAACTTCAAATTTATGTAATATTGCTTTGATGAACTAAAGGCAGTCTGTGCTGCGCCAAGTCACTTCAGTCGTGGTCTACCCTTTGTGACCCCATGGACCACAGCCCGCCAGGCTCCTCTGTCCATGGGATTCTCCAGGCGATTCTGGAGGGGTTGCCATTGTCTCCTCCAGGGTATCTTCCCAAAGCAGGGATCTAACCTCCTCTGAGGTCTCCTGCATTGGAGGGTGGGTTCTTTACCACTGGTGTCACCTAGACATTTAGAAAATGAAACCCACCTGTGAAAATTCAGATTAACTCAAGATGCCAAACAGCTAGATTGTTACTTAGTACTTCCCGTTCCCTATTACAAGTTCATGGCTCTAGAAAGTTCTTTTACACAAGAAAGCCAGTTCTTTATACATACTACTGTTAGAGCTTTTCAGAAGTATATTTTAAATAAATGTATAGGTTTATAGGATTTTTTACATAACATGGTATGACATAATGTGGATCATATTTTGAAATTTAAAATTCCATTCTATGTTCTCCTCATATCAAGAGAAAATCATGATGTACAAGTTGAAGGATTAAACATGAAAATAACACATTCCAAAGTGAATATTTCTAGAGAAAAATTGTCCGTGTAACAGGCCATAAGTGGAGTCCCTCAAAAATCATTACATTGTCCTAATACATTTGACTTTCAGATTTTATTTTCTAGTGGTCTCTTCAGGATCTTGGTCATTACTGAGTATGATATATCAGTCTTGGAGCTCTTTTGTCAAAGCCGGTAAAAGTTAGAATCTAAGTAAATATGTCACATTAAAGCTAATTACTTGAAATTTATCATTAGTAAATGGCCTGTTACACTTTCTATCATTTGTAGGCAATCAGAAAATATTGAAACTAAATAAAATGCATGCACAATGACTCTAGGGAAGAATTTAATGTTTACCAATATAAAAGTTATAAAATATGTAAGACAGGAAGCTGAAAGTGGTGTTTTATATTTCTCAAATTAGCATTATGACATAAGAAAATGAAACTCTTGTGCCTATTTGCAGAACAATCACAAACATTTTTCTCCCTTTTAGGAGAACTAAAACTTTTGGGGTGTACCCATGGAAGTCTTTCCCCTTCACCTTGCACTCAAATACTTTTCATCCTTAAACCTAGGCATCATATTCAAAACCTTTTCAGAAGCACATAGTATGAGGGCTTTTACCTTGCCAACAAGGACAGTTTACGGAGGAATTTTCAATGCAATTTGCCTCTTCCATTAAAAAGCAATCTCTTAAATTCCAATCAGGTCAGAATAAAATACCTTTATTCATCTAATATATATTTGTTCATGTACTTGTTCAAATTCTGCAACAGGGCTTCTTGTTGAGGCTGTGACCAAGCCTCTCTTGAAAGTATTTCATTCATCACATTTCAGAATCCAAATGAAGCTAGTCTGTCAATCTTAACTTACACAAAGTATAATTAGACACATTTTGGATTTCCCTTCTTACTTTTATTGGGATACTGCATATCTTGCCCCAAAAGAAAGGTTATTATCAGATCTACTTTTCTCCGGCTATGATGAGCAGTTAGCCAGCAGTTATGCTCTTAATTGTGATATAATTTATACATAATTTTATTTCAGAGTGCCTTCTTCTTAATTTGAAGCAAGTTTAGTCCCTGCCACTTTTTTATCTGAATGTAAGGAGATTATGTATCTTAACTGAGCCTAATATCTATCATGCAAACACACTTTAAAGCTCATGTCAAAACTATGAAATACAGGATTTTTTTTTGCAATGTCAAAACCATCCAATGTAGTTTTTTTTTGTTTTTTTTTTTAAAGAAAAGCTGAATTAGTGAATTGTTTGATACAGTGGCATCAGATTCTCCTAATGCATAAACTCCTCTCCTGGATTACATGTCTCAATTCTGGAATCTGTACTAGCATATTTCATAAGTCATTAAGTGAATAGAAGCAATGACATTTATTAAGTAATCCAGCAGCAATCAGTAAAATAAAGAATACAGTACTGTAAAGAGATACCAGAAGACTGCTTAAACATTGAGAGCATTTGCCTAATGCAATGAATAATCCCAAGGTCATTTTTCAGCTATGTCTTCCACTGTGAATGATGTGAAATAACCTTCCTAGTAGACTGGTATCCAATTATATGCTTCTAGCTATTTCTAGTGGAAATTCAAAAGTGAAAAGTCAAATTAAGTAGTCATGTTCTTATCCAAGGCCTACCTTTTCATTTTTAGATTAACAATAAAAGCCCATATATAACCTGCAATCCATAATTAACAATGTATTACAAAATTTCCATATGCTTAATAGTATATAGCATAATGCCTATCCTTTAAAGTCATAGAGAAAAATATAAATTTTAAAGAGGGAAAAGGGAAGGCCATTTAATAGTTAAACAATAGCCTTCACATGGAAAACCTAATTAAATTGGAATTATTTAAACTAGAGAATAATCGACTGCAAGGTGACTTACTATTGAATATAGAAAGTATAATTATGAGGAGAATGCCAACTTGTTCTTCATTCACCAAGAAAAAAATTAGAAATGTGTTAAATATGACAATTCCTCCTTCCATTCTAGCCCCCTCCCCCACTTCTATCCCCATCTTCTCTGTATGGATCAAACAATTTAAATTGAAAATAGGACGACAACATTTCAGGGTATGCATATCTAATCTTTCCAACACTGTAGTGAACATGTTTGCTTCTATGTTAACACAAGATAGCATGTAGTAAATGTCTTAAGTGTTTCAAAAGAAAAAACTGGCCATTTTACTTATTCTTCAAATACAGTCCTACATTTTGAAATACAGAATATTAAAATGACTGTTAAAAAATGCAACAGTGTTTGGGGAGTGTGAAATGAATAAATCATGTTAAAGAAAGGGAAAGAGAGATAATGAAAGAGAGATTTTTTGAGGTAGATACTTTTTAGACGTACTTATTGAGCAAAGAAAGAGACAAAAACACTGGCAAAGCAGTTTCCTGCAGTTACAGGGAAAAGAAAAGGGGGCTTCCCTGGTGGTCCAGTGGTTAAGAGTCGGCCTTGAAAGGCAAGGGACACCAGTTTGATACCTGGTCTGAGAATATCCAACATGGCAACTAAGCCCGTTGGCCACAACTACTGAAGCCCACTAAAAAGCCACCACCACGAGAAGCCCGTGCACCACGACAAAGAATAGGCCCTGTTCTCTGCAACTAGAGAAACTGCACGGCAACAAAGACCCGGCGCAGCCAAAAATAAACAAATAAATTGATTGATTAAAATACCCTTAAGTGCTTCCTTAAGAAGAAAAAGAAAAGAAAAGCACTGCAGGGGTGGCAAAGGCATTATATTTTTCTATCATTTTTTTCTTCCTACTTTCTGCCAACAATCATTCAGTAACAAATATAATAAAAATAGAATGAAACTTAAATGGTTTATGTCCAGTGGGAGTCACAGAATTTGGGAGGCCTCCTAGAGTGTTTTGAGTTTATATCTAGGTGAAACAAAATAGGCTGGAAGGTTGACATGGACTACAATTTAAGTTTTTCTCTGTCTATCCCTACACATATGGCATGATTGATTACAAGGCAGATTTACAGGTAGCAATTTATTAGTATTAAGATCATTTGTATTCTTATTCCAAACATACCGTGTTTTAATCCAAATATACCTTGAAAATGTGTTAAAATGTTATCTCTAATAAATGCCTTCTTAGTCTATTAAAACAGACATGGTCCTGCCACTTGATGCCAGTAATGGGTTGACAAAAGGCTACAACATCCAATATAAGAGCTAATACATTTCTATCCAAATGCCTGGCTCCATTCAAAGGTAACTGACAGAAGCTCTTTGACAATGATGAATTGAATCAAAACGTTGCCTGAAGATTGCTTTACAAACTGTAATTCTTTACATTTCTGCCAGATTACCCTCAATGTACCCCTTAGTTTTCTCTTACAAATCAATTTTTTCTCATCTTCCCCCAAAAAATCATGAAGACTGATTACTGACATAAAGTGCCCTGGGGACCTAGTTGAGTCAATTATTATAGTGCCTGTCAACAAATATTTGGCCTTAACTGTAGTAATAACGGAAACCTACATAACAGCTTAATATGGATACTACTGTAAAAAGTTACTTCTAAAATTTTTTTTTAAATTGGGGTATAGTTGCTTTACAGTGTTGTGTTAATGTCTGCAGTACAACAAAGTGAGTCAGCTATGCTGCTGCTAAGTCGCTTCAGTCATGTCCGACTCTGTTCGACCCCATAGACGGCAGCCCACCAGGCTCCCTCGTCCCTGGGATTCTCCAGGCAAGAACACTGGAGTGGGTTGCCATTTCCTTCTCCAATGCATGAAAGTGAAAAGTGAAAGTGAAGTCGCTCAGTCGTCTCCGACTCTTCGCGACCCCATGGACTGTGGCCTACCAGGCTCCCCCGTCCATGGGATTTTCCAGGCAAGAGTACTGGAGTGGGGTGCCATTGCCTTTGTATACACAAAGGCCCTCCCTCTAGGACCTCCATCCCACCCCTCTAGGTCAACACAGAGCACCAAGCTGAGCTCCCTGCACTATTGATCAGTGGATTATTGCACTTATGACTAGATTATGGGAGAAAGGGGAGTGAAGAGAAGATTCCTCATTATATTATAGAAAGCATTAGAAACCATATAATGGTCACATAGAAAAGCCATGAACAAACCCAGAGTGAATTCCACGGAGCTTGTCATATTTGCTCAATCCAAAAAATGGAGGAAAGTTTCATAACTTTAAAATAACGACTTCCACATAACGAACTTTGCTGTGGAAAAATCCTGCATATATTCATCATATACTCAAGAGGCTGTAAAAGAAGTGCTTTCCTGACTCAAAATGAGTGACAGTCTTGCTAGAATTTTGGCCGAAATTATTTTCTCCTATCTTTATGAACAACTTCTACATGACTTCAATTCTTTTAATGAGTAGTGCAAAAAAATGTCAAATACTGAAAGGAAAAGAAACACATTTATGTATTGTTAGCTTGGCAATGAATTCAGAGCCTCATGGCAAAAATATTACAACTTAAATCCATCTTACAAAAGCCAAACTAGATTTTTCAGAAAAGGAATTGAAATATCTGATTGCGCATTCACACAAGCAATCAGCTAGCCAAAGAAAGACAGTAAAAAAGACATTTCCTAATGTCCGACAGCATTCTGTTTCCAGGGATGTGTTCCAGGTCTTAGGTCATGATAATCAAGCTGGCTGTGTAGTCCCTGAACTCCTAACTCCATATTACCTCTTCCCTGTCAGTATTTAAGTTGAAAACACACCTGCCTAAATGCCTAAAGCTTAGAGCTAAATGCCTGCACAATACAGCTAAATGGGCTGAATGCAACCCAACATAGAACCTTCCAAACATGTGCGTGAAATGCACTGAGAGAAGCATTTTTATGTAAAAATGACAGAAAATGTAATCGAAGAGAAAACCTAGTCTAACAAAGCCACAGCCAGATGGTGTCCTTTATTGGGGGCCAGCTCATATTTCTGAGCTTTTGAAAATGTCACAGCTTATTGCTGCTCAATTTTAGATTTACATCCTAAATTTGGGGAAAACCCTTCTCATGTGAATATTATGATCTCTTTCACATTTGTCTTGTAATTTACCATTTAGAAAATGCTTTAAATTTTTTGAAGCAATTTTTTCACACAATTTTGTACAGACAATATATGGTCAACATAGAAAAACAGGATGCAATGTGAAAAAACTTAAAAATTAAAAGTAAAATTGTATTGAGGATTCTATTGTTGGTATCTTGCTTTATAAGATTTTTTTTTTACTGTGTACCTAAATAAGTTTATGTTAGAGAGTATACAAAATTAAGTTTGACTATATGCAGATTTGTAAATCTTCTTGCTAAATTAAAATTGCACTGTGACAACTTTATCTACCTATCATGCTAGCTATGTTCAAATTAACATTTAAAATAGTTGATTACTCTTTCATTTTACAATCATTAAATATTAAGTATAATAATCTTAAAATGAAATAGTGCAGGAGACCTGGGTTTGATCCCTGGGTTGGGAAGATCCCCTGGAGAAGGGTATAGCAACCCATTGCAGTATTTTTGCCTGGAGAATCCCTTGACAGAGGGGCCTGGTGGGCTACAGTCCATAGGGTCACAAAGAGTCAAACACAACTGAAGCGACTTAGCACACATGCATATTATAACTAGGATAATATTGCGGGCTGTTTTTTGGCTTTGGTTTTTCTATTTCTAATAATGCTGCACCAAGTATTCTTAACCTTTAATTTGTATTCTTATTAAAATGTTTGCTTAAATTTCTAGAAGTAGATCCACCAGGCCAAAGTATATTTGTAAGTATAATGACACACTACCAATCATCTAAAAATTCCTCATTCAAAGATCAAAACAGGTTGTAAAAGTCTCATGTCCAAGTCTTTCTGTCTACAGACTATAGTCGTCAGGCTCATCTGTCCACGGAATTCTCCAGGCTAGAATACTGGAGTGGGTAGCCCTTCCCTTCTCCAGGGGATCTTCCCGACCCAGGGATCGAACCCAGGTCTTCTGCTTTGCAGGCAGTTTCTTTACCATCTGAGCCACCGGGGAAGCCACCTAAGTGCTACAAAACCTCAAAAACATATGATCCAACAATTCCACTAATGGGTATGTATCTGAAGAAATTGAAAACATTATTTTAAAAAGAGGAATGTACCCCAATGCTCATAAAAGCATTATTTGCAATAACCAAGATATGTAAGGGCTTCCCTGGTGGCTCAGTGGTAAAGAATCCACCTGCCAATGTAGAAGATGCAGGTTTGATCCCTGGGTCAGGAAGATCCCCTGGAGAAGAAAATGGCTACCCACTTCAGTATTCCTGCCTGGAAAACCCCATGGACGGAGGAGCCTGGCAGGCTACAGTCCATGGGGTCACAAAAGAGTCAGGCAAGACTTAGAGACTAAACAATAAGATATGGAAGCAACCTAAATGCCCATCAACAGATAAATGAATAATAAAAATGTGTCACTCATATATATAAATATACACATACACACAAACATACACATATATATATACACACACAACGAAATTATTAGCCCTAAAGAGAAAAATATTCTGCCATTTGCAACTATGTGGATAGACTTAGAAGGTAATATGCCTAATGGAATGAGTCAGAAGACAAATACTGTATGTCATCACTTAAATGCAGAACCTAGAATAAAACAAACAAAAAACAAAAAGGATATAGACTCATAAATAAAGAGAATAAACTAGTGGTTACTAGTGGAAGAGAGTTGGAGAGAGAAGCAAAATAGTGGTATGGTGTTAAGAAATACAAACTGCTGCTGCTGCTGCTAAGTCGCTTCAGTCATGTCCGACTCTGTGTGACCCCATAGACGGCAGCCCACCAGGCTCCCCTGTCCCTGGGATTCTCCAGGCAAGAACACTGGAGTGGGTTGCCATTTCCTTCTCCAGTGCATGAAAGTGAAAAGTGAAAGTAAGTCGCTCAGTCGTGTCCGACTCTTCGCGACCCCAGGGACTGCAGCCCACCAGGCTCCTCCGTCCATGTGATTTTCCAAGCAAGAGTACTGGAGTGGGGTGCCATTGCCTTCTCCGAGATACAAACTACTATGTATAAAATAAGTAACCAACAAGGATACATATTGTATAGAACAGAGAAATATTGTTTTGTAATACCTTTAATTGGAGTATAATCTATAAAAATATGAAAACTATGTTATACACAACTGTGTTGTACCTCTTAATTACACATGATTTTTATTTTAAAAATAAGTAAATTTATAAAATTTAAAATAAAACAAAAATCTTAACCAGTCAATCAGTAGATCCCATTGTAATTAGATAAGCATGCTTAAGCTGTAATTCTAAATAAGCATTACTATGAAAGTATTAGCCATCTGCCCACGACACTTCACTTGGGAAATCTTGGCTTCCTGAATCTATTGTACCTCTTTAAATCTGCTGTTTCCTTCAGCCCACGGTTTCCTGGTAGTTGCAATTTCTGTCTAGGATTAAAACATGATGCATGAGAGAGGAGGAACAGCATTACACTATACAGACTACCAAAGAGTACTTGATGATATCTTATCCAGTTTAGTAGAGCCCCTGCATCTTGGAATCAAAGGGCTGACTCTGTACAAGGTGTGAAGCTTTATTCTAATTTTTTGTTATAGAAAGTAAGATCAAACTCAAGCCTGGTAATGATTTTCTCAGTCCAAAACTATTTCATAATTATTTTTTTCTTTTACCGATTGTATTTCCTTTTCATTTGATTATGCTATTTTGAAATTTTCTCTTTTAATGTATCTTCAAGAAACTTTTTTGGGGAAAGTATAAGCTGCAACCAAAAAACTACTTTTAATTGAGAGTCCTGTTGCTTCACTATGAAGATATCAAAACTTATTTTGAACATGGAGCAGGGATACACCCTTACTATGCAGGTATGAAAACTGAAGGCCAAAGTGATTCAATGCATTTTATAAGATGAAACAACTGGAAATTGGCGGAGTGTGATTACAGATCAAGTATTTAGTTTTCATTATAACCATTTTCCAATCTTACAAGTGATAAAAATTTGAAATGATGTATATTGTTAGTAACAACTGTAATAACATATAGCAAGAGGACAGCAGTAAGGGACTATTGGAATTAAGTGATATTGTAAGTTTCTCTAGTCCTTCATGGTGAGGAAATTGACAAAAATCTATTATGTAGTCAAGACTGAGATTTGAGATATACAGTCAAAATATAAGAAGCAAACTATTCCACGTGTGCCATTAAAAGAGGTAGGGAGTATGCAAATGAGTAGTTCTAAGAAGTAATGCAATTAAATAAAAATTATATTTCCAGGTCAGAGTGGAAACAAATTTACAGTCTCTGATCTATTTGTCTTTAAAGATTAAAAAAAAAAATCAAACACTTTATATTAGCATCTTTGAGTAAGAACACCAGCCGCCTTTTTGTTATAGAAGTAAACTTAAGTAATTATAGCATTGATGATGGTAGACGAAGGAAGAGAGCTGGCTTGTAGAG
The DNA here is from genome assembly GCF_019320065.1 of Cervus canadensis. Lineage (NCBI taxonomy): Eukaryota > Metazoa > Chordata > Mammalia > Artiodactyla > Cervidae > Cervus > Cervus canadensis. The sequence continues at coordinate 43,225,536 of NC_057405.1, forward strand.
TTTTCTACAATACGAAGCAGAGAAATAATCAGGTGGCATCTAAGAGCAAGGACTATCTACATATATCTTAAATGTCTATTGTCTTTATAAAAAAGAAATAATTTCTTCCATAATCATCGCCATACTACTCTACACTCCCCAATGCAAGATCATCATATTTTGAAGCTATTAGAGTCACATACTGCTACAGAGTGAAATGTAAATTCCAAAAGTTTGTATGTTGGAGCTCTAAGTTTCAATTGTGATGGTGTTTGGAAATGGGGCTTTGAGAGATAAGACAATTAAGTTTCAATAAGATCATGAGAATGAAGCCCTTCTGATGAGATTGGTGCCCTTGTTGGAAGAGAAAGTCACCAGAGCGCTCACTGTCTACCATGTGAGGACGCAGTGAGTTGGTGGGCATCTGGAAGCCAATAAGACGGCCCCACCGGAACCAAACTGCCTGACACTTTTCTTGGACTTCCCAGTCTCCAAAACTATGGGAAAGACATACCTGTATTTAAGTCATCCAAGTCTCTGTTATTTCCAGTTACAACAGCCAGAGAAGACTAACACACATACCCATTCTATCAGTTTCTCATTTACATCATCCATTTAGATACTTTCTAGTCTATCAGGCAGAAATAGAAGTAGGATAGCATATGGTGGTACTTGTAGAAAGGATCTGTAGCTTGTGAGAAGAAACTGTTAAAAACTCTTGATTGATTTTCATACTTTTTTGATTCTCTAGGATGAAAATTACCTCACTCAGCAGTTCTTAGTGGGGATGGCATGGGAGCAAGGCTAGAGATAGGAATAGGAAGAGGGATAGCATTCTCTGAGGTACCTTATTCAAAATGAGTAGGTTCAAAGTAGGATGTGGACATGTATATTTTGAATAAAGTTCTTCAACTCTGGGCTAGAGTTAGGGTAAGGTATATGAGATACACTCTTTAGCACAACATTTAAGGACGCACCAAAAAGTTCAGTAATCAAGATAACTGATTATTAATCATTTCAATATAGTATTTTGCTGAAATATTTTTAAATGCAAAAAATCAGTGATGAAAAAAAAAAATCAAAAATTAAAGCCAGGATGTTACCCTGTACTTGCATGACTGTGTCTCACTCACCTCATCCTGATTCAACCCTGTTCCAATAAAACCTTGATTATAAAAACAGAGGTCACCCATGGGGCATTGCTTCCCAATTTGAATTTTTTAATATTTAAAAATATTGCATTACTTAAATTATACATGAAAGTGTTAGTCACTCAGTTGTGTCTGACTATTTGCAACCCCATGGGCTGTAGCCCAGCAGGCTCCGTGTCCATGTGATTTTCCAGGCTAGAATAATGGAGTGGGTAGCCATTCCCTTTTCCAGGGGATCTCCCCAACCCAGGAATCAAACCTGGGTCTCTTGCAGTGCAGGCAGATTATTTACTGTGTCCAAATATATTTATGCACAAATATTATTTTTTTTTTGACACAAATATTATTTACCTTGATTACTGAGATTTTCTTGACACCCCTTTCAATTTTGCACCCCAGACAAAGTGGCTCTTTTGCTTTAACTTAGTCTCAAACATGGAAAGAACCTACAAGCACTCTATCATTTAAAGAATTAATTCCTAAAACACTTTTAAAAAGAGTAAGAAATAAGCTAGGCAGAGAAAAAACAAATCACAATTTCCGCATGAAACAATTTAGGATCAAGCCTGTAGTTACCAGAAATTAGAGTACATACTGTATGCATCAACTCAGCTTTAGATTTGAGAGTCTTCAGCACTCAAATACATGAAGAAGGGCTCTAAAAGCAACCAAAGCACTCTATTTTTAGCAGGTACTTGATATAAGAAAACATATCCTCTTTCATACATGAATGATTAAACTAGGGTGGAAAATATGAAGAGTCCAATGCAAAAGAAAAGAGTAGCATTATTATTTCAGAAGAGAATCAATATTTTGAAGATAATACAAAAAATATATAAGGATTTTAAAAATACCAGCTCCATGTTTTAAAATTTTCATATATAAATGCCTGTATGAACCAACATTAAAATATCATAAAAAGAAGTAGCTCAGATGAAGGCAATTAACTCAGATGAAGGCTGAGATGAAAGAGCAAGGTAATAAAATAATTTTAAGGACACAAAAATGGAACAGATTAATTTAACCTACTGTAAAAAGAATTTAAAGAGCAGAAATAACTAAGAAAATTAACTTTTTAATATGTGATACAGAGACCAACTTCAAAAGTTATTCCAGATTTTTTTCCAGAGGAAGAAAAATAAACACCAAAATACCAATATTAAGAAAATATAATAAATATGGAAAAAGAGAATTTTCTTTAAATATAGAGATGCAAGTTGATAGTATAATACCAATAAATTTAGTTAAACCAATAAGCAAAATTATGAAAAGGAAACAGCATTATTTTAAAACAAAGGAACTAAACATGAAGCTCAAAATAATTCATAATATACAAAATAGGTGAAAATTAAAACATAGATATATCTTGGTACAGTTTTTGACTTTCAAAAAATGTGTGTGTATATATAATTAATGTATGTGGAACAAAAATAAGGCTGGCTTAAACACAAATATTCAGGAGTTGCTTAAAAAGAATTATAAAATGTTAACTGTGAGATGAAAGAAAAAAAAGAAAAGGCAATAGGTCTAAGATGGAAGATAAATAACACTATTTTCTGTAAGCTAATATATAAGTTTAATGAAATTACAAACAATATCTTAAATGAGATGTTCTGAAATTGATCTAGTAATTTGAAATTCCATAAGAAAGTATAAATGCTTGAGAATGGCTATGAGATTACTTAAAGAGTAAAATAATAAAGCATTCTTGACATACATTCAACATATTTTGAAAATGTAATGATATTTTATAGAAGAGTAAACATTTGGACCAATGATAAAATAAAAGATAATAGGAAATAAGTATAATGGTATATGACAAAGTTTAACACAGTGTTTGTAAAGCAACCACAAGTTTATGTTAAGTTTGTTAAATAGTACATTACTTGTTAAATGTTACTTAAAAATTAGGTGGGCTTCCCTGGTGGCTCAGTTGGTAAAGAATCTGCCTATATAGCAGGAGACCTGGGTTTGATTCCTGGGTCAGGAAGATTTCCTGGAGAAGGGAATGGAAACCCATTCCAGTGTTCTTGCCTGGAGAATCCCATGGACAGAGGAGCCTGACAGGCTATAATCCATGGGTTTGCAGAGAGTTGCATAAACAAATCTATGAAGTTTAATCTAATCTCACAAAATATCCTAAAATCAATGGATTAAAAAAAATAAACAGTTAAGAGTAAAAACTAAAAGGAAATGAAATATGCTTTGTTTCTTGGAGAATAAGTATGTAACAGAGAAATGGGGCTTAAATTCTCACCTAAGAGCAATATTTTCATGTCACTAAGTATCAAAAACATGAAGAGAATTTTTGTAATAATCTTATAATCACTAATTCTCAAATATTTGCATAATTCTGATATTCTGATGCTGTCCTATTTGGTACATACTACCACATGGTATCACAATTCAATAGCTTCTATTCTTGACTTTATTGAAACTGCCAGTTATAATTAAGAAAGGCAAACTCAATGATGATAGTTCTACTCATAATGGTTTAAATCAGATACTCATTTTGTAATTGAATTCACAAATAGTCTAGTTTTGGAAAAACATTTCAGAAAGTCATGTCCTTAGAAAATAAACATTAACACAGAAAAAAGGACCACATGAGCTTCTCAAATATACATTTGGGGCAAGCAAATCAATGTATACACTTAGGTTAATACATGTGCATACATTTGCAGAGAAATCACATTGTGAATAATACTTAACTGTGTGTTAATGTCAAGTGAAAAGATAAGTTCCTTAATTCAACATTTGCTGGTTAAAAGAGGTGGGGATTTTGCTCTGGGTGACATAAATATGTTGATTTCTTCTAATAGTTCAAGAATTTCTAGGTCTCTATATCCTTGCTCAGTCAAATAACTTCCAGACTACATTGGGTGTCCAGTCAATTAGGCAAGATCTTGAGTTGACTAAGGTTTCAGGTCAAAAAATATCCAATTTACTTGGCTCATTTAGTAACACAATAAATAGTTATTGAGCACCTTTTATGTTCCAGCCACTCTTCTAACCTCTGGGAATGAAAAACAAAGGAACAAACAAACAAACAAAAAAGCTTAAGAACAATACACCCTGTCCATGTGGAGATTACTTTCTAAGCATGCATGTGGGTATAAGTGTACTGGGGTGGGGGAACAGAAAATAATATATAGTATATAAGAATGTATTGCTATGGAGAAAAAGCAGAAAAGTGATATGATGTGTGTGTTGTCAGGTGGCAAAAGGTAGGAGATGGAGTGTTACATACTCTGACGAGGGAAGACATTACAGAGAAGGTCACACTTTGGGGAACAGTCCAAAGAGGTGGAGAAACAAGTCCGTAGCTACTTATGGGAGGACTCTGGAGGCAGGAGGAAGAGTAGGTACAAAGGCTCTGAGGCTGAGGTATACCTGACCCTTAAGATTCCTGCAGTGGATTAAGCAAGGGGGAAAACACTAGGATAAGAGGTCTGAGACATTAATGTGTGTGGGAACTGTACCAATTGTGAAGCCTATAGGCCATGGTGAGAGCTTGGCTTTTATTCCGAGATAAAAAGGATTTTTAAAAATTTTAAGAGGAATTTATGCATATATGTTCAGCTCTTTTTTTTGGGGACAAAACCATTTCTGAATAATAAAGGAATCCAAAGATGTAAGTTCTATGTCTCTGCAAATGTTAGTGTTTTTAATTAAGTTTATTTAAAAATCTAGCACAGATCACCACTCAAGCACCATCCATATATACACTTATTTGACCAATTTACATTAAATTTTTCTCAACACAGTAATTCTGTGACCCTCACAGGCATCATCTCCAAATGCTATTCAATCATACAAAAAATTTTTACTGGTGATGAATAAATACATCTAAATAATTGACATTATATATAGTTGTGATATCATAAGCTAGAAGAAACAAATCCATAAATGACTTAACTTTTTTTTTCTTTCAACACAGACTGTAAATTTTTAGCCATATCTCCAGTTTGTCTTATGTTTTCAATGCTTGTTTCGGTTCAGGACATATAATTTCTATTGCCGTCAACAGATACTCTTTTAAAAAAAAAGAAACAGCTTTTTAAAAAACTTTTAAAAAAAACCAGCTGCAATAAAAATGCCATTTGGGCAATTTTTAACCTAATTCATGGTAACATACTATGGCAAAATCACTTGCTTTATATCTATGTATTTGTATTCAAAAATAAGCCTGTAGAAAGTTTAGTCCATATTTCAGTTCATTAAGTTTTTCATCATGAATCCTTCCACATGTCTGTCATAACTCTTAATTTATATACATACATATATGTATACATATATATAGAATGGCACTTTGTATTGTATTTGTTCAACAGGCATTTGTTAACACTATAAATATATAGGAAATCTCTTTACTTCTACTAAGAAATAATCTTTCATTTTCTTGAAACTCATTGCAATTTCTTATGCCTACTTTTAAAGATGGACAAATAGAGAGTCTCTCTCTTTCTCCACTTAAATAAAAGAAGCCAGAAGGATGGTGATGCACAGCAGCTGATACTTGAGCTTGAAATCAGGACAAAGTGGAGCAGAAATGATAAGGACAATCTGGAGTGTGTGCATCCCCTCTAAGAGTGGAGGCTGTTATTTCTTGCCAATTACTATCTTAGGAATGAAAGTTCAGTTTGTCAGATCTTCCAAATTGCCAAAAATGCAAGAGATTTGTATACTTAGGTGAAATCTACCAATTAAAAAATATCTGAATCAATTATTTTCAAAACACTGTTCAGATTAGACAAATTAGGTCTGTAAACTGTGTTTATTTTCTTAGTCACTACTTTGTGATGTCTTCCTTAAAAGTTCCAATATCTACTTGATAAAGTTTACAGTACAAGAAAGTAGAAGATGGGAGAGACAACCTTCAGGAAAAGAAAAAAAAATAAAAACAGCAGACAATTTCTTAGTAGTGAAGAAAAATACAATTCTTAAAACTAGAAGGGCCCGCATTTTAGGAGCGAAAAGAGAAATAATACAAAAACAAAACTCACACTTAAAAACAGAACAAGTATGAAGACAAAATACTAAAAAGCTTCCATAAATAATGGGGAAATAAAAGATTACATTTTTAAAATTACAATTATATGGACCACAAAGCTGCTATTGACAACACTGGAAACAGGAAGACAAAGACCCAAAGCCTAAAATTCTAAGAGAAAACAGCTTTTAAAATAGAATTGTATACCCAGAAAAAGCATTATTTTTAGGTAAGAGGACATAGAAAATTTACCATAAATGTGTTAATTCTAAACAGCAAAGCTTGTGGATATTTTTCAAGAAGAGAAAGAAATGAATCATAGGATGGTAAAGGAATTTGGTGTAGATTTGTAACCAATAATTTGATGTGTAAAAATTTAAGAGGAAAATTTATTTTAATCACAATCTAGTACTTAAAAACAAAGTGAGATTGACAGACACTAAAGAAACAAACAGTTCTTCATATGTTTGAAAAAGACTGTAGTCAAATTTTCCATCATCTTGATACAAATGCAAAATTTAACATGTGCATTAAATATTAAAAAATTATTCAAAGTGAAGAAAAATAAAATACATAATTTCCCCCAAGTAAAAGGATAATGATTTTGCATTTGAAAAAAAATGATAGAGCAGAATAGACCCCTATATCGAATGTGAGAAATAATCTGTAGAAAAGGACAAGTATTCAAAAACAGGGTTGAGATAATTGCCTATCAATTTCTTTAAAAATTAAAATTAAATCCCTGCGCCATCATTTAGAACAAAAATAATTTCAGTTGAATGAAAAACCGACATATTACAAGAACTCTATATACCATAAATATACTGGAATATATTATCAGACAATATGCTTATGAATCTGGAGTAGGAGAGGATTTTAAAATATGAGTATAAAACAGGTATGCAAAAAGACACTTGTACACAAAGAATCACAGCAGAAATATTCATGGTAGCCCAAAACTGGAAAGTAGTCAGATGCTCATCAATGGATGAAGAGAAAAATAAAATGTGATATATTCATGCAATGGAATATTTTTTACCATAAAAGTTTGTGAAGTACTAACATATATACTATAACATGTATGAACCTCAAAAGCATCAGGCTAACAAAAAAAAGGCTAGACACAAAAGACAATTATTTTATGATTATGTTATATAAAACAGGTTGAAGAGGTAAATCCATAGAGGCAGAAAGCAAGTTGGTGATTGCCAGGCACTCAACAGGGGAGGAAAGGAGAGGCTATAAGAGGTACAGGATTTTTTAGGATAATGAAAACGTATGGAACTAGATAGGAGGTGTTAGTTGCACAACATTACAAATATACTAAATAACACTAACTTTTACACTCTGAAATGGTTAATTTCATCTTAGTAAATTTCACCTCAATAAATAAAAACACCAATTATAAAAAATAATATCCTTTTCATGATATAAAACTGTAAGTTATTTAATATGGTTTTGGAATTTCAGACCATAGCAATGAGAAAATCTGAACACATTAATTACTAGTAAAGAGTCTGAGGACAGGGGTTCTGGCAGCAGCAGACTGGGAGGTGTGGTGTGTGGTGTAAGCCCTCTTAGAGGAGGTCACCATTAGCCACACCTTTGAGCAGCCCAGCAAATAACCCACAAACTGGAGAACAATTATACGAAAGAAGTTCTCACACTGCTGCAAAAGTTCTAGGCTACACCACAGATTTCCCAATCTGGGGATCCGGGAAAGGAACTGAGAACCCCCAGGGAATTTGACTTTGAAGCCAGTGGGATTTGATTATAGAACCTACATAGGACTGGAGAGACAGTCTCTTGGAGGCCACAATAAAATATTTTGTGCATCAGGAGAAAGGAACAGTAACAGGCAAATCAGCCTTGGAGTACAAAATGAAGTAGGGCAAAGTATAACAAACACAGTTTTGCCAAGAGAATGTACCAGTCGTAGCAAACACCCTCTACCAACAACACAAGAAAAGACTACACATGGACATCACCAGATGGTCAATATCAAATTCAGACTGATTATATTTCTTTGTAGCAGGAGATGGAGAAGCTATAACGTCAGCAAAAACAAGACTGGGAGCTGACTGTGGCTCAGATCATGAAATCCCTATTGCCAAATTCAGACTTAAATTGAAAGAAGTAGGGAAAACCACTGGGCCATTCAGGTATGATCTAAATCATTTCGCTTACACTTATACAGTGGAAGTGAGAAATAGATGCAAGGGATTAGATCTGACAGAGTGCCTGAAGAACTGTGGATGGAAGTTCATAACATTGTATAGGAAGTGGTGATCAAAACCATCCCCAGAAAAAGAAATGCAAAAAGGCAAAATGGTTGCCAGAGGAGGCCTTATAAATAGCTGAGAAAAGAAGAGAAGTTAAAGGCAAAGGAGAAAAGGAAAGATATACCTATCTGAATGCAGATAGCAGATACTGCAAAGAATAGTAAGGAGAGATAAGAAAGCCTTCCTAACTGAACAATGCAAAGATACAGAGGAAAACAATAGAATGGGAAAGATAAGAGATCTATTCAAGAAAATTAGAAATATCGAGGAAACATTTCATGCAACAATGTGCACAATAAAGGGTAGAAAATGTATGGACCTAACAGAAGCAGAAGATATTAAGAAGAGGTGGCAAAAATACACAGAAGGACTACACAAAAAAGATCTTCAAGACCCAGATAACCACAATGGCATGATCACTCACCTAGACAGGCATCCTGGAGTGTGAAGTCAAGTGGGCCTTAGGAAGCATCACTGTGAGCAAAACTAGTGGGTGATGTAACTTCAGTTGAGCTATTTCAAACCTTAAAAGATTATGCTCTGAAAGTGCGGCACTCAGTATGCCAGCTGGAAAACGCAGCAGTGGCCACAGGACTGGAAAAGGTCAGTTTTCATCCCAATCCCAAAGAAAGGCAGCGAAAGGACGTTTAAACTACCGCACAGTGCACTCATCTCACACGCTAGTAAAGCAATGCTCAAAATTCTCCAAGCTAGGCTTCAGCCGTACATGAACCAAGAACTTCCAGATATCCAAGTTGGATTTAGAAAAGGCAGAGGAACCAAAGACCAAATTGCCAACATCCTTTGGATGATAGAAAAAGCAAGAGAGTTCCAGAAAAACATCTACTTCTGCTTCATTGACTATGCTAAAGCCTTTGACTGTGTGGATCACAACAAACTGTGAAAAATTCTACAAGAGATGGGATACCAGACCACCTCATCGGCCTCCTTTATAACCTGTATGAACATCAGGAAGCAACAGTTAGAACCTGACATGGAACAACGGACTGGTTCCAAATTGGGAAAGGAGTACATCAAAGCTGTATATTGTCACCCTGCTTATTTAATTTATATGCAGTGTATGTCATGCGAAATGCTGGACTGGATGAAGCACAAGCTGGAATCAAGATTGCCAGATAAAATATCAATAACCTCAGATATGCAGATGACACCACCATTATGGCAAAAAGAGAAGAGGAACTAAAGATGCTCTTGAGTGTGAAAGAGGAGAGCAAAAAAGCTGGCTTAAAACTCAGCATTCAAAAAAAACAGATCATGGCACCCAGTCCCATCATTTCATGGTAAATAGATAAAAAGACAATGGAAACAGCAAGAGACTTTATTTTCTTGGACTCCAAAATCAATGTAGATGGTGACTGCAGTCATGAAATTAAAAGACACTTGCTCCTTGGAAGAAAAGCTATGACAAACTAGACAGTGTATCAAAAAGCAGAGACATTACTTTGCCAACAAATGTCCATATAGTTAAAACTATGGTTTTTTTCAGTGGTCACGTATGGATATAAGAGTTGAACCATAAAGAACGCTGAACTATGTTGCTGGAGAAGACTCTTGAGATTCCTTTGGAGTGCAAGGAGATCAAACTAGTCAGTCCTAAAGGAAATCAATCCTGAATATTCATTGGAAGAACTAATGCTGAAGCTCCAATTCTCTGGCCACCTAATGTGAAGTACTGACTCATTAGAAAAGATCCTGATGCTGGGAAAGATTGAAGGCAGGAGGAGAAGGGGATGACAGATGAGATAGTTGGATGGCATCACCATTTCACTGGACATGAGTTTGGGCAAGCTCTGGGAGATGGTGAAGGACAGGGAGGCCTGGTGTGCTGCAGTCCATGGGGTCGCAAAGAGTTGGACACGACTGAGTGACTAAACAACAACAAAAGAGTTTGAATCAGTAATCAAAACCTCCCATGTTAAAAACAAAAAATGAATCTAGGAACAGATGGCTTTACTGGTGAATATCATTCTACCAATTATTAAAAAAATAAATATTAATCCTTTTCAAACTCTCCTCCAAAAAAGAGAAAGGAACATTTCCAAACTTATTTTACATGTCCAGCATTAGCTTGATACCACCATCATACAAGAACACTACAAGAAAAGAAAATTAAAGGCCAATATCTCAGATAAGTTCAGTTCAGTTCAATCGCTCAGTCATGTCTGACTCTTTGAAACCCCATGAACTGCAGCACGCCAGGCCTCCCTGTCCATCACCAACTCCCAGAGTCCACCAAACCCATTTCCATTGAGTTGGTGATGCCATCCAACCATCTCATCCTCTGTTGTCCCCTTCTCCTCCTGCCCTCAATCTTTCCCAGCATCAGGGTCTTTTCAAATGAGTCAGTTCTTCCCATCAGGTGGCCAAAGCACTGGAGTTTCAGCTTCAACATCAGTCCTTCCAATGAACATTCAGGGCTGATTTCCTTTAGGATGGACTGGTTGGATCTCCTTGTAGTCCAAGGGACTCTCAAGAGTCTTCTCTAACACCACAGTTCAAAAGCATCAATTCTTCAGTGCTCAGCTTTCTTTATAGTCCAACTCTCACACCCATACATGACCACTGGAAAAACCATAGCCTTGACTAGACGGACCTTTGTTGACAAAGTAATGTCTCTGCTTTTAAATATGCTGTCTAGGTTGGTCATAACTTTCCTTCCAAGGAGTAAGCGTCTTTTAATCTCATGGCTGCAGTCACCATGTGCAGTGATTATAAACATAGATGCAAAAATCCTCAACCACACTGCATCTAGAGAAAGCCTGTGTGCTGCTGGAATTCCACAACAGCCAAAATTCAAATAAAAAAATCCTCAACCAAATATTTAACAACAGAGTTAAAGAATCATGCACCATGATTAAGAACATGTCTGATGCTCTCTAATAGTGCTTCTTTTGCTTCTGCACATAATTCTTGATGAAAATCCTTCTCTAAAATGTGCAATCTTATCTTCAAGCATCAGCTCAAATGTCATCCCCTCCTTGAGGCCGAGGGTGCCAGTACACTTAGACTCTTGTCTTTACTGCCTCTCTCAGCATGTTGGATGCATTTCAGTGGCATCTGCTTTGGAAATGTGCCTTTCTCCCTCTCACACATACACACAAGACACATACAACGCCTCTGCCCACGGGACCCTCCCCCGAAGTTCTTGCTAATTTCTTCCTTCAGTGTGAGTGATCCCAATAGTTACAAAGTCCCATGCAAGTTTTTTTTTAAGGCACAAACATAGTTATTTTATTATAACCACTTGAGGCCAATGTGTGTACAGTGCACATATGCAAACTAGACAGAGCTTAGATATGCTTCTCAATCATTAATTATTCAGTAAACTTACTGAGTGACTACTATATGTCACTTTTCTAGGTTGTAGGGATACAGCAAAAAAGTTAATGGAAGAAAGGAAATAAACCTGTGTGTATAATAAACTTTCAATGACAGTGAGCGTTATGAAGAATAAGAGGATAGAGGTTACTATTTGGGTTAAAAGGTCACTGATGCCCTTTCCAAGGAGGTGACAAATGAGCAAAGATTTGATTTCTTCAGGCTAGTACCTCTGCCCAGCTTCCAAATCTAGTCTATTTCTTGTCAATCCTTTTTCAGCTTAGTTTTTTGAAATGGTTTATACTTAAATGTTCTAGTCAAAATCAGGCTTACTATTCAATCCTTGTGAAAGGAAAGCTTCCATAAAATCCAATGTCTTCAGCACTTTCAAACCAGATGCCAAGTTTTTTTTAAGTATTTTATTCTTTATATTCAGATTACCTAGAGTGAACTTTTTGCATCTATTTTTCTATCTCTGAAATCTGAAGCATCTTGGAAACACTCTCAGCCACAATATATTCATGGCTAGACACACATAAGCTCATCATAGGTGTTCATGTTGTCACCATTTTGAGTTATGTGTACTGTTAATGGCTCATGTATTGAACTTAATTGCCTTTTCAATAGCTTCAAAAAAATTACACTCTGTTTCTGCTTTAAAATGAAATCATCTTTTTACCTAGAAATGCTCAGAAATGAAACAAGCAGGACATAAATGTGAAGCCAATATTTGTCACTGGAGGAATGAAATCTTCTGGTGCACTGAGTCTCTCTTCTTGAGCAGACTCGGTGGGGCTTGTTCACGTGGTAGTAGCAACTCCCCAAAGAGAAAAGGGAGGAATGCATACACCCTCTGAAAGCGGGACTCCCAGGTGGATCTGTGGCACTTCCACCACCTTCTGTTAGCCCAAGGCCACGGCAGGTACAAGGGAGGAAGGAGACCCTTTCTCTTGGAGGCAGGAGGCGCAACATCAGACAGTCAGGATTGTGTATATGGGGGTAGTGGAGGACTGAGGCTAATTTACAAGGAGCCTACTCAGTATTACAAACCACTATCACAACCAAGTGCAAAAAAACAAAAGCAAGCTGCCTGGAAAAACCCTTGAATAAATGAAAGAAATCTCAAAATCCTGAGATTTTAGAATGACTAAGTTCTGTGATTCTGGTATTAAATATGACTGTTATTAAGTTATCAAATATTGATTTGTGAGACTTCTTACTAACTTTGAGCTGAACCTACATGATATTTGATAGCAAATGATTTAAGTGATGCAAATAGGAGGGTGAAGTCTTATCTCATAGGAAATTCTGACAAATTCTGACATGGCTCAAAATTATTCCATTAATGGTAAAAGTGCTAAAGGGTTAAAGATCTTGAGAATGGATTACATGTTTTCTATGTCAGGATGTCTAGAAGTGCTGTTCCGATAACTATAAAAAATTTTAATATAAAAGTAAATATTTTAAAAATTTGCAATATTTCATTGGTATGTTTTCTTTTTTAAAGTGGTACATAAATTGATGACATATATTTCAATGAGCGACATACTAGATTTTCTTGGGGGGGGGGAACTAAAATTATTCATCTGTTTCATCCTAACCATGATTTTAGATATATTTATCACACATTCAAGCCGTAAGAGAAGTTTTAGGTATGGAATTAGATAGCTTACATTCACTTGCCTATTTACTCTCAGATCATGGATTCCTAAACTTTAGTGAGTGTGAGAATCACCCAGAGAGCTTCTCTGGCATTGGGTCTTTAGCTTATGGGAGTGGGAAGTGGAATATAGCAATTTACGTTTTGAATTAGGTACCCAAGTCACACTGGTGTGCCAGGAACCACACTTGGGAAAGTTTGCTCTTAACACTTCATCTTAACTAGGTGGGTCATAATGTTTTAATAATGATCATGTGATAATAAGAGTTACAAACACTAGAGTTATTAATAATAATTAATATAAATAAGTTATTTCTCTACATTGTCTTTTTAAAAAGGTATAAAACAGTAACAGGGAAGATATATATCAATTTTAGAATTATTTTCCACTTTGGAGAAGGAGGGATAGGATTAAGGAAAAGTAAGAGATGTTTCAACTCTGTGATGTTTTATTGTTTTAAAAGAACTAAGTGTTGAGAACATTGCAAGTATAATTCTGTCTAGAGCTTACTTCAGGGAGCACCACCACATAAGGTGTGTATATGGATCGTACCAGAAAGATTGAAGGTGGGAGGAGAAGGGGCCAACAGAAGTTGAGATGGTTGGATGGTATCACCGACTCAATGGACATGAGTTTGAGTAAACTCCAGGAGTTGGTGATGGACAGGAAGGCCTGGCGTGCTGCAGTCCATGGGGTCGCAAAAAGTCAGACATGACTGAGTGATTGAACTGAACTGATGGATGGTAGCCACCCCCTACTCTCCTACCCAAGCCCAGAGCTGTATGCTCCATGGTCCTTATATGCACATGAAGGAACACTAGCAAAATATGTGTGGTGTATACAATAATATTACATAGTTACATTACTTTCTCTATTTTTTGAAACAATTTTTAAAAATCAGCAGTTACTAAAACCTCATTTTATTAAGTAAAACTGTATGAAACTGCCAGGAATTGATCATTTTGGAACTACAAAAAGAGCAATTTCATGTGGTTCAACCCAGTATACACAGTGAGAGAAAAAAATTCACCCTAGCCAGTAAAATTTCCTGATATCCTATGTAATTAATATCTACCTAATCTAGGCTTGAAACAAAGCAAAAAGGATTTGCTTGAAATCCACTTAAACATGTTATCTCCAACCTTGCACTAAATTTAATATCTAAACAAACATTACAACTTAATGTAAATACAGGGTACAATTTTCATTTAACCCTCAAGACACATTTTCCCTATACAGCGAATGGGCAAATATTGTCTGGATAGAGACCTATGGCTCAAAGTCTCAATGCTATAAACTTGATTGTTGCTATTTAATTTCTTGCCCATGTATTACAAATGATAGAATTTCAGCATTCTTTAATGTCTAATTCCCTTCATGGATCACAGCCTTGTCATGGCAAAGGGGCTTGCATAACTCAATGAATCTATGAGCCATCCTGTGTAGAGTCACCCAAGATGGATGGGTGGTAGTGAAGAGTTCTGACAAAACGTGGCTCCCTGGAGGAGGAAATGGCAACCCACTCCAGTATTCTTGCTATGAACCCTATTAACGATATGAAAAGGCAAAAAGATATGACACTGGAAGATGAGCCCCATAAGTCAGAAGGTGTCCAATATGCTACTGGAGAAGAGTAGAGGGTAATTACTAATAGCTCCAGAAGGAAATGGCATCCCACTCGAGTACTCTTGCCTGGAAAATCCCATGGACGGAGGAGCCTAGTAGGCTACAGTCCATGGGGTCTCAAAGAGTCAGACATGACTGAGCAACTTCACTTTCACTTTTCACTTTCCAGAATGAATGAAATGACTGGGCCAAAGCAGAAATGATGCTCAGCTGTGGATGTGTCTGGTAGTGAAAGTAAAGTCTGATGCTATGAAGAACAATATTGCATAGGAACCTGGAATGTTAGGTCCATGAATGAAGGTAAATTGTGGACATGGTCAAGCAGGAGATGGCAAGATTGAACAAGGACATCTTAGGAATAGTGAACTAAAATGGACAGGAATGGATGAATTTAATTCAGATGACCATTATATCTACTAATATGGCCAAGAATCTCTTAGAAGACATAGTGTAGCCCTCATAGTCAACACAAGAGTCCGAAATATACTACTTGGGTAGTGCAATCTCAAGAACAAAAGAATTATCTCGGTTCATTTCCAAGGCCAACCATTCAATATCAGTGTAATCCAAGTTTATGCACCAATCACTGACGCCTAAGAAGCTGAAGTTGACGTGTTCTATGAAGACCTACAACACCTTCTAGAACTAACACCAGAAAAGAGGTCCTTTTCATCACAGGGGATTAGAATGCAAAAGTAGAACGTCATGCATGCTCAGTTGTGCTGCAGTCATGTTCGACTCTCTGTGACCCTACGGGCTGTAGTCCACTAGGCTCCTCTGTCCATGGAATTTTCCAGGAAAGAATTCTGGAGTGGGTTGCCATTTCCTAATTCAGGGGATCTTCCAGACACAGGCATCGAATCTGGCTCTCCTGTGGCTTCTACATTGCAAGGTGGATTCTTTACCACTGTGCCACCTGGGAAGCCCAGGAAGCCAAGAGATACCCAGAACAACAAGGAAGTTTGACCTTGGAATACAAAGAGGAGTATGGTAAATGCTAACAGAGTTTTGTCAAGAGAACATACTGGCCATAGCAAACACTCTTTTCCAACAACCCAAGAGATGGCATGGTCATCACCAAATGATGAGTACCAAAATCATATTGATTATGTTATTCATAGCAGAAAATGGAGAAGTTCTACACAGTCAGCAGAAACAAGACCTGGAGCGGATTGTGGCTAAGATCATGTGTGAGCTTCTTATTGTAAAATTCAGTCTTAAATTGAAGAAAGTAGGGGAAACCACTAGGCCATTCAGGTATGACCTAAAACAAATCCCTTATGATTATAGTGTGGAGGTGATGAATAGATTCAAGGGATTAGATCTGGTAGACAGAGTGCCCGAAGAGGTATGGATGGAGGTTTGCAACACTGTACAGGAGTCAGTGACCAAAATCATCCCAAAGAAAAAGAAATGCAAGAAGACAAAGTGGTTGTCTGAGGAGGCTTTCCAAAGAGCTGAAGAAAGAAGAGACGTGAAAGGCAAGGAAGAAAGGGAAAGATATATTCAGCTGAATGCAGAGTTATAAAAAATAGCAAGGTGAGACAAGAGGGCCTTTTTAAGAAATAGAGGAAAACAATAGAATGAGAAAGGTCAGAGATGTCCTCAAGAAAAGTAGAGTTATCAAAGGGAAATTTCATGCAAGGATAGGCACAATAAAGGACAGAAATGGTAAGGACCTAACAGAAGCAGAAGATATTAAGAAGAGGTGGCAAGAATACACAGAAGAACTATACTAAAAATGTCTTAATGACCCAGATAACCATGATGATGTGGTCACTCTCCTAAAGCCAGACATCCTGTAAAGTCAAGCAAGCTTTAGGAAGCATTACTACGAACAAAGCTAGAGGAGGTGATAGAATTCCAGCTGAACTATTAAAATCATAGAAGATGATGCTGTTAAAGTGCTGCACTCAATATGTCAGCAAATTTGGAAAACTCAGCAGTGGCCACAGGACTAGAAAAGGTCAGTTTTCATTCCAATCCCAAAGAATGACAATGCCAAAGAATGTTCAAATTACTATGCAATTATGTTCATTTCACATGCTAACAAGGTTATGTTCAAAATCTTTCAAGCTAAGCTTCAGCAGTACATGAGCCAAGAATTTCCAGATGTATATGCTGGGTTTATAAAAGGCAGAGGAGCTAGAGATCGAATAGCCAACATTCATTGGATTTATGGATAAAAGAAGGAATTCCAGAAAAACATCTACTTTTCTTCACTGACTGCAGTAAAGCCTTTAACTGTGTAGATCACAACAAACTGGAAAAAAGAGATGGGCATACCAGACCACCTTATCTGTCTCCTGAGAAATCTGTAGACATGTCAAGAAGCACCCATTAGGACCAGACATGAAACAATGGACTGGTTCAAAACTGGGAAGTAAGTATGACAAGGCCACGTATTGTCACTCTTCTTGTTTAACTTATATGCAAAATACATCATGCAAATGCCAGGTTGGATGAAGCACACATTGGAATCCAGATTGCTGGGAGAAATATCAACAACCTCAGGTAGGCAAATGATACTACTCTAATGTCAGAAACTGAAGAGGAACTAAAGAGCCTGTTGACGAAGGTGAAAGAGGAGAGTGAAAAAGCTGGCTTGAAACTCAACATTAAAAAATCTAAGATCATGGCATCTGGTCCCATCACTTCATGGCAAATAGATGGGGAAACAGTGACAGATTTTATTTTCTACTACTGCTGATGATAACTGCAGCCATGAAATTAAAAGATGCTTGCTCCTTGGAAGAAAAGCTATGGCAAACCTAGACAGTGTATTAAAAAGCAGAGATGTCACTTTGCGGACAAAGGTCCATATAGTCAAAGCTATGGTTTTTCCAGTAGTCATGTACAGATGTGAGAACTGGATCATAAAAAAGGCTGAGTGCTGAAGAATTGATGCTTTCGAATTATGGTGCTGAAGAAGACTCTTGAGTGTCCCTTCAACTGCAAGGAGATCAAAGCAGTCAATCCTAAAGGAAATCAGTCCTGAATATTCATTGGAAGGACTGATGCTGAAGCCAGAGCTCCAATATTTTGGCTACCTGATGCAAAGAGCCGACTCATTGGAAAAGACCCTGATGCTGGGAAAGACTGAAGGCAAAGGGAGCAGGAGTTAGCAAAGGATGAGACAGATAGATAGCATTATTGACCCAACAGACATGAATCCAGCAAACTCCAGGAGATAGTGGAGGACAGAGGAGCCTGGCTTTCTACAGTCTATGGGCTCTCAAAGAGTCAAACCTGACTTAGGGATTGAACAGCATCAACCATGTCTAGTAATTACATTCCTAGTCCTGAGACATGTATTACATTCTTTCCTTGCTGTGTGTACTTTAATTCTTTTTTCTGCATTTTTTTTTTAACCCCGTGCCTGTCTTTTTCCTTTGAGTTCACAAGTGTTTACTTAGCACCTGCTATATACCAGCCACTGTACTAGGCTGTGGGGCTACAAAGTTCAACAAGACAGACATCCCAGCTTTCACAGGACTAATGTGAAGTTTGTCTGGGTCGCTAGTATTTCTTCCTTCATTAACTGGGCTCACCATGCTGGCCTTGCTGCTGCTGCTAAGTCACTTCAGTCGTGTCCGACTCTGTGCGACCCCATAGACGGCAGCCCACTGCTGGCCTTGGCGTCATATACTATAGGGCTGAGCTCCCACGGTGCAGTACATACTTCCCCAGCAGTCGCTGTGTTTACACTGCCTGCACTGTCCATTCACAGAGGATTTTCTGCAAGTCTTTGGATATTTCCCATATATGACTCAATCTGTGCATACCCAGTGTCCCTACACTTGCCATCCAGGTTGTCAGAATGTGACTTTACAAAACACATTGACAGGAACTATTTAACAAAGGAACAGGATCTATACCCTCTCTGTAGGAAATGCTTTAAAACTGACAAGGAAGAGTGGACCTCCTGGTGAAGTACTCCAAGGAAAACAGCACAAGTTGTCTCTATGAGCATCCTGTAAGAGGATCACTTTGAAGCAGTGGTTTGCCAACTTCAATACTCCTCAGAATCACCCAGAGGTTATTACAGCACTGATCACTGGGCCACAGGAAGTTTTTCATTCAATGGGTTTGGGGTGGGCCTGAGAGTTTGCCTTTCTGCTCATCCTTATCTGAGACATTTGAAACATTTTGAAACATTCATCCCTATCTGAAAAACTTTGAGAATGTTTGCCATAAAATCTCCTGAAATTGTGGAGAAAAAAGAAATGGCTACTTTTGTACGGAGATTTTTTACTTTTTATTTTCATTTCTAGTATGAGTGATTTTTACACTTACTGTTTCCTCTAAATGATGTTTGCTGCTGCGGCCATTACAGTCACTAAGTCCTCTCTGACTCTGTGTGACATCATGAACAGTAGCCCGCCAGGTTCCTCTATCCATGGGTTTCCCAGGCAAGAATACTGGAATGAGTTGCTACTTCCTTCTCCAGGGGATCTTCCTGACCAGGGATAGAACCTGCATATCCTGCATTGGAAGGTGGATTCCCTAGGCCATCAGGGAAGCCCTATGTGTATCTAAATAACTGAAAAATTCATCCAATGAAATAAAATAAAATCACCAGAATTCATTTTTTTGCATCAATAAAATAAGTTCGATGTTTTCTTTATCTTTTTATTATGAACTGTTTTCCAAGGCTGTGCTCTCTCATAGTCTCAATCCAAGACTTTTGAACTCTAATTTTTTTATGTAAAAATTAGAAAAATATGTAAATAATATAAGTGCTAAACAGTAACTGAATTTTACTGTTAGACTTGGTAGATATGAGAGAATTACATAATCCAAGAACAGGACTAAAATTCTTCAAACTGGAAAGATGATTGATATACTGTTGACTAGGATACAAGATTAGTGTTCAATTGACCAATAATCGATTATTTTATTTTTGTCAGAGAAATTTGTTCTTCGATTACAGACAAATCAAGATTATTTGAAACTTTAGAGTTTGAGAAGTTTTGAATACTCAGAGTAAAATGAGCAAAATATTTAAAGTACGGGCTGAAATTATAAATATTTCTAGGAACCACATTTCCTTTTTCAGAATAAACTAAGTATTTCATTTTTTAAGATTTAAGGACATTTTTTTTTGGACATCCAAGCGGAGATGTTGACTAAGGAATTAGACACACAAAACTGGTGTCAGGAAAGTTTAGACTGGAAGAAGAAATGTGGGTGTCTTCAGTACAGGGATGTTTCTTAAAGCCAAGAAACTAGAGGAGAACAAGAGAGTGAGTGTAAATAGAAAAGAAATCCAGAGGGACAAGCCGTGGGGCATTCAGTGCTTAGAATTGTGTAGATAAGAAAAGAGTCCCTTGGACTGTGAGGAGATCAAACCAGTCAATCCTAAAGGAAATCAGTCCTGAATATTCATTGGAAGGACTGATGCTGAAGCTGAAACTCCAATACTTTGGCTACCTGAAGTAAAGAACTGACTCATTGGAAAAGACCCTGATGCTGGGAAAGATTAAAGGCAGGAGGAGAAGGGGATGACAGAGGATGAGATAGTTGGATGGCATCACTGACTCGATGGACATGAGTCTGAGCAAACTCTAGGAGTTGGTGATGGACAGGGAGGCCTGGCGTGCTGCAGTCCATGGGGTTGCAAAGAGTTGGACATGACTGAGCGACTGAACTGAACTAAGAAAAGAGGAAGCTAAAAGGAAGGAAAGGTGTAGCTTTGAGGTAAAAGGATAACTAGGAAATGTAGGTGTCCTGGGATCTCTGAGAAGGCTATGTTTCAACATGGAGGGAGTGACCAACCATGAAAAATACTGCTCTAAGTCCAGTAAGACAAGCGCCAATTTAGTCACCAGGAGATCAATAATGTCCTTAGCAAGCAATTATTAATATTAAAAACAATTTTCTAAATCAAAAGCTAAAACTTAAAAATATCAAACATTACTATAAAACAGATAGCTTCAAAGCAATTATCAATATCATAGGCATAACTTTATGATGCTAATTATTCATTAAAATATTTGACAGAATTTCTCAAATACTATCCAGATGTTCAGCATCACAAAGCCATAATTAAAAAATCTCCCTCTGAAACTTATTTTCTCTTTCTTAATGTATCTTTTTTATTCAATTTCTTTTGAATAAATTTGTATTTTTAAAACATTTTTTGCTCCTCCAGGGTTCCTTTATCATTATATTCTGTGAAAATTTTTTCTTTAAAAATGTAATAATTCTTTTTAAAGACTGAAATGGAGGGTCAGTGCAGGACAGTTTTGTTGATTTTATCATTTTATTAACTCCTAAAATTTTGCTGTTCCATGATGTATGTCTTTTACTTAAAAGATGAATGACATATTTCTTTACTTCTAAAACAAACAATTTTATGTCAAGATACCCCAATGCAGAATTTTTATAGTGGTCATTAAATACTTTACAAAGGACACACCCACTTCAATCTATTCAGTCATTATCACTCTAAATAACTAAGAGTTTTTTTTTCCAAATTTATCCAGAACTGAGTGGTATTCCAGGACATTAAGACTGCCAATGCCAATACAGGGGCAGCCCTGGGCAAATGAAAATGAACGGTCACTCACTCCCAAAATATTACCTCCTCTGGGTATCTTTTCCACCTGATTATACAACTGTGGTTAAAAGCATGGGCTTTGGATTTAGAGGAAATACTCTATTTGACTTCATCCTTTGTTCATTAAATGACATGGGTAAATTACTTTATCCCTGGGATCAAATGACAAACTGATTATAAATGCCAGGCCTCAGGCATGGCACAGAGTAAGTGCTCAAGAAATGTTAGCTATTTTTATTATGTGTTTCAGTGACATAGCTTCTTTTTCATAAGAAAGTTAAGGCTACTCCTATGCTTAAACCTTAAATAATCATGACCAACCACTAAAGAAATCAAAGTAAATAAAATAGAAAAAGTATGGAATTTAAATATGTGAACAATATCCCTATTGTAAAGCCTGAATACATCATTAACAGAAGTCAAATTCTTTTTGAAAATGCAAGGACTGGGAGTGACAGATTGTTGCAGGAAGAAAGGTTATTTTTTTTTAGTCTACAGCGAACCACCCTGAACATGCCCAATCTCATCTGATCTCAGAAGCTAAGCAGGGTCAGGGCCTGGTTAGTACTTGGATGGGAGAAGCTTATCTTTTTTTAAAAAAAATCAGATTTCAGTTTTCAGTTGGTCAAACCAGGGTGTAATATCCAATCAAGACCTAGAATCACAGAAAACAGATCATTTAATTGATTATTTCTTTCAAAGGCAGCCAATCAGTTAGCACTGAAGACAAACTTCAAGCGTCTCAGGGGCAGTGACTAGTTCTGCCTCTTTCATCTCTGCATCCTTTGTACCCTAAAGAGTTCTTGACACATCATAGGCCCCAGCTAAATAAACACATGCGGACTGACTCATTCAATGTATGACAAAATGAAAGAATGAATAAATGGATGACAGAAACCAGAAGAAAACATGGATATTCTGATTCTCAGCCCTAGACGTTCTAATTTTATCCCTATTCTGTGCCTAACATCGACTAGAAGACTCTATCAATATGCCTTTGCCTTTGTGCTCTCCAACCTTCCCCTGAGTCAGTGTGCATAACACAAAGAAGGAAAATAAACAATTTAGTAAATGAGCTTTGTACTGTGAACAGAGAGCAACACTGAAAAATATATTTGATAAAATGTTGATGTATGAAGAAAAATGTTCAAACAAGTTTTGAATCCATTAAAAAGTCAGACCTCCCACTGTGTTCATTTATTTTACCAAATGTCTCATGTAGCTACTAGATTCACTCCATTTATCTAATCCTCCATAACTGTTCAAGACTTAGTTTTTTTTGCAAGAAAAAAAAAAATACTTCTGTACAAACCCCCTGCATAATTTTCCTGGTGTGAAAGAACTTATTAATGAAAAAGAAAATTCTGAAATCAGTTCTCAACACTGGACAGAAACCTACAGTGTAAATCAAAAGCAGCTTTATTCCTCAGCGTGCCTAAATATACCTGTGTGGTTTGAAAAAGTTGTTGCTAAATTACTGCTCATGCAGAAGACAGAAAATTAAATGGGCAATTACTTAAAGAAAATTACAACTAATAGAAACATCAGATTTACAAAGTCGCTGCTCTGCCTCAGAAATCCTTGAGTGTCTCTTAAGACTTAAAGCAGAGACCCCCTAATGGATTTAGATATGTTTCAGATTCAATTTGTATACCCTTGCTTCTTTATTGGAAAGTTTGAATAACGTTTATCTATAAAACCTGTTGCTTTCTTCCTTCCTTTTTTCTCCTGTAAGTATAGACCCTAATGTCCAGTTTTATGAAACCATGTCGAGTAAGGTACTATACAAATTGCCAACATCACAGGAAAAAAAAGGAAGAAGATAAGCTTTATACTCAAACCCAAAATCTTACAGTAAGAAAACCAATGAGGATTTTTTAAAAAAGAATTTCTTGAAGATTCCAGAGACCCAATAGGTTATTCTGTTACAACTGTCATTTTGTGTACGGAATGCTGTCTTTCTTCAAGGTGAATCATTGCCAAGATGAATGCAATCATATTTTCCCTCTATAATTCTAAGACAAAATTCTCTATGAAGAAATTATAGTCTACCACATGGCATGGAAATATCTATGTAGAAAAATGCAATGACCATCATGAAATACCTCAGTGGCACACACATTTGCAATCAGAACTGTTGCTGCAGATCAAGTGAGAACCAGGGCAGTCAGATGGAGACACAGACAATTGTTTGAAAATTATCATGAATTTGGAAGATTTCTGTAGTAACAGACCCAGAGAAGCAAGCAATCCTCAGAGGGTGGGACTGATAGGATACCAACACTTGATAGCTATGTCACCTTAAACAAATGTCATGATTTCTCTGAACTCTACTTGCTTCATCTAATAAGATTATTGTGAACAGGAGAAAATGATAATGAATGTAAAACACTCAATATGGTGCTCACATATAGAATACATTCAATAACTGTTAGATATGTTGATGTTACTGCTGCTGCTGTTGGTGGCATTGTCTTTTCCAGATTAAATGCTTAAAATATCCTCTATTAGTTCTGAAAAAAATGTGTCTGAAATTCCCAGATTATAGGCTAAATAGCAAAGTCAATCAGCAAAGCATGTCTTTGCAAAAATATCTCTGAAGGAGTCTAAGGGACTCAAGGGGAATTAAGTCTTATCTTAAAAGGATGCTGGCCAGCAGGGCAAGGAATTTGGAGGTCCCACATGACTAGAGTCCATTGCAAAAAAAAATAACGAACAGAAATGTCAGTTAAAGTAGAATCAGGAGGCCAGAGAGGAAGCTCTCATGCCCTACCTACCATGATAGCAGAGCCCAAGAGGAAGGAGAAAGATTTCCTCTACTTGCCTGACAAGAGCTCACAACTCAGCCAATGACAAATTACTATAATATACTTTGAACTCTCAGTTTCTCCATTGGACTATTTCCTTACCATAGCCCTCCTAGCTCACTTTGCCTCTCTTTGAAAGAATTCTCTCCTTTCTCTGGGGGGACTTGCACACGGCTCACTGTGCTTGTAGACCCTGAAACTGCAGTTCTTTGTTGATCCCAGATAAACCAAATTTTCCTGAAGAAATAAGTGGCAGTCTGTTTTAGGTCAACATCATCATGCTAATCACTAGCTAAGTGAAAGAGAAGCGTTTAAGAGGAGAGAAGAGAACAAAGACGACAAGCACTTTCCTACAGAAAGATTAGCCTGAGGGTTCTCTGACGGCAGCTCTTCATTGCTAATGCTGTTAAGATCCAGTAATTCAATAAACAAATTTATACTGAGAGGTCACTCTCCCAGGCACTAAAGTTCTAAGAATATGGCATGTTCCTTGTTCCCCAAGAAGTCACCAGAGATCAGCGTGATTTGCCTCACCCTTCATGAACTTCACTTCACTTCATGAACTTTGGGAAAGAACAAATGCAGCAACAGTTCAAAGGAAATGAGTTGTCCTGAAAATGAGGCCTAGAGGTGGTTGATGATGGATCTCAACATGGGTATAATTATAAAAACAAGACAAACAGGTTGCTCGAGCACTTCTCATAATACCAGCAGATACACTTTAATTGCCAACTTACTTGTCCACTGGTGGCTCAGACAGTAAAGAATTTACCTGCAATGCAGAAGACCCAGGTTCAATCCCTGGGTTAGGGAGACCCCCCTGGAGAAGGAAATGGCAACCCACTCCAGTATTCTTGCCTGGAGAATTTCTTGGACAAAGGAGCCTGGCGGGCTACAGTCCATGGGGTTGCAAAGCATCAGACATGACTCAGTGACTAACACACTTGTCCATCTACCCCACTGGATTCTGAGACCTGCAGGGTCCAGTTTGGGCTTGCTCATCATGGCTTCCCAGAACCTAGAATGGTGTGTGACTATCAGAAAAAGTTTTTGAAACTGAATTATTCTGTAACTTTCTTGGCTTGTGTGTGCTTAGTCACTTAGTCATGTCCAACTCTGCGACCCAATGGACTGTAGCCTGCCAGGCTCATCTGTCTATGGGATTCTCCAGGCAAGAATACTAGAGTGGGTAGCCATTCCCTTCTCCAGGATATCTTCCCAGCCCAGAAACTGAACCCAACTCTCCTACACTGCAAGCAGATTCTTTACCGTCTGAGGCATGAGGGAAACCTGTCCCTCTTGGCTTAGCTCACTCTGATTAAACATGATTTAATTTTCTTAATTAACATTAGAAAGGTTATAGGCTTTTAAATAACAGTGACCAGTAGTAGGATTGTGAATGGTATTAATAAAGAAGTGAGAATTAATATTTTATCAACATAAGCCAGAAGAGATCTATGGGTAAGTAAGGAAATAGGAAACCAACCAAATTTGAAAACAGAACTATTATCACCTTGTAATTGAAATATGAGAGTGTCTGTATAGGATGTGTGTGCTCATTTAGAATGTAAAGCAATACAGGAGAACATGTTAGAACTTCTTTCTCACTGGTTGTGTAATTAAAACAAATGAGTTTCACTTCACACAAATCTTGCCTAAGTTACTTCAGAAGGTTCTATTTAGAAGAGAAATGGATATGTTAATGTATTCCCAGCACTAAAAGATATGAAATGAGCATGGATGCTTTTCCCCAGTAATGACTGTTTTCTTAATAAAGGACCAAGGTTAAAGTAAACAAAAGAAAAAAGATGATGAACACAGAGAGAAGACAAAGAATCAGACAAATGCAGATTCTTATTTTAAAAATCATTTGATCAGTATACTGTCTTTTCAACACCAACTTGCATGCCAGGTAGTTATCAACAATATAAAGAAAAAAGGAAAAAAATCCTTCCCCTCCTCCACCAGCTGACACTAACACTCCAATGGCTGTGCCCTTTTCCACCCATCTTCCTCTCTTTAGGGACTGAGATTTTTACAGAGATATTGTCCAGACAGCAAAAGCAGAGGAGTCCCAGAGGGGTCTGTGATTTCTTAGGAAAGAATACCAAAAGAATGTGCCAAAAGAAATAAAGCCACAGATCATAAACTCCAAAAGCACTAGCCAGACCTCTGAGGAATCAAAAGATGTAAGAAATTTATTAAGAGGATTAATCTGATTGAAAGCCAGGTGCGTAGCTAATCATGCTTTTCTTTAACTCATGCAACACATAAAAAGAAAAAGTGACCTAACTGACAAGCAATTGCAAGTCTTAATGACTGAACACACAAGGATATAAGGAATTTGAGATAACAAAAATAATAAAATATAAAACATTTCATCACTTCCAAGGAATTTTACAGTATAGAAGGCAGGGTGCTGAAGGAAACTTAGATTGAGGCCTTGACCTGATCCATCATGGGAGCTTACACTATTTTTCATTCACTTCACTCTAGAGGCAGAAGACTATATTTATCTATAATGGAATGCTAACGAATGCAAATGTTGCAAGACCATAAAATAATGCTTTGCTAAGACATCACAAGATAACTCCTGAAGGAGAAAGCAAATAAAGATGATAAATTAATTCAGATCAGAAAAACCTGTACTTTTGCACTTGCTTCATTCTTAAGAAATATGAAGTAAAAGGTATAGGGTTGATGTTGAAACAAGGGATCTAGGTTAGAAAAAATTCTCAAATGACAAAGCAGTGTAAATCAAGAAAGTGGTTACCAAATTCTAAGATTGAAGTTGGGTTCCTAAAGAAAGATACTGTTTGTTTACATCTAACAATCATATTTTAACACAAGAACAGTAAAGTGCAATCTGCTTCTTAGAATAACTGTAGAAAAAACTATGCATATATTCCTATATTTTTTGGTTTTTTTGAGGGGTGTGTATATTTTTAGAATATAAAACAGGAGAAGGGTAGGATGATATACATGTATTTTTTAATCAAGAATGGTGGATTTAATCTCTTATGGGGAATCTGCTGGATGTCTGTCTTATCTATGTTATATTGTTTAAATGACATGATTATCACATGAAGTATATCTTACTATTTATGGATCTTATTATTAATTCCTTAAAGACAAGAAAACTGAGAGTAACAACATTTAAGGTAATTGGACAAAGCCACAGAGCCAGGAAGTAGCAGAACACATAGACAAATCTACGTTTCACAAAAGCTTATGCTATTCCCCTCGGATTTTTTTTCTTTATATATCCTCAAAGCTGTTCCTGGTCCTAGAAGTATGGGTGATTTTCTCTAATAGGGAACATTTGTTTCTTTATTCCTATAAATTTGTAAAATTTATTATTTCCCCTCATCCTCCTATAATCAAAGAAAAGAGAAATATCCACTGTAGGAATGGTCTAGGTGAGAGATGTCTCAATCTTAAACTAAGAAAATAAGATACTAGGGGAGAGCATAGGCAAGATTTAACAATTTCTTGGAATATGTGGTCACAAGAAGGGAATTCTTGATAATGAAAAAATAGAGATAAAAGAGAAAGAATAGGCTCAGGGAAAAAAATGCTTTCAATGTTAGACATAATCACTTAATAATAAGATGTTTTGCTATGTCAGTAATTAAATCTATCTGGATATGGTCCAAGGTAGACTTTCCTTTCAGTTGTTCTTTACAGCATAATGAAACATTCATGAATCATTTCTGTGGACTAACAAGATGTTTAAGTAGTCTTCTGCAGTGGCTCAGCAGTAAAGAATCTGCCTGTCAATGTAGAAGACACAGGTTCAATACCTGGGTTGGGAAGGTCCCCCAGAGAAGGAAATGGCAACCCACCCACTCCAGTATTTTTGCCTGAGAAATCTCATGGACAGAGGAGCCTGGCAGGCTACAGTCCATGGGGTTAGTAAAGAGTTGAACACAACTTAGCTACTAAATATCAACAACAAAGATGTTTAATCCAGGTAAATATTTGACATTTAAAAATCTGTTCTTTATAAATAGGAATATGTGCCATACTTGTGATTATATGTATTAAATATAAAAATAGTTCACAGCAGATACTAATAAATTCACCATAGCATTGAAAATGTGCCTCCTGCTACCAGAAAAATCTCACACCGAATATTGAATACTTGCTCTAACAGAAAGAAAACATAGCTAATCACAACAGGGAGGTATTATCTCCAGTTCTACTAAGAAAGTTCCTGAATTTTAACTTCTCTGCAGCAGCAGACTGAGGAGACTTCAAGTACCAGGTCAAGTAAAACTATAGTAAATATAGTGACTACACTGAAATGCTTAGAAGACTTGAAAATCTAACATCTAGCCATGGATATGATACTTCATTTGTGATATATAAAATTATATGCATTCTATGAATGCAGCAATATTATAATGAAAAGCAATTTTTGGAAAATCCAAGATAGTCCACTGGTTTTAAAATTCAGCATAATCTGGCTGCCATTTACTTGGTAATATCATTGATATTAAAGACTTTATAGCCTCAAAAGTATAATTTCTTCTCTGCTTATGATATTTTGGCCCTTTGATGATGAACACTATTAAAGTGCCTAGTGTCTGACTCTCTTTCCACTATCTTTTCCCTCAAATAAATGGTGTGAAACTCCTGAATGAAGTGCTACTGTTTTAATTGTGCCTGCCAATGGGGTGATTTTCATCTCAAATGATTCAGGTAATAATTTCATACTTGCTATGCAAAGGGGATATGAGACTCTTTTGCCTTACATTTTTCACTTCAATGAAGTGTCATATAGAGCCAGGTTTGACTAAAAATATGGACAATGATATTTTAAAATGGACATGCAATTTCCTGTATGGTGGAAAAGAAAATATTTCTAGAAATGTGGTGCTAATAGCATTTTCTAAGTTGGCAAAGGCAGAAGAAACTGTTTTACTCTTAAAAGATGAGAGTTGTCATAAGAATTTACTCCATGGGTACAATTAAAAGAGCTGAGCAGGCAATGTAAGGAAATATTTTGTCCTTCTCCTAACTATTATATTTCTGAAAGAGAAATGAAAGCAGAAAGCAGACTGTCCTAGAATTTAACACTTTAAAATAACCCCACTTAAAAATTGCCCACTGCCAATAAAACATGTTATGACGGGTGGAGGAGAGGTAAGAATGCACAAACATGTCTGTGGGGAAAAAAACAGACTTAATAGAAGTACCAATAAGATGTTTTCATCAACATGGATGGACATAGAGATTGTCCTACTGAATGAAGTCAACAGAAAGCAGGGACATTGTATGATGCCCCTTATAGGCAGAATCTGAAAAGACATGATACAAATGAACTTATTTACAAAACAGAAACAGACTCACAAAGGAGTTACTTGTGGTTGCCAGGGAGGAAGGATGAGGGAAAGGGGTAGTGAGGGAGTTTGGGATGTACAGGTGTACACTGCTATATTTAAAATAGATAACCCACAAGGACCTATTGTATAGCACATGGAACTCTGTTCCGTATTATGTGGCAGCCTGGATGGAAGGGGAGTTTGAGGGAGAATGGATATATCTTTATGTATGGCTGAGTTCCTTCGCTATTTACCTGACATTATCACAACATTGTTAATTGTCTATATCCCAATAAAAATAAAAAGTTTAAAAAAAAAAAAAAAAAGATGTCTGGAGGACTTTTTCCTTTGGAGTAGAGCTTTTCCCCAGGAGTACAAATTACACAGTGATTACTGACTTTTTAAAGAGCAGCAGTAGCAGCAAACAGATAAAAATTAATACTCACTTTAGATCAGTAAATTTAATCCTAGAAGAGTTCCTTCATTTGACTTCAAGACCCAATATCCAGACAAATTTCTCTGTATCTTCAGAATCTCAATCCAGCAACTATAAGTGCACTAGATGTGAAGAAAATGCCCCCTTAAAATACGTAGTAAAGAGAAAGCCAGTTGTAAGCACGCATAGGATTGTGTAGATTTAGAGCACAGGCTCTACATTCAGAGACTGAGTCTTCCTTTTCACTTAGAGTTGAGTCGAGACTTGGGTGATGTTCCAAATCACCAGAATATTATACTCTATGGTTTTTGTTGTTCACTTGCTCAGTCATATCCAACTCTTTGCAACCCCATGGACTGCAGCATGCCAGGCTTCCCTGTCCTTCACCACCTCCCAGAGCTTGCTCAAACTCATCTCCATTGAGTCAGTGATGCCATCCAACCATCTCATCCTCTGTCGTCCCCTTCTCCTCCTGTCTTCAATCTTTCCATCAGGGTCTTTTCTTATGAATCAGCTCTTCACATCAGGTGGCCAAAGTATTGGAGCTTCAGCATCAGTCCTTCTAATGAATATTCAGGACTGATTTCCTTTATGCTTACTCAGGGTTTACTTTCTTTCATTTTAAAATGCAGCTAGTAACAATTCATTCCTGAGTTGCCATGAAGACTAAATGAAATCATCTAAGCATTTGGAATAGTGACTGGCACATAATATGCTCCTCTTACTATACAGTGTGAAATACAACAACATATAATATTTGTTGGCTAGACTTTTTGTTTACTCTGTTCCTCTTATTCTAAGGTTGACAACTCAAATTCCTACCGAAGTCAGGCAAACACCTTGTGTCAGGTTGCATTTTTTTGAAAGACAGTGTTTCATAAGAAATGCATAAGGATAATGTTCATTTCCACAAGGAAATATGATATTTTCTCATTTTTATTACACGTGGCTTTCTTCCACTATAGTGGGACAAAGTTCCTCTCCCTTATGTTTTTATAGCATACAAGAAATACTTACTTTCACTTGATTGTAAAATAATCAACAATACACAGGCTATAATGATAAGACAACTGACATTTGGCCTCAGTTTATCAGAGGGTAGCTCAGACACTAAAGAATCTGTCTGCAATGCAGGAGAACCCAGTTTCTCTCCCTGGGTCAGGAAGATCCCCTGGAGAAGGGGATGGAAGCCACTCCAATATTCTTGCCTGGAGACTCTCTTGGACAGAGGAGTCTGTCAGGCTACAGTCCGTGGGGTCACAAAGAGTCGGACATGACTGAGTGACTAACACTTTCCTTTTCACTTTAAGAGGGGTTGGAGTAAGAAAGGACAATGTTGAACTGAAGATACACATCACTCTCTAAAGGAGGAAGCCACAGTTCCCCTCCAGGGACTGGTGCCTCACAGGAATATGCGGTTCCAGACCATCTGACTTTTCAATAGCACCAAAATCTGAATTTTAAGTGTATTTTTAAATACAACTATAGCTTGGAGATAGAGCAAATATTTCAATGAGGAGAGCCACACAATTTTTTTCCGGCTTCCCAGTGCATATAAAAGCTATGTTTAACCTATAGTCTGTGTGTAAAAGCGCATGCTCAGTTATGTCTAACTCTTTCTGACTCTATGGACTGTAGCCCGCCAGGCTCCTCTGTCCATGGGATTTTCCAGGAAAGAATACTGGAGTGGGCTGCCTTTCCTCCTCCAGATTTTCTTGACCCAAGGATCAAACCCACCTCTCCTACAGCTCTTGTGTTGGTCAGTGGATTCTTTGCCACTGAGCCATCTGGGAAGCCCATTAAGTGTGTTTAAGTATTATGTCTAAAAAGCCTATGTACCTACCTTAATTAAAAAATACCTTCTTGCTAAGAAATGCTAATCATCATCTGAACCTCTAGTGAGTTGTATCTTTTGCTGGTAGAAGGTCTTACCTCAATGCTGGTGACTGACATTTGGTCAGGGTGGTTGTTGCTGAAAACTGGTGTGGCTGCAGCTATTTCTTAAAATATGACAACGAGGTTTGCCACAGACTGACTCCTCCTTTCATGAATGATTTCACTGTCGCATGCAAAGCTGTTTAATAGCATTTTACCCATAGTAGAACTACTTTCAAAATTGGAGTCAGTCCCCTCAAACTCTGTTTTATCAGCTAAGCTTATGTAATATTCTAAACACTTTTTATCATTTCAACACTCTTCATAGCATCTTCACCAGGAGAAGTTTCCATCTTAAGAAAACACTTTAGCAGTCCAGTCCCATCTTCATGCTCCACTTCTAATTACAGTTCCCTTATCATTTCCACCAAAGTCACAGCTCCTTCCTCCACCGAAACCTTAAAGTCATCTATGAGGGTTGAAATCAACTTCTTTCAAACATCTGTTATGTTGATATTTTGACCTTTTCACATGAATCATTAGTGTTCTTAACAGCATCTATAATGGTTAATATTTTCCAAGTTTTCAGTTACTTTGCCCAGATTCATCAAAAGAGTCACTATCTATGACAGCTATAGCCTTATGAAATGTAGTTCTTAAATAATAAGGCTTGAAAATCAAAATTACTCCTTGAACCACAGGCTTCAGAAAGAATGCTGTATTCAGTTCAGTTCAGTCGCTCAGTTGCATCTGACTCTTTGCGACCCCATGTTTTGCAGCACACCAGGCCTCCCTGTCCATCATCAACTCCCGGAGTTTACTCAAACTCAGGTCCATCGAGTCGGTGATGCCATCCAGCCATCTCATCCTCTGTCATCCCCTTCTCCTCCTGCCCCCAATCCCTCCCAGCACCAGGGTCTTTTCCAATGAGTCAACTCTTCACATGACGTGGCCAAAGTATTGGAGTTTCAGCTTCAGCATCAGTCCTTCCAATGAACACTCAGGACTGATCTCTTTTGGATGGACTGGTTGGATCTCCTTGCAGTCTAAGGGACTCTCAAGAGTCTTCTCCAATACCACAGTTCAAAAGCATCAATTTTTTGGCGCTCAGCTTTCTTCACAGTCCAACTCTCACATCCATACATGACCACTGAAATACCACAGCCTTGACTAGATGGACGTTTGTTGGCAAAGTAATGTCTCTGCTTTTTAATATGCTATCTAAGTTGGTCATAACTTTCCTTCCAAGGAGTAAGCGTCTTTTAATTTCCTGACTGCAGTCACCATCTTCAGTGATTTTGGAGCCCAAAAAAGTAAAGTCTGACACTGCTTCCACTGTTTCCCCATCTATTTCCCATGAAGTGATGGGATCAGAACCATGATCTTAGTTTTCTGAATATTGAGCTTTAAGCCAACTTTTTCACTCTCCTCTGTCACTTTCATCAAGAGACTTTTTTAGCAGGCATGAAAACATTAATTTCATTGTACATCTTCATCAGAGCTCTTGAATGACCAGGTACATTGTCAATGAGCAGTAATATTCTGAAAGGAATTTTTTTTTTAATCAGTAGATCTCAACAGTGGATTTAAAATATTTAGTAAACTATGATAAACAGATGTGCTATCATCCAGGCTTTATTATTCTCTTTAGAGAGCATAGGAAGAGTGTATTTTGCTTAATTCCTCGGGCTCCAGGATTTTTGGAATGGTAAATGAGCACTGACTTCAACTTAAAATCACCAGGTGTATTAGCACCTAACGAAAGAATCAGCCTGCCATTTGAAGCTAGGCATTGACCTCTTCTCTCCAGCTATGAAAGTCCCGTAGTGTGAAAGTGTTAGTCACTTAGTCGTGTCTGACTCTTTGCAACCCCGTGAACTATAGCCCATCAGGCTCCTCTGGCCATGGAATCCTCCAGGCAAGAATACTGGACAGGGTTGCCATTCCCTTCTATTTCCAATAGATTTTTTTTACATTTAAACCCTACGGTTTAGTGTTGCCACCTTGCTGAAGCTTCTACGTCAGCACTTGCTGCTTCACCTTGCACTAAGATGTTGTCAAGATGACTTCTTTCCTTAAGCCTCATGAACCAGCTTCTGCTAGCTTCACACTTTCCTTCTGCAGCTTCTCCTGCTCTCTCAGCCTTCACAGAATTGAAGATAATTAAGGTTTTTCTCTGGATTAGGCTTTGGCTTAAGAGAATGTTGTGACTGGTTTGGTCTTCTATCCAGATCTCTAAAACTTTCTCCATATCAGCAACAAGGATGATTATATATGTACATATATATGATTACATATATATATATATGTGAAGCAAATATGGTGGAATATTTCATATAGATAGATGAACAGACAGAAAGATAATCTGTAACTCTTTTCTCTTCCAAAAAGATGTTTTTGTTTTTTTCTGAGTCATGTCAGAGAAGTTGCAAATAGTTAGACCCTTCATTCCTGAATATTTCAACATGCATTTCCTCTAGGTTTTTAAAAGTCTGAGAATTAATTGCACAAAGAAGTTCCTTGTTTCTAAAATCATGAATATTATTGTGTCTTTTCATGTTCCACTCAGTTGTGCATTAATTATACATTAACTCATGCAATAAACATTATCAACTGCTTTCAATTTGTATGACATTGTGCAAGACCCAGAGATAAAAAGATTTGATGCTGGTAATCAAAAACCTTACTGTTTAGTATCAAAAACAGGCCTTTGTGTCATGGGTTTGATAGAGGCAAGAAGAGGGCACTATGGATTCTAGCAGATTCCCAGAAATCAAGAGCAAGGAGTAAATTCAGTTCAGTTCAGTTCAATCGCTCAGTCGTGTCCAACTCTTTGCGACCCCATGGACTGCAGCACACCAGGCCTCCCTGTTCATCACCAACTCCCAGAGTTTACTCAACTCATGTCCATTGAGTCAGTGATGCCATCCAACCATCTCATCCTCTGTCGTCCCCTTCTCCTCCTGCCCCCAATCCCTCCCAGCATCAGGGTCTTTTCAAACGCGTCAGTTCTTCACATCAGGTGGCCAAAGTATTGGAGTTTCAGCTTCAACATCAGTCCTTCCAATGAACACCCAGGACTGATCTTTAGGATGGACTGGTTGGATCCCCTTGCAGTCCAAGGGACTCTCAAGAGTCTTCTCCAACACCACAGTTCAAAAACATCAATTCTCTAGTGCTCAGCTTTCTTTATAGTCCAACTCTCACATCGATACATGACCACTGGAAAAACCATAGCTTGACTAGACGGACCTTTGTGGACAAATTAATGTCTCTGCTTTTTAATATGCTGTCTAGGTTGGTCATAACTTTTCTTCCAAGGAGCAAGTGTCTTTTAATTTCAGTTCAAAACTGAGTCTACATTGAGGAGTATTTTAGCCAAAATTTAAAAGATGATGTGGAGTTAGGTAAAGAACTTGGAATAGAATATTCTAGGTCTTGGAGGAGCATGGGCCAAGGCACTGATGGTGTGGCATGACGTACTCAGGATATATCTGAGTACTCAGGAATCTCAGTGCAGCTGTAGCATTTATTATGTACCAGGGAGTACTTCAAGTACTCGCCAGTCATTTTTAACTTGGTTGTGAGTAACTATTAGAGACGGTTCAGTACAGAAACCACTCCAAATGCTTGAGGCAAGAAGGGACTATAAAGAGAATTAAAATTTTTCAACAAATTAGAACCACTGAAGCAGCAAATCAATCCCTGGACCTCCAGGAAAAAACTCACAATACTGTACAGAGTTACTACTCCTAGGATGCCTCTGGAGCTTTGCCAAACCACCAGCTCCTCCCATGCCCCAACCACAGGACACCAAGAGGCTGAAGGAACAAACCTGGACTAGTGCTGTAGGGAACCCACTAATTCCACAACCACACCTGCCAGAGATAACTGCTAAATGCGGATCAAAAGATGGCCTCTCCCTCATTTTCACCTTCTAATCTTCACACAAATGCAACTAATTGGTGAGAATATTTTGCTTCCAGAATCTCAGACACAATGGGGTGTGAAGTTTTCAGTCTTTTCCACCACAATGCTACTGTGGAATTTAAGGAATCAATCCAGAGTATACAGTCAAGTTTTCTCACCCTCTCCTCATCAACCTCCTTCTGAACTGAATGCACTGGGAAGACCACTAATTAAGTATTTAAAGGTGTAAACTGCTGCCAAATGTGTTGTCTTTTGCTTTTATGGTCAGTATAAACTGCATCAAGTTCACACACAGGGATAAATCCATAATCGTGACCTTTAAGGCGCAATCATGGAACAAACTGAATTTAACAATCCAGACAATTAACTTTTCCCCCAATAGCTGTAAATATATGGCCTTTATTTTCGAAGGTGGTAAAGCATAAAAATGGGTATTAATGAGTGAGAAACGTATCATGTCATCCTAAAATTTAAGCTAAAATACATGCTTACTGAAGTTGAATTACTGATTGATAGAATTTTTATCACATCTACAAATATGATTAACTTCAAACATCTACAAGATGAAATATTACTCTTTAGGATGTTGAGATTAATGTTATGAAAGCATCATAACAATTATTAATAATACTAGAAGTATATTTTATATTTCAAACCCTATCAGATGTATCAATATTCTTATAATGTTCATTTCCAGTGGACATCCAACTTCTGCTTCTGAATTTAACAAATCAGAAACTAATTTTCTGTCTCCTTAGTTTATTCCATTTTATCCCCCAGTAAAATATTAGCCCCTAGTCCTAGTTCTGTACTTTGGAACCATTAAAATTGTCTTCCTCCTCATTAAATACCTTTAAAATTTAAAGTTAAGGGCTTCTCTTGTGGAACTAGTGGTAAAGAATCTGCCTGCCAACGCAGCAGATGCAGGAGATGTGGTTTAATCTCTGGGTCAGGAAGATCCATCCCCTGGAGAAGGAAATGGCAATCCACTCCAGTGTTCTTGCCTGGAAAATCCCATGGACAGAGGAGCCTGACAGGCTACAGTACATAGAATCTCAAAGAGTCAGACACGACTGTGTGACTTAACACAGCACAACAATATTTAAAGGTAGCAGTCACAGTCTACCTAAGTCTCCCCTTTTACAACTTAAATAATTTGTCTTTAGTCCTCATTTCAGACCACTGTGACATCTTTCAGTGCCCTTTAGCTTGACCTAGACATGGTCAGATAATTACAGAATATAAGAGAACTATGTTCAGAGTAGCTAAAGCATGCTCTAGAGTTTTGGAAGTGATAGCACATAATGCGTTGCTTTGAATTGAGCTTCCTATCAACTAAAAAGTATTTTCAACTGTACTGCTCATAAGTCTTATCTTTCAGTTTTGTACTATTCAGCTATGGTACTTGGAACTGAATCCTGGAGTTTATTACTATCAGTATTGACCTGTTATACCGCATGCGTCCTTAGCTTGTTGATTTATAATCTCATGGTCAAAGAAAGATGCTGTACCTCCAAGTATCACTTCTTATTTCCATGAGTAAGAAATAAGAAAGATGAAGGAGAAATGGGCAATGGCAAGAAATTTTTCATGTATCTCATTGGTCAGAAATATCACAAATTATCTTTCCATAGCTAAAAAAGAGGCTATAAATCAAACATTTTGCTTCTAAACTGCTATGGTATAAAACAATAGGAAATTATGTGGTAAGAAAGATTGGTCAAAAGTCAAATTGTAATATTTGCCACAGTATACAATATATGAGCTTATGCTTACTCCCATTGAACACAGCTACTTATACTAAATATTCATAATCCATCCTTTTAGTAACTCATACTGGAAAGTTTTCTATCATTATTATTATTATTACCCCCAATTTAAAGTTTATAGGAATCATTTTCTTACTTTCCTTAAATAAGAATAGCAGTTGTTGGTGTCCAGTCTTCCATTGGAAAAGACCCTGATGCTGGGAAAGATGGAGGGCAGGAGGAAAAGTGGGCAACCAAGGATGCGATGGTTGAATGGCATCACTGACTCAACAGATGCGAGTCTGAGCACACTCAAGGAGACAGTGAAGGACAGGAAAGCCCGGCGTGCAGCAGCTCATGGGCTTGCAAAGAGCTGGACCCGACTGAGTGACTGCATGATAACCACAAATCTGCCATTACTTATATTTTGGTCTATATTTTTTAAATCTTTCAGTAATTTTATATGTCTATAAATTCATCAATTCAGTGATTTTCATCTATAATTTGTTTTTCAGGAAACTAGACTACAATTAACTTAGCCCAGAAAAGTAGAACACGTTGAGAGAATTATGGGCACTTTTACTTTCTCTTCAATAGCCTGGCTTCATTTCTATATTACCAATAAATGTTCTAGTTTTTTTTAATGTGAAACTTATTCTCTCCAACAAAAGAAAAGATGCAAGCAAGCAAATTAGTTATGTACTACGG
This sequence comes from Cervus canadensis, assembly GCF_019320065.1. NCBI lineage: Eukaryota > Metazoa > Chordata > Mammalia > Artiodactyla > Cervidae > Cervus > Cervus canadensis. The sequence goes on from NC_057405.1 coordinate 43,263,960, forward strand.
TTCATTTTTCTAATATTTTTCAGATCTAGTCCCAAACACCACCCCAGGTCAGTCTTCCTTTTCTTATAGATCCAAATATAGAAAAAAATCCCTATTCAACCTTCTTTCCTTTTGAAATCTAAAATCAACTTTTCATCTTTTCTCTCAACTTGTAGAAATGTCTTCTAAATCAGACTAACACATTTCTACCCCTCTCCAGACCTAGCATATATTCCAAGGGTATTTAATTGATTTCTCCACTCACACAATTTACACACAGAACTCCATCCAAACGAGCAGGAGTACACATCCTTTCCTAACCTTCCAGGTTAACAGATCGTGAACACAACAGGTCACCTTAGTGTAGAAAAAGGTAACTGGTGTATGACAAGTCAACTGCATTTTTTATTCTACCAGTTTCTTGTAGGAGATCAGTACATACAGGCAGGGAGATAAGGTTACAGAAATTCTCAGAAGCCCCAGTGTATTGACCTCAGATTGAATATAAGTGAACATTCTGTCTCAAAATTTGAAACTGTATAAAATTCAATGGGTAATGAGTGTCATAAATAGTATTAAAGTAGGTAAATTTTGATCATGTTCTTATTGTCCAGAGTACAGACTGAAAATAAACAAAATGACTACCCTTTCCTCTGGTGGTTAAAATTCCCTGCTAAAGAGCATAACAGCTATTAGAAATAAACAAAAAACCCTACATGATTAAAGGTCTTTATAATAAAAATTCTATTTAATACTGTTTGCCTTGAAAAAATACAAACCACACAATTAATGAGTCTGAAATTTTTAGTTTCATATAAAAGCCCAATTTTTTTGGCATCAGTCTCAGCAACTGAAAGAAGAAAGGATTCTACACTAGGATGGCCTAACAAAACTTAATTCTATAATTATGTAAAATTTTTCTAAGTGCTACAATATAAACGTTTGCACTGTATTACAAAAGTTGGGTGAAATTATTTGGGCCAGTACAATGGATACTGAAAATAATTTCATATGCACTGCCTGATACCTGAAGTAATATGTCAAAATATCTGCAGAGTTTTAGAGAAATGTTATGGTTACCACTGTTTCCATATATCTAACTCGTATACAGATTGAAACCAGATGGCATAGGTGCAAACTGGTACCCATTAAAATGGAGTGATTTATTTTTAGGTAATTCAGAATATTATGACAAATTTTATTTATATTCACAAAATATCATGAAAATTATTTCTGCAAAAAGTAAACCTTGGTTCTTATTTATATATACTCACCTTAAAAAAAAAATGCCCAGATTACAATAGCATATGACTTGTGTATACTAATCACAAAATCAACTCTAGTGAGTAAAGAATCTTTAGTGTTTCAAGACTATACTTCGCTTTGAGGAAACTGAACCACTTCAATATTTTATTGAATAACAATTTGGTGCTTTCTTCAAGGCCTAATTTGTTTTTTTGACTCGGGTAAAAAATAATTAACTTCCCCAATCTATTTTGATCTTACACATTAAGGTACAATGTCTCTAATTCTTAAAACAGTCTTTTAGTATGGCTCCTTTTCAATGACAAAAATCTTGAATGTAAAAAAAAAGTAATATCTTCTTCATGATCACCCATTTTATAAGTGGCAAAGGGGTGATTCAAATTCTTAGTCTGAATCTCCTCCGAGAGAGCATACTCCTTGCTATATGCCATTGTACCTCAGCTACAGCATTAATCTAAATGAATATAAGGCCGACATCGTCCAGTGGAGCATCTGATCATATACTCCCTATAGAGCTTCCTTATTATTTATTTATTTTTGTATATGTCCATTTTCTTGTCCATAAAGTTAGCTCTTTGGAGCTACAGAATATACCACACAACTGTTCTTTATTCTCCTCTGCACCAGGAACAATGCTGAGTACCCACTGGACATTTGATTAATGGATATATCTAGGAAAGTGATTGTTTCAATAAAATGCAGTGCATTGTGAAAACAATGGCATTGTTTTCAACTTGCTCTCAACTGACTTGAGAAAAATAAGACTCTGGGGTAAGGGCATAGAAAAGTCTTAACATCTCTGATATCACATGTGAGAAAGTTCATAATATCAACCTTACATAAAGACAGACAGAGGTAGGAAACTGCAAACCTCAAAGCTGTAATGAACAAAGCACATGGCAATGGGTGTATGAGGTTGTGAAGACTCCGCTCTCTGTCCACTAGACATATGGCACCAAGAAACTCTGTGACGTTACGGTATGATATGTTCATTACAGTGCAGAATATAGGAGAAAAAATAATAAATAAATAAGCCAAGTTTACAACAGGTACTATTTCTTAAATTATTAAATGTTATATCCTAAATTTAAAATGACATTATAGATTTTTTTAATGATAAAAATGTTCATATTTCATGTAAAGTCAGCTTCTCTGGTGGCTCAGACAGTAAGGAATCTGCCTGCAAGGCAAGAAACCCAGGTTCGATTCCTGGGTCAGAAAAATCCCCTGGAGAAGGGAATGGCTACCCACTCCAGTATTCTTGCCTGGAGAAGTCCATGGACAGAGGAGCCTGGTGGGTTCCAGTGCATAGGGTTACAGAGTCAGACAAAACAGTGGCTAAGACATACACACAAGTAACATGCAAACTGTGATTCCATTGTACGTGTATATGGACATGTGTTTCTTTTTCTCAACAGGATAGAAAAATGGACATCTTTTTGTATCAGTTCTAATGAGGCTTCCAGACCATAAGAAGCAAATAATCCACCTTCCAAAGGCGATCACAGAGGTACGAAGGGAGGGATTAACATCAGAGTTGCGACCCTTAGCATCCACTTCATCTGCATCCCAAGAACTACTAACATCATCCCAAAGGGGAATGGTGAGAAGTTCTCTCCCTACTCCTCAAGCAGAGCATTGGGATGACTTCAGGAAGATGACTCCAAGAGCCTGATATGTGACTCAAGGTTTAAAGTAACAGACTTGCATCTGGATAATGCTAAACAGTAGAAGTCAGACTGAAGTAGATTATGGCCACAGAACAGAGGGCCATGTTTGGGATGCAGCTGAAGTGACAGAGCCAAGGGCAAAGGGGTATGTCTCCTGCAGACCAATGTGGGTGACATGGGAATGAGCTGGCCTAATCATGTATGGATGTGAGAGCTGGACGATAAAGAAAGCTGAGCACCAAAGAATTGATGCTTTTGAACTGTGATGTTGGAGAAGACTCTTGAGAGTCCCTTGGACTGCAAGGAAATCCAACCAGTCCATCTTAAAGAAAATCAATGCTGAATATTCGTTGGAAGGACTAATGCTGAAACTGAAGCTCCAATACTTTGGCCATCTGATGTGAAGAACTGACTCATTAGCAAAGACGCTGATGGATGCTGGGAAAGATTGAAGACAGAAGGAGAAGGGGGCAACAGAGGATGAGATTGTTGGATGGCATCACTGACTTAATGGACATGAGTTTGAGCAGGCTTCAGGAGTTGGTGATGAACAGGGAAGCCTGGCATGCTACAGTCCATGGGGTCTCAAAGAGCCAGACATGACTGAGCAACTGAACTGAACTGACGGCTAACATGGAGCTTGCTATTGTCTGATACCTATTGCTATACAATCAACAACTATAAAATCAGTAGCATGCAAAATAAGTATTTATTCTCACAGATGTGCAGACTGACTAGAAGTCAGTTGGGGGTCAGCTGGACGGCTTAGTTATTAGCTGTGCGTCAGGTGGCCTTGCTTGTAACTCAGTCCCATTCCACATATTTTTATTCTGAGGCCCAAGCTGAAGGGACAAGAGCTACCTATTATTAGTAGAAAGAACTGCTGTTCAGAAATGTTCACTCCCTCCCACTCACTTCCATGGGAAGATCCTCTGCCCATTGACAGTGTGTTTTTCCATTGGCCAATGCTATGTTATCAGGTGTGAAGCATCAGAGATTGAAAGAGCTTGTACTTACACTAGCTCCTCTGTGGCTGCCATGAGAAACATGAGCTTCCCTGGCGGCTCAGACAGTAAAGAATCTGCCTGCAATGCAGAAGACCCAGGTTCAATCCCAGGGCCAGGAAGATCTTCTAGTGAAGGAAATGGCAACCCACTCCAACATTCTTGCCTAACACTAACTATCCTGTTAATCCCAGGGGAATGTGAAAACACTGAAGAGCAAAATGAGTAATGCTATCCCCACATTTCCCACCAGATAATTCTTGTCCTATGTGGAACAGGTCTGAGTTGAGGAAGGGGAGAAGATACACTGAATAAAAGACATGGAACCTAACATTTTAATTATGGAAACAACTGCCCTGAGGTAAATTTTCCAGTGAGTACTTTGTGTTATCAGGGAATTAGCAGAAAGCCTGTTAAAGGTTTTACCCAGCACTACACAGGGTTTTAAATAAACTGAGTGAAGGGAAGCTGGGGAGAGCTACAGGGAGCAGTTTTCTGATTGCACTCTGAGTCCTTTGTTCTTTGACGTATCTTTATGTGGGTGTATATATGTATGTATGTGTATGAGAGAGATAGTAACTGAAAGTAAAAATCTAACAGTAAAAATTTAGCAGTTAACAGACTTCATTATATGCTTTATATGAACTAAATCCATTACTTTATAAAAAAAGGGAAAATGATTATAAATGATGCAGTTCAATAAAACCCCTGAACTTATCTCTTTTACCACAACAAAAACAACAGTAAAACAAATATTCTCAACTATATCCAAATAATGTTTTTTAAACACTTTTGAAGAAAAAAAAATGAGCAGAAATGGTGCAACCATATTGACAGTCAAATAATCTTTAGCTTTATCTTCACATCCAACAGAACAAAACATCTCAGTCCTCACCATGTGGGCTGGCTTGCATCCGTCTGATCTCTGTCTATCGAGTAGTACTTATAGAAACTAATTAAACCTACGGGATGGAAAAATACCTTTCCCACCAGCACTAATTTCTCAGACCGCATACATCCCACAGGGGTCTTCTGAGATACGTGCTTTTTACTGAGTCAAGGCATTAAATGCACTCGATCATGTGGGAAAAGGAAAAAATCAGTTTCCTTCCACGTTAGCTGTAGTTGCTTTATCTGATTAAACCTATTGCTGCCATGCAGCCATGGACAGAGCATGAACACAAGGAGAACCCAGAGGATCTAGGGAACGGCCTTCACTGAGGAGCAAGTCTGTGGCTGGGAGGTACTCATGTGACAGGAAGAAGGGGGAGATGAGATGAACAGTGACAAGAAGAACGATAGAAAGAACAGGCTTACTCAATGACTTTCCACAGGCTGTCCTGCCAAAGAGGCCAAAATAAGGTATGTAACCATGTAAAGTATAAATTAGATTGTACCTGAGAGATTTAAGTAGAGAGTTAAAATGATTCAGAGCACTCTTTGGCTAAATCTCAGGGAAATATCTATGGCTACTCTCTGCAAGAGAGTGAAGTCCACAACTGATAAAACATAGCAAACAGAAATTTGAAACGTCACTACATCTCTCTCTCTCTCAGGGGCTACTGCCACTTGAACCAAAAGCTGATATAGGAAATACTGCCGAGACTGTAGCTGCAAAGAAGCCATTGGGTCTCAAGCCAGCACAGTTCCTTGCTGGCACCAACTTTCTCTCCAAATCAAATGGAATCCTATCTGCAAGTGAATCAGAACTGCTCAAGTCAAGCCAGCTAAAATTCATTATGCACCACATTAACTTTTACCAAGTTATTGAAACAAATGCCTCTTTTCAGGACTGTGGTTTGGCTAAGGCCATAGCAGAGGGAGAAATTAAATCTTCCACAACTTTGACGCGAAACACAGTCAAATGAAGAACAGGATCAGAACAGGATTTCTTTCCTGAATTTGAGGTGATTTATCTGAAAAGGCGGATCATCAGTTTTTGAAAGCTGTAGTCATTAGTTCAGTTCTCAAAATAAGTGCTCCTTGCTTTAGATTGACCTTTTCATTTCCTTTTTCATTTTTATGCCCTTTTCACAAGGAGGACACATATTTTTAAGTCATATTTATATTAGCAGAGGAAAAATAGACTTTAAACCTTGATTGTGTATGGGTGTCATTATTTTCCTATGGAAAGGAAGATAATGTGTACTTCACATGCCAGACAAACAATAAGGAATCATCATGTACTAATTGTTTTATTGACCTTCCCAGTTCTTTTCAACTTAAGTCTTTTAGATAGATATAAACCTTTATGCAGATGATTCATAAAGAGTGACTACTTACAAATACATGAAAAGATGCTCAACATCACTCATTATTAAAGAGATGCAAATCAAAATTACAATGAGGTATCACCCTGCATCAGTCAGGAGAGCCATCATCAAAAAAACTACGAAAAATAAATGCTGGAGAGGATGTGAAGAAAAGGGAACCCTTTTGCACTGTTAGTGGGAATGTAAACTGATAAAACTACTATGGAGAACAGCACAGAGGTTCCTTAAAAAACTAAAAACATAACTACCATACGATCCAGCAATCCACTACTGGCCATATACCCTGAGAAAACTAGAATCCAAAAAGACACATGCACCTCAATGTTCATCACAGCACTATTTACAATAACCAGGACATGGAAGCAACCTAAATGTCCATCGACAGAAGAATGAATAAGGAAGATGTGGTACATATATACAATGGAATATTACTCAGCCATTAAAAGGAACAAAATTGGGTCATTTCTAGTGATGTGGATGGACCTAGAGTCTATCATACAGTGTGAAGTAAGTCAGGAAGAGAAAAATATCACATATTAATGCACGTGTATGGAATCTAGAAGGATGGTACAGATGAGCCTGTTTGTAGGACAGGAATAGAGATGCAGACAGAGAATGGACATGAGGGCACAGAGGGGAAAGGGGAGGGTGAGATGAACTGGGAGAGGAGGACCAACATATATACACTGCTGTGTATAAAATAGACGGCTAGTGGGAAGCTGCGTATAGCACAGGGAGCTCAGCGATGACCTAGTGGGGTGAGAGGGAGGAGATATATGTATCAGTCAGTTCAGTTCAGTTCAATTGCTCAGTCGTGTCCGACTCTTTGCAACCCCATGAAGCACAGCACACAAGGCCTCCCTGTCTATCACCAACTCCCAGAGTTTACTCAAACTCATGCCCATCGAGTCGGTGATGCCATCCAACCATCTCATCCTCTGTCATCCCCTTCTCCTCCTGCCCCCAATCCTTCCCAGCATCAGGGTCTTTTCCAATGAGTCAACTCTTCACATGAGGTGGCCAAAGTATTGGAGTTTCAGCTTCAGCATCAGTCCTTTCAATGAACACCCAGGACTGATTTCCTTTAGGATGGACTGGTTGGATCTCCTTGCGGTCCAAGGGACTCTCAAGAGTCTTCTCCAACACCATAGTTCAAAAGCATCAATTCTTTGGCACTCAGCTTTCTTTACAGTCCAAATTTCACATCCATACATGACCACTGGAAAAACCATAGCCTTGACTAGACAGACCTTTGTTAGCATATTAAAAAGCAGAGATATTACTTTGCCATCTAGGTTGATCATATCTTTCCTTCCAAGGAGTAAGCGTCTTTTCATTTCATGGCTTCAATCACCATTTGCAGTGATTTTGGAGCCCAAAAATGTAAAGTCTGACACTGCTTCCACTGTTTCCCCATCTACTTCCCATGAAGTGATGGGACCAAATGCCATGATCTTAGTTTTCTGAATGTTGAACTTTAAGCTAACTTTTTCACTCTCCTCTTTCACTTTCATCAAGAGGCTTTTTAGTTCCTCTTCACTTTCTGCCATAAGGGTGGTGTCATCTACATATCTGAGGTTATTGATATTTCTCCCAGCAATCTTGATTCCAGCTTGTGCTTCTTCCAGCCCAGCATTTCTCATGATGTACTCTGCATATAAGCTAAATAAGCAGGGTGACAATATACAGCCTTGACGTACTCCTTTTCCTATTTGGAACCAGTCTGTTGTTCCATGTCCAGTTCTAACTGTTGCTTCCTGACCTGCATACAGGTTTCTCAAGAGGTGGGTCAGGTGGTCTGGTATTCCCATCTCTTTCAGAATTTTCCACAGTTTATTGAGATCCACACAGTCAAAGGCTTTGGCATAGTCAATAAAGCAGAAATATGATATATGCATACATACAGCTAATTCACTTCACTGTACAGCAGAAACACATTACATACAACTAATTTAATTCACTGTATAGCAGAAACTAACACAACATGGCAAAGCAATCATACTCAAGAAAGAAAAAAAAAAGAAGAGTGATTGCTTATTAAATGGAATGTTGACTGACCGCTCTGCATTTCTTCATGGGGTCTCATATCAAAGGAGTAAAGCCTCTCAGTTGTCACTCCGACAGTGCCAGCAGAGAGACTGCCAATGGTCACAGTATAAGGAGCAATTTTTAAGATATCATTAATAGACTGAAAGAAACTCAATTAGTTTTATAAAGGTTGCAAAGCACCAGCCTGGATTTTTTACATAGCTACCTATAGGAAATCTCAGCCCTGGGCCTGAGAAGTCTCATGAACTTCTACAGCATCATGGAGTCTGAGAAATGACGACTATAAACTCAGGTCTCTCCAGTGGAGAGATTTAGCCTAGCTAAAAAAGTCAAAAGACAACAAATGTATCAGAAACAGGATATTCACCAGAATACCTGTTGCTATCCTTGACATCCTTACATACTAACTGAAATAACATATAACGACAACTCAAGAGATTTCCTGGCTATAAGACATATAAGCATATGCACAAACATACACACAAACACACACTCTTTCATCAGTAGTATGGTTACTTTGGAAAAGAAAATCAAAATCTATATTGCCATTTAAGGAATCCAAGAATTGTAAGCAAACTTATGGACTATACGAAAATTTTAAAGATATTTTATTCATAAAAAGAAAGAAGTACCTGAAGCTTCTAGGAAAAGTATGGCTAAGTTTGGTCAATCCATAAATGGTATTATTGGCAGTATAGAAAAAATATATTCAACATGATATACGGGCTGTATGTTTTTTTAAAAACAAAACCACTCATTGAACTTCAAAATTTTTATGAATGGCCTCAAAAAGTGGGCAAAAGCCTACCGACATTTGATAACCAATGGCTTAAAAGCCCAGGTAAGACATGAAGTAGGATTTCTGGGTAGGAAAGCAGGACACTTGAAAAACCTAAAAATTCTGGGAAAGGAAACATCTTGACAGATAAGCAGTTGACACAAACATGAAAGTGGCTTTCCCGATGTAATATGCCAAACTCAAGCAAATTCTTAGTCACAGGTAACTAGATAAGAATAAGTGGACAGCAATCAAGGTAGTTCTAACAACAGAAGAGAAAACCTAGACTATCAGGTACAAGGAAGGTCCAGAATTTCAAAGTCATTGTATTTGACAGTGTGAGGTATTTTCATATAAATCTACCTATCTGGAGACATACAAGTAAGTGTGTGTCTTGTTTGAAGGTTTAGGGAGCCATATGTCAGACAATTAACTGATCAGTAGGAAATGGAAAAGTAGAAAGACAGCAGAGTATTTTCCTGACTGATTTATAGGATAGTGAAGTTGATTTTCTCCTTCTAGTAGCATGGAAAGAGACTTCGTTACAGACTGAATTATACACAATTTTCAATTCGTATGATGAAGCCCCAACCCCAATGTGACTGTTTGGAAACAGGAGATCATGAAGGTTAAATAAGGTCATAAAGTTGGTGCCTGAATCTTACAAGAAAAGAAAGAGAGATCCTCTCATCACCGTTCCTCCACCCCTAACAGGGTCAGGAAAAAAAAAAATTTATGTAAGGATAAAGCAAGAAGATAGCCATCTGCAAGCCAGGAAAAGAGATCTCACCAGAACCCAAACTGGTCAAGACCTAGATCTGATCTGGAACTTCTGGACTCCAGAAGTGTGAAAAGATACATTTCTATTCTTTAAGCTACCCAATTTATGATATATTATTATGGCAGCACAAGCAGAATAGTGCCAGCTTCTTTCCCAGTAGGATGAAAGAACGTGATAGTGAGGTGGAGGAATTCCCAAGCCACATAGAATAAGAAAAGTGAAGAAGGCTAAGGTTAAGTGGTGGAACTTCTGAGGACCCGAGCATAGAGTGTTACTGAAAAGCAATGTCACCACGGCAGCTGGAACAGTCCAAGGTCACTGTTATTTCAAACCAGAAAGAGAAAGGCTCTTCTTCCTCCCGGTCAACCCTCACCTCTCTAACTAAAATCCTCTTCCTGCTCAGCAACCCCTTTATTCTCTCTACATTCACCTTCAATCTCTACTTTCTTTTCTTCCCCCTTTTCCTCCTCTTTTTGGTCACTGTTTCCATGGTCCTTTTTATGATTCCTTCCACTTAAACTAGACACTTCATATTATTTTGCTTGAACAATCATGTAGTGACACTGGCCTTATAGAAATGAAATGTCTGTGGGAATTCCCTGGCAGTCCAGTGGTTAGGACTCCATGCTTTCACTGCTGAGGGCCCGGTTCAATCCCTGGGCAGGAAACTAAGATCCCACAAGCTGCATGGCTAGGTCAAAATAAAAAATGATAAAAATGAAATACCCAGTCAAATATAACAGTTTGGATGTGAACTGCAGATGATTTACACAGTTAAAGATGGAGATGGGAAAAGTTAGTTGGTCATTCATTAACACTAACACCATCAACCCTAATTTATTCATTTAAAACAAGCAAAATGAATTTCCAAGCATACATATCCAAAGACCTTTACCGTAGTTAAACTGCATTAGAATATACTGTATTATATGTAAGTGCCAGTGTGTGTATCAAATTGCCTGGTTTACTTCAGATTTATATAGGAATGAAAATAATAAAAATTTGCACATAGATGGCACATAGTACATATTCCTCAAACACTGATAACACAAACTATTGCATCTATACAATCATATGAATATTTAGTCAAATAACCTGGTGAGTCAAATCAGATTCTTATGCATAGCTAAAATATTTGAGAACTCAAATGTAGCCTTTATATCTTGAAAATATCCCACATTGTGAGACAATAAGTTTTCAGTTTCCAATTTCCATAAAACAGAGAAACAAATTATCAAGGTGTTCGCCTTGCATGACATGTGCAGATATGCAGTATATTTTTGATTTGAAGCCTTTCAACACTGCCTAGCATCTAGCATCTCTGTAGGACAGCGATCCCAAGTCATTTTGCTGAAATCATGCACACTGGCCATACAGATGAAACTTGATGTCACATCACCACATCTAACCTGACTATTCTCCAATTATCAAAAAAAAATGGCCTCGATGAAGACAGATGAAACTTAAAATTAGTTGATTATTTTTGTCTTTTTGTGCAACGGTATTACACAAAACTCAGTTCTAAACATAAGGTACTAGTATTTGCGGAACAACTGCCCATCGCATCTTTATATTGAGGTTTTACTTCATTCAACAAAAGCAGTCATTTATGCAGCTCTTGGATCTTGTCTGCACGTGGCCTTTATGGGCCATTCTAACTTTTAAATCCTCCTGCCTATAATGCATACTTATTCTAGGTTGAGACAGTTAACCAGATTGACAGAAGAGATTTGCAAGAGTTAATGTATTATGAAGGTTACCAGAAATATCAGTGTAAACTGAACCAAAGTGGCATGTTAGCATCTGAGTGGGTTTCTGGTGAGAGACCTCTTTCTGATTTCCTCACATGGCAAAGACAGAGGGAAAAGCAAGCTCTCTCATGCTTTTTCTTATAAGGACACTAATCTTATCTATGAGTGCCCCATTCTTACAACCTAACTACTGCCTAAAAGCCAGCCCTACCTTCTAACATCATCACACTGGGCATTAGGATTTCAACATATCAGTTTTGGGAGGACATGTTCAGTCTATAGCAATATGTATAATAATGAGGCTACACTTTAGAAATTACAAAGAATTTTCAAAGAATTTTCTCTCAATAATTTCTCATGCAGCTGAGAAGTTATTACTATCTCTCATTTTAAATATTAGGAGTGGAAATTGAAGTGTTGGAAGACTGGCATACATCCAACAAGTACCAATGCTGTTTAGTTGACCGACTCCTGGTTCAGTGCCTTTCAATGTTCTCCAAGCTTTGATCTACATAGGAACAAAACTGCATGCTAAAATGCATTACATGATGCTTCTAACAGTCTTTGTGTAATCATCTGAGACGCCCTGTGATAGAAAGTTGTAGTGTTTTATAAAATGATTGGAAAACACCCAGTAAATACTTGTCCTGAACTGAGTAAGTCACAGACACTTGATGAGCACCTGTGCAATGTGAAGACCGAGCTCACAGCAATGGCTACGGTTCAGTGTCAGGTACAGCTGTGATATTTTGCCTCACCGTATGCACAGTCTGTGGATATTAATGTTCATATTATTTTAATTAACATTTACTTTTATTTTTATAAAGTAAACCTGTTTTTGAAAGACTAGGATCCTTAATCATGTGAAATGCTGGGTTGGAAGACTCACAAGCTGGAATCAAGAATGTTGGGAGAAATATCAACAAACCTCAGATATGCAAATGACACTTCAATGGCAGAAAGCAAAGAGAAACTAAAGAGCTTCTTGATGAGGGTAAAAGAGGAGAATGAAAAGCTGGCATGAAACTCAACATTCAAGAAACTGAGAACATGGCATCCAGTCCCACCACTTCATGGGAAATAGATGGGGAAACAACAGAAATAGTGACAGACTTTATTTTCTTGGGCTCCCAGATCATTGCAGATGGTGACTGCAGCTATGAAATTAAAAGACGCACATTCCTTGGAAGAAAGGCTATGCCAAACCTAGACAACATATTAAAAAGCAGAGACATCATCCCTTTGCAGCAAAAGTCCCTCTAGTCAAAACTATGGTTTTTCCATTAGTCATGTGTGGATTTGAGAGTTGGACCATAAAGAAGGCTGAGCACTGAAGAACTGATGCTTTTGAAGTGTGGTGTTGGAGAAGACTCTTGAGAGACCCTTGACCAGAAAAGAGATCAAACCAGTCAATCCTAAAGAAAATTGCTCCTGAATATTGATTGGAAGGACTGATGCTGATGCTTCAATACTTTGGCCACCTGATGTGAAGAGCTGACTCATTGGAGAAGACCCTGATGCTGGAAAGATTGAGGGCAAAAGAAGAAGTGGGAGATGGACGATGGCATCATCACTGACTCAATGGACATGTGTTTGAACAAACTCTGGGATATAGTAAAGGACAGGGAAGCCTGGCATGGTGGGCACTTTTCCCTGTCAGTTCATGGGGCCGCAAAGAATCGGACATGACTTAGGGACTAAACAACAGGATCCTTAATTAAGTCTCTCTTTTTTTCCCTATGTTATAGGAGGAACATCTATCTGTTAAAGAGTAGTTAGGACAGAATACTAACATAATTGGAAGCATTCTGTATTTAAAAAATAAAAGCTTATTTAAATTATACATTTGCATGATGCACCTGGCTAAATGATAGGCAAGGGATTTTACTCCGTAGTGATTTATGTTTCTAAATGTTAAATTTCAACTGAAATAAGAATCTCTGCATTGTGTCATCTGTGGGAGTACTATAATCATTAACAAACCTTTAGTTTTTATCTCAGTGAAAAAGTATTTCACTCTCAGTCAACTAATATGTAGAAATATTACCATATAGAAAGCCTAGAGAGGTATTCCACACCCACAAATGGTATTGTAATAGACAAAATAGTATCATCAAAAATCTTAAATTTAGAAGCAGAGATTATGTTGTGGTCTATGCTAAGCATTGGTAAGTAAATATGGTCATTGGAAGCTAAAGCAACAAACATGCTAGGATGAAAATCTTCAATTACAAAAAAAAAATTTTAAAAAGAAAATCTTCAATTACAGAAGGCTTCCTAGTAGTTTGAGTACTCTGCATAATATGCAAGATAAAAAGTTGACATTCAGTAAACATTATATTTAATATTTGCTTCCATAGGCCAGAAGCCTAAGTATATTTCTTTTGGTTTACAATTTCTGGAGTAGATAACCCATAGCTGGAAACACATGCTGACCAATTTGATGATGTCCTAATGAAAATTTTGTCAGGGATTTTCTTCAACATTTCCTACTGAGATCAATCACCATCAGACATTCTTCTACACGGTATCCTCTATTTCATCTCTTAATGTTCCACTGTGCTTTTCATTTAATTAACCCTACAGAGGGCCATATTTAGTGCTGCCACCTGAGAGACAGGTATGAAGAGACTGGCTTTTGCAGTCATTCTTGGCTCAGAATCTTGCTTTGAACCTTAGGAACATATGTGCACTGTTGGCTGCTTAAGATCACACCCACTGCTCTGAGGATAAGATATCTGCAGGGAAGTTGGTTGCTTCCGTGCCTTAGGGTTTAAGTGTCATAAAGTGATGGGTGTGTATAAACAAGCTGTGGGACCTCTGACAATGCCCCTGTTTTTGGTCCAATACCTGTACCAAAATAGGGGCTCAAACTCTTCATTAAATGCTGCTCTGTTGCTCTTCAACTCTTGCCAAAATATATTGGAAAAGGGAACAAAATTGAGTGTTTTTAGCTGCCAGAAACAACAATGTTACAGGGGCCTTGGAAATTTAGTAAATCCTGAAATTAAGTCCAGGTGAAATTAACATCTGCTGTGGAGAAGAGAATTCAAGCCAAAGACCCACTAAGAACATTGTGGTCCTACAAGGGCACCTCTCTCACATGAGACTGGAAATTCATGCAGTCATAGCCATAGTTCTTCACCCGTGAGAGGCAATTACCTGAAGAAACAGATAGTAAAGAGATGATGGCACAGTGACTTCTTAAGTCACTGAGAAAGTGTACCCAATCCCCTAGTCAGTGGAAAAATAATGCCAAAGAGTATGTATATTTTCCATACAGCCAGTGAAAAATTTATACAGGCAAACGCATCCAACCAGAATACAATATGAATTAGATGCTATGCTAGACATAAAAATACACGGCTGTGCAATGACAGACCTTTAAGCCAGCCCATGTAGGCACCATGCCCTGCAAACTCTGCCAGCCTCACACTCCTTCATTCAAGCTGGTGGCACATCCTCACAACACTTCTAATATCTGTTCACCAGTTCTTTTAACAGTAACTGACTTTCTACCATGAGTCAAGCACTGAACCAGGAGCTCTCTCCAAATATGTATAACCACATTTAATTTTCATAGTGTTATTTTTGTTTGATATATCTCTCTATTAAGAACACATGGCTATATTCATTTTGATGCATGCTTTAGTCCCTTCTGGATTCCACATCTGTACTGGTATTCCTCTATCAGAATATCAGGCAGAGACCTAAGCATGGAAGAGCCTCATCAAGATGTAAAGATACTCAGAGCCAGAGCCAGAAGGCACCAAAGTGCTTTAGAAAAATCCCTTTTAAGTACATACAATTTTTTTTTGTTTGTTTTTTACTATTTTGTCTAGTTCATGCACAATTCAGATGAGCCACCATGGTGCTAGAGAGGTAAGAAAGAGTTGTATGGGGTGGGGGAATAAATAGCTGAACTTAAGTAGTAGGACTGTTCACAGTATGGTAATTTGTATTTTTAGTTCTATCTTGATGAAAAAAGTTAGCACTTACAATGTCACAAGGCAAATTAATTTAATTAACTGAATTAATGTACAGTAGTATAGCTCTGCCACTGTATTAGTCAGGGTTCTCCAGAGAAACAATATCAGTAGAAGATACACACATGTAGAGAGAGAGGGAGAGAGAGAGAAAAAAGTCATGAGGTATTCATTGGCTTACACATTACAGAATCTGAGAACTTCCACAATTTGGTGTCTGCAAACTGGAGGCACAAAAAAGCCTGTGACATAATTCAGTCCAAGTCTGAGTGCCTAAAGGACAGCCAATGGCTTAAATCCTAGTCCAAGGGCTATAGACAGTAAGATGAGATGTTCCAATTCAAGCCTGCAGGAAGGAAGCAAAAAGAGAATTCCTCCTTTCTCTTCCTTTTGTTCTAATCAAACCCACAATGGATTGGATAATGGTCACCTATTTGGGGGAGGGTGATCTACTTTACTGGGTCTCATCCGGAAAGACACTCGTAGACAAACCCAAAAGTAATATTTCATATGGGCGCCTCCTTGCCAGTCAAATTAACACATGAAATTAACCATAACAACCACATTTCCTATGCTCTTATTTTATTCTGGAATGTCTGGATATTATATTACACTGTTTCTGGGAATGGTGGGAGATGTTGGATTATGGGGCTTACAAGGGTCATCTCCCACTTCCAACAATATACACATACCTAACCTATCAAATAGGCTTCCCTGGTGGCTCAGACGGTAAGGAATCTGTGTGCAATCCAGGAGTGCATGCTTGGTTGCTCAGTCATGTCCAACTCTTGGTGTCCGCATGGACCGTAGTCTGCCAGTCTTCTCTGTCCATTGGATTCTCCAAGTAAGAATACTGGAGTGGGCTGCCATTCCTTTCTCCAAGGGATCGTCTCAACTCAGGGATCCAAATCAGGTCTCCTGCATTGCAGGTGGAGTTTGTACTGTCTATACCACCAGGGAAGCCCATTTGATGGGTTAGGCATTTGTATATCACAGGTATATGTATATTGAAGCAATCCAAGAGACCTGGATTCAATCCCTGGGCTGGGAAGATCCCATGGAGAAAGGAATGACTACCCACTCCACTATTTTTGTCTAGAGAATTCCATGGACAGAGGAGCCTGGTGAGCTATAGTCCATGGGGTCACAAAGAGTCAGACACGACTGAGCAACTAACACACTTTTTTCCACAACCCATCAAATATTCTAATAATTGCTCTTTTCAAGTAGACAATAAACTTAGAGAAAAGAGAAAAGATCTAATAATTCATTTTAGTAATCCAACTAAGGTTGGAGGTTTGAACTAAGGCTATGAACATGGGGATAGAGGGCAGTTGACTAATAGGGGATATATTAAGGAGGCAAAATCAATAAGACACTGTTACTAATTGGATATGAAAGAAAGAAAGAGAAAACTATTCCTAAATTTGGGCAACTAGAGAAATGTTGGTGGCATTAATTAAAATGGAGCTTTCAAAAGGACAAACAGGTATAAGAATTTACATATATATGTGTGTGTGTGTGTATACATAAGCACACACACACACAACATACATTTCATATAACCCTCTTAAATTCAAGATACTTTGAGACAGTCACATGAAAATGTTGATTGCCTAGACCAGTGACTTGGCTTGAGTGATGCTCTTTGGGATACTCCTTTGTTCTGAGAAAGACAAAACCCTTATCCTGACAGACATTGGCCTGGATCCCAGAAGTCTTTAAAAATGTAGCCTAGCAGAAGTACATGGGCCTCCTAACCTGCAAGCAGACAGATCACTACTTCTCACTAGGCAGCTTTATAAAGAAGCTGCTGCTAAATCTCACTTGTTTAAGTTCCAAGAGCAATAGAGAGTCTACCTTTGTTTGCAGCAGGTACTTCCTGCCTTCCCTGCCAGTGCTGACTGCCAAGAGTACCACAGATAAGAGAGTATTTCCCATTGTTTCCACTGACATTACATGCACTGTCAGTCAGAGACCACGGAGAGGAACTCTGGAAACCAAAAATATGGCCCCAGTTGATAAGAAGATGCATCAGGTGCAAAAGAATGATTCTGTAGATTTGTGGGGATAGATTACAGGACATTATGAATAAAGTGGTGTGAGGGCAAGTTTTCCTTTTCTCATGGGAGAGTAATACATTATACAATAATATTTCAATAGATTATATATACAATACATATACATACATATTCCTTATCTATTCATCTCTTGACTGACACTTGTTACCATACCTTGGCCACTGTGAATAATGCTACAATGAACATGGGAGTGCAGATATCTCTTTGATATCCTGTTTTTATTTCCTTTGGATATAGAATTCAGAAATAGGATTGTCATACAACATGGTAGCTCTACTTTTAATTCTTTGAAGAACCTCCATATTGTTTTCCAGAGTGGATACAGCAATGTACATTCCCACCAAGAAATGCACATGAGTTTCCTTTTTGTCTACAAATTTACCAAGACTTCCTACTTCTTGTCTTTTTGATGACAGTCATTCAGACAGCGGGTGAGGAGATCCCATTATAACTTTGATTCACATTTCCCTGATGATTAGTGATGTTGAGTTCCTTTTATATGCACCTGTTGGCTATATTTTTTTGTTTTTAGAAAAATGTCTTAGTTTTTCAGACCATATTGTAATTGTATTACTTATTTTTTGCTATTGAGTTATAGGAGTCCCTTGTGTATTTTGGATATTAATTCCTAATCAGATAGATGATTTGCAAGTATTTTCACCCTTTATAAAGGTTGCCATTTCATTCTGATTGTTTCTTTTGCTGTGCAGAAGCTTTTTGGTTTGATGTAGTCAAACAGAAACATCACTGTGCTTTTGGTGTCATATCCAAAAAAAAAAAAAATTCATTCATTGCCAAGACCAATGTCTAAAAGTTTTTCTTCTATGCATTCTTCTAAAACTCATGGATTTGGGTCTATGTTTATAATTTAATCCATTTCAAGTTAATTTTTGTTAGTGGTGTAAAATAGAAAAGTTAACAAAGGTTATCAGAGCAGGGAAAATGCAGAGATGTTAGTGAAAGGGTATAAATTTCTAGCTATAAGATAGATAATTCTAGGGATCCAATAAAGTACAGAATAATGACTACAGTTAATAATACTGTAGTATGTACTTTAAAGTTACTAAGAGAGCAGACCTTCAATGTTCTCACCACAGAGAAATTGGAGTTACATGATGTGATGGAGGTGTTAAATAACATATGGTGGTAATTGTTTTTCAACATACAAGTGAATGAAATCAACACAGAGTAAGTTTATCTCAATAAAGCTGGGATTTTTTTAATTTTTAAAAAGTAAAAAATAAATTTTAAAGGAGGAGGAGCTGAGGGTACTGTATTATAGTGATGTCCATTAAAATCTTATTTATATTTGAAAATTCATAATGGTTTTGATAAAAGGAGGTCCAGCAACACCATGATGACTGAAGCAGCTTAAAGCAGCTTTACTTTACACTAGTAAAGTAAAATATAGAGGAAGCACGTCCATCTTTATTTCTCCTTCCTTTTATCTTCCTATATCAGTCTTCTAGGGCTGCCATTATGAAACATCACAGACTGAGTGGTTTAAACAATGGTGAAGTCTATTTCTCATTGTTCTGAGTGGTTACAAGGTCAAGAACATGGTGTTAACAGATTTGGTTTCTCCTGAGGCGTCTCTCCTGGTCTTATAGATAGCTGTCTTCTTGCTGTGTTGTCAAATGATCTTTTCTCTGATGTCTCCTACAAAGATAACCCGTACTATTGGATTAGGGCCCTACTCTTATGACCTCATATAACCTTAAATTCTTAAGGACCCAATCTCCACCTATAGTCACATTGGATGTTAAGGGATCCAAACTACAAATTTGCCAGTGGGTTGGGGAGGATGATTAAGTTCACAATAATTCCTTTTTATTCCCTTTCTCTCCTGAACAATTAAATCCAAAAACCTTGTGCTGGGGCCAAGCCAAACAGGTATCAGACTAAGGTTTGGGTGAGGACAGATTGCAGTGGCAAGGGACGGCATGTCAGACCATGTGGGGTGAGGAGAGTGACAGGGAGGCAAGGATGGTATGTGAGTAGTATAGTATATAAGTAGCTAGTAGTATATATGTACCAGTGTAGTTTATTAGTAGCAGACAGGTGCAGGTACCAAAGACCAAACAATGGGGAAAATGGACATCCACACTGGCAGAGCTGGGGAAGATGGCCCATCGTGAGGTTTTGACACCCATTCAAAGTGAGGTAGTGTTCCACCCAGAAAAGTGGCCTGGTCTAAGTGTCAGGGAACAGGCAGAATGAGGAGAGCATCCACGTGGGAGAGGTAGCACCTGTCCGCACAGAATGTTGAATCCCAAGTCGGGTGAGAGTTTCCCCTAGCGGCTCCTTGGTAAAGAGCCCACCTGCCAATGCAGGAGACGTAAGAGACACAGGGTCAGTCCCTGGAAGATCCCCTGGGGGAGGGCATGGCAACCCACTCCAGTATTCTTGCCTGAGAAATTCCATGGACAGAGGAACCTGGCGGGATAAAGTCCATGAGGTAGCAAAAGAGTCGAATACGACCTAATGACTAAGCAACAACAAAATGGGGTGAGGAGAACATGCAAGTTGGGTGGGGGGTGCTTGAGCGAGTTCTCAGAGCTCTACACGCCGAGGAGGGCATGGAGATGGCAGCATAGCACACGTTGTCTGAGTATGAGTGGCGCAGAGGAGAATTTCCATATGGAGAGAAGGCAGTACCAAGAATGAGATGGGCTATACGGAGGAGAATCCATCAAATTAAATAAAAACGTTATGAATAATGAGATCCTATATCTCACCATCAGAAAGGAGCTACAGACATGAAAAAGGAGAAAACTAGAATGAACTCTGGGGTGCTGAACTGTAATTGGAAGTTTCAGTGTGAACTCATGATTTTCAATATACAGAGAAAAATACAAATAAATATAAATGCATGTGTGTAAGCATGTACACTTGCATATATTTCCTAGTTCTGTCCAGTGAAGGAAACTGGAAGCAGTGATACACTAATTGCCATGAGCACAACCAGGTCTTTCTTACTAAATTGCATTTTCCTCTAAAAGGAATCCAGGATCTTTGGAGAACTGTTTGATTCCAGGCCTGGGGCTGTAAAAGGTGCATTTGGATTGTCTGTCATGCCAGAAAGTAGGTATCAAGGAATGATGAAAACATGTCAAAATGAAAAAGAAGTCAGTTTGAAGGAGCTGTCACTGGCCAGATCTTTGCCAATATGAGCATTAAAGATTTACTATAGTAAAAGATTTTAATTCAATAGTAAGATTATCATAGTAAAAATTTAATTGAATAAAGTAGAAAACCAGATTTTATACAGATATAAATTTAAAAATACAAAATTTAAAAGTTTGATGAGAAATGGGATATTTACATAGACTCAAATTACCTCCTCAAGAAATGTTCATTAATTATGAAGGGAACAAGAGTAATTTATGGTGGAGAAGCCTGGAAATTAGCACCTTAATCAAGTGATCAACGTGATCATCAATAATGGGACAAATTAAAGTCATGAGCCACGGATACGATGCCATGAGAACACAGAATCATGAGGAAATGTTAAGCAAACCAAAGTGAGAGACAATTTATAAAATAATTGGCCTGTACGTTTTAAAGTTGCAGTGATGAACATTCAAGGAAAGACTGAGGAACAGTTCCAGATTAAAGGTAACTAAAGAGACAGAAAACTAAATGCAGTACATGATCCTGATCTGGATTCTTTTGCTGCAACTGACATTTATGGGTGACACTTGAATGGATCCTGAGGATTAGACATTAGTGTTGCTGCAACTCATTTCTAATTCTGATGGTTTCATTGTGGTCCTTTAGGAAAATGTTTTTGTTGGAGCAAAACACATACTGAAATATTCAGACTTGATGGGGCAACAGGTTGGTAATTTAATTTCAAAGAGCTTAGGAAAAGAAGTTTTTGTACTATGCTTACATAATTTTTGTAAGTTTTGAGGTGGTTTTCAAAATTGGAAGGAAAAAAGACAGGAGACATATAATCTACATTTAAAGAAACCCAACAAGTAATTGTAGGGAAAGGCAGGGCAGGGATTTACTGTAAAGGGGCATAAGGAAAATTTCAGCGGTAATGAAAATTTCTGTAACTTGAATGGAGTGGTGGTTACTTTGGAGTCTATATTAATCAAAACTTATCAGACTGTATATTTAAGATATGTGCACTTGGCTGCATTATACCTTAATGAAGTAATAAACAGAAAAACAGGGCCAGTGAGTTCAGACAATCCATTCGCTTGGTTTGGAAAAAGAGAAAAGAAATAAGGCATAGCTCAAGGAGGATCTAGAGGTTGAGAAAATAGCTTTCCTTTTATTTTTCTTTTATCTCTAGACGTGCGTTTATAACATGTGACTGTATCATATGAAATATCTGAGCATGTCAAAGGGAAAAGACATCCCAGGGAGAGAGGCTGGAACTACAGCATAGGAAAATCTAAGACAGAAAGAGGGCGGCTGCCAGAGCGGAGTCCTGGAAGAGATGGAAAAGTAGATCTGGTCAGAAGCATCTTTCATTCCCAGGACCAAATGAAAGTGACTGTAAGACATGGGGAGATAGATGGCTGAGTATCCTCAACCTGAGTATCTCTTTTTCTTTTGAAATAAATTTGGGCGTTTCTTTTGACTATGAAGGACTTAAAATGGCTAAGTAGATTTTAAAAGGTGGCACAAGCTTGAAACTGGAATACCAGATCTGACTATACTGTGTAATGAGAATATGGTAGCTTGCCCACTAATCCAGATTTCAGCTAGAAGAGAAGATAATTTCCTTAAATCTGTCCTTAGTCTAAAAACGCAGCCTCAATCATCTTAATTCCTTACCTCTCTCTCCTAGAATAAGCAGTTCACTCAAATATAAAGAATCTGAAGGAAATAAAGCAATAGGCCTGAAAGAAATATATCATATACTGACCCACTCAGCAATCTGCACAATTTTATGTGATTAATATTTAAGTGGGTATGATAATGATATGCATTTTGTTATATTAGCCCAGCAATGTGAGGAAGTATAGAAGGTATGGAAAATTACTCCTGAAAGAGGTAAGGGAGAAAACTTTGGTAATTGTGTATAGACTATTTCTGTGCTTTTCAGAAAGTTAGTCACTCAATCATGTCCAACTCTTTG
Source organism: Cervus canadensis (assembly GCF_019320065.1). Taxonomy (NCBI): domain Eukaryota; kingdom Metazoa; phylum Chordata; class Mammalia; order Artiodactyla; family Cervidae; genus Cervus; species Cervus canadensis. Next base: position 43,286,676 of record NC_057405.1, read on the forward strand.
TGACCCCATGGACTGTAGCCCACGAGGCTACTCTCTCCGTGGAATTCTCCAGGCAAGAATACTGGAGTGGGTTGCCATTTCCTACTAGCTGGTGATAAATTCTGTTTTCAAAGCTTTTTTTTTTTTTTGATAAATTTACCAGGAAGCTGTGTTTTATTTATTTTTTTATACAAGTTTTACTGGTTTCATTAGGATTCAAGGATGAGAACTATTCTGAAAGAGAAAGTCAGAAAGTCAACAATGGAAATGAGAGTTTTCCAAGACTCAATCAAAAATACAGCCAGGCAGCCTCAGCGTTTAGGTCTTAGTGCGTCTTTCGCCACCTGAGAGGCTTTAATCCAGAGTCTTCAACATGGGAAGGTCCCATCCTAGAAGAACATATAGTACCCTCACTTGATCTTAGCCAACAAACATGTGGACATATCGAAGGAAGGGGAGGGTGGGAAGGATTGGGAGAACAGCGCTGACATATATACACTGCCATGCATAAAATAGCTAGCTAGTGGGAAGCTGCTATATAGCACAGGGGGCTCAGCTTAGTGCTGTGATGACCTAGAGGGATGGGATTTAGGGGAGGAAGGTTACCCAGGGAGGGGACAGATATATCCATATGGCTGATCTCACTTTGTTGTATAACAGAAACTAACACAACATTGTAAAGTAACTATACTTCAATAAAAAAAAATTTTTAAGAGTCCATAGTATCAGTTAGATGGCTTAAGTATTCCATTTGACCAAAATACAAAATATCATATGAAAATAGCATAAATTTTTGACAATTCTAAACAAAACTATTTCCCTTTCTGAAAGTAAGCTACGACATTATTTCTCTCATTCAAACAGTATGCTTTTCAAAAGAAAACAAAAAAAACTTGGTGAGTGCATTTATTTTCAGTATTGCTATGGGAATTATGCAATGGGATAAGAAAGGGATGGTTTGTTTCTGATGTGTATTCAAGCACACGACTCATTGATTTCACTGGAAAAGATGTGTATTAAAGCTACACTAAGAGCTAATTTAAGTAATGGAAATTGGATCCTTTCCTTCAGGTACAAATTTCTCCATAAAGGCAATTTATGAAATTGTTTTATTTGTGGGCTTTTTCATTTTTGTTGCATGATTTGGTTGAACTGGAGGACATCAGGCAATCACTTTTACATAGCCAGCTTGAAAACCAAACATTCTTGTTCCAATTTTTGAAAACACACGGAATTAAGAAAAACAGATTTTTTTTTTTTTTTTCAGTATCACTGGATCCAGAATCTCATAGTGATATTCATCCTACAACCCTCGGACCATATGTGGCTCACAGAATATGGCATGCTGCTTTCTACTAAGTTACATTATGAAGCCAGACTACTTCCTCTGGATTGTGATACAACAGTTGACCTGGAAGATGAGAGATTTAAAACAGTCATCGCAACAGACACAGATGGACTCTCACCAAGTGAGTGGGAGGAACGCATGAAGCCAGCTAACAAGAAATGAATGACAGATTCTCCTTGACTGATCTCTCCTTCAACCTAAAATAATACTCCTCGCATCATTACACTTATTTAGCTGTTTTGATAAGCTTATTTTTAAATGATTCTATGAAAAACTATAATCGGGCATTATAATAATTAGGCTGAATCCTTTAGTGATTTCTCAGGACACCTGATGGTCATGTGGTGGTGGGGAAGGGAGGAAATCATCTTCAGATATTAAGGAGAGGTAACGTGTTTTAATAAGCAGTGCAAGATTTAGAGACAGACATGAGTTCCATTCTCAGTTTTGTTACTTACAAACTGTAATCTCAGTATTCTCATTTGTTCTATGGGCCCATGTATATTGTGGAGAAATGCTGCTGAGAATTAATGATGTGATGCAGGCAAACTAACTGGAATGTCAATGTTGCCCAATAATTGACAGTTATTATTCATTTATAAGATTCCTGAGTCATCTAGTTATTACACAGCCCCTATTATTGACTCTTACTCAAAAAATGAAAGATTATATCGGTGATTTTTAGTGGGTTCTTATTAATCAACAGTAATAAGCACTTTCATATTGAAAGCATTTAATAGGTAGATTCATAAATTAAAAGTCTTAACCAGGTTCACTCATGAAAAAACTGACAAAACTGAAACATTCCACATAAAACATTACTGATTGTTCTGATACTTTCAATGCAATTTCAGTCTTAATTAAATGGGCAGAAAATCATGGAAGATAAGCCTGTTTTGATTTTTCACTGGCTTCTCTTTTGTGTAGGAAGAGAAATCATCAAGTCACAGCATTTTAGAGCTGGAGATGGGCCACAGAGATCTTTAATCAACCCCTGTATTTTACAGATGACTGAACTAAGGCCCAGTGAGACAAAGTGACTTGGACATGATCATAAGATCAGAGCCAAGATTAGAAATCAGGTCACAGAAATCTCAATAGTTTTCTTTATTCTACATTATACTGCATAAATCAGACCTCAGATGTAGTGGTATGCTCTGATGCACTAAAACAGAATTCAGTGGTGAGTTCTGGAGCAAAAGAAACTCCAGGACTAATGCAACTCAAGATGAGAGAAAAATGACAACTCATCCAATTAATATTTTAAGGGAAATAATAAATCTAACATCATTGTTCTTTAGCCCCTTGGCATACCATCTATACTTGGGTCTTACAAAATTATTGGTATGACCAAAAAGCATGTTGGTTTTTTCAAGGTAATGGTAAATGGCTCTCTTGAGGGAAAATTATTTCAAAATAAGTTTTGCTCTTTGAAGATTTGCTGGTTGTGTGGCAACATTCAACCACATCCTTGTCCTTTCAGGGCAGAGTGGTTTCACCTCAGCACACTTGCTGGACGATCTTTGGAGGGTACTTAATTGATTTCTGCCTAAGCTTCCACCTCCATTTGTATTGTGATATTTGATAGTAGTTATGAAGTTTGTGTATGGATTAGTTGAGCTAGTACACATAAAGCATTTAGAATGATAGCATAAAAGGAAAATGCAACAAATACTACATACTACTATTATTGTTATTACCATTATTACCACTACTATACATTGTCACTGAAATTCCAATACTTTGGCCACATGATGCAAAGAACTGACTCATTGGAAAAGATCCTGATGTTGGGAAAGATTGAAGGCAGGAGGAGAAGGGGACAACAGAGGATGAGATGCTTGGATGGCATCACCAACTCAATGGAAATGGGTTTAGCAAGCTCCAAGAGTTGGTGATGGACAGGGAAGCCTGGCATGCTGTAGTCCATGGGGTCACAAAGAGTTGGACATGATTGAGTGACTGAAATGAATGATACGTTGTCAAAAGCAGGTAACATTCATATATAGCAAGGTTAGATTCTAAATTCTCCTCTTCAAACTTCATGAAGGTGGCTTTCCTACCTCAAGTCACTGTATCATCTTAAATGATGCCAGGATATTTTGTCTTTCAACCTCTGTGCTGTTTGCTATTGTATTTCAAAACTTCAAAAGAAAATAATGGTTAATAAGTATTCACACTTGTTTCAATGGACTCATAATGTTCTTTGACAGTCTTCTTACTCTTCTTAGCAGCTTTTCAAATATCCTAAAGCCCCTTCACTTGGAAATCAAGATGAACATAAGAGAAAATCTTTTAAGAAATGTGAAAAAAAAAAAAATAAATGTAATATGTTTCCAGGCATCTGTAGGAATATGATTTCGCTTGCTTTTAATGATTGCATATAACTTATTAGTTATAAGAAAAACAACAGAAATAATTAGGAAGAGGTTTACTTTCTTTTTTTTTTTTTTGCATTTTCCATCACCTTAGTTCAGGGTCTAGAGCTGAACTAAACATAAATACAAATCAGACTAATTATAAATAGACCTCAGTAAATATTGCTGAATTAATGGATAAAATAAACCAGAGTGTCCTGGAAAATCTAAGTTTTCAAAATACTTGCAGCTGTAAAATTTCTTCAGTATAGATTTCCGTCCCCCCCACCCCCGCCTTTTCTTTATATGTCTTCATTGGCAAAATCTGGATGGATGAGCCTCCTTTCCAAGACTTACAATGTGTATACAACTCTCTGTCACCTCTAGGGAGACAGTTGTTAGGTATTCACGATGTCTATAGCTGATTACTCTGGAGGCCAAGCTAAAGAAAGTTCACTTCAAATTATATTAGCAACAGATTCCAGAACACTGGAGAAATAATGCATTTCTCAAACACAGTACTTTTTTTCCTGATAAAACACATTTTCAAGTTAGCCCAAAGTCAACAGGCCAAGATCATGACTAAAATTACATCAAAAAACATGTACATGGTAATGGAATATACATCAAACCATTTTTAATTTTATGTGTTTATTTGATAGCCAACATTATACTTCTTTCCTAAAAATTGTGATTAGATTTTACTGTCAGATAAGTGTTGTCTAAATTAGACTACTAGCTAAGAACATAAAAAAAAAAATAGTGAAAAAAAATTTTAAATAATGAATACTGGAAAAATTTTAGGGCAAATATAATTAATATGAATATGAATTAAATTTGATTTATGATGGATATAAGTTAGGTTTGATTTCAGATAGATTTTAAAAATTTAATTTACAAATACCTTTTAGCTGTCAAAATTGGAAGAAAGTGATTTTAAAAAATAGATCTATAAAGTAAGTTAAATAAAACTTACTTTAAAAATGTCTATGAAGTAATACTGAATTGTTTTTCCCCTCTGGGATATAGAAAATAAATTTTAGACTTTTCGTGAAAGAAAAGCTATAGAATTTTCACCAACTCAACCTGACAAAGTAACTCTCTTGAATCATTTAAGTACCTAAAATCTACTGCCACAAAAAAATACTTTCTCTGATAAACTGAGATCACTGTCTTCATTTTTTGTTTAAGATAGTTGTCTGAAGACAATTATCACCAAGACAGTTTCTCTGTTTGTGTTCTTTCCTCCTTGCTTTCAAAACCCTTGAGACCAGGAAAGAGAAGAATCAGGGCTGATGAGCTGAAAAACATATCCTACACAAAACCAACACATCTTTATAATTCTCCCCTTATTTGGTAGCATCATCTACAGAATAATGTTGCAAATCCCTATCATGACACTTAAGGCTTTCATTAAGCTAAGATCTCACTGCCTTCCTCTGCATATTTCATAGCCTGGCCACATCAAGTTGTTTGCCATTTCTGAAACACACCACAGGCCTTCTTGCTTCCAAATCTTTGATCACAATGTTTTTTCATCCTGAAACCTTTAGAAGAACCCATTTCTTCAACCTTTTTCTGCTCTCCAAAAGTTTACTCATCCTTCAAGTCCAAATAAAATGCTAGCTTATTTATAAACCTTCCTGGATATCCCCAGTCTGAATCCGAATTATCTCACAGTATAATACAGTGTTTTTTGCTAGGTAGTATGTGTGTGCGTGCTAAGCTGCTTCAGTTGCATCCAATTCTTTGTGATGCTATGGACTGTAGCCCACCAGGCTGTTTTGTTTATGGAATTAACCAGGCCAGAATCCTGAAGTGGGTTGCTGTGCCCTTCTCCAGGGGATCTTCCCAACCCAGAGACTGAACCTGTGTCTCTCACATTTCCTGCACTGGCGGGCAGGTTCTTTACCAATAATGCCACCTGGGAAGCCCACTAGGTAGTACAGGGTGGTCAAAAGTGAAGGATAGAGATTGACTCATCTAGATTAGAATCCTGCCTCTGACATGTTTAAAATCTGGGAGGCTTTGATAAGTCACTTGAGTGGAGAGAATATCCACTTTCCTGGGCTATTATAAGGATCAGAGACAGTATGATAGTTGCACATACACTACAGAGTCAAAATATTAGCTCTCATGTTACTTCACCTTCTCTCCCAAGGGTCCTTCTTCATTTTGAATGGTGCACAGACACTAGATTGTAGCATATGCTTAAAACAGATGTCCACTGAATTCAAATAATAAAGGAGTACAGATGTGAGAAACTACTGTTACTCTCATTCCCTGGAATGCCGCATGTTTATTTTAGGCTGTCAAGAATTGCCTGATAGCCTTCTAAGGAAAGGCTAAAATGCCAAGATGGGGCCCAAAACAGCCAAAGGAAGGAGCCAGTTGTGATACATCAGTCATTCTGGGTAACAGGCTCCCACTATTCTTCACGGACTCTCTGAGGTTTAACAATAGGTTAACAAGTTATAGGGCCTACCAAGAAACTTCAGTAAAACTTGTTGACCACATCACTACAACCCCAAGGAATCACAGATCAAATTAAACAGAATGTTTCAGTATCAGAGCATGAACAGTCTCAAGGTCAAAAAACTGTTCCCAATTAAATAAAAGACGGACGTGGTCATCTTACTATTATTCTCAGCACACATCTCCTGGAATAGAACACCACTTTTTTTTTTTTTAAGCAATCAAAAATGAAAGGAAACATAATCAGAGCTGGATATGCAACTTCTAAATAAAAACTGATCCTTGAACCCAAAGCTATGTCTTGATTCTCAGAACAATAACAAGATGATTTGGATGGATCATGGAACAAGAAGAGATAACTTATAGTTTTAATACGTGAGAGCAAAGCATGTGGTGCCTTTTTAAAGATGTCAGTGTAAGGCTCAGATTAAGTAAACACACAGAAAAAAATCTCAGCAATGAATTGTAAAAACATGTTTTACGGTCTTTAATAATCAGATTAAAACAGGAAGAAATTTCTCTTTTGCTATTTCCTAAGTGAGACATAGGTCCTCCTGAAAGGGTCCTGGTGACACGCAAGCCTTTACACTGACTTTGGGCACTGCTCTCTGCTCCCAAACACTCAGCCCAGAAAAATTGCAGGCTTCTTTTCACCTGTGAAATTGAGTGTGCACCCAATTCAACCTCTGTAGACAGAATGAAACACTGAACGATAAGAGAGTGAGGAGAGTGATGTGAATTTGTAAGAAATACACGTATGCTGTTGGAGTCTAATAGAAATATTTTAACCACTGGCCTGAATCCAATCTGCACAGTAATTTAATAGACTATCAACCACAAATGCAATCCATAAGGCCAGTAAATGGGTACCAAATGCTGTAGCTGATTTTCTTGGAATGGCATTGGTAGAATCAAACTAATCTATGTGAAAAAGGAAGCTGCCCAGCAACGTCATATAGTCAAAATCATCAATAAGAAAGTGTAACCAATCATATCCTTATGATATATTGCTTTGGAAGAAATCTGATCATCTCTCCAGGCCCTAAAACTCTGAAGGACTTTTTTTTTTTTTTTGGTCACAAGTTTTTTTTTTTTGTAGTATATTGGATCTCATTTCTCATTAAATGTATAGGAAACTCATGGGAACAGAACTTGAAGCCGATGTTTTCAAAATACCATATAAGCATACATTTTAAAATGATGACACGCAGATGACACCACCCTTATGGCAGAAAGTGAAGAGGAACTAAAAAGCCTCTTGATGAAAGTGAAAGAGGAGAGTGAAAGAGCTGGCTTAAAACTCAACATTCAGAAAACTAAGATCATAACATCCAGTCCCATCACTTCATGACAAATAGATGGGGAAGAAATGGAAACAGTAACAGACTTTAATTTCTTGAGCTCCAAAATCACTGCAGATAGTGACTGCAATCATAAAATTACAAGATGCTTGTTCCTTGGAAGAAAAGCTACGACAAACCTGGACAGCATATTAAAAAGCAGAGACATTACTTCATTGACAAAGGTCCATATAGTCAAGCTATGGTTTTTCCAGTAGTCGTGTATAGATGTGAAAAGCTGGACCATAAAGAAGGCCCTTGAGAGTCCCTTGGACTTCAAGGACATCAAACCAGTCAATCCTAAAGGAAATCAATCCTGAATATTCCATCAGGACTGATGCTGAAGCTGAAGCTCCAAGACTTAGGCCACCTGATGCGAAGAGCCGATTCACTAGAAAAGATCCTGATGCTTGGAAAGATTGAAGGCAGGAGAAGGGGATGACAGAGGATGAAATTGCTGGATGGCACTACTGACTCAATGGACATGAGTTTGAGCAAGCTCCAGGAGATGGTGGACAGGGAAGCCTGGCGTGCTGCAGTCCATTGGGTCACAAACAGACATGACTGAGTGACTGAACGACAATGATAATTTTTTTTTTTTTCCTTTCAAAGCAGTTTATTGCAACTTGTATCATTTGGATACTGTTTTACCATTCCAATTTAGGTAATTATTTTCAGAGTCACTTAAGGAGCCCTAAAAGGAAATTAGTCCCATCGCTTTATAATCATAATTCAGAGAAGATGGACTTAGAGGGTTGTGACTAACTCCATTCTGCCTCTACTAAATAGAAACATTTAGGTTAGGTATAATAATATTTTATAAGGGAAAAATACAAATAAAACTTTTGTAGAAGGAAGCAATTTTCTAAAGTCATGTAAGGACTTTAAGACCACAATGAACTGCCTTATCTAGATAATTTGGAATTGTCTAAAAGGACAAAGGCAAACCAGCGTGTTCTGAATGTCCCTTCCAACTGAAGAGTAGATTCTTCTGAATCACATGTAGTGTATGACAAAAAGACTGCCCACCAGATATGCTGGTTAAAAGCAGCTTTCTCCTACTACTATATGATGTTGTCCATGTAAATCCCCACTAATGCTCTTTCTTTCCATGGATGCTCAGTTGAAAATAAAATATCAATTGTTTAATGTAAGAAAGTTAATTTTACCATTAGAAACTAGATTGCTGGCAGGACTGAAAAATATTAGAAGCTACCTTGAAAAATCCAACATCATATTTTATTCATTTATTCAGAAACAATCAGGTATTTATAATTCATTATGTGACAGTATCCTAAGTACTGACATGCAGAAGTCAATAAAAAGAGGCAATGGTCCTTGATCTCATAGAATTTGCATTCTTATATGGAAGGTAAACTTCAGATTAAGTTACACAAAAACATGCAATTAAGTATTCTGGTTAGGTCTGTGATGAAAAAGCAAAGTACTCTGATAGAAAAGAAAGGATGATCTAATTTAAGTTTGAGGAAAAAACATTTAATCTGAGTTCCGTAAGAAGATTAGAATTTACCAAGTGGATGTTCACTTCAGCAGAGAAAGCAATGTGTAGAAAGGTCTGTGATGTGGCAAAGATCTTGATATTTTCAAGGATTGGAAGGTGGACAAAGAGGCAAGGATTCACTAGGGATGGAGAGTAAGGTGAGACTGGAGAAATAAGTGCAGGCCAGGTCTTGCAGGGCTCCAGAGGATGTGTCAATGATGTAGGCTTTTCTTCCTAAATGCAATGGAAAACCACTGAAGGGTCTTAATCAAGGGGAGAACATGACCAAACTTAATTCATAAAAAGTTCACTCCAGCAGAGGGAGTGGTAGGGATAAAATTACAGGGAAACAAGGCTATTGTACCTCTAAAATAATTCACATAGGGCTCTGAGAGTGACAGAGCTCTGAGATGGGCTGAGCATCTCAGGGCTCTGAGATGGAAAGAAGCAGGCAGCTCTGAAATATACCTCCTGTGATATTACAGTATAAATTTAATGTCCGGAAATAAACACCAATTACTTCTTTTTGACTCAAGATAAAAACTCTGGCAAATAACCTTACAAAAATGTTCTAAATGAAGGCCTTTATAGTTACAGTTTACAGAAAATGGAATAGGGCAGTTGAATTTATAAAACTAATCATATGTTTACCTACCAGGAGAGCTCTCTAATCCTGGGAGTATCATCTGATGAATACAGATTCATGTCAAAGGTTTCTGTTGTGATTAGTATCCCACTAGGCGGGATTAAGTTCAGAATTTGCCAATTCACAGTGAGTATACTTTTATGTGGTTACTGTAATCTGAAGGTTTAGGCAAAGAGAATATGCTTAGTTGGAAGAAAGTTAGAACAAAACAAATTATTTCCTCATAAGTAAATATACATAAGTATGAAAGAAAATCATTAAACAGGATTTCTAAAGTGTTCTAAAGCACTTGCCCTTGAATGTGACTGGGGATTTGGGTACATTAAACTGAAAACAGTTATGTGCAAATGTCCATATCAATAAAAGTTAAAAAGGTTCGAGCAATGTTAAACATGGTCCTTGGAGATAAGCTAATTAGTAAACTAGAGAGTCTTAAAACTCTCAAGTGCCATCTTTGAACTGAAGAAGACATCTACTAATGAAGTCCCCAATGGGCTAAAAGTCTATATCTGGCAGTATGTGTATTTCTGTAGCTGAATTTCAACTATGTTGATGCATTAAAAAATGGTAGGAGATGTTATCCATAAAGAAAAAAGAGGGTAAAAATGTTTACAGCACCCTAAGCTGAAAGCATTTGATTTTTAATTTCTTGGTCATATATAATGTATCTAAAACAAGCAGATACAACCAAAGTACCCAATAAACAGAGAGGAAAAGGGTTAAAAAAACGATATAATAAGGAAAAAATAATTAAATCTAACTCTCCGACTCATTTAAATACTACAAAAATAAAAGAGGTAAATTTGACTCTTCAAAGTTTTTAAGTGAAAACATCACACTTTATGGCCAAGTATATTATTATTTCAAATGGAGTGTTTTAAGTTGCATACACAGAGCAGACACTTAATTTAGAAATGTATATAGATACCTAATTGTCTTAATCTTGACAGGAAGAAAGGGTTGTTCCAGCAGCTGGCTAACACTTACTATTTATTACCAATCTGTGATTTATTATACTTCATAGAAAAGTCACTTGCTATGAAACTTGTGTTGTCTAATAAGCATTCTACTATGATGTATTACTGAGTGTTTCCTTGCTGTTAGCAAGGAGCCTAGAGAAACTGAGTAGGTTTCAGGGACCAGACAACCTGGTAAACAATATTGTCCTGGCCTTTTGAACAGGGTCATGACATTACAGGAGCATACCCAGGAGAGAGAGTTAAACATACAGATAGCATGCCTTCTTCCTTCCCTAAGGTCATGAGGAAGATCCGATACCTATACCTCTATAATCTGGAAACCTAAAATACAGCACAAGGCTGAACACAATTTTTAAAAAAAGTCACCAATATTAAACAAGTCCAGTTGAACTAGCACAGCACACACCTCCTTATTGTACCCACACCCTATTCCAATCTGGAGGGTTTTTTTTTTTTTTTTTTTTAATGACCCTCTTTCAAACTAATTCAACTTCTTAAAAAACATGATATTACCATCCTCTCTTTTCACTTGTATCTTTATAAAAGCAGAGGGAGGGTGGAAGGATGGGAGAGAAGAAGGGAAGGAGGAAGAGAGAGAGAGAGAAAAGGAATAGAGAAAAAAAAAAAAAACCAACTCTTTCAGTCTGCTCAAAGTCATCAGATGACTTTGACACAGAACTCACAAGGAAAATAACTCAGAGCTGCTTAAAAAGGAGAAAGCTGTGGAAAAAATGAGGTCAATTAAACCCGGAGAGGGGGGATGTTAGGCATTAGATATGTATGTCTGAGCCCAGTACATATGTGTCTTACATGCTTATCTTGCTTCTTTTCTAACCTTTTGTGTCTTCCTCCCAAATTGAAACATACGTATAGATCTGTTTTTACTTCTGTTGCAAGCCTCTGAACCCCTACACCAGCATTCAACATTATGTTACCAGTTCTGTTTGGGATTTCAACATCCTCAATCCTACTTAACAAAAGAAAGGTGGTAGATAGTGTGAGGAGTAACAGAAAGTCCTTTTGATCCTCTACTAATATTTTCCTTTTTTTTTTTTAACATTTTATAATATTTTTCTTAATAGTTTTAACGTAAGCCTGTAATTCTATCTGAAAACAAGCCAACTAGAGATTGATCTAGGTTCTAATGTTTGTCTTTTAAAATGAAAACATGCCAGGACCTTAAGAGGAGCTATCCATCACTGGCACTTCAAGGTAACCTTGTTAAACTAGATTGTTACCTCCTAACACTTTGCCTATGCCATTTACACTCCAGAGTCCAGTTTCAGAGAAGGAGTCAGAGATGTGAAATATAAGCAAGTGACACACACCAGGCAAGTATGGTGACTTCATTAAACAAGAATCCTGTGGCTTGATTTTGACGGGAGACAAGAAATGGTAGAGGCACAAAGAAATGTTAATTTATACACTTTGTAATTTTTTCTCTAACTGGCCCTGGGTCCCACAGTATTTATTACGACCTTCCTTTAAATTGGTCCTTTTCCATCATCACAGGTACTTCTTAAGGGCATAAATTGGTTCTAACTGCAATTGTTTGATATTTTATCAGTGCTTAGAGAGTTGTTTAATCTTGGGATGAAGTGCAAATATTGATTAAAAATAGAATCATTGGGGATAAAGTCTTAAAATAATACTTTTTTTTAAGAATTGATAGAATGAAGGAAAATGTTGACTAATGATTCAAATACTGAGGGAAGATGAGGGGAAGAAGAAAAAAGAAATATATGGGAGACAAGGAAAACAACTGATGAACTGTACTAATCAAATGCAAGATAATAATAAACATTAGCATTTTGTTCTTGGATAAGAGATGTTACTTATTATAGCAAGAGTGTGGATTGATATAATTGGTGGACAGTGGCACAGCGACAGAAAGCAGAAAAACATAGATAACAAAGGCACAAATATATTCGGGTCATAAAGGAAACTTCATGGATGTATTTTGTTAAGAAAGAAAGAGCCTTGGGATGTTGCTGAGGAAAATGATGGGTCAAAAAAGGTATATGAATAGAGCAGCCTTTAAATGTGTCTTTGATAATCTCCCTTCAAGAAAATATTTTTAAAACTTTTAACTGAGATCATTCTGCATAATTGCAGGCTTTATGTTTATTTAGTTGGTCACCATTGTTTTTTCACATTTCTCTGTGTCAGTTACAACAATCAGATTCAGACAGAAAATGCTGTTAATCTTAAAGGGTCAGTCCTATCTCACTTTGAGGAAAACTTAAGAAAAACCCCATTGAAAATGCTGGAGAGGGTGTGGAGAAAAGGGAACCCTCTTACACTGTTGGTGGGAATGCAAACTAGTACAGCCGCTCTGGAGAACAGTGTGGAGATTCCTTAAAAAACTGGAAATAGAACTGCCATATGACCCAGCAATCCCACTTCTGGGCATACACACCGAGGAAACCAGATCTGAAAGAGACACGTGCACCCCAATGTTCATCGCAGCACTGTTTATAATAGCCAGGACATGGAAGCAACCTAGATGCCCATCAGCAGACGAATGGATAAGGAAGCTGTGGTACATATACACCATGGAATATTACTCAGCCATTAAAAAGAATTCATTTGAATCAGTTCTAATGAGATGGATGAAACTGGAGCCCATTATACAGAGTAAAGTAAGCCAGAAAGATAAAGACCATTACAGGATACTAATGCATATATATGGAATTTAGAAAGATGGTAATGATAACCCTATATGCAAAACAGAAAAAGAGACACAGATGTACACAACAGACTTTTGGACTCTGTGGGAGAAGGCGAGGGTGGGATGTTTCGAGAGAACAACATCGAAACACATATATTACCAAGGGTGAAACAGATCACCAGCCCAGGCTGGATGCATGAGACAAGTGCTCGGGCCTGGTGCACTGGGAAGACCCAGAGGGATCGGGTGGAGAGGGAGGTGGGAGGGGGGATCGGGATGGGGAATACATGTAAATCCATGGCTGATTCATGTCAATGTATGGCAAAAACCACTACAATATTGTAAAGTAACTAGCCTCCAACTAATAAAAATAAATGGAAAAATATATAAATTTAAAAAAAGAAAAACCCCATTGATTTCAAACAGGATTGACTCTAGTGGGAATAGGAAAAGGTAATTTAAGTATGTTTTGTTATAGATGACAGTATATTGCAGTAGACAAAATATTGAGGAAAAAGGTGTAAGGTATGTAATAAGATGAAAGGTATATAGTCAACAACTGTCATGAGTACATTGCCTCAAAGTAAGGAAATATTGCTGTATAAGCTTCACACATGTTCACAATCCAACATTACTCCATTGTCTATGACATACTTTAAACAGTACATTCTAAATGCTTCCTTGTTTTCATTTATTATTTCTCTACCCCACTGTCTCATATACTGCTCTTTTTCTGAATGGTTCATTATCTATTTGCATCCTTCAAAATGTAGGCTTTTTTTCTCTTCTCTCCCTCTTGTCTTTATTTATTTAGCCTTCTCTCATCATCTTTCTGAAATCAATGTTCTGTTTTGTTTTTCCTGCATACCCTTGAGGTCCAAATCCCTTTCCAGAAAAGCCTTGTTCCTCAAAGTCATCAGACTCATGCTCTCCACTGGTAAATATTTCCAGGTAACTGGTGCATGAAACACTGATTAATCTTTACTACAATTCCAGAGTCCCAGCCACCACACAGTATTCCATCAGTGCAACCTAGTCCTTACTCTTCTCCCCGTTTCTGTCCTTACTTATAACACTTTTTGAGTGAACACATTACTTCAAGCTACTTCTTTATCTTTCTGGACTCATACTGTTTTTCCTTAAACCATTTCCTCTAAATATTCCCAGCTTTTGCAAGATCACCAAACACCACTAGTTTCCCCACCAGGATCCTTCCCTCTAAAAACTACGCTTCACTCAGGTGAAAGAGGAAGGCTCAACCCCTTTCACCTGAGTCCCTCACCGAATTTTCATTCCAGAGCACTTTGCCTTCCAGCATTTATTACTTTTCACTTCCTCAAAAGTAAATGCTCTCTGCACTTTTTGGATGAGATAAAAGGAGTGTGGGAAGATGGAGCTGTCACAAGTTAAACATATTAGGGCAATTCAGACGGAGAGCACTGTGGAACAACAGAAGGGAGATGGAAGACAAGTGAAATGTTTAGAAATGTTAGACCCAACAAAGAAAAAGGCTTAGGTACACAGTCAGACTACTAAAGAGGAAAAAGCTTATAGAAATTAAGAAACTGATAGAGAGGAACTGAGAAAAGAGAGGAAAGAACAGGGGAAGGGAGAACAGAGAAAGGAAAAGGGGGGAAGGGAGAGAGCAAAGGAAAGATAAAGAGAAGTGGCAGAGGAGGAGAAGGAGGGAACGAGAGGTGCAGAATCACATATACTTTAGGTGGCCGTTCGATAGAAAAGGGGCAGAGGCTACTGTTGAGGACCTTCAATAAAAGGATGTATGTGAGCCAGATTTATTCTTCCCATGTCAATTAATAATTTGTCTTTTTACATAATTTCTGATTTTTCTCCCGTATCCTTCTCTTCTTTTCATAAATATTTTCTGAAGGGTGTAAGTGTCAGTTGTTCAGGTATGTCCGACTCTTTGAGTCCCCATGGACTGTAGCCTGCCAGGCTCCTCTGTCCATGGAATTTTCCAGGCAAAAATACCAGAATGGGTTACCTTTACCTTTTCCTCCTTCAGGGGATTTTCCCAATCCAGGGATTGAACCTGTGTTTCTTGCATCTCTGACAATGAGAGTCAGATTTTTTTTTTTTTAAACCGCTGAGCCACCTGGGAAGCCCTTTATAGTTTCACAGTAAAGGTCTTTTGTCTCCTTAGGTAGGTTTATTCATAGATATCATACTCATTTTAATTTGATGGCAAATGGGATTGTGTCCTTAATATTTTTTCTGATATTTCATTGTTAGTTTATCAGTTCAGTCACTAAGTTGGTCCAACTCTTTGCGACCCCATGGACTGCAGCACACCAGGCTTCCCTGTCCATCACCAACTCCCGGAGCTTACTCAAACTCATGTCCATTGAGTCAGTAATGCCATCCAATCATCTCATCTTCTGTCATCACCTTCTCCTCCTGCCTTCAATCGTTCCCAGCATCAGGGTCTTTTCCAATGAGTCGGTTTTTCGCATCAGGTGTTCAAAGGATTGACGCTTCAGCAGCAGTCCTTGCAATGAATATTCATGACTGATTTCCTTTAAGATGGACTGGTTGGATCTCCTTGCAGTCCAAGGGACTCTCTAGAGTCTTCTCCAACACCACAATTTAAAGGCATCAATTTTTCCGCACTTAGCTTTCTTTAGAGTCCAACTCTCACATCCATACATGACTGCTGGGAAAACCATAGCTTTGACCAGATGGACTTTTGTCCTTTGTCCGTGAAGTAATGTCTCTGCTTTTTAATATACTGTCTATGTTGGCCATAGTTTTTTTTCCAAGGAGCAACAGTCTTTTAGTTTCATGACTGCAATCACCATCTGCAGTGATTTTAGAGCCCAAAAAAATAAAGTCTCTCACTGTTTCCATTGTTTCCTGCGGGGAGCGGCCTGAACCAAAAGGCTGACTCTGGGAGCTGCCTTGATCCTCAAGGGTCTGTTCGCAGACATGGCTCTCTGTCCCGCCACCCCTCTCTGGAATTTATTATCTAAGTTAAATCTTAACAGAACATTAGCAAGCCTTGAATGCACACATGATGCAGATGGATAAGCCTTTCTCGACCACCCTTAAGATAAACGGAATGCCCTTCTTAACCCTTGACGTTATCAGAGAGTTCTGGTGATTGTTATCTCAAAGTGATGTTTATGGAAAAATATTTTCTCTTCTTAAAATTCTCTTCTTGGTTTAGTATAAATGTAACCCTGAGAAATAAAGAATCATCGCTGACTGCAGCGATCCTCTTGACCCCATCTGTTCTGTGTCTTTATTTCTTAGCCTAAAGGAACGCGTCGTGTTGCTCGCTGAAATCTTCCGGCTGGCCCGGCAGTTTCCCCATCTATTTGCCATGAAGTGATGGGACCAGATGCCATGATCTTAGTTTTCTGAATGCTGAGTTTTAAGCCAACTTTTTCACTCTCCTCTTTCACTTTCATCAAGAGGCTCTTTAGTTCTGCTTTCTGCCTTAAGGGTGGTGTCATCTGCATATCTGAGGTTATTGATACTTCTCTCAACAATGCTGATTCCACCTTGTGCTCCACCCAGCCCAGCATTTTGTATGATATACTCTGCTTATAAGTTAAATAAGCAGGGTGACAATATATAGCCTTGACGTACTTCTTTCCTGGTTTAGAATGAGTCTGTTGTTCTATGTCCAGATCTAAGTGGTGCTTCTTCACCTGCATCCAGGTTTCTCAGGAGGCAGGTCAGGTAGTCTGGTATTCCCATCTCTTGAAGAATTTTCCACAGTTTGTTGTGATCCACACAGTCAAAGGCTTTGGCATAGTCAATAAAGCAGAAATAGATGTTTTTTCTGGAACTCTCTTGCTTTTTCCATGATCCAGTGGATGTTGGCAATTTGATCTGTGGTTCCTCTGCCTTTTCTAAATCCAGCTCGAATATCTGGAAGTTTACGGTTCATGTACTATTGAAGCCTGGGTTGGAGAATTTTGAGTATTACTTTGCTAGCATGTGAGATGAGTGCAATTGTGCAGTAGTTTGAACATTCTTTGGTATTCCTCTTCTTTGGAATTGGAATGAAAACTGACCTTTTCCAGTCCTGTGGCCACTGCTGAGTTTTCCAAATTTGCTGGTATATTGAGAGCAGCACTTTCACAGTATCATCTCTTAGGATTTGAAATAGCTCAACCGGAATTCCATCACCCACTAGCTTTGTTCATAGTGATGCTTCCCAAGGCCCACTTGACTTCACATTCTAGGATGTCTGGCTCTAGGTGAGTGATCACAATATTGTGGTTATCTGGGTCATGAAGATCTTTTTTGTTTAGTTCTTCTGTGTATGCTTGCCACCTCTTCTTAATATCTTCTGCTTCTGTTAGGTCCATACCATTTCTGCCTTTTATTGAGCCCATCTTTGCATGAAATGGTCCCTTGTTATCTCTAATTTTCTTGAAGGATCTCTAGTCTTTCCCATTCTATTCTTTTCCTCTATTTCTTTGCATTCATTACTGAGGAAGGCTTTCTTATCTCTCCTTGCTATTCTTTGAAACTCTGCTCTCAAATGGATGGGGTTTGACTTTAAATGTGACTTCTCCCCTCCTACCATCTTGTTTGGTCTTCTCCTTTGCCTTTCGATATGGGGTATCTTTTTTGGTGGGATCTAATATTTTCCTGTTGACAGTTGTTTAGCAGCAAGTTGTAATTTTGGAGTTCTTGCAGAAGATGAGCACACATATTTCTACTCCACCATCTTGTTAGTGTATAGAAAGGCAACAGATTTCTGTATATTAATTTTTTATTCAGCAGCTTTACTCATTGATGAACTCTAGTAGTTTTGTTGTAGAGTCTTTAGAATTTTCTGTGTGTAATGTAGTTTTTAAATAACTGATTCAATTTCAGTACCACACTTGGTCTGTTCATATTCTCTATTTCCTCCTGTTTCAGGCTTGGCCTTCTGGTGGGCAGGGCTATGTCTAGTGTGATGTCTACAGGCAGTTGTGGACTCTGGCAACCCTCTCCAGTATTCTTGCCAGAGAATCCCATGGACAGTGGAGCCTGGTGGGCTACAGTCCATAGGGTTGCAGAGAGTCAGACAGGACTGAGTGACTGAGCACAGCACCCAAGTGCTGATGGGTGGGGTTGTGACTTCACTCAGTTGGTGGTCTGGCTTGAGGCATCCCAGAACTGGAACTACAGGCTCTTGGGTGGAGCCAGGTTTTGGTGATAATGACCCAAACAAGATGACAGCCTCCAGGAGAGTTCAGGCAGATGAATATCCCGCATATGTCCTCCACTGGTATCTATGTCCCCAGGGTAAGCCAGGAGACCTTCTAAGACCAGCAAGTAGGTCTGCCTCGGGCTTCTGTGAGATTACTGCTTTTGCCCTGGATCCTAGTGCGCATGAGATTTTGTGTGAGCCCTGTGACATGTCTACTTCCCCCAATTCTGCTGTTCTCCTGCAATCAAACCCTCTTGACCTTCATAGCCAGTTGGTCTGGGGGCTTCTCTTTCCAGAGCTGGATACCCGGCCCCAACTAGGCGGCCTGATGTGGGTGTCAGAGCTTTCACTCCTGTGAGAGAACTTGTGTAATATAATTAATATAGCTTATGGGTTGCCCATCCATGGGGTATGGGATTTGATTATATAGTTAGTCCACCTTTCCTAATGGTCTCATTTTAGGCTCCTTCTTTATGTCTGTAGAAGATCCTTTCTGGAAGGTTTCAGACTTTTTCAATGACAACTGTTCTGCCAATTGTGATTTTGGCTCATGAGAGTAGGTGAGCACACACATGTCTGTCAAATACAACATGTGAATTCCCTTGGAGTCAGATTATATTGATTGCTTTTATTTTTCCTGATTATTTGTCAAATTTAGCTGTTTCTTTGGATACCTGATTTCTGGTTGAAAATGAAGACTTTGCAAATAATATGTTGTAGTGACTCCAGATTCCATCCTATTCCGATGATTATTCTGGTTTTTTTCTTAGGCAGTTACCTTGCCTGACAACAAACTGCAAACTCTGCTGCAGCCGCCTGTCTTCTGCCCTCACACTCACCTGCCCTCCAAGTCCATCAATATACAGCTACTGAAATACCTGCTTTGCTCTTAGGCTTTCCTGCTGCTGCATTTTTAGCCAGGTTTCAATCAGTCACCCATTCCTGCCAAATTTGTTAAAACACTGGAAAGTCAGGTGGATTATGGAGCTCATGCTTTCTGTTTTACCTTGTTTCCAGGGAATCCCCTAATTTCCAGGTGCTCTGCTGGTTTGGGGCCCTGTCCTCTGACCAAAATTCCACCTTTCTGGTAACTGAACTGAGCATGATTGAGGAATGCAGTTAATTTTTAAAAAATCAGACTCAGAGGTCTGTATCTGAGATATCCTATGTTTCATTCCAGGTCTTTGACTTTTTTTCCATCGTGTCTCCTGAGGTGTACACTGTACACAAACAGTTTAGCTGTCAGCCAGATATTTGAACAGGTTAGGCTCAGAATTGGAGACTCCTTGTTTCTCATACCATTTACTATTTCCCTTCTGAACTTTCAGTCTTGAACTCTGATCTCTAGCACATTTAGTTGCCATTTTAAACTATATCCTTGGGAAAGAACGACATACTGAGATCAAGAAACGCCAAGCTTGAAGTACTTATTCTAGTTGTGGCTTTACGAGTTTAAACTGTTCCTAGTTTTTTGTTTTTAATGGTTTATAGTTATGCATTGATTTAAAATTATCCAGTATTTATAACTCTCAACTGCTAGATGTTCATTGTAGTTTCCTAACCCCCTGCCTTTCTGAGGTTCTGTAATTTTATTTAGCAAAACCAAGTCTAAGAAGTCTTTCAAAATACTAATTATCTGTGGTACAAATCGATTTTGGTTAAAAAGTTTTATGCTGATAAATTATCTTTAACATATTCATCTTTCTATATTTGACTAACTGCTTTATGTCTTAGGTGTGTGATGTCTTTTATAAATCATAATTCTTAAGATGTTCTTTCTTGTAGGATATAATCATTAAAATAACAATGTAAGTAAAACAACCAACTACTGACAATTCATTTTTTAGTTTATCCTATGTCAGTATGCGTTCAATGTTCCTGTGCTAACCAGACCAAATAGAAGAGAGGGGTATATCAGTATAGGTATAATGGGAGGATCAATAAAACTATTTTAAGCAGAAAAATATCCTGGAGGTAGAGAATCAAAGTATTTACATAATGTCTGGCATGGATTCTCTTCCAACCTCTGACACTATAAAGATG
Source organism: Cervus canadensis (assembly GCF_019320065.1). Taxonomy (NCBI): domain Eukaryota; kingdom Metazoa; phylum Chordata; class Mammalia; order Artiodactyla; family Cervidae; genus Cervus; species Cervus canadensis. The sequence continues at coordinate 43,307,186 of NC_057405.1, forward strand.
GGCACTAGTTCATAAGGCATCAACGTTCTGTGAAGCAAATAGAGACAACATATAGAGGGAATTCTGTTCATCTTGGAGACATACTAATATCTGACCCTGCTCTCCCACTGGGAATAATTACGCATCAGTCCCTGGTCTAACCTCAAGCCACATACCTAAAACCAAAGTAGGATACACTCTCTTCTTAGCCTCTACCATCTGCTCTCACATCCAATGAATCCACTAAGCTACTGTGAATTTTACTTTTTTTTTTTTGGAAACATTCAATCCATAAGACCCTGATGTAGGAGTTGAGGGGAGGGCAACCTGCATCTGTGGATTTTTTTTTTTTTCTTTTTTACTTATTCTGAGGAAGTGTAAATTGGCTTCTTGTTTTGTTTTAAGAGTCTAAATGTCAAGAGTGCTTAATTTGATCCGCTTTACATATGTTAAGAAGGAAATTAGAAACCCTATTAAGGGCTGAATGCTAAGAGTTTTCATCAGTAACTTGAGTCTGTTGGTATCATTTTTTAAATGTTTATAAGTTATTTGAGAGTTATGAAATTTATATTAATGTGGTAAAGAAAAAAGCTATCACATTGAAAGGAAGTAGAGACATTTACCTTCATCCTAAATTAACTACTTTACTTTGATCCTTTGTGTACACTTCAAGCAGGAGGCCATCCCCATGCTAAGTGACATGCAACAGGCTTAGAAAAGAGATAAGAAACTTGAGAACATGGTTTAGTGGATCTGAATAACATGTGCATGGAAATATAAACAAGCGATTCTTAGTGGCAGATAAAGAGGTGAGAGGGTAGAAAGACACAATACTAAAGGAGCTAAGCTAAAGGAAGGAAACAAATGGTCATAAGGATAAAGACCAGCAAACCAGAGATTTTTAATCTATCAGGAAAAGAAAAGACAATGAGGGAAACTGAGAATTGACCACCTGCAATGAGAAAAGGGATTGATGAAAAAGAAGCATTTGGTTATGCCTCATAATATGCAATTTAAGATCCTTCCAAAATCCCCCAAAATGCAGCATTTCTTTTCAGTTTTTTTTTTTTTAAATGATATGATATGCTGTGACTGTTCTTAAAGTCAAGAGGAAAAAAGACACTTTTATTCAAGTAACACTTCAGGGACTCATAGCATTTTAGATATAATTGAGCCCAGAAAGCCCTATCATCATGAGAGTCAGATTGCTGAATTTGGGAGACAAGACAAAACCTGTGATTGGATTGCCCTTACAGTGCCATTTAAGCTCAGAGGTGAACTAGAAGAATTACCATAAGATAGGGAGAATGCCTGATTTGTAACTAGATATATCAAAAGGAATAGAGGGACTTCCCTGGTGGTCCAGTGGCTAAGACTGTGCTCCCAACTCAGGAGGCCTGGATTCGATCCCTTTTCAGGGAACTAGATCCCACATGCTGCAGTGAAGATAGAAATCATACGTGCTGCAATTAAGATCTGACACAGCCAAATAAATAAAATTTTTTTTAAAAAGGGAAGAGAGTTTTACGACTATGCAAGATTGCTAGACCATTAAAAAAAATCTAAGAAATCCCCTCATGAGTTTGCAGGAAGGAAATTAGTGTTTGAGCCACATCTACAGACACATAATTTATTGAAACATCTGAGTCTTTCTTAGAAGACGACAAGAGGTCTGTGACAGGTACAACTGAATAGTTTTAGGACCTTTGTCTGGCCTCACAAGCTAAGACCTGATTCACAGTTGCTCAGACCTCAGAGCACTGAGAAAGTAGAGAAGTTTTCGGAGGTTACATTCCAGGTCTGAAAAAGAGGTGTGCTACTGAAATAATGCAACAGTGGTGTGTCTCAGAGACTGAGAATCAACAGAAACTAAGAGGAATAATATAGATCTTGCATTAAGAATAGTTTGAGGACTTTCTATGTAGACTTCCATTTTTATGACTGAATGCCTTTAGTAGTCCTAAGACGGAATGCAGAGCAAGACAGGGAGCTGAGGGTAATTTATAAAAATGCATGTGACAAAATCAAAGAATACCTCTACACTGATTGCGGATGACATATATTACTGCCATTTTATAAAACAAAGAAATATATGCCCTTTATTCATATTTAATTTTTTTTCATTAAAAAAGAAAAACACTGCTTCCTTCCTCATTTTAGCAGTGTGTGATGCAGCAAACTTCACTCCTTTAGACACAGTATGTAAGTGCATTTCTCAAAATTAACCACAACCTACTGACTCTCTATCAGGAAAGCACGCAACCTTGTTCTCCATAAAGTCATGTAGTTAATTGATATTTTAATCATTTTAATTGAGTTATCACCACTCAATTCACATAATGAGGTAGAAAATTCTACTCTAATCAACTTTTCCTCAAAACACCACATCTGAAAACTGAACACACATATGACTCTTCTTCTATTATTATTTATCAACTGAATTCTGTAATCCAACTAGCAAACTGATATCAAATAACTTACATTTGTCTTTAAAATAAATCCCTATTCCTGAGTATTACCCAAGTGTAGAATGTATTTTCTATCATCTCTCAGCTGATCTCTGATTATTCCCTCCAAATCCTTAACAAACAAAGATACCCACAGTGATAGTATGGCTTTCAAGCTCTTGATGATGAATTTACTTTTCAGTCTTTCAGATATAGCCCTTTTTCAATTCTAGTGTTAGCAATCCAGGTCAGTCTCATTAAAACTCATTCTGACCACTGAAACTCTATACTAACTAGCTTTCTCTCTTTGATTTCAGAAGCCCTTGACTCTGAACTAGCCCCTCTGATGTGGATTTCTCAAAGCATTTCGTATCACTCATCTCTCCATAAAAATATTTTGTGTGTACACTCACAGCATATGTGCAATAATTTATTCATAAATTATGTGCCTGTCTTAATTTGCTAATGCTTAATGTACATTTTTAAATATACAAAAAGAAAATTTAAAGGTGAAGTATAAATAAATGTCTACCTAAAGCCCAGTGAAATCATATCTTTCTGCCTCAGGGTAGTGATTAGATGACCTTTAAAAGTCTGTAAATCCCTTTATTTTTATGTGCGTATATAGCTTTCAAGGGCTTCCCTGGTGGCTTAGACAGTGAAGAATCTGCCTGCAATGTGACAGACCTGGGTTCAATCTCTGGGTCAGGAAGATCCCCTGGAGAAGAGCATGGCAACCCACTCGGGTATTCTTGCCTGGAGAATTCCATGAATAGAGGAGCCTGGTGGGCTATAGACCATGGGGTCACAAAGAGTTGGACACAACTGAGTGACTAACACTTCTATAACTTTCAAGTCCTCTATGACCTGTTAGGTTAAGAGTCAGCAAACATATCACTTACAATAATCTCCAGATTGATTTAATAAAACACAGATCCTATCCTAACACTTTCCCTTTCCAAAAATCTTTTCTTAAAGATTATATCCTCTCTTCTTTAGTTAGTGAACATAGTTCTATAGACTGAGAACTTTACAGCCTTAATCTCTTGACAAGCCTGCTAACTAAACAGAGAACAACCTTTTCTCTAGTCAGACTCTTGCATCATTTTCTACTTTTCTCTGAAAAGAACTACCACTTACATGTAAGTAAACTTACTAGTAACAGCTACAATTTATTCAACACTTACTTTGGGTTGCATATGTCCATCATCTTATTCAATCCTAACAACATTACAGGACAGGTATTATTATCCCCAATTTACAGAAGAGTAAACTGTGGACCAGAAAGGTACAAAGTTGAATTCAAAGCCAAGCCTGGGTCACTAAAACCTGAGCATGTTTCCAATACAAACAGTTTTCATACCTCAAGTGCCTCATCAAGTGCAAATCCTATCCTAACACCTTAGCCCCCAACCCATTTCTCTCCATGAAGCATGAGAAGTTATCTGCTCTTATGATTTTTAGCACTTTGTTCAGACATTAAAGCACTTTGTATATAATTGTATATATATAATCATATATAATTATATAGAGAAATATACAATTCTATATTTGAATACTTTGTGTATTCATGTTATTTGTCTTCTCTCCCATTTTATTCTAAAACTACTCAAATGTTATGAGTGTTTTTCATTACTATTTCTGTCTCATCTTACCTAGTATTTAATAAATGTCTAGACACTCTTACAGTGATGTAATAAATTATAATTTGACTATTAATTGATGTACACTTAATTTTTAAAGAATAAATGGCCTATGTTCTGATCTTCCTGTTTTTATATCCAAGTTCTTGTGACTGAGGGAACAAGATGAGCTATGGCTTTTCCAGTCGTCATGTATGGATGAGAGAGTTGGACTATAAACAAGGCTGAACGCCGAAGAATTGATGCTTTCGAGCTGTGGTGCTGGAGAAGACTTGAGAGTCCCGTGCACTGCAAGGAGATCTAACCACTCAATGCTAGAGGAAATTAGTCCTGAATATTGATTGGAAGGACTGATATTGAAACTTCAATACTTTGGCCACCTGATGTGAAGAACTGACTCACTGGAAAAGACCCTGATGCTGGGAAAGATTGAAGGCAGGAAGAGAAGGGGACGACAGAGGATGAGATGGTTGGATGGCATCACTGACCCAATGGACATGAGTTTGAGTGAGCTCTGGGAGTTGGTGAAGGACAGGGAAGCCTGGCGTGCTGCAGTCCATGGGGTCACAAAGAGTCAGACATGACTAAATGACTGAACAACAATAATCACATATATATCACATGTATATCATCACAGCTGAGATTATGTAAGCTTATTATATATTAAAAGTAGATATGGTGACAATCAAACAAACTCAAATTGAAGGATTTTCTACAAAACAACTGGCCTGGACTCTGCAAAAATGTTAATGCCATGAAAGATACCAAATGCTGGTGAACTGTTCAAGATTCAAAGAGACTAAAAAGATGTGGATAAATATAATATACGGGGAGAGGGAGTTACATAGGACATTACTGGAGCAATTAGAAAAATTATCTAAATTTTCTGAGGGTGATAATTGTTATTATTTAGGAGAAGTTCTGCTTTTAGCAAACATATATTCTAAAGTATGTTAGTTATTAAGTTAGTTGATTTTTAAGGCTAATTTTCAAATAGCTGTATAAAAAGATAAAAGCCTCAAGTAGAGAAGAGATAAAGAGGAAGAAATGGTAAGAACAACGGAAGGAAAGGGAGAGGGATGAAGGAAGGAACTATGAATGGAAGGAAGAAAGAAAAACAGAAAGAAAGGAAGAATGAAGGAGAGATTAATTATGGTGGGGGGTATGTTTGGCGAAAGATATGAAACAAATATGGCAAAATATCAGCAACTCGTGAATCAAGGTGAAGTGTACATGAACTGTCATGGTACTATTATCACAACTTTTAAGCAGGTAAAGGTTTTTCAAAGTAAAACCTCAGTGAACCAAAAAGAAGATGCTATCGTTCATCTGTATCAGTCCTAAGAGAAAATATTATATATATATATATATATATACATATACACTACTCAGTTTTGAGCAGCTTGGCTTCTAGTGGTTTTGTTAAGATGAATTAGCAGTAAAATGCACAGGATACAGAATAAATTCATCTGATGGACAGGGTTTTACTATTTAAGATTAAAGCACTGAAAAAGTGTACCAAAAGCAAACTTGATATCGTCAATACCAAACTCAACTTTCCAATGATAACTACGTAAATTATGATGCTTTTTGTACCCATTCCTAGGGTCAAATAATAAAATGACACCATCAGTGAAGAATATGCTGTCTATGCCATTTTTATAGAAGATGGATATTATTTAATTTTTTTAAATAGTCACAATAATTATTTTGAATATATTAAGGTGAATAGAAACAATTCAGTTTTACACACAATTCAAATGTAAGCCAGCTTATCAGGGAAATACTACTATACAATTGGACTGCTACTATCATGTTAATTTTTTAGGCTTTGCAAAAATTCTTAAATCCGTGCTTAATTCTTACAAGTTGGTCCACACTAATTTTTAATTATAGTATTAAAAACTGACAATACTTCAGTGAACTTTGCAGAGTATTAGGTTATTCTTGGCTACATGGTTGCTCTAAACATCAGATATTAGCCTAAGAAATTGAGTTTCCATTTAAATGCAGTATTCTAGTATACGGCTTATGGCAGAAATAACCTTCACCCAGGTAGGATTATACCCTGGAGCCAATTGAGGAAGCAACTGAGCAATCTGGACTAACCAGAATAGACTGATGTTAGTCTCAGCACATAATATCCGGGGCAGATACTGCGGTATTTGGCTGTATTCTTAGAGCCTCCTTAAGAGTTAATAATCTACTGGTATACCATAAACATCAGTTTTCTAAAGAAGTTAGAAATCTCATTATCTCAGCTTCTTAAAATTCTGATTCAATATAAACAGACTTTGAATAGCTATACCAAAGAAAAGAGATAACTTTCAACATAATCCAAATCATACATTTCAAATAAGCAAAAATGTGTACTAACAGGTAAGCAGTCAATAACACTGTCACCACTGCTTAAGGAAAAATTAAAATTGAGTCTAGACTTGTCCCACAAGTTGTCAGCTAACAAACATTATAAAGCGTGCTTATGGATAAATTTAGTTCTAATCTTAGCAACTGTTTCTAGAGAAATATTCCATGAGAAATCTGTCTTCCAATGATTTCCAAAAGGTAAAATATCAGTAGAAGATTGCAAATTATATCAATTGAAACACCTTTAAAGTAAATTATATAGCTATGACATATTGAAGACAAGAATCCAAAAAACAATTTGGCAAGATAAATAGAAAGGTTAAGTCCAGTCTGGATGTTTAAAGTGTCTGAATCATGAACACCACAAATATTATTTTATTATATATGCTTTGTAATTGTGAAAACATTCTTTTAAAATTACCAGTTAAACCTCTTTTATTTCTAAGAAAATTACTTCTTGTTACTGCCAGTAAAGAAAAGGTCTAAACTTGAGAACAATAGGAAATGCATTTTGCAAAATGCAGTTTTCTCAGAGATAAACATTCAACTAAAGCTAAAAGTTTTGTTCTGTTTTTTGCCATTGCTATACTACACCTTTAATAACCCAGGAGAGAAAATCTTTACACAAAGGGATCTTCCAATAGTCTACAAGGCAAGAAAATGTACAGCTATTTATTTGCCTTTCAGAATTTTGGAAAATTAACCTTCTTAGAAATGACTGGATTACATCCTGAGGACATACCCATGAAGTTGCATTTAAAGAATTGATTTCAGTAATAAGGTGGCAACGCAGGGTAATTAGGATGAACTAATGTCAATTTTGATTTCTACGCCTGAAAGGCCAGGACTTTGGATCCTAACCCATCTGGGTTGATATCATGTTCCTGCCCTGACTAGCTCTGCAAGTTGTTCTGGTCACCTCCTGCTTAGATCCCCCGAGTTTTCTCTCTTGGACCTCTGAGTGATGGAGCTAAGGTCACAGCTCCCTGGTGATATAAAAATAGCTATAGCATACTTCTAAGTAATGTGAAGACAGAGATTCAAGAGGACCTCAAACTTAGGAAGTCCTTCTGAAACATTACCTTGCAAAAAGATGATTCAGCTTGATTATGCTTATCCTGGGACAGAAAATTTGGCCTATGAGTTTTTAGGTATAAAATAATATTTTTCAAAACTATAAAAGAACAAAGGAAGTTGTATTCAACATGTATCATGAGAAGTCAGTAGAGAAGTTTTCCATTTCTCTTTCATTTTTAAATAAGCCTGTGCAAGGCTGAATTCTCCATAATGAGATTAGTTTGGGAAATTGTTAAATGTTCTCATTTCCTTGCCAAAGAACCCTCAGAAATTCACAGCTCATTAGAACCTTCAGAGTAGTTAATAAACAAAGCTTGGTATTATTACCTAATTAAAATATATCTCATTTCAACATTTTATTACCCACCATTAAGATTCTTCTGCTACAGAGGTTACATAAAAATTATCATTCTACTTTCTTTTAATTGCAAGTTTCACAGGGTTGTTCTTTCATATCATAATACATAGAATTGCAGATGGAAAGTCACATCAGCCAACCTTAATTCATTTCAAAAAGCTTTGAAACAGTATTCTGGATGCAATATCATCTAGGAATCTCAGAATTTGTACTTCAATCATTACTTCCAACACATGTTAGCAAATCATAAATACAAATAGAATTTAAATTGAAACTCATTTATGATGGCACTTGCTATACCCTTATCCTTTCACTATACATCTTGGCACAGTAGGAGGAGCATCAGAAGGGGACCTACCTAGCTAGTTTTGGCTTCTACCATCTTCTGCAACTTGTAGGAAAGGAACTTTGTGCTCCATTTTCCCTTTTAATATGTGTTGATAACAATACCTCTCCTACACATCTCACATGATATTTTCAAGGATAAAATGGAATTAATGCATAAAAAAATAATAAATTCTTCTACTTTATAGACTTTGCTTCTAATAGCTGAGAGGTGGCATAATGGGTCTACAGAATCCATGGTTGGATGGCATCACCGACAATGGACACGAGTTTGAGCAAACTCCAGGAGATGGTGAAGGACAGAGAAGCCTGGCATGCTACAGTCCATGGAGTTGCAGAGTCAGACATGACTAAGAAACTGAACACCACCACCACCTCACACATGGGGAGAGCCCCAGGGAAGAAGGAAGGCCTAGTTTCTGGGTGAGAGTACATGGCTCAGAGAAATAAGTGAAGACTGAAAAGTTGGCATTGGATTTGGTAAGTCTTTCTTGACCTTCATAAAGGGCTTCCTTTGTGGTTCAGACAGTAATGAATCTGCCTATAGGGCAGGAGACCTGGGTTCTATCTCCGGGTTGAGAAGATCCCCTGGAGAAGGGAATGGCACCCATTCCAGGATTCTTGCCTGGAGAATTTCATGGACAGAGGAGCCTGGCAGGCTATATCCATGGGGTATATCCATATAGCAAAGAGTTAGACATGACTGAGCAACTGAGGCAAAGGAGTTAGGTGGTAAGAATTAAGGTGAAGGGAGGGAGGATATGAGCTGAGTACCAGCATTCACTGTGAAAATGGCCTTGACAAGCCAAGTGTAGGACAGATGCTCTGATGGTCTGAGTGTCAAAAGAGAAATCTTACAGTAGAAGGTAGGAGTCAAAAGCACTGGGGAGCTAGGGGAATGCTGCTCTTACCTCCAAGACGCATGGGTACAGGTTAGGGGGGACTATGTGAGCAGCCTCGGTTGAGGGTTCCTATTGAAGGTATAGTTCTCTGGTTCTATTTTAATCAAGAGGAGGAAGAACAATTCTCCCAACACCTAGAGAATACTGTAGAGGTTGTTTCTAATGAAAGGAAGGGATCAATAGGCAAGTTGTGGAAAAGACGACAGTACATTTTAAGAGAGGAAAACAGACAGCCTGCACTTTGACGGGAGGAAATAACCAGTGAACGAAATGTACTCGAATTTCCAAACTGGATGTAGTACTTTGAAGCCATAACCATCTGAAGCTTTGGGTGCTTCTCAGCAGCTTGGTGTGATGGGAAACCAGTAGCCTGGGAAAGAATCATTATAACCCTAGTGGGCTGAGGACTCTCTGATGCAGGGAGCAGGGTGATGTTTACATACAATCTGGACTCAGAATTTCTCATTAAATGTTAGTAACAAGTTAGTTTAGTTACTCAGTTGTGTCCGACTCTTTCCGACCCCATGAACCACAGCACGCCAGGCCTCCCTATCCATCACCAACTGCCAGAGTCTACCCAAACCCATGTTCACTGAGTCAGTGATGCCATCCAACCATCTCATCCTCTGTTGTCCCCTTCTCCTCCTGCCCTCAATCTTTCCCAATATCAGGGTCTTTTCAAATGAGTCAGCTCTTCACATCAGGAGGCCAAGCAGTGGAGTTTCAGCTTCAACATCGGTCCTTCCAATGAACACCCAGAACTGATCTCCTTTAGGATGGATTGGTTGGATCTACTTGCAGTCCAAGGGACTCTCAAGAGTCTTCTCCAACACCACAGTTCAAAAGCATCAATTCTTTGACACTCAGCTTTCTTTGTAGTCCAAACTCTCATATTCATTCATGACTACTGGAAAAAACCATAGCCTTGACTACACAGACCTTTGCGGACAAATTAATGTCTCTGCTTTTTAATAGGCTGTCTAGGTTGGTCATAACTTTCCTTCCAAGGAGTAAGCGTCTTTTAATTTCATGGCTGCAGTCACCATCTGCAATGATTTTCGAGCCCCCAAAAATAAAGTCAGCAACTGTTTCCACTATTTCCCAACTATTTGCCATGAAGTGATGGGACTGGATGCCATGATCTTAGTTTTCTGAATGTTGAGCTTGCTTTAAGCCCACTTTTTCACTCTCCTCTTTCACTTTCATCAAGAGGTTCTTTAGTTCTTCTTCACTTTCTGCCATAAGGGTGGTGTCATCTGCATATTTGAGGTTATTGATATTTCTCCCAGCAATCTTGATTCCAGCTTGTGCTTCCTCCAGCCCAGCATTTCTCATGATGTATTCTGCATATAAGTTAAAAAAGCAGGGTGACAATATACAGCCTTTTCCTATTTAGAACTGGTTTATTATTCCATGTCCAGTTCTAACTGTTGTTTCCTGACCTGCCTATAGGTTTCTCAAAAAGCAGGTCAGGTGGTCTGGTATTCCCACCTCCTTCATAATTTTACACAGTTTATTGGGATGGGACTGGTGATAGAAGCAAGGTCTGATGCTGTAAAAAGCAATATTTCATAGGAACCTGGAATGTTAGGTCCATGAATCAAGGCAAATTGGAAGTGGTCAAACAGGAGATGGCAAGAGTGAATGTCGACATTCTGGGAATCAGCGAACTAAGATGGACTGGAATGGGTGAATTTAACTCAGATGACCATTTTATCTACTACTGTGGGCAGGAATCCCTTAGAAGAAATGGAGTAGCCATCACAGTCAACAAGAGTCTGAAATGCGGTACTTGGATGCAGTCTCAAAAACGACAGAATCATCTCTGTGTGTTTCCAAGGCAAACCATTTAATACCACACCAACCCAAGTTTATGATTATTTAGACATTTTCTAACTTCACAATTCTAATAGCACTCTTACAGAAATAGATGAAAGTGACAAAATGGAAAAAAAAAAGTATAAATATACAATTGTAAACTTCCTAATTATACTTTTTTCATGAGGTAAAACTCATTTTTAAAGCAATGCTCTATGTGTGTGGGTTTTTTTTTTTTTTTTTAAGTCCATAATAAATTTGCCTAGAGCAATGTTCTCAATCCTGGATAGGGAGTTCATATCAGAATTACCTAAAGAACTTCCTAAGTTTAAAATTATATCCTTTTCCCCATCCTGAAGGTGTATCAAAATTTTACATGGTAGGTGGGGGAAAGGGTTGCAAATGTAAAAAGAGCCTAGACTAAGGCATCAGACTATTGAAATTTATGTTGAAGACATTCTTTGGATGATTCTCGTAACCTTCATCTTCATCCTCACCCTCATTCCCACCGATAGAAATGACTAGTCTAAAAGAAGTCAAAGTCCCAAATGTTAGCCTTCGGTCAACATAGGAGAAAATCTGTGGAGATTTTAGACAGAGTGCTAAGAGGGCAGTAAGGGGATCTACCCAAGCCATAGTTCCAAGTCCAGTTTCAGTAACTACTGGCCACATCATCTCAGACAAGCTCTTTATGCATCTTTAGCTTCATATCCTTCAGCTTTAAATCAATTGTTTTGAATTTAAGGTTATCTAAGATCCTAATAAGACAAGGGATAGATTATCATTTTTTTCACCAATCACAATGAAAGCAATTAAGTTTCATAAAATAATCACTATAAAGCTTGGTGAGTTCTTCAGAACAAAAATGAAAATATAAAGGACTTTCTACAAAAGAATTTAGAACTATCTTAAATGATAATTGTGAGAAAAAATTATGTAAGGGAGAAGCAAAACTTAGTGACATTAAATAATTTAAGTGAGATAAACACCTGGGACTCAAAGCCATGATTCTGTTTATTAATAAACCTTAGATTATCTCTGAAATCTGAGGATGTAATTACAACAGGACTGACCTGATTCATATGACAGTCTCTTTATTTTTTTAACCTTTAACTAACTAGCTTTCACTATTTCATGCAAAAGGGAACAGATTTCATCAATAATATAGAATCTCAATTTTAGCTGATAGTTCTAACCTTCACTCAAAAAATATTGCCTGAACTGATAAAAAGTATAAGACTGAACTGTTCCTTCTTCTTCTCTGTTCAAAACACTAATAAGAGATAAAAGTGCAATACATAGAGGAGAGAGAAGGGTGAAGAGCAAGGAATCAAGTTTCCCATAACAGAGTTCAAAGTCATCTCTGACATTCTACAGTGCTAAGAATCCTATCCACGTAGCTTTACTAGTTTGCTTCAGGGTGATATATTTATACAGTGTCTGATGATTCATTATTTTACAAACTGAAATTTAATGAAATGTGTGATGTCAGAAATGTTTTATATGAAAGGAGCCACAAAATTAGATGTTAACTTTGGTATCTGGAAAATAGAGTATATGGCCTAAGAGGGGCAGTAATTGTAAATCCTACATCTGATGATGCCTCACTATGCTGCCACATGGTCAGATACTATAGAGCTCTAATCATTTAATATATGTTTAAAACATATGTAACATTGTCTGGCTAGTAAAGGAAAAATTAAGATATAAATGTGACAGTAGATTGAAGCTTAAAAAAGTATTCTTAATATTTTAATATTGAATTGTTTTTTTATATATTTTTCCCCATTTATTTTTATTAGTTGGAGGCTAATTACAATATTGTAGTGGTTTTCAGACACAAAAAGTAAATTTGAATGTGCCTATATATTAATATGCACATATATATTCCATAATAAGAGAAAGGTACCACATAGATGATACTATGGGTGGTTGAAACTTCTACATAGAAGTAACCAATCTAAGAAGGATCAGAGTAAAATCACTATAGTCATCAAACACTCAAAGGGAGAAGCTCTCAGAGACATAGCAAAGAGGTTTTTTTCCGTATGGTCCCCAAAAGCAAACACTCTCCTATAAGGAGATAAATTTTAACTGAAGAATAAATTTTTTTAATTCCAAAAGTCAGAGATGATAAAGTATGAAAAATGAAATAGGATGGGTTTCAAATGATTTTGACTTGTCCCTACTTTTAAAAATATCTTCGTTCAGCTTGTATTAATTTTACAACTAATAAACAGCTAGAAGGTTTTGGTCACACAGAAATGAAACTGACCATGGCAGCACACAAGGGTTGTTAACCAAAGTACCTGCTAGGATCACCGCTGCCAGAAATGTGTGCTGTGTGGCATGGCTTGGGACAGAAGGATTCAGAGGACACTCCCAGTGACAGTGATTGCCTTTAGGTCACCTTCTGCTTTTATGCAGACAATTCAATTATTCAATTCAGATCAGCATTTATTGGCACTGAATATGAATTTGAGGAGGACATTCTCCTGCTAAATCCCTCCAATAACTACCCATTAGCATCGGTCCGAGATCATTAGTAAGGCATCTAACAAAGATCCTGCACCATCTGGCCCTCGAGTCCCTCTGCAGTCTCATCCACTGACGCGTTGTTAGTTTGCTGTAATCCAGTTATCTTGGCAATCTCTCAATTCATCTGACATACTGAAACTTCTACTTCAGGGTCTTCAATGGTGTTGGTTTCCCTGTTTACCAGCCTAGATAACTTCTGTTCTTCTTTTGGGTCCCACATCTTCACGGACACCTCTCTCGATCAGTCCAAACCATGGCAATATTAAGACCTTCCTTATCGACTTACTTAGCATCCTGTCCTTCCTCTTTGTAATACATGGTTTTTTTTTTTTTTGTAATACATGTTTTAATGGTAATAATTTTTGTATCCTATGTTAATGGTGGTGTCTTCCCCATTATACAGAAAGTCCTATGAGAGCAGGAATCATTTTTGTCTTATTCTTTGCTGTATTTTGAGCATCAAGCTAGGGTTTTCAGCAAACAGATTACTGACTTAGGGAGATCAGTCTGTAGAGTATTTGCTCCTCAGTATCACATGCTCTTAGAACCAACTCAGAAAAATTAAGGCATACGGTCACTGTAGCTTTACGAATCCTATGATTTAGAATCGCTAGTTTGCATTCCCTTGGCAATGATACAAGAGATATTCCTCAAATCCCAAAATGCTTAATGCCCATTCCCAGTGAAATAATGTTGTAATATTTAGTACTCTAGATCCTCCAGAAGTGACTTCCATTTCCTGATCTGGGAATCCAACTACATAATGAGACTTTAATCATTGTGTTCTCAAAGTCACATTCAATAAACATGCAGAGGAATCTTAGGAAAATAACTCATCTGTAAACTGAAAATTGCCTATATATTACCTCCTGAATTCATTATGCTTTATTTTTAATTTAATGTGACATCAACATAAATTACTGCAATTTAGATGTAGAGGGAATTTCAAATATTTTTATGACTATTAATATTGGGTTGACCACTGGACTGGAAAAGGTCACTTTTCATTTCAATCCCAAAGAAGGGAAGTGCCAAAGAATAGTCAAACTACCAGACATTATGCTCATTTTGCATGCTGGTAAGGTTATAATCAAAATCCTTTAAGCTAGGCTTCAGCATTACAAGAACTGAGAACTTCAGATGTACAAGCTGGATTTAGAAAAGGCAGAGGAACCAAAATCAAATTGCCAACACTTGTGGATCATAGAGCAAGGGAATTCCAGAAAAATATCTACTTCTGTTTCATTGACTATGCTAGTCTTTGACTGTGTGGATCACAACAAACTATGGAAAATTCTTAAAGAGATAGAAGTACCAAACCACCTTACCTGGCTCCTGAGAAACCTGTATGCAAGACAAGAAGCAACAGAATCAACATGGAACAGACTGGTTCAAAATCGAGAAAGGAGAATGACAAGGCTGTCATGTTGTCATCCTGCTTATTTAACTTCTATGCAGAGTGCATCATGAGAAGTGCCAGGCTGGATGAAGCCCAAGCTGGAATCAAGATTGCCAGGAGAAATATCAGCAACCTCAGATATGCAGATGATACCATTCTAATGGCACAAAGTGAAGAGGAACTAAAGAGCCTCTTGATAAGGGTGAAGGAGGAGAGTGGAAAAGCTGGCTTAAAACTCAATATTTAAAAAAAAAAAAAAAAAGATCAGGGCATCCAGTTCCATCACTTCATGGCAAATAGAAGGGGAAAACGTGGAAGCGGTGACAGATTTTCTTTATTGGGGCTCCAAAATCACTGCAGATGATGACTGTAGCCATGAAATTAAAAGACGCTTGCTCCTTGGAAGAAAAGCTATGACCAACCTAGACAGCATATTAAAAAGCAGAGATATCACTTTGCCAACAAAGATCTGTCTAGTCAAAGCTATGGTTTTTCCAGTAGTCATGTATGGATGTGAGAGTTGGACTATAAAGAAAGCTGAGCCCTGAAGAATTGATGCTTTTGAACTAAGGTGTTGGAGAAGACTCTTGAGAGTCCTTTGGATGACAAGGGGATCAAACCAGTCAATCCTAAAGGAAATCAGTCCTGAATATTCACTGAAAGGGCTGATGCTGAAGCTCCAATACAGTGGCCACCTGATGCGAACAGCTGACTCATTGGAAAAGACCTTGATGTTGGGAAAAATTGAAGGCAAAAGGAGTAGAGGGTGGCAGAGGATGAGATGGTTACATAGCACCATAGACTCAATGGACATGAGTTTAAACAATCTCTGGGAGACAGTGAAGGACAGGGAAGCCTGGCCTGCTGCAGTCCATGGGGTCACAAAGAGCTAGACATGACTTAGCAAATGAACAACAATAAAAATTGGGTTGGCCAAAAGGTTCACCCTAGATATTATGGAAAAACCTGAATGAATCTTTGCGGAAACCCAATACTGCACCAAATACTCTTATTTTAACAAACACAAGAGACAAAATTGACTCCCTATAAAGCCCTACTTATAAGTACCGAATGCTTACAATTTTATAGTTTCAAATGTTTATGGTGTTCTTTCAATTTTTTTTTTCTTTGCCTTAAACCATTTTTTTCAATTTACTGATGATGTGCTTTATTAAAAACTCAATAATTGAACTTCAGCGGCAGAGATTGTGAAATGCTATATTACATTTATGGTCAGGGCATAAAGTTGTTTAAGACCTTTTTGGATAATATTGCCATGAAGAAAATTATTTTTTTATTATTGAAGAATTTTTAAGTTTTTTCAAGTAATGTGGTCGTTGGGTCAAATATGACTATGGGAAATTCAGCTTCTAATAAAGCCTTTAAAACCACACTTACTTAATAGAGATAAAGACTTTACCTACTGAATAATACAGACTCTAGCGCTTGTTTGCATTTTCACAAATAAACTATGCACTCTGAGAAAAATGTGTACAAAGAAAAATAATATTGAATTATTTAAACAGCCTTCACACTAATATAAATATAAAGCTTCTTTTCATAGAAATTCAGTTCAGACTTTAGTCACTTTTTTCTTCACTACTCCTATATTACATAATATGCTATCATTTCATATCTAAGTATGTATTAGGCAATCTTATTTATTAGTGGGGATAAAAATGGGAGAGCATGCAGGACCCTGAGAAGCTTATAGAATGAAATAAGATTATTGAAATGTCAGCATTTCAGATATTCAAGATATCTTCTTAGGATATTTTGAGTACAAATAAGTAACCCAGCTATTTCTACAGCCTATAGGAGGGGCAGTGTCAGACCCTTTCTACAACTCAAAACAAATACAAATCTATGCCAGAAACATTTGAGAATCAGAAACCCTCTTTTCACATACTTTGTAAGATCCTAGAAATACCCTAACAATTCCATGATACATTTTACCATCCTAACAGTGCAAGTGAAAGTCAAGTGTGAGAGAGGAAATCTTTGACCCTTCCTCTGCATTTCATTGTATCTGTCCTTCCACACAGGATTTTTCATTCCTCTGTCAGGCATTTATTCAACAAACATTGAGCATCTCTAATTTCCTAACATTGAAGATACATGTGGGGACAACAATTTTTCCGCAAATATTCATATGCACTATGTCAAGAAGACACAAAAGAATGTGCTACTTCCAGAGAATTCACTAAGAACAATGGAAATTTGGAAAAGACTGGTAGGAGCAAGACTAGAGAGACAACGCAAGATTACAATGGGCCTGTGCACCAGGTTGAGTCTAAGCATCGTGATAAAAGCTATGAAACCTGTTAAAGGTTTGACGTAGAGAAGAGACACAAGCAGACTTCAGTTTTAGAAAGATCACTCTTACAGCACGATAAGAGAATTAGACGGAGAGCTCCAAATAAGGATTAGGAAACCAGTTAAGACCATTCTGCAGTAATTCAGGCAAAAGTAGTAACAGTAATAGCAACTAACATTTATGGAGCATGCCTTATGTGCTGACTTCTGTTCCCAGTGCTTCATTTACATTTGTTCATTCAGTCCCATTCATATCACAACACAAGGCATGTACTGTTCTTATTTTTATTTCAAAGATAAAAGAAATATACATATAAGAAGTATCGAATAGAGTAGGAAACTGAGATAAGAAATCAAGAAAACTGGTGAAACAGACTCAGATCTATTTTCATGAAAACTTGAGGAACTTAAGAAAAAGAACTCATCCTAAGAGTATAAAAGTCAAGGTGTAACTTTGGCTTGAGGCCAACAGGCTCAATTAACAAACTAAGAACTAGTTAGTTGGGAAAATTGCAAGGTATTTATTACTAAACTTTCCTCTTGTCCAGCTCCTAGGGACATATATAAAAATTTTCCATCTTTCTCTTCTTCATCGAACGTGAGGGTTCCAGGTAATGACCTTGTTAGTCCCAAAACAGCACTGTAGGCAGCAGAACTGCTGAGAGACGCAGTGGCCGGGATCCATAAAATCCGTGCTGGCTATGATGGCCCCACAGGAGACTGTGGAAGGGCCCTAGTGATCAGTGAATTAATTTCCCAGCCAAAGGAAGATGGTATTGGGTTCTGCCTGAATATTATGAACCCACCAAAATAATCATGAGGGATTGTAACCTTACCCCTAGACCAGATAGTGAATAGAAAGTTAAGTAGAAGAAGAACTGAATCACATAGGCTTTGAAGGACATCATGTCTCAGGCAACTTTAGCATCAAAGGTGCATAAAGGATTGGAAAAGGACAATGATACTCTAGGCTGAGCAGCTCAGTCATCCCATATGCACAAGATAAATGACAAGTACAAAGTGCAGTGTCATTTACACATGCTGCTTCTCTAAGTAAGATCCCACAGGTAAGTGGGGGTGTCAGAGTCAGATGGGAGAGGAGAACGTAAGTGAAGATTCTCACCTCCAGAAAAAAAACCCATCATTGCCAAAGTGTGTGAAATATATGAGGTAGTGCCAGGGCCTTCTTTTTCTTCTATAGCCTTGGTGTGCCAGGAAAAGTGTCACACCCACAGCCTGACCTTGTATTCAAGAGTCTGTCCCCACAGAAACATTGGAGTGGCCCAGGCAAATAACTGTCTTCTATCATTCCAAGCTGGATTCTCAGAAGAGGCACAGAGAAACTTCAAATGTTTTACTGGAAACAATGTAGCAGAGGTTCAACCTTATGCTTAAGTTCTGCTTGCCTTAGGTGGCAGTCATACCTGGGTTTATCTAAAAGACAGGTTGCCATAACTGGCCAAGAGTCTGATTACACAAAGAATCAGGGAACATCATAAAGAAAAAATAATTTAGGAGACCAGTAAATCACCAGGTATGCACTGGCAGTCACGGACAGCAACAGCAGTATCAGAAGCAACCATGACTAGAAATCATGTGTCCCCAGTGTACTGGAGATCAGCATTTTAATTTTTAGTTTCCACAGCCTTAATGCAAATGAACAGCAGAAGTCAGAGCAAGAATTTTGTAAGGCAACAGCAATGGCCCTGGGGACTTCTGTAAGTTGGTACTGGAGGGTAAATTACTGTTGATCTCAGAAGCAATTGAAGATATAAGGTAAAGAGGTTAAATAACAGATCTGAAATGAGTGATATGTTTTTGAAATACTATGATACCCACTGGAAAAGTTCTGGGAGATCTTGAGGAAAACTAGAATTGCTAAAAATTAGACAGGTCTAGGGGTTCTCTGATTTCGGTGTTGACCATCTGGTGATGTCCATGTGTAGAGTCTTCTCTTGTGTTGTTGGAAGAGGGAGTTTTCTATGACCAGTGCTTTCTCTTGGCAAAACTCTTATTAGCCTTTGCCCTGCTTCATTCTGTACTCCAAGGCCAAATTCGCCTGTTAGTCCAGGTGTTTCTTGACTTCCTACTTTTGCATTCCAGTCCCCTATAATGAAAAGAACATCTTTTTTGGGTGTTAGTTATAGAAGATCTTGTAGGTCTTCATAGAACCATTCAACTTCAGCTTCTTCAGCGTTACTAGTTGGGGCATAGGCTTGGATTACCATCATATTGAATGGTTTGCCCTGGAAACGAACAGAGATCATTCTGTCGTTTTTGAGATTGCATCCAAGTACTGCATTTCAGACTCTGTTGACTGTGATGGCTACTCCATTTCTTCTAAGGGATTCCTGCCCACAGTAGTAGATATAATGGCCATCTGAGTTAAATTCACCCATTCCAGTCCATTTTAGTTCGCTGATTCCTAGAATGTCGACATTCACTCTTGCCATCTCCTGTTTGACCACTTCCAATTTGCCTTGATCCATGGACCTAACATTCCAGGTTCCCATGCAATATTGCTCTTTACAGCATCGGACCTTGCTTCTATCACCAGTCCCATCCACAACTCAGTATTGTTTTTGCCTTGGCTCCATCCCTTCATTCTTTCTGGAGTTATTTCTCCACTGATCTCCATTAGCACATTGGGTACCTACTGACCTGGCCAGTTCCTCTTTCAGTATCCTATCATTTTGCCTTCTCATACTGTTCATGGGGTTCTCAGATTGCCGGGAGAAATATCAGTAACCTCAGATATGCAGATGACACCACCCTTATGGCAGAGAGTGAAGAGGAACTAAAAAGCCTCTTGATGAAAGTGAAAGAGGAGAGTGAAAAAGTTGGCTTAAAGCTTAACATTCAGAAAACTAAGATCATGGCATCTGGTCCCTTCACCTCATGGGAAATAGATGGGGAGACAGTAGAAACAGTGTCAGACTTTATTTTTGGGGGCCCCAAAATCACTGCAGATGGTGACTGCAGCCAGGAAATTAAAAGACACTTACTCCTTGGAAGGAAAGTTATGACCAACCTAGATAGCATGTTAAAAAGCAGAGACATTACTTTGCCAACAAAGGTCCATCTGATCCAGGCTCTGGTTTTTCCAGTGGTCATGTATGGATGTGAGAGTTGGACTGTGAATAAAGCTGAGTGCTGAAAAATTGATGCTTTTGAACTGTGGTGTTGGAGAAGACTCTTGAGAGTCCCTTGGACTGCAAGGAAATCCAACCAGTCCATCCTAAAGGAGGTCAGTCCTGGGTGTTCATTGGAAGGACTGATGCTGAAGCTGAAACTCCAATACTTTGGCTACCTCATGCGAAGAGTTGACTCATTGGAAAAGACCCTGATGCTGGGAGGGATTGGGGGCAGGAGGAGAAGGGGATGACAGAGGATGAGATGGTTGGATGGCATCACCGACTCGATGGGCATGAGTTTGAGTAAACTCTGGGAGTTGGTGATGGACAGGGAGGCCTGGTGTGCTGCGATTCATGGGGTCTCAAAGAGTTGGACACGACTGAGTGCCTGAACTGAACTGAACTGAGGGGTTCTCTTGGTGGCTCAGAAGTAAAGAATCTGCCTGCAATGCCAGAGATGTGAGTTTGATCCCTGAGTCTCAAAGATCCCCTGGAGAATGGCAACCCACTCCAGTATTTTTGCTGGGAAAATCCCATGGATAGAGCAGCCTGGCGGGCCACAGTCCACAGGGTCGCAAAGAGTCAGACACGACAGAGCATGAACATGAGACAGGCCTAGAGTCAAAGAAATATTGTTTTATGACTTACTGTGTAGCCTCAGAAATGTATTTTATTTAGGAAATAAAAACTGTAAGACTGATTGAAGAATAAGTGATAGAAAATTTCTGAAATAACTTCAACTCTTTTTGGTTAGGCTACAGGCAGAAAATGATGGTAATCACCAAGACAACAGAAGGAGCACATTTGGGGCAGGATAAAGGGGCATGGCTGATTTGAGAGATGATAAAGCTAGCTTTTAACTTGACCTCTGCAGATTGTACAAATGGAGATGTTCATCATGTGGTATTAAGAGTCTTGATTTCAGCAGGGTAATCAGTAAGTTCAAACAGAATAAAAACAAAAAGCAATGATTGGATTTGCCAATATATATTTGGTGAATGAGAACATTTTCTGTGAAGTGGTGGAGGTACAAGCCAGATTTCTTTTGTATTGAAATGTTACTGCACAGTGAGGAAATGTAAACTACTTTTCTCTATTTTTTTTCAAAATTCTTAACTAAGAAGGAAGAAAGAAAGATAGGACACAGTAAGGTGAAAAGTGTTTCTTGGTTGATTTATTACAAGCAGAATGAAGGAGAACTGGAAAATGAAAGAAATGCTATTTAAAGAAATAGGTACTGACATCAGACAACTTGAATTTGGGGTAGAAATAAAGAGAATAATCCAAAGTATGAGCCAAAACTCTAAGTCAATGAGGCCACCCTCAGAGTGAGGCTGCTTATGGTAGCACATTTTTTCCCATATTTCAAGCCTGTTTCTGCCTCGATATTTCTTCTTTCCAAGGAGAAACTGACATCCCAATTGACCTTCAGTGTAGAATGGCCTCCATACCTTGCTTAAGTGAACTTCAACAGAGACTGGGAAAAGCTTTGGAGGCCTATTTTATCGCAGATATCTAGAAACCTGGTGACTGCTAGATGGCAGAAAGCTAAGGAATGACAGTCCATAAGCACGCAGTGCATCATCACAAGAGTAGTGTACTGAGATGGAAGAGAGACTCGGTGAGCCCCACGCTACAGATGCTGCCCATGCCTCTTCTTCCTTTACCTCTGGGCCCACTTGAGAGCTCTGACAGTGGAAATATACAATTTTCAGCCTGCTGACAACTTTATACCTCTAGGACCAACATCTCTCTTCTTATCCTGTTCGGCTGGAAGGAGGCATTTCCTAGAGGTATAGGGGAGTTAATGAGCCTAGCAGAGAAATCCTCAAAGAAAAAAGACACTAATAAATGCACAGATTCCTTGGCCTGATTGCTGGTCTCTGTGGCTGGTTTCTCAGAAGGTCCCCAGTGGGCTCAAGCCTCTGTTGCCCACATGGATAATCCATTCATTACTGCTGCTAAGTCACTTCAGTTGTGTCCGACTCTGTGCGACCCCCTAGACAGCAGCCCACCAGGCTCCCCATCCCTGGGATTCTCCAGGCAAGAACACTGGAGTGGGCTGCCATTTCCTTCTCCAATGCATGAAAGTGAAAAGTGAAAGTGAAGTCGCTCAGTCGTGTCTGACTCTTGGCGACCCCATGGACTGCAGTCTACCAGGCTCCTCCGTCCATGGGATTTTCCAGGCAAGAGTACTGGAGTGGGGTGATCCATTCATTACACCACCCTTTATTGGCTTTTCTTATTTTTCCTCACTTAATTTTTCCCAGTTCCTCACTTGGGCATTCTGGGGTCTTCTAAGTAATGTCTTTGCCTCAAAATAAGATTGGGGGGGGGGGCAAACTCAAATGGAAAAATCATTTGAGTTATCATCTGAGAATCCATCTTTAAGAAAATCATTGGAAATATGGGGCAGCGAGACTTATAAACAAAGATTGAATACTGTAGTTTTAGTCATATTACTCAAATCACCTCAAGCCTATTTGTAAGGTTATATTAACACTGGTATTTGCATCCCAATACTTAAACCTCACTGGATCTTTGAGCTTCTAGAATATTTCCTTAAAGTCCAGAAGTAGTACTTTATGTTTGCCTCCATATCTCTCAGGGAGGTCACCATCTGAGGCCTCTGCCTTTACCACCACCTTACTGGCCTCTACTTCCCTGAGCTCAATTCTCTCTACTTGCCCCATCATGGATGCTCACAATCATGCTGTTGATTCTTCTCTATAGCCTTTGTTTGTTTACCTGTGTTTTCTTTTAATTTTCATTTTATATTATAGTTGATCTACACTAGTGTTAGTTTCAGGCATACAGCAAAGTGAATTAGTTATACATATGTATGTACACATTTTTCAGATTCTTTTCTCATGTAGGTTATTACAGAGTATTGAATGGAGTTCCCTGTGCTATACAGTAGGTCCTTGTTGATGTATTTATACATAGTGGTATGTATGTTAATCCCAAACACCTATTGTATTTCTCCCCCTACCTTTCCCCTTTTGTAAGCATAAATTTGTTTTCAAAGACTGAGTCCATAGCCTCTTCAAATTAGGAAGTTACGCTCAATGTGAGTTTCCACAACAGGTTTTTGTGAACATTACCCAGCTATAGAAGAACTACCAATAGCCAAACTTCAGTTTAAATACATGGCTCTTCCTCTCCTCTCCTTCAAAGCACAGAGATACCAATCTTAGAGCATCTAGATATAAAAAGGCATCCACATCATAATCATTTTGCAATATACATGTGTATCAATGTATCACATTGTACATCTTAAACAATGTTATATGTCAACCATACTTCAATAAAGCTGAGGAAAAAAAGGTGTCTACACCTATTGTCACATGAAACCCAAAGCTATGAGGCCATGTTGTCAAATCTGCTGAAATGCAAATGCATTTCAGGAATTCTGTTTAATGGAGCCACTCATCTCCCACTGAAGCCTAACTTAATGACTGACATATCTATACCTCGAATCTATCACAAAGGAGAACATACATACACACACACTTATACACATGCACACATACATACAAATTCACATGCACACATGATTCAAGGTTTTCTTTTGGAGAGTTGCATTGCCATACAATTTTCCTGTCAAGAAGTTTCTCAACATTTAAAATTCATGTATATAAATATTTATCTGAAGCAAAGATGGTCACTCATTTTAAAATACCAGTCATATCTCAAAGTTTCGGCAGAGTCCCTATTAAAATGGGGGGCTTCCCTGGTGGCTCAGACGGTAAAGCGTCTGCCTGCAATGCAGGAGGCCCAGGTTCGATCCCTGGGTCAGGAAGATCCCCTGGAGAAGAAAATGGCAACCCACTGCAGTACTCTTGCCTGGAACATTCCATGGATGGAGGAGCCTGGTGGGCTACAGTCCATTGGATCGCAAAGAGTCACACATGACTGAGCAACTTCACTTCACTTCTATTAAAATGAGAAGGAATAAGAGAGAAGGAGAAAAAGAAGAGGGGAAAGGGGGCAAAATTTAATGTAAGAAAGCTAGAAAAAGAGAAAGAAATCAAAAGCCCCAAATATAGGAAATGGTTAAATAAACTATGAAATTACCCATGCTGTAGACTCTTGAAATGTGTTTAAAATGATGTCTATCAACAGTTTATAGAGGCATATGAAATGATCATTATAATCTTAAATTTAAGAAAAAACAAGATAAAAATACAAGATAATTACAACTACCTTAAATAAAGGCCTGGGGGAAAAAACAAAAAGATATTAGCACTAACTTTTCAATTACCTTTGGCTTATAGAAATACTCATTTTTCCAACTGTGTTTTTTTCCCTAAAGCTGTCAGTTTTACAAATAAACTATATATGTATGCATGTATGTAACATGTATACACAGTTATGCTTGCAAATACGTGTATGTATAATCAGCAAGTGTATACATTACGCCTGTTTTTGCAAAAGAGAGAGAGTGAGAACTGACATGCCTTCCCATTTAAGCCCTGTGTCAGCACATTGATACAGTACACGCTCAGGTACTGTTCTTCAATTCCTGCTTTAGTACTGATGCTCTCAGATCCAAGTTTCCACTTCATTTAGAGATTTGCTAAGAAAGATACACCATCAGGCTGTGATTGTAGTTTGAACAGGCCACTTTTAATTCCACAACTCTTTGCCCTGTCATCACAGCAGGAACAAGGTAAGACAGTTAGGCCAAGACCTAATCTCCTATTTCCAAACTAAAAATGGTAAATCAGGATTGAGCAACAACGGCGAGCTCTCCTACCAAGCAATATTAAATATCTCCAGGGCTTCCCTGGTGGCCCAGTGGTAAAGAATCTGCTTGCCAATGCGATTAGATCCCTGGTCTGGGAAGATCCCACTTGCAGCAGAGCATCAAATCCCGTGAGCCACAGCTATTGAGTCTACACCCTAGGTCCCAGAACCCCAACTACTGAGCCTATATGCTGCAACTACAGAAGCTCATGCACCCTAGCGCCCGTGCTCTACAACAAGAAAAGCCACAGCAATGAGAAGCCCACACACCACAACAAAGAGTAGCCCCTGCTCAAGGCAACTAGAGACAAGCCCACGTAGCAACAAAGACCGCAGCACAGTCAAAAATACATAAATAAAATCATAAAAAAAAAAGATTGCAGGACACATTTAAACTACTTATTTCTTTTGAACTGGACTAGAATCCAGAGATAAGAGTATCTGCCTAGGTCACAGAATTTTTTTTTCCTGAAATGAGGAACAATGGTTACCTGTCTGGTAAAGAATCTGCCTGCAATGCGGGAGACCTGGGTTCGATCCCCGGATTAGGAAGATCCCCTGGAGAAGCAAAAGGCTACCCACTCCAGTATTCTGGCCTAGAGAATTCCATGGACTGTATAGTACGTGGGGTCGCAAGACTCAGACACGACTGAGCGACTTTCATTCACTCGCTCACTCACTGGGTATTATGCTATTACTAGACTCTAGAAAACTTAGATGTACACAGTATTCTGGGGATTTATACGTCATACAAAAGTGGATCACAGTGGTAACCACCATGGGATAGCTCTGGCTATCACTGGGAACACACGGGCCTCGTCTCCAATTGCAGTCTGTGTGTCAGGTCCATCTTCTGAACAGAGGAAAGGCAAATCCCTCACTTCTCTTGTGACTCATAGAGGCTGTAACATTTCAGTTGGGCAAAACAATTTAATATCTTGCTTCTAATAGCACTAATTGAAGCAGAAAAGAAAAGGGGGGAAGGGGGAGAGAAAGGAAGAAAAGAATGTCTCTAGAAGTAAATTTAAAATTTTTTCACAGCATAAGAGTGATTAAAATGTATTTCTTTATTGTTTGTCCTTGTAGCATGAGTTCACCCACATCACTCTTCAGACATCCTGAAAATGGCACTGAATTTTGCAAAGAATGTGGAAAATTTTAATTCTTGATTAAGAGAACATTCCTCCTAAGGGCACTGAAGTGTTATGAACAGAGGCATCAGTAAAGCAGTAAAGATACTTCAGCCTTCCTTGAGTACTGTTGCCTGCATCACTCTCGTTTGCATCTTCTTTGGAGACCTATTTCTATGCACGCTGAGGATAGTGGTGTTTGTTTCTGCAAAGCATCTCTCCACTTCTGCTTCTCACACTTGCTTCTTGACAAAGCTTAGATAAGATTTTACAGAAGTGACGTCACTCTCAAGAGACAGCAGATGTTCCAGACTAAAGGAATACTGTCCCCCAATTTACATTTTGTGAGATTCCTTATGTATTTTGATACATTTCATTGCATTTATAACTCAGAGTCAACCCAATTTAAAGTTGACATAAAAACAAATTAGGTAGCTGGGAAACACTGACCACTATGATATGATATTCCAAATGAGTTATCAATAGCCATACCTTTTTATACCTTTTATTAGAATAGTGAGAAATTCTGGCTACAGAAATGCATTCTATAGTACTAGGAAATATAATACCCCCATGGACTAAAAGAAGGCAAATTTGTGAGGAAAAGGTCTCTTCCAAAACTTGCAAAATGATTGCTAGCTCAAGGCTGAAAATTAAATTTTAAAAGATAGTGTATTTAAGTGGGCAGGAATCCACGGTTGTCCATAAAATGTACTCACACAAAGGAATACAGAACTTACAGTTCAAATGAGAGGGATAAAACTTGTAAGGAGGAAAGGGAATAAAGTGTGGGAAAGAACATATGAAATTCACAGAAATGTTCACAATCATAGAAGCTAAATGGCAAATGGTAAATCTAGGCTGTGTTTCTAAGCACACTCCTGTCAGTGTACAAACAGGTCTTAGACTGTTGCTCCAATCCCCCTTTGACTAATATCACTAAATTTCTTCTAATTATAGCCCTTACCACCCAAGCTAAATAATTGATGCGTCTCTCTCTTTAGGGTTAACATTCTCCATGTGACTGTAAACATCCCCACCCTCTTAGTCACCCCTTACCAAGCTATTGAATTCTTTTAATCACCTCTTCTAGCAGTAATCCTGGCAGTTCCCTAACCACTACTATCACTCTTCTCTGTACTTCTTCTATTTTGACTATAATTTTGTGGTAATGAGATCCCCAAACAGAAGTATTATTTATTATTCCAATTCTGATTGTGTTTCTGCCCTGTGAAGAGGTACAGCTCCCTCCTGCTACTTAATGGGATGCTTCCATAGACGGCTTTAAAATCATAATAATGTTCCTGTGTACCATCACATTTCAGCCTCATTCCCCATTTGTTTTTTTCTCTTACCATAGATCTTTTTGACAATGCTATTTCCAGGTTATTCTTTCCCTCTGAGGATCTTGTTTTTAATTATTTTTTCAACACATCTGAGTCTCCTTTCTTTCCACACAGGATTCATTTTCTTTGTCCAGATTTATTTTTTCATAAGAATACCATGCTCAGATGTATTTTGTACTCAGAAATGCACACTCCTGAAGACTGTATCTAATGATATAATACCATCTCACCACTTCTGTTAAAGCCTTTATGGTTATGTTTGGCATTAAAGTGGTCTCTGACCCTTCCCAATTTCCATTTGAAAGTTTCTTCCTTAATGAGGAAAACCATTCAGATGAATAAACAAACAACAAATCAAGATATTACAGAACACAAGGCTCAAGAACAAACATTTATGCTTATTGGTTTGCAAACTGAAGCTCATATACAAGGGCAAGGAGAGACCAAAAAACAGACAGGCCACTCCAGACTGGTAGATGGCAGTTTTAATAAGCAAGGCACTTTATGTATAATCCTTGCCTGGGGCTCAGGGGTGGGGGCAGGGGGATGAGTAGCTCTCTGCATACACTAGCCAGAATCTTAACACTTCACACAGAGACTAACTGGGTTCAGTCACATACACCTTCCAGATATTGGAACAACACATTGCTCTCGCAAGGCAGAGTCCTTGGAAGAACATCCACTGTGGGAACAGTGGGCAAAGGTGTACATTCTAAGGACAGGGGAGGAAGTGAAAAGCCTCTGACTACCTGGGTCCAGTTTGTGGGTCAACCATGATGGGTAGTGTCCTCCCCATGACCTCCTACCACGCTCCACCTTCTCAAGACCCCGTTCTTGACCCTTACAACCTCATGCACACCCCTCTTCTACAGTGAGCCTTGAGTGATCAGCAAGGGGTTTTGCTAGCATGGAGGCATTTCATTTGATGGCATTCTGGCTGCACTGGAGGCAGATACCACAGCAGTGATATAGGTGCTTGCGAGAGAAAACACAGATCAAGATAATGATTCCCAAAAAAAGTAACTTTTTTTTCCCACCAAGAGCACTGATTTATGAAGTCTCTTAGACTTGGGTTCTGACCCTTCAGAGCATTCACTTGGGTTCTTATGTGATTTAATAAAGACGATGTATCAGTTATGAGCTACAATATTCTGGATAATAGCACAGGTGCCTCCTTTTAAGGGAGTGATAATGTCCAAGGCCATCCAATTTTGAAAGACAGCTTTTCTCATTAGAGACATTTCAGTGTTCAGCAAAGATAGGTTTTGCCAGCTATCATTTAAAGCTTGCTGGGTGAATTTAGTAAAGGCTTCTATATGTGCCTCAATGTCCTCCAGGCCAATGGAGAGAAAAAAAGACAGCGGCCAAATGATTATACCAGTGGAAAACAGAACATGCCCATCTGGCCTTGAGGTGGGCAGCTTTAGGAACTTGCCCAGGCCGAACACACACACATATTGTCCAGGGAGGCAGCACTGTCAGCCATGAGATGATGGACTGGGGGCAGGATATGCCAGAGCAGGATTTCCACTTTTCCTCCTTTCAGTGGTACATGTTCTTTTCCAGCAGGTTTGACTTGCAGCAAACCAGTCCCAATGGAGACTGAGTAGCTCCCCCTAACCCAGGGCTGAAAGTAACTCCCCTCTCCTGGTGAAACATCCCATTACAATTTTCAGGATACAATGCCATTTCTAGGCATAACAGCGTTCTCGGCAGCATAGCAGGCTGATCCACTGTGAACACTGGGGCAATAGCTCTCTGGTGACTTTCGTATCTTTAAGGTGCTGGTTATCTTGGCAGGGGTTCCCAGTGTGGCATATAGGGTAACAGACCGTAATGGTAGATTATTCTCAAACCAGTCAATCCTAAAGGAAATCAACCCTGGATATTCGTTGGAAGGATTGATGCTGAAGCTCCAATACTTTGGCCACCTGGTACAAAGAGCCGACTCATTGGACTCATTCCCTGATGCTGGGAAAGATTGAGGGCAGGTGGAGAAGGGGCAACAGAGGGAGATGGTTGGATGGCATCACTGACTCAATGGACATGAGTTTGAGCAAATTCCAGGAAATAGTGAAGGACAGGGAAGCCAGGTGTGCTGAAGTTGGGATAGTGAAGAGTCAGACATGACTGCGTGACTGAACAACAATTCAAATGTATTAAAGCCTAAGACAGCACCTTAGTATACTTGGCTAAGGTTATTTTACCTGTTAGTAATATAATCTGCTGCTTTAATATTTTATTCTTCCTTTCTACCAACTTTCGTGCTTAAAATTTAGAGGAGAGGAGGAAGTCAATTTAAGGTCATGGCTTTGTTTTTGTTTTGCCCAGTCTTGCATATCATGACCTTTGAAAGGTGAGCCCCAGTCACTATCTGTTAGGCGAGGGTATGGTACTTAGTTTCTCTAATCCCCTAATGGCGGCAGCCTCGTTTGCATGGTGACGAGGGAGGAGGCAGGATTAAGCCAGATGCAGTGTCCACACAAACTAAGACATATTTAGAACACTCACTCAGAGGGAGGGGGCCAATTTAATCAATTGGCCAAAAGTAAATGTGGCCCGCCCCAGGGCTTTCAAACTCGGGGAGCAGATTGCCTGTCTTATTCCCAACTCCAGATTTCCAGGACTCCATGTGCCCATGGAAATCTTCCTGATTGGGCCCAGCCTCCCTGCAGACTGGAATATCCAATGTATAGGGGAGTGAGGTCTCTGAACACCCTTCCTGCCAAGCAGGTGCTGCCTGGAGGCAGGTGTGTGGTGATGTAGCTCATTTTCTCTGAATCCTGGCTGCCGAGAGAAACCCCCATGCCCCCTCCCTTGGTGTGCACTACCATGCCTGGATTTGTTCCCTGGCCTTTTGCGGGAACTTGGCAGCTCTGACAATTAGCTCCACAGGAGTATATTCTCTCAGCAGAAATATTTCCTGAACTGGGGGCCGCCCCACTGGCTGGGGCTGTCGTTGCTATATTTTTGCTTTTCTTCGTATTAGGAGTTGGACTGATGGGGCCTTCCATGCGCTTCACTGTCATCACCATGACATCTTTATCTTCATTCTCCTCACTATCCCAGCAGCTCCACCTCTTAGCATCCCAATCAGGTTTCATCACAAGCATTCAGGACTTAATCCACAGCAGTTTATGCCTTCCTAGCTTTGCAAAACAGCACACTGAAGTCTCCGACTCACTATGCTACTCTCCCACCTTGTCCTCCAGCACTGAAGCCAGCAGAGCAGCTACCTGCATATCTTTGCTCTAACCTCAGTTCCTCTTCAAACTTTTTAACCTGAGCTTTAGCCTCTAGTTTGGCATCAGTGACCACGCGAACTGCTCACCGTGGAGGCCAGCCTGTTGCAGCAGCCATCCATTTCCCTTCTTTGCCACAGCGTGCTCTGCACAGCTCCTCAAATGAGCACATCAGAGCGCTTGGTGTTTTCGGGGCATCCCTACACACAGAGGCCCATAAGCACGTAACATATAGGTCACTCCCCGCATAGAAGCCAAAGTCCAGCTCAGGACTTTCTCCCCTCAGCACTTCCTTCCCAAGGCCCTTCCTTCAGTGTCCTGGCTGACTTGTCAATTGCTGGTTCACAAACTGGGAGGGAGAAACCAAAGAGGCAGATCATTTCAGACAGGCTTCGTAAGCAAAGGAACTTAAGAGGCTCATCTTGGGCAACTGCAAGATGAGTCGATTTCCATATCCACCAGCCAGAATCTTAAGTTTGTATAGTGGTGGCCATAATTGGGCTCAGTCACATATACAATCCGGAGGTCTTCTCAACACTTTACTCTTTCAAGGCTACACCCTTGGAAGAGCTCTCAGAGTGGGAACGGTGGGTAGAATGTAGAACGTGGGTTCAAGGGCAGGAGAAGGGATGAGGTACCTTCGGTTGCCCAGGTCCAACTTGCAGGTCAACCATTGGTTACCTCTTTTCAATGACCTCCCTCAGCAATGCTTCATACTTGGAAGGTAAGTAATCACTAATTCACAAGGAAGGACAATCTTTTACCTCCCTTTTACAAAATGTTTCACAAAAGAAATGGAATTGTAAACAGTCTGAATAAACAGGAAGGCATATATTTATATGATAATTAAGAGCAATTTTTAAATAATCATAAAGCAATATAGAGGAATGCTAACGTTTCCTTAAAATCTACATGAAGTAAAGCAACATAAAAGTCACAGAAACCCAACTTCCAACTCTATGCATAGCTGAATGTAAACCTTTGATGAACTAACCTTTGAGTCTTAGTTTCCTCACAGATACAATGGATATAATAGGACCACCTTTACATGATATTGTGGGAAACAGGAAATAATGCAGATAAAGTCATTTTTACAGTGCCTAGCATACATCAGTCAGTATCATATTTGATTAATTTAAAAAATATTTGCTGCACTGGCACTCATATCATCATTTGCTTTTGTTATTATGATCTACTAAGAGGATTCTAGGATAGCTAATTCTGAAGTCTTCATTTGCTCTATTACTTTATTTCAAAAGTTTTTCTAAAGCCACAACTTTAGAAGTAAAATTTTGAAGTTAAAAAGCTTTGGATTGCACTTGTAGCCTCTAGTTTATATCAACCAACATCAGATTATATCTAAGTATATGTCATACAATGTCATGTTATGTATCTTTTTACCAGAAAAAATTCCTACTTAATTCCAAAGTGTCATGTTTAAATTATTTAATTTGTATCCTGGAAGGCATTGATAGTACATGCATATCTCACACTAACAATTTCTAATTGCTCATATCCTCTCAATTCATGTCTATAGTTCAGAAAATCTTAAATATAACACCAATTGGTTATTATTCCAATTTTATCCATGTGATCTTGGATAAACAAGTTCATTACTCTTAGCCTATGAAATATAAAGATAGATAGGTACACAGGCAGACAGAATTGGTCCTATGACAAATGTTCATTAAATGGTACCAATACTGAGTTTTGCATTTAAGCTTTCTATGGCATAATCTGGGTCACCTATGTTTTAAAAATAAAGCATCATCTGATGATTTTTGTCCTTCATACACTCTCCTGCAACTACATATTCATTTTGATTCCCACTGTCATCTTTCATCTGACACTCATCCCCAAATGTCTAAGTGATGATATCAACAGGCTCCCATCTGTTCTCTAGGCCTCCAGCCTCTTTCTCATCAAATCAAATTCCTGCCAAAGTAATTCTTCTAAAATATTTTATACCACGTAACCCTACTTAAAGCATTTGCTAGCTTCCCTTTGCCCAGAGCAAAATTTACGAGATACGTTGCACAGAATACTCACCCCATAAGATGCTGCTAAGAAACCAGGTTCTGAGAACATATTGGAAAATACAGCACACTTTTCTACTTGAAAAGTCACAGTGAAAATCAGTATAATAAAGCCTCCAAAAATATTAACTCCTTACTTTCCAAAACTGTTGACATCAGGTTCTGTCTTTATATAAGACCTCTAGTTTGCATATCCAATTTGGATTTCTGACAGGCTCACTAAGATTAATTTTTCCTAAAAAAGAACTCTTGACTCTCCTACTTTCCTTAAACCTGCTCCTACTCACACATCTCCCCACTCTCCCAGTTACCCTTGACAAGAACTTAAGCATCATTTTTGATTCCTCTCCTATTCCTCCCTAACACATTCAAAGCATCAGCAAACTATCAGTCTCCTCATGAATACATCCTAAAACCAACCAATTACTTCTTACAAAGTAGGCTGAAAACATGGAAGCCCAAATAATCATCTCACTCCTGCACAGCTCTTCCAGCCCCCAAGTGGCACTGGTGGGAAAGACCCTGCCTGTCAGTGAAGCAGACGTAAGAGATGCTGGTTCGATCCCTGGGTGGGAAAGACCCCCTGGAGGAGGGCATGGCAACCCACTCGTTTTCTTCCCTGGAGAACCCCACGGACAGAGGAGCCTGGTGGACTATGGTCCACAGGGTTGCACACAGTCAGGCAAACTGAAGTGACTTAGTATGCACGGACCTATACACGAGCCTTCTAAAGGATCTCTCTGCATCCATCCTAATCCTCAAAATTCTGCTCTCCACAAAGAAGCTAGAGTGACATTTTTAAAATATAGAACACATCATGTTACTTCCCTGTATAAAAGTATTCAATGGATTCCTGCTCCTTTTATCATGGACTAACCAGAACCAGGCTAAGCTTCCCACCATAAACAGACATAAAACTGCTCAAAAAAAAAAAAAAAAGATAAAACCACCATGTTTAGACAATGGACAATTTTGTACAGTGAATACAAAATTGAAATTTGTAAGAGAAAGACACAAATGTCTTCTCTGTCAGAAGGTACTTTCTAAACAAGCAGAGCAAACAGTCATATAGGGTTGAAGAGATAAAGACTGTAATTTGAGGGGATAGAGATTCACATTGTGGAGCAAGTTTCTAGAACAGTGCGATATACCCAGAAAAGGGCTCCAGAAATCTGCTTAGGGTTGCTCTTAAACCTAGTGTTAAATATTCATGCATGCACAGGATAAAATTTAACAAGACTGAGCAAGCAACACCCAGAAGTCACAGGCTGAACAGATCCGAGAACTCCCACAGAGCCAGGAGACATGAGTTTCCATCAAAGAGTTTCCATTAGCCGTAATATAGCTTCTGTTAACTCTTGAGGTAAAGATACAGAAGATCCATGTCTTCACAGTAAGACTAAATTATCTCTAGACCAAAGCCTATTTAAAACATAGCCTAAAACTCTTAAAATAAGCCCAAGTTAATGAAACTTTTTGCACACCACATGTCTGTCAGAACAAAATACAACACTCTTAAAAAGAAAACACAAAATCCACCAACCAGCAATGTAATATTCACAAAATATAAAACTGCTAGGCATGAAGAAAAAAAGTAAGAAAATGAAAAATGAGATTCATAATTAGAAATCAATATAATCAGAGCCAGAAATAAGAGAAATGATGGAATTTAGACAAAATTTTGAATAAAAAGTGAAGTGGAAGATACAAAGAATTCTAGATATGAATAATGTGATATCTGAAATGAAAAAATTATTGAATGGGATTGACAGCCAATTAGACATTATAGAAACAACAGTACACTTGAAGATCTAGTGTAGAAAATCTTCCAAAATGAAGCAGGGAATAAATACTGAAAATGAAACAGAATCAATTCAGGTGTAAAGTCCCAATATTTAAAGAGGATACCAGGAAAGAAAAAATATATTTGAAGACATAATGACTGAAATATTTCAAATTTCATAAAAACTATATATTCACAGAATTCAAAGACCAAACAAACCCAAGCAGGATGAACACTAAGAAAAATACAGAAAACACCATAATTATTTTACTGGGAACCAGTGATAAAGAGAAAGCATCCTCTTAAAGCATCCAGAGGAAAAAGACATATAAGAGGAACAAGGAAATAATATTCACACACTTCATGTTAGAAAAAAACAAAAACACAAAAAAGCCAAAAATATCTTTAAAGGACCAAAAGCAAAATCAACCTAGAATTCAAAACAAAATCCTTCAAAAATCTTTCAGAAAAACAAAAGAGAATTTATCACTAATAGATCTGTACCATCAGTCAGTCAGTTCAGTTACTCAGTCATGTCCAACTCTTTGCAACCTCATGGACTGCAGCACGCCAGGCTTCCCTGTCCATCACCAACTCTCAGAGTTTACTCAAACTCATGGCCATTGAGTCAGTGACACCATCCAACCATCTCATCCTCTGTCATCCCCTTCTCCTCCTGCCTTCAATCTTTCCCAGCATCAGCGTCTTTCCCAATGACTCAGTTCTTCGTATCAAGTGGCCAAAGTACTGGAGTTTCAGTTTCAGCATCAGTCCTTCCAGTGAATATTCAGGACTGATTTCCTAATTTAGGATGGACTGGTTGGATCTCCTTGCAGTCCATAGGACTCTCAAGAGTCTTCTCCAATACCACAGTTCAAAAGCATCAATTCTTTGATGCTCAGCTTTCTTTATAGTCCATATCCATACATGACTGCTGGAAAAACCATAGCTTTGACTAGACGGACCTTTGTTGGTAAAGTAATGTCTCTGCTTTTTAATATGCTGTCTAGGTTGGTCATAGCTTTTCTTCCAAGGAGCAAGCATCTTTTAATTTCATGGCTGCAATCACCATCTGCAGTGATTTTGGAGCCAAAAAAATAAAGTCTGTCACTGTTTCCCCATCTATTTCCCATGAAGTGATGGGACCAGATGCCATGATCATAGTTTTCTGAATGTTGAGCTTTAAGCCAACTTTTTCACTATCCTCTTTCACTTTCATCAAGAGGCTCTTTAGTTTTTCTTTGCTTTCTGCCATTGGGTGGTGTCATCTGTGTATATGAGGTTATTGTTATTTCTCCTGGAAATCTTGATTCCAGCTTGTGTTTCATCTAGCCTGGCATTTCTCATGATGTACTCTGCATATAAGTTAAATAAGCAGGGTGACAATATACAACCTTGACGTACTCCTTTCCCGATCTGGAACCAGTCTGTTGTTTCACGTCCAGTTCTAACTGTTGTTTCTTGACCTGCAAACAGATTTCTCAGGAAGCAGGTCAAGTGGTCTTGTATTCCCATCTCTTTAAGAATTTTCCACAGTTTGTTGTGATCCACACAGTTAAAGGCCTTGGCGTAGTCAATAAAGCAAAAGTAGATTTTTTTTTTTTTGAACTAATATATCTGTACTATAAGACATGGCAAAGGAATTTTTTCAGGAAGGATAAAAGAAAGGGTATCAAGTAAAGATTTGTATCTAAAATAGTCAATATGTGGGCAAACATAAAAGTTTTTTTTTTCTTTTTTGAATTTTTATAAAATAGTTTAAATTCTAATAAGATCTGCACTTAACAGGATCATGCCAATGTTAAGTTCCTAGTCTTGAAAAATGTGTTATGTCATGTAAAATGTTAACATTTGGGAGACTGAGAAAGGTAGACACAAGTTCTCCATACTAAATTTTGCAACATTTCTATATGTCTAAAGTTAGATGAAAATTAAAAACAAAAAGATAAGTTTACTCTTTAAAGCAAAAATGATGACAATGTATTTTGGGGTTTAACATGCAAAAGCAAATTATTTGACAACAATAAAGAATTGCAGTATGAAATGAATCTTTGCTGTTGTAAGATTCTTACATTAGAGGTAAGTGACATAATGTTTTAAAGTAGACTCTGATAAATTAAAATGTGTACTGTAAACCACTGAGCAATCTCTAAAACAATATAAATAAAACAAAAAGCAACAGCTATAAGCCAAGAGTAGAGAGAAATCGGAATGCTAAAAAAATACTAAATTAATCCAAAAAGAGGTCAGAACAAGAAGAAAAAGAATAGATGGAACAAATAAAAAGAAAAAACAAAGAGCAGAATGGTAGATTTAAACCCAACCACTTACATTAAAATATAAAAGAGTTCAACTCTCCTAATAAAATAGGGCCTTAAAACAAGGATGAAAAAATGTAAAATTATCAAAAGCATACAGAGTATAATCTGAGGCTCAAATGTAGTTAAGATATGAATCAATAATAGAAAAGTCCTAGTTTGTCTTACTGCAACAGGCATACAATGAGTTCTCATTGACAGCTCTGCAGACAACTATTATCAGTCTATCATTGCTGAAGCAAGATGTGAAACCTATTTCATATCCTTGAATTGTAAACAGAACTTCAACAGGCATTGGGCTTCCCCAGTGGCTTATTGGTAAAGAATTCACCTGCTAAGCAAGAGATGTGGATTCAATCTCTGGGTCAGGAAGGTCCCCCAGAGAAGGAAATGGCAACCCACTCTAGTATTCTTGCTGGGAAATTCCACGGACAGAGGAGTCTGGCAGGCTACAGTCCATGGGGTCAAAGAGCTAGACACGACTTGGCAACTAAACACCAGCAATGGGTATATCCCACCAATAAATTAAAAGAGGCCAGAAAACATATGTTAATATTTTTTATGTTTCCAGTGCCTAAGACAAACTTAGGTTTCAGTAATATTTGTTGCCTTTTACTACAATAGCTTTTAACAGTGGATTGACTTTTAATGCTTATTCTCGGGCTGTTTTGTCAATTAGTCTAGTGTAGAAAACATATAGGAAGATTCTAATGTATCTTTAACGCTTTCATACTTAAGTTGATTATGTCATTTTCCCAGGTGGTGGCTAGTGGTAAAGAAATCTGCTTGTCAATGCAGGAGATGTAAGAGATGCAGGTTTGATCCCTGGGTTGGGAAGATCCCCTGGAGAAGGAAATGGCAACACACTCCAGTATTCTTGCTTGAAGAATTCCATGCACAGAGGAGCCTGGTGGGTTACAGTCCATAGGTTTCCAAAAAGTCAGACACAACTGAAGCGACTGAGCATCCACACATAGGTTTGAAATATTTCATATTAAAAAAATGAAGTGATAAAGAACAGAATCTGAAGGAGTAGAAACTCTTATAGTACATGAAATCATGCAGATCTACAAAGATCTACAAAGATCTACAAACATGTATGAGACACAGATAAAACAAATGGGAGCCAAGATGCACTTTGCCTAAAAAAGGAATATTAGAAGGACATATCTGGATCATACAGAATGATATTCAGAGGGGTAGAATTAAACTCCTCATTCTTTCTTGACCCAGTTTCACTGTGATATAAATTAGAAGGCTCCATGTTTAGGTCATCCAAAATTTAGTTAACTGTGAAGGTAATAAAACTGATAAAAGTACTAACCCAATAGAAATTCAATGAAAATATGTTATGAAGACAAACATAAATCCCCACCATTTTGTTTGGGAATTATAATCTATTTGATCTCTTAATTTTCTTGTATGTCTTATGTATATCCCTAGCACAGTGCCTTTTTATACACACAAAAAGTACTTACTATTTATTGATTTGTATTAAACATTTTTCTGGTTAGACTATTATTGATTTTTCCATTAAGAGCATACTTAAGGTTGGGGCTTGTTATGTACACTTTTATACAGTCATCAGTAGCCCTAAAAGATTCTTTATTTGCAGAATCAAAAGGATGAATGATAAAATCTGATTTTATTCAAGCTCTAATATTCATAAGTCTATGAAAAATGTCCCCCCAAATGAGCCAATCAGAAAGCTGAGAGTCCCAAGGAGAATTGAATTGGTCCTGCATTTAATTATCCGGAATGACTAGCACTTTTGCAAATATAAGGAAAGAATCACTTAATCTGTTCATTTGCTTATTCAAAAAATACTTATTGACTGCCTGCTAATTAAACTTCTGGGGCTTGGTGACTTTTTGGCAGACAAAATTGTGACCTAAAATTCACTCTAAAATCTGAGATTGTCCCAGACAATCTCTCCTTGGACTTCTGACTGCTACACTGATATCCTCCTTCAAATCCTGCTGATCTTCCTGTTCTTTATATATACTTTGAACTTACTACTTTGGTTTTCCACTGGGGGTGTGGGGGGCGGTGGTAAGGGAGGTAGGAGGGGAGAAAGAGATCTTGTTTGCTTATCCAGTCTTACCTCCATATTTTATGGACACTGAGTTTCTGGTCTTAGTTCCCAACTTACTACCTTAGCCTGCTGCTACTTAAGACCCAGATTAACAGCTGATGAGTAATCCAGACATTAAATTTTATGAAATCAGAGAAAAGAGAGGGCAGTTAGCATGGAAGTGTGGTAAAGGGAAGTTCTCAAGGAAAGATATAGATAGGGGGTGCGTGAAGAGTGAACAGAGTTTTAAAAGCTGTAATTAAAAGCTAAAGATACCTCAGACATACAAGAGTGCCAAGCTAAGGCAGGCAGACAATCTGATCAATGGAGGTAACTTAGAGAATCTGAAGAGACCAATCTACTGGGGGGATACATTTGAGTCTATGAGAGGTACAAGAAAAGGCCTGAAATAGCTCACTCCCACCCTAATTAATGTGGTTAAAGGTAGGCACATACTGAAAACTAAACAGGATGGCAAAATAGGCTCAGAATCCTTTGATTTTTGCATAGGCCTCTCTTCTCTTCAAATAGTAAAAACATTAGATAGCCTCTTACTATTCCACCCAGTCCTTTCCTAAGCTCCAAGAAGTAGAAGTAAAGCACCAAAAAAAAAAAAAAAAAAAAACCCTATCAAGAAAAGTAGTCCACAAAACCAATACAAAAATTCAACTCAATATAAGACTATCTGGGTAGAACTTACTTTTGTTTGCTTATAGGGCTTATTCAAATTATTTTCTCCTTTTGCATATTTCAAAAAGACTCTCAATTGCTTCGGAAATGTTTTTGGCACAAACTGCCACTCTTCTTTCCTTTTATTCTCTCCCACACATACTGCATCCATTAATTTTGACATTTATTATAAGAATCTTCCCACTGGATTTCTATTATATGCATTAAAGTACAATGTATTTTCTCCATTACTCTCCTTTGTGTTCTTTTTTTTTAACTAGTGTAAAAAACCCATTCTAGATAGATCATTTTCCTATACTAACTTATTATTTTAACTTTCAAGTAAAAATCACCAGCCAGTACTGGTGAATTCTGCTTTATAAATTATATGCATATTACATATGTGTAACTATACACATATACATTTATTGTACTTAATACATCATATTACATAGCATTATATACCTGTTACTAATATTCCCTTAGGTTTTTCCTTTAATATTTAAAAGCCACTTAAAATATGCTGTTTACTTTTATAATATTAACACTAGAAGCAAATATTTGTCTGAACTAATAAACAACTTTTCCGGAATTGAAAAAAAGGTATCGTTTTTATGCCTTTGAAACATCTTCAATTTCCTCACTTCCCAAGTCAGACAATTTGTTATGTGAAAAGCTTATTGAAACACTAATGATGCCTCTATGAGAATTTCAGAAACTACTGAGGAAGTACAGACCAATGACTCTCACTT
The DNA here is from genome assembly GCF_019320065.1 of Cervus canadensis. Classification (NCBI taxonomy): domain Eukaryota; kingdom Metazoa; phylum Chordata; class Mammalia; order Artiodactyla; family Cervidae; genus Cervus; species Cervus canadensis. The sequence goes on from NC_057405.1 coordinate 43,347,608, forward strand.
TCAAACCAGAAAAGCTGGTTGGATTCAAAGAAGTGAAAATTCAATGTATGCTGAAGCAGGCATAATCTCTAAAGGAAAAGAAACATGACCAGAAATAAGGTCTGACTGCTTTGAGACATAAAATAAGCATGCTGAAAACAAGTAGATATGATTTATTTAGTTTCAAACTTCTTTAACACTCGACTTTGATTTTATTGTTTCTATTTATCCCTGTATACTCAATGGGTACCTCAGTAATCAATATTTGATGTGTATTCAAAAGATGACTGTAAAATTGAGGGACCACACCAATAAAAATGTGTATCAGAAATGTAGAGATGGTTTGTTTTGCCATACACAAAGAATTGAGCTGTAAAGAGATAGTAATGTGGAGAAAAACACTGGTTCCTTCAGAGTGAAATGCAAATCATTAGGTCCATAGGGATCAGAATTTCATAAGCAATCAGGCTAGAACAACATACAGTAAATTTCTTAAGTCTGCAAAAGATGGGCTTTGGAGAATAGTAAAATACCAACCAAATGGAGGAAAGGTACAAAAAATATTTTGCTATGCATGTGAAATAAAGTAGCAGGTGAGCTTCCGTATAAGTGGAAATCATGTAAACCATACGCAGTGAGAGTTTATGAGTTATCCATTATGATCCAGTATCCACTAAACACATGATTTGTTGCATTGCACATATCTTAGGACTCTTGTAGAGCTTTATTCTTTAAAATGCTTCAGTGTGGGCCACTGAGGATAATTAATCTATAAGAAAAAATAAGCACAAACTCCTGGGCACAGTTTAGAGTTTATCATCCTCAATTATACCCTTAGAAAGCTACTAAAATTTTGCCATAGACTGTTGCTCGAAGAAGATGACACAATGTAGTGTTATTAACAAAGAATCCAAAAGTGTATTCATAAGTTATCCTCAAGAAAGCTATTAAAAAGCAACAGTGAAAACATTAACCCTCAGTGAAATCTGTGATGTGTCCATCCCTGAAACAAAAGTCCAAGCTGACACAGACACCTGTTGAGAATCCCCACGCGGGTAGTATGTCAGAGTTCTCCAGGGAAAGAGAGCCAGTAGGATGAGCGTTCATGCCCGCACACACGCACACACATGCATTTATTTTAAGGAATCAACTCACGCAGTTGTAGGGGCTAGCAAGTCTGAAATCTGCAGGGCAGTCTGGCAGACTGGAAACTCAAGCTGTTACAGTCTTAAGGCAAAATTCCTTCTCTGGGAAACCTGTTTTTGCTCTCAAAGCCCTCAAATGATTGGATGAAGCCTGCTCATGTTTTGGAGAGCAATCTTTACTTAAACTCAACTAATTATAAGTGATAATCACATCTCCAAAATACTTTCACAGCAACACCCAGATTAGCATTTAACTAGACAACTGGGCACCATAGACTCGCCAAGCTGACACATAAAGCTAACCAATACAGGCAGCAAAAATAGTTAAGGGTCCACTTTATGAAGACAGACCAAAGGGGAAGAACAGATAAAGTCAGTTTATATTAGTTTCTCTATGATTTTGCAGAAGTTTATACATGTAACTTTAGGAAATCGCTACTATCTGAGAAATCAATCAGCTAGGAAAGATATCCTAAAACACTGACTGGTATTGAGGCTAGAATCAATCACTCCCAATCAGTTTTACTTTTGCTGCACAAAAGCAATTACTAAAACAACAGAATAAATAAGAAACATTCTTAAGAAAATTTGCTGTAAAGATGGTATCCATTTAAAGTAACAATGAATATATTCATATTCCCAAGGCCACTCCGCTCTGTTTTCTCCTAATAGCTGCGACTGAAAGGAGTGATCTTGTATTCCTGTTATAATCTATCAGGATCTTTTGACACCTGGAGCTTTATATTCCACCTCAGGCAATCCAGGCTTCTCAAAACAGGTAAAATCCCTCTGCCAAAGGATATGAAGTCACAAAACTATTTTCTATTGCCATTTTTCTTGTATTCATTTAGTATACATAGCCTAAGTTGATATTTGAAATTATATGGTTCACATAATTTTCTAAATCAGCTATTGGGGTACCAGCACTTTCTTTCTCCAGAGCTTCAAGAACATTTTGATTTCAAACTCTGACTTACTGCTTGGATATGTAAGTTTCAGGATTGTCCTTGCTTACAACAACAAAATTTTGGCTCTTGAGTACCTGGCAGATTCTGTTAAGTTAAACAGACTCTCAGTCCTGGCCCCAGATGGCCTTGTCTTTCCTATTTCTATCTGTACAACCTCATAATGTACCTGATTGTCACTTATCCGAACCCTAAACCCTACTAACTCCTTTATTGGCTGTTTTCTACAAAGCTCGACACTGCTGGAAGATGTTCTATGTAAAACAAACAAGCTGTCTGTACCAAGCAGAGCCTTCCACACTTCATCCGAAGCAAGGATTAAACTTTTCTTCATGATTCAATGTGTTCACAGAAACAATTTTTCTGATTTTTTCCCTAATTATCTTCCTGTAAAACAAGTACTGGATGGTCCTGTAATGTTTTAAATTATTTCCCTGAACTATTCTTAAAATTGTATCATCCAACACAGTTCAACAAAAATACCCTTTGACTCCTGGAAAGCTGGGTCAATCATGGCCCAGTATGTATCCTTGGACAAGTGATCTAATTTCACTAAGCCTAAATTTTAAAATAAATACACTAATGCTTTTGTAACTATGTAACAATGTCATTTATGCACTCAACAAACATTTAATTCAATAACTATTTGGTGAAGAGCTATCTGAGATGTTATCCTAAGAGTTAAAAATAGAATGTAAACAAGATAATGCCCCATCCTCGTGGATATTAGTGATGAAAGATACACATGTAAATGAATAAAAAATCCATAATGTTTATATTAACAAGAGATTGTGATAAATGCCTTGAAGGGAATAGTCACTGTTCTGCAGCAGTCTGTGGAGAGAAAGAGTTCTTCAGATCGGTTGGGCAGAAAATGCCTCTTGGGGGTAGTGCTTTTTAGGTTTACAAGTAAAGTAGTAATATCCAGGAACATTGAGAGGGAAATAATATTTTAAGCAAACAATACAGAAGGTCAAAGGTAGGAAGGAACTTGGAAAGAGACCAGCACAGAGACAGTGGCCAAGATGAAGTCTAACAAGTAGACAGGGGTCAAAACATATGGGAATTTGCAAGGAGTTTTTAAATTAATGCATTTAATCAAGGAATCAACATGATGAAATTAATACCTTAAAAATATTATGCTGTCAGTGGCATATAAAATCAAGTGAAGGAAAACATACTAGGACTAGCTGGGAGGCTATAAGCAATAATCCAAGTGAGAAATCATGGTGGTTTCTGTAGCAAAGTGGCAGTAAAGTAAGAGAAATATATTTAAAGATATAATTTGGTGATAGAATAAGGAAAGGGCAATTGAGCATGATTGTTCGGGTTGTAAATTACATAAGGGTGCCACATCTAAAAGAACACCACTGATGTTGTAGACACAAACGTGCCATATGTTTCAGCAAGAATCAGTAAGAATCACTGATGAACTGGGTGAAGAGGATAAACTAGGCAGTGGGATCAAAGAATCACATTTCTGCTTGAAATACTGTATGAAAGGTATTGTCTGAAATTGTCTCTGTAAATATCCTAGAAAAATTATTTTAGGGGTGGTGGAAATATGAAGTCACATTTTTGAAAAGTCTGGGATGTCTATTAGATATCCACCGGAATGTGTCAAGTTGGTTGAATACCTGAGTCTGCAGCTCAGGTCAGAAATCAAGGTTTAAGATATAAATGTGACAGTTATCAGTCTAGAGATTTGTATTCAAGTTTTGAGACCGGTTCATTCACTTAAGGAGATGCAGGAAAAAAACTGGGCCCACAAGTGCAGTGTTCAAATGTGTGGTGATGGGATAAGGAGAGGAGGACACAATTAGAGACTGAAAAAGCTGCCAGTTAGGTAGGAGGAGAGGAGAAAGTCATTTCATAAAAACCAAAAAAGGAAAAACAATTTTTTTTAATGAGTGAGTAATTGATTGAGCTAAACATTCCCTAAAAGTCACATGAGATGCAGAGAACTGCCCTTTTTGTTTCTGAAGATGGCAGCTGATACTTGCTGCAGGATGGCAGTATGTAAAGAAGCCAAACTGGAGTGCAATGGAGTGCCATGATGAGTGAACGGGAGCAGGAGTCAGTATACAGTTTTGCCTTGAGAAACAGCAGAGAAATAGGATGTCAGCTTAGAAAAGATGTGAGGTCAAACGAGGGGTTTTGGAATTAAAATAGGAAATAGTAGGGCATGAGAGTACAAGTGAAGGAAATGGACCTTGATAGAGGCAAGGATATCTCCTCAATTATAAAAGGAGAAAATACAAAAGGGGATGTGTGAGGATGAAGATAAGTTTGTTAACTTGGTGATGGGAGAATGAAGCATTTGCAGTCTGCTTTTATTTGATTAATGACGTATGAGGTAGGCTATCAGTTTAGAATGTGGGGAGTATATAACGTGCAGGAAGGTTAAAGGAAAAGGAGATGTTTTCAAATAGTTCTTTCAAAGAATAGTAAAACGAATTACCGGGGAAAGCTATAAGTAGTGCTAGGCATTATTAAGTGGAGTTCTGCTTTATAGAAACTAAAATAAAACTAGTTATTCAAGGTGGGTGATTTTTTTCCCCCAGAAGTTTCAGATGTTTGCTTATGGACATGGAAAAGATAGATGATTGAAACACAGTTACAATTTTTATAAATGCATGTGATAGACAGAGAATTGTTGTATCCATAGGGAGGTAATCATAAAATAAAACACAAACTAAATTGAATATGGAAGGAAATGAGGGCAAAAGGGAGGTGATGATTTTATGTAAATAAAATTTTCATGTGGCATCATTCTAAGAATTGATATTTTGAATTGGAAAAGGAATGCAGATTTCACAAAGTTCAGACAGAAAGAGAAAAGAAGAAAAGCAGAGACAAAATTGTAAGCGGCAGAGCTGAAGCTTCTGGTCCTGACTTAGCAAATTTTCTAAGTGGAAAAGCAACATTTCAGAGAGGAATGGGGGCAGAGCTGATCATAGATGGTAGAAAAGCAGTTAGGTGGGACTGACGGCCTTCCAAGGCTGGAGGTCATCAGTTTAAGGCAGTACAAAATACTCAAAATGAGGTGTCTTCTCAGGAAGTGTTCAATATCAGAGATATTGGAATAAATAGGTTACTTTGATAAAAGGAAGATATGTAGAGCAGGTGTAATTAGAGAAAAAAACACTAAGTAAATATAAATGCTTAGCCCTATTCTTAGTCTCATTACTATTTCTGACAATTTAAGAATTCTCCAATAGAGCTCAGGACAGAGTCTCTTGCTTCCAGCTCTATGTCACAGTCACCTCTTCCAGGTCGGCTCTTTTTAATCCTGCTTCTCTCAGACACTGAGTTCATTCAGTTAAATGCATTTCACAGTGGAAACGGCTCTGCTTCTTCCATAGCCATCAGTCTAATTTGCTTTTTGTTTAGCAAAACTGGATGTTTTCTGGCAGAAAATACAAATTTCAAAGTATTCCTACTTTTTTTCAACAGTTTAAATATAGACTTAAATGCAATATAATATTATTTTTGAAACAGTTATATGGCAGTTTCCTCACGTGGCAAAGTCTAAAAACTCATTTCATCCACTACAATCTTGTTCACCAAATTCTGTAACAGTAGAACTAAGAGACACCCTAGGGAGCCTAAAAGCTGTAGTTACAAAACAACAAAAGTAAAGTACTGATTTACACAGCAGGCAGTAAGCTCATGAAACTTATCCCCCACAACTGGTGGAATAAGCCAAAAATGCAGCTTCCTATACATTTTTGGATGATAAATTCATAATAGGTTATTAAAGAAACTAGAATGTTCAGTATGCAGTCCTAACTTTTCTCAAGTAGAAGTTATGAGGAACAAAATTGATTTCTCCCCCCTCCCCCGCACAAATTATTATACTTATAAAAGACAACGTCTTGGACTAAATAAACCATGGACCTAAGGAACTGGTTCAGTTCCTTCTTCTCTGATAATACTTTATGAATGCATGAGAAGAAAAATATGCAGCATGAGCATTAGTTCCATGAAAAATGTCACCTCTTTATTAAACATTGCCTTTTTGAGATAGTTTCAACTATGTGCCTAGTATATCTAAAAGAAACTGACACATCTTTAACTTTAATAAAAGTTGTTGACCAAAAAATGCAGTTTAGTAAACTCGGCATAGATTAGAAACAATAGATTATAATCTTTAAGATTTTTTTCATTCCTGAGAAAATCATGCCATCTAGACTTTTAAAAAGAGAAACAGGAAGTTACAACATATGTCAAAAAATAGGATTGCAGAAGTCTGTTGGTAATATGGTAGCTTGAATGGATGCAATTCTATATCCTACTTCAAACAAAAAGTATGCTAGATAAAAACAGAAGTTAATATTAAATATTTAGCCAAGACAAGAAATAATGAATAACACAAACATGTCATAAATTAAAAGAAAATTTAAACCAAGAGCCCTATGAGTATGAATAGGCTCCACAGTAGTCTGCTGGCTCCCAAGAAACATACATGCACAACTCACTACAGCCAAGTTCTGAGGTCTGTGCAGGAACAAAATATGATTTTAGGCTCTACAAGCAAGAAATAACATTTCTATTTCATGTGCTTATTGACCATTTGCATTTCCTCTTTGGAACAATGTCTATTCAATCAGCTACCCATTTTTAAATCAGTTTGTTTTCTGATGCTGAGTTGTGTGAACTGTTTATATATGTTGTATATTAATTCCTTATTGGTCATATCATTTGTAGACATTTTCTCCCAGTCAGTAGGTTGTATTTTCATTTTGTCAATGGTTTTCTTTGCTGTGCAAAAGCTTTTAATTAGGTCCTGTTTATTTTTGCTTTTATTTCCTTTACTTCAGGATGCAAATCCAAAAAAGTATTTCAGTGATTTATGTCAAAGGATGTTCTGCATGTTTTCCTCTAGAAGTTTTATAGTAGTTGCTCTTACATTTAGATGTTTAATCCATTTTGAGTTCATTTTTTGTATATGGTTTTAGAGAATGTTCTAATTTCATTCTTTTACATGCAGCCAACCAGTCTTCCCAGCACTACTGCAGAGATGATCTTTTCCCCATTGTGTATTCCTACTTATTTTGTCATAGATTTAACTAACCCTTAAGCACCTGGCTTTATTCCTGGGCCCTCTGTCCTGTTCCATTAAGCTATGTGTCTGATTTTGTGCCAATAGCATACTGTTTTGGGGAAATGCAAATCAAAACCACAATGAGATACCACTGCACATCTGTAAGAATGGCTATCATCAAGAAGACCACAAACAACAAATGTTGGTGAGGACACAGAGAAAAGGGAACCTTCACACACTGTTGGTGGGAATGTAAGTTAGTGTTGCCACTTTGGAAAGCAGTATGTAGGTTTCTCAAAAAAAGAAAAAAACCTAAATCTAGAACTACCATGTGACCCAGCAATTCCATTCCTTGGAATATATTTTTTTAAAAACCCACTAATTTGAAGATACATACACTTCAATGTTCACAGCAGCATTATTTTCAATTGCCAAGATATGGAAGCAGCCTAAGTGTCCATCAACGGATGAATGGATAAAGAAGATGTGATATATACAAACAATGTAATACTACTCAGTCATTAAAAAAAAGAACATAATTTTGCCATTTGCAGCATCATGGATGGACTCGGAGGGCATTGTGTTTAGTGAAATAAGTCAGGCAGAGAAAGACATATACTGTAGGATATCACTTCTATGTGGAATTTTAAAAATGCAACTGTGATCCTTCCTTATACGATGCACAAAAATTAAACTAGTGAATATAACAAAAAAAGAATCAGACACACATATAACAAACTACTGGTTATCAGTGAAGAGGGGGAAAGAGTCATCACAGGGGTGAGAAGTGAGAGGTACAAACTACTGGGTGTAAGACAGGCTACATGGATATACCGTACATCACAGGGAATATAGCCAATATGTTGTAATAATTAAATGGAATATAACCCTTAAAATTTCATAAAAAATAAAAATAGATATCATTGCAAAATGAATAAATACATTTTAAAATATAAGAATAAAGCTCTATAAATGCTTTTTAATCATCTGAACACTCTAATATATACAATGATCAGCATTTCTTCAAAAATTATTAACAACTGGATCATGTGCTACAAAATACATATTTTAAAACTACATATAATTATATATTTTTTATACACATCAGTAAATAGAAAAATTTAATTTGCTAAAAAAAAGACACCATATAATTAAATGAAAACATTAAATTCCAAGTAACAAAATCTACCAAAAAATTCAAAAAGTGTTTATCAATAGAAATCTATCAATAGAAATGAAAAACCCAAATAAGGTAGAAATATATCTGTTCTTTATTATGTAACTCAATGTCATAAACATGTCAGATCTCCCCTAATGGATCTATAGATTTAACATAATTCCAATCAAAATATCAAGAGATTTGTTATGGGAAATGAATGTATTCTAAAATCGATATGGAAATGCAAGGTGAATTTACCTTACAAGTTATCATGACAATTTAAAATCTTTAGCAATTCATACTTCTGGTGTGGAGTAAAGAAAGATAGACTGATTAAGTGGAACAGAAGGCACAGACGGTATTCAATGTAGATATAAACCTCTCACTCGTGGAAAAGAGGACTTCTAGGTGCAGTGTGCGAAGACTGATCATTTTAGGGAAACAGTGTTGGGTTGCTGGGTTTATAAATAATGGTAATGATAAACCTATATGCAAAACAGAAAAAGAGACACAGATGTACAGAACAGACTTTTGGACTATGTGGGAGAAGGCGAGGGTGGGATGTTTCGAGAGAACAGCATCAAAACATGTATATTATCTAGGGTGAAACAGATCACCAGCCCAGGTTGGATGCATGAGACAAGTGCTTGGGCCTGGTGCACTGGGAAGATCCAGAGGGAGCGGGTAGAGAGGGAGGTGGGAGGGGGGATCAGGATGGGGAATACATGTAAATCCATGGCTGATTCATGTCAATGTATGACAGAACCCACTACAATATTGTAAAGTAATTAGCCTCCAACTAATAAAAATAAATGAAAAAAAAAAAGAAATGTGACCCTTCTTTATACAATAAAAAAAATTAATCCTGAATGGGTTGTAGGTATAAATGTGACAAGTAATGGTGGTGGTGGTTGAGTCACTGAGTCATGTCTTGCAATCCTATGGACTGTTTCCTGCCAGGCTCCTCTGTCCATGAGATTCTCCAGGAAAGAATACTGGAGTGGGTTGCCATTTCTAAATGATAAAGTTGGAGGACATCTTTATGATTCTGTAATAGATAAATATTTCTAAAACAGGACACAAAATGTACTAATTATAAAGGAAATGATTGGCCTATTGATCTATATTAAAATTTAAATGGAGAACTCCTATTCCTCAAATGATAACATTTAGAGAGTAACAAGACAAGCGAGAGAGTTCCAGAAAAACATCTATTTCCGTTTTATTGACTATGCCAAAGCCTTGACTGTGTGGATCACAATAAACTGTGGAAAATTCTGAAAGAGATGGGCATACCAGACCATCTGACCTGCCTCTTGAGAAATCTGTATGCAGGTCAGGAAGCAGCAGTTAGAACTGGACATGGAACAACCAACTGGTTCCAAATAGGAAAAGGAGTACGTCAAGGCTGTATATTGTCACCCTGCTTATTTAACTTATATGCAGAGTACATCATGAGAAACGCTGGGCTGGAAGAAGCACAAGCTGGAATCAAGATTGCCCGGAGAAATATCAATAACCTCGGATATGCAGATGACACCACCCTTATGGCGGAAAGTGAAGAAGAACTAAAGAGCCTCTTGAGGAAAGTGAAAGAGGAGAGTGAAAAAGTGGGCTTAAAGCTCAACATTCAGAAAACTGAGATCATGGCATCCGGTCCCATCATTTAATGGCAAATAGATGGAGAAACAGTGGAAACAGTGGCTGACTTTATTTATGGGCTCCAAAATCACTGCAGACAGTGACTGCAGCCATGAAATTAAAAGACACTTCCTCCTTGGAAGGAAAGTTATGACCAACCTAGACAGCATATCAAAAAGCAGAGACATTACTTTGCCAACAAAGGTCTGTCTAGTCAAGGCTATGGTTTTCCAGTGGTCATGTATGGATGTGAGAGCTGGACTGTGAAGAAAGTTGAGCACCGAAGAATTGATGCTGTTGAACTGTGGTGTTGGAGAAGACTCTTGAGAGTCCCTTGGACTGCAAGGTGATCCAACCATTCCATCCTAAAGGAGATCAGTCCTGGGTGTTCATTGGAAGGACTGATGTTGAAGCTGAAACTCCAATACTTTGGCCACCTGATGTGAAGAGCTGACTCATTTGAAAAGACCCTGATGCTGGGAAAGACTGAGGGCAGGAGGAGAAGGGGACAACAAAGGATGAGATGGTTGGATGGCATCACCAACTCAATGGACCTGAGTCTGGTTAAACTCCGGGAGTTGGTGATGGACAGGGAGGCCTGACGTGCTGCAGTTCATGGGGTCACAGAGTCCAACACGGCTGAGCGACTGAACTGAAGACAAGCATTAGGGTCGGATAAACTATTTGCAACATCAAAATCAAGAGTTTATATTCAGAATATTATAAAGAACTTATATAAAGTAGTAAGAAAAATAAAGATTATGCAATTTTTAAAACACACAAGGTTCTTGAATAAGCATATCATGGAAAGATTCCATTCAAATTGTAAATAGATCTACTGAAAGGCACTATAACTCATGAAATGTCAGGGAAATTAATATCACAATGGGATAACACTACACAAATCAAATTGGCCAAAATTATATAGCTCAACAATACCAAATAGTGTTTATGATTTGAAGAAATGGAAATAATAATCACTAATAATGAAAGTTAAATTTAAAAAAAGACTTTAAAAATCACCTTTTGGGGGGGGGGTGTGCTTTTAGTAGGGAGAAGTTTAAGGTTTATAGAAAAAAGTGAGCAGAGAGTACAAGAAGGTACTCCAGTAACTGTTTTAGTTCACTTGGTAGTCATACCATTAGCTAAGTCCAATGTCTGTTGAATACTAATTATAATAAATAATATCTTTGTCTTGTTCTTGACTTTAAAGAATTGTTCCAGTCTCTCGTGATCATATTTTCAGTGGGTCTCCAATAGGTATACTTTACATTAAGGCTGTCCTTTATCAGACTACAGGCATATCAGGTTTAGACCTACTTTGCTACAAATTCACATTAAGAATTGGTGTTTTACAGAGATGCACAGACTTAGAAAAGGAACTTAAAAGGTTGCCACAGGGAAGGGATAGTTAGGGAGTTTGGGAAGATCAAGTACATACTGCTATATTTAAAATGGATACCAACAAGGACCTATTGTATAGCACATGGAACTCTGCTCGATGTTATGTGCCAGCCTGAAAGCGAGGTGGTTTTGGGGTAGAATGGATACATATACATGTACGGTTGAGTCCCCTCACTATTCAGGTGAAACTACCACAGTACAGCTAATTGGCCATATCCCAGTACAAAATGAAAAGGTTTGAAAAGGAATTGGCATTTTACTTTCTTCTCTACTTTTTCCAGAGTGATAATATACTTTTCCTCTCAATAAAATTTAAGGCAATACATTGCTTAATATATTTCCTAAATTTAATTATTTTTGCAAAATGTAAGTCACAATGTATTAGTCATAATATTGTATTATTAGTTATAATATTGTTTTATCATATTGCTGGATTCTATTTGCTAGCATTTTTTAATTCTTGCATCCATTAATAAAAAAAAAAAACCTGTAGGTTCATTTTAAGAAATTATCTTAATTGCACCATGATAGCAAGTGGTCTTCCTTTGTAAGAAGCTTGTCTTACCAATCTAGAAATTTTAGGGTTTATTTTTATCCTTAATATTTTGACATTTCACCACATTTTGTCGGAATCTGTTTATTTTCACTCATTTTACTGCATGTTCAGCAAGATCTTTCACCAAAAATGTGTATATTTTCTCAGTCCTTTGAAATGATCTTTCATCATTCCTTCAATTATTTTTTCCTTCTTTATCTGTGTTATCTATACCTTGCTAAATAGATGCATGAACAACTTAATTTTTTATTTATGCATGTTTTTAAACCTTTTGTCTTTTTGTATTACATTTCATGAACATCTCTTTTTGTTATTTTCCAACCCAATGTTATCTTCCAATCCATGTTCCGATGTTATCTTTAATCTTATGCATTTCATTTATTGAAAGTTTTAACATTTCAGCTCTAATTTTTAAAAGAATTTTATGGATACAAAGTCCTCCCAAATTTATCTGAAATTTTTTACACTTAATTGAAAACATTCTCTTCTTTGTTATACTAATCTTGTTTCTCAGAAATTCATTCTTCTTTTTTATTGATTTTAATATCACTATTTTATGTTTTTTTGTTTCGCTCAAAATCACGGTGATTGTTAAGTGTTTGATTATCTGTGCATTTAAGATTTCCTGTAGGACTTACATGGTTCTCTTCATTATAGGCTATCTGATGATTCTGGAAAGGGACATGATTTATGGTACTGGAGTTGCTTGTATTTTTTCTTCAGTCTCAAGGAAGGTTACTTTTCTAGGTCAGTAATTGTCCATTGCCTTGCTCTAACTCTCTGAATCTATTACAAAAATTTATTGATTTAGTCTCATTGTAAGTACTTTTGGTGTCTGGAGTATAGCACAATCAGAGGGAAAAAGAGAATCAACACACCTAGCTGCTCCAAACTCGGTTCCACAGTTATTCATCATAAAGATTCTTTCCACATCCACTTTTGCACTTCTTATTTACACTTGAGAAGGTTGTTCCCCTGAAAGCAATCCTCTCCTTTGGTGCAGTTTCCTTCCATAAATACCTTTGGCCATTTCATTCTCCTTTGCTCTAATTCAGGCTAATTTAAGCCTTTCAAAAATTTCTAAGGATATCTGCTATAATAAAAAAAATCTACTTTTCATCAGCATAATGTAATATTTTCTTTTCAGCTCAATGAATTTGGAGCAAGAGTAGAGAGAGCTAAATGCACTCAGTCTACTATCTTGCTTTAAGTCTTAACTACATTTTTTACTAACCGATATGAATCCAATAGCTTTTTATTTTTTGCATATGTGTGCTCAGTCATATCTGACTCTCAGCAGCCTCATGGACTGTAGACCACCAGGCTCCTCTGTCCATGGAATTCTCCAGCAAGAATACTGGAACGGGTTACCATTTCCTACTCCAGATCTTCCTGACACAGGGACTGAACCCTCTTGGGTCTCCTGTATTGGCAGGTGGATTCTTTACCACTAGTGCTACTTGGCAAGCCCTTTTATTTCTTAGTGACACTCAAATGCCCATACTATCTGTAAATGTAATTTGTTTATTGCTACTATTCCTTTTATTCCTTTATCTCACTTTCTGTTATTTGGCCCCTGTAAATTATCATGTGTTTTAATATTCATGTAGAAATTATCAGTCACAAGACTCTTGTCAACTCTAAATAAAACACTAAAAAAAAAAAACCTTTCAAACACTGAAAGAAACAGGACTTTTTTCAAGGAAGGTCACCTTTTTAAAAAATAGCATCTACTTTATCCTTTTAAGCATAGCTTGTCCACTTACACATCATATTACAAAGATATGGACAAGATCATGATTAGATATGTACCAGAGATTTGCATGTGTGGGTGTACATGCATGTACATAAATGTCTGTATATTAAGTCCCTACTCTTATTCCCTGCTTCTGTTAACCTGAATTCTGCATCACATATGAAAAGCATCTTCCCTAAACTTTCATCCTTACTTTAGACTAATGGTTCCTAATTCTGGTTGGCATTTAGAAAAACCTGGGAAGTTTTTGAGAAATACTAAAGTCCAGGTCCCATCCAGATCTATTATATAAAAACTTCTGAATAGGAGGCCCAAGCCCCAGTGATTTTTCAAAGGACTATAAGTGACTGTAATATATACCCAGGGTTAAGAACCACTGCTTTTCTGGCTTTTCTTCCCTCCCCTATCTTGTTCTTTTGTTCTACACATAACTTATCCCCACATATGCCCTAGTTTGCCCTCAAATTATTTGACTTAAATTTCTCTTGAGTATGTCTAATATCCACTGTACTGGTTAAGGGTAATTTCTTCTAGAAACTCAAGGAGCACCTTACCTGTCTCCTGAGAAACCTGTATGCAGGTCAAGAAGCGACATTTAGAACTAGATATGGAATGACTGACTTGTTCAAAATTGAGAAGGGAGTTCGTCAAGGTTGTATATTGTCACCTTGCTTATTTAACTTCTATGTAGAGTACATGAGAAATGTCAGGGTGGATGAAGCACAAGCTGGAATCAAAACTGCAGGGAGAAATATCAACAACCTCAGATACGCAGATTATACCACTGTAGTGGTGGAAAGTGAAGAGGAATGTAGGAGCTTTTTGATGAAGGTGAAAGAGGAGAGTGAAAAAGTTGGCTTAAAATTCAACATCAAGAAAATTAAGATACGGCATTTGGTTCCATCACTTCACGGCAAATAGATGGGGAAAAACTGGAAGCAGTGACAGATTTTATTTTCTTGGGCTCCAAATCACTGTGGCCAGTGACTGCAGCCATGAAATTAAAAGACACTTGCTCCTTGGAAGAAAAACTATGACCAACCTCGACAGTGTATTAAAAAGCAGAGACAATACTTTGCCAACAAAGATCCATCTAGTCAAAGCTCTGGCTCCTCCAGTAGTTATGTATGGATGTGACAGTTGGACAATAAAGAAGGTTGAGCACTAAAGAGCTGATGCTTTTAAACTATGGTGCTGGAGAAGACTCTTGAGAGTCCCTTGGACAGCAAGGAGATCAAACCAGTCAATCCTAAAGGAAATCAACCCTGAATATTCACTGAAAGGACTGATGCTGAAGCTCCAATACTTTGGCCCTGATGCAAAGAACTGGCTCATTATAAAAGACCCTGATCCTGGGAAAGACTGCAGGCAGGAGAAGGGAGCAACAGAGGATGAGATGGTTGGATGGCATCATGGACACAATGGACATGAGTTTGAGCAAACTTGGAGATAGTGAAGGACAGTGAAGCTTGGTGTGCTACAGTCTATGGCATCAAAAAGAGTCAGACAGGGCTTAAGTGACTGAATGACAACAACTTCCCCCACTTTAACCTTCCCAGACAACAGAGTATCAGAGAGAGAAAAATACTAAGGAAATCAAGAGTTCTTGTGAAGAGGATTAGAAATCACAGTTCACCTGACTTTACCACTCTTTGTACCATTCGCTTTTATCCCCTCCATCTACACATTTTTTAGCCAGATAGCTGATGCTCCCCACCTACATCTAAAGTCACTTCATTCTGATTCCAATACCAAATTATTTTTCTCCTTAGTTTCAACTAAGAATGGACCCCAAATTTTTTTATTGTACCCTTATTTTAAAAGTCGGAGCACTGGAAACAAGAAGCCAAAATATATTTTTATGTCAAAATGCAAAATATTAAAACACAAAAAGTGTAATTCAAGACAGGCTTGCAATGACAACTCTAGAATCCACAGGATCCTGTTCCTTTAACCTGAACTACAACATGAACGATAGCTACCATTCAATGAATATCTTCCATGTGCCTAGAATCCTATTAGGAGTCTTAATCCTTAAAGCATTGCTGTGTATAGTTATCACCCCCGTTTCACAATTGAGAAAAACTAGTCAGGATCACATAGTTGAGAAGTGGCTGAGCCGTGACAAAAACTCAGGTCTATTGCCAAGGCATATTCTCTTTCCACTGTAGCACTTAAATTAGACTGAGCAAGCTGGCCTTGGATTTGGTTTGGATCTATTTCCAGGGTTATGAGACTCATCTAGGATATACCGTCTAATCTTCTCTTGTATAACCTCCCTCCTCACTCCACCCTCCCCATCTCTATCTTTCTCTCTTCTGGTACTCTCTCTTCTGACCATTCCAGTCTCTGGGGTCAGTTCTGGTCCCAAACTTTTTCTAACTTTGAATTCATAGGTATTGCTCTTTCTCCTCCCACAGGTCAACTGGAGTTTATAATCATTACAATTTTATAAGCTCAAAATAGCTTAGTTTATAATCTCATGTAGCACATGATTATAAGGGCAGAGTTACTCTTATACATTATACTTGGTCCATGTGTAGACTCAACGTATCATGACTCTTAGAGTTGCACTGATGTTACTAGTTTTTTCAAAGTCCTCATTTTCTTTTCACCCAACTAGACTGTAAGATACCTTTTAGGCAAGAATGTGGATCATATGATTCAGTTCTTTAATGCTAGTTGTGTATAATTAAAGTACAATAAAACATGCCAAGTGAACTTAATCTACATTTCAGTAAAGTGTCAGTTTCCAGGAGATACTACAGCAAAGAGTAACCTAACTCAAAAACAAAGAGACTTAATTTACTTGGAAAAGCATAGGTTTTGAAGTCTCTTACTGAAGACAAAACGGCTGAGCTACATGATAGGATGCAATTAGAAAACAACTCATCTGCCATTCAGAGCTCAGTTGCCAAGAATAACACAGCTAAAACGCATGCTGTGACCACTCTTGAAAGAGAATAAAGGAAAGTAAGTGTGAGGCCACCTCCTCTTTATAAGGTTGAGAATTCAATCTTAGAAATAAAACAAAGCTTAACAAAAGATGAAACACAAGAAGAGCTACCGCAGACAAGGAAGTACAGAGGGAAAATGAATCAAGACTCCTTAATGTAGCACAACAATAGACGCAAAATACGGGTGTTTTGAACAGAGCAAGGAAGGAAATCTACAGGAATGTTTGAATTCATTATTCTGTTTTCAAAGACAACGACAGAACTAAAAAAAGGGTTGGGCGTAGCTATGGAAATTTAAGTTTTTCTCATTCCCTTGGCTTATTGGTGACCAAAGAGTCTGAAGACATGTGGAAGTTTGGCGACACAACGTACAGCGATACACTGTGATGACAGGAGAAGTGTGCACTTAGATGCCCAGGAACCGTGTACCTTCTCTCTCTCCCATCCCTTACTGCCATTCAGGGCTTTCACTTCTTTGAGAGTGAAAGGCAGTGCAGTACCTCATCATTTTCTCCAGAAACTCTTACAAAAGTTAAGACACTAGACTCCCAGTCAGCTGAGGAGCTCACAGACTCTCTGCTCTGATTACAAGATCTTATGCACAACCCTAACTTCCTCATGGCTCAGGAAGGAGCTACTAACACAGAATTTGACAGGCAAAACTCAGTCCTCAAAAATGCAGACATATAGGAATGTAAACACAGACACACATTGGGGCTGTTTTAAAAAGAGCAAGGACTATCTTGTAAAAACATAGGAAGAAGACTTGAGAGACATCATGACCAAAAAAAAGGAGAGGGGACCAAAAAAATGGAAAATAAAAATATAGTTAGTAAAACATAAAAGTGTTTTATGTATCTCAAAATACTCCTCATGCTTCTTTTTCACAATGTAAAGTTACCAGAGATAACTTTCCAGTTGACCAGAAATGCTGCATACAGAATCATGTAACCACAAGCACATTATATTCTTTCTTGGTAGTCGCTTCTTATTGTATGTGAAAACACCTCACTTGAAAAAAGAAAAAAGCTGTTGAGAGCTCAAAGCAGAAATCAGGATAGAAAAATCATGGCAGGGGCAGGGGATGGGGAAGGAGAAAGTCTATGTGTAGATACAGCAGTTGCTTTTGAAGTGGGAAAACAGTAGTATTTTGGCCCCTATCAGGAACTTATATTATTATAAACAAATCAAGATTCTCTTTTCAGCAATGACTATGTATGTTTATTGATTGTCAGCATAGGAAATTCCATTTAAGTGGGAAAATACTGTCCATGATTCTCTATAAATATACAAGTTTGCAGGCGTAAACGTCTATAAAAACACCCATTACAGAATCTGCTTATCTATACAGAATAAGCTCACCATGAAAATTTAGTTTATTTTCCAGGGGTAACAAATCAGTTTGATGCATGTGAGGTCCTGGATGACCTATGAAACCAGATTTGGCCAAAATTTTGAAGTAAAACCTGCACATGTATTAAACTCACAATATTTTATATTTGCCAACTTATCCACCTAAGTTAATTCCCTATAGAAATAAGTGCAAATATAAAATGTCATAGACTACATCTGTCTAGTTGCAAAATTGCTTAATATGAAATAAAAAGCATGTTATCATTTACCAAAAAATAAAAGCAAAAGTAGGAAATAATTCCCATTGTTATGTACATGTGCAAACTCAGAATGTTTACTACCTTTAACATAAATAATCAGGAATATTTGCATATTTCTTACTACTTGGAAGTTTGAACAGTAAGATAATGAAAAATCAATTAACTGACACTAAGAGGTTACTATGGTGATATGAGCAAAGCCATAACTCGTAATAATAAATTTAAATAAATCAATGATTCAAATGGGCTTTTTGTTCATTACACAAACATATTATATTCAGAGTATTAAAGATTAGAAGTAAACACATTTAGCTTGTGTCATTATGATACTAATCTACAAACATACAAAATGGTAGAAAAACATTAGTTAACATGTCAGTTTTACTTCAATTTAATACCACAAGGAAGCTAGACTTCAAAATATTTAATAATTACTTCTGTCACATTATTACTTGATTAGACTACATTTTCTGTAATATACATACATTGATAGAGTTTATGATGTTTTTGATGAATTTCCAACATCAAATATACAACTCATAAAAGTTTCTTAGAAGACGTGAGTAGAAATCAAAACTCCTATTTGCATTACCCTGACACCTTCAGGAAAGTAATTAAAGGAATTTAGATTTAAATGAAATAGTAAAAAAGGAATTGATGTATGGAAACATAAGTAATAATTCCCTATTAATCATTGTATTAGGAGAAGGAAATGGCAGCCCACTCCAGTACTCCTGCCTCGAGAAGCCCGTGGACAGAGCGGCCTGGGGGCTGCTGTCCATCGGGCCGCACAGAGTCGGACGCGACTGAAGCGACTTGGCAACAGCAACAACAGCAATCACTGCACTATTTGCCTAGAGGGAAAAAACATTTTTCAAAATCCTAAGAGTACTCGGAGATATTTTTTTCCTAATTTCAGGCTCTTATTTAAGATAACCTAAAATAATTAAAATAAACATGTTTAAGTCTGCTGGGTTCTGTTGCTGTGTAATATGTATGCCCTCTTTAATGCCTATATTTACAATTTAAATAACAAAGAGCACTATTTAGGTTGAAAGACAAGAGAAAAAGGTGGACTTAATAAAGAAGGAAGCCTCTGAATCAGGTGATGTCACAGCACAAAATGGGAGAGCCTCATGACACTGAACTTAACAAAACCTATACTATGCCAGTCACTTCAACAACCATAACAAAGGTTTCAGCAGAGTAATAATTTTAGGCTTCATCATATTATGTTATTAGCTTTTATCAGTTAGTTATTGGCATTATATTGTTTGCATATGGTTTTCAAATTTACTTTGTTTTATAGTTAAATATTTAAGTTTAAACATAAGGTCATCTAGATTTTCTGTTATATTCTAGGAGTTTCATATTTTTGCCTGTACATTTAGCTCCATGAAGCATTTTGAGTTAATTTTTTAAAAGCTGTAAGATAGATCTGTGTCTTGAGTCATTTTTTACATATAGATATCCAGTTGTACCAACAATCAAGGCCAAGAAAAATTTGAGTAATTATACATAAACAAAGTTAATAAAATATTATCTCCTTTTTACAATGATGCTTAGAGAATACAATATTGCCCCATATTATTGACCCTTTCAGGACAAAATTCAAACTCATTTTTGGTGCTGGTAACATGGTCAACAAATCTCAAAAATATTCAGCCAGTATATATAGTCAATCAAATCTGAAGAATTTGACCCTAGTATGTGCCAAAGACTCAAAGATTACACTCTGTGTAAGAGTGGTGAAATTTCACAGACAAAAATAAAAAAGAATAAAGTGAAGTAAAAATCAAGTCATAACTTGATGACAAAGAATAAAAATTCAAACAAAGAGTTTGAGAACTGTACCAACAAAATTAATTATGGAAGGTATGTCAGATAGTATAAATATTAATTTCATAACATAATAGATAGGATATGAATAAAAAATCAGAACTATAATTTAATAATTTATATATATCCCCAATGTAAATAAAGATCAAGTAGAATCATTAATAGTCAAGTTTAATCATAGGGAAAGAAAAAAATAGATGAATGAGCAAGAAAATGAACCTTTACCCACGTGGAAAGAACACAGAATTCTAAACCCAATCTTGAAAAGAGAAATCTGCTTTTGTTTCGAGAGGCGCCATCAACGTTAGTCATCATGTAAATATACAGTTATAGTAATAATGGTTGAGAAGAAAACATCTATCGGATGCTTGTTTCCTGGTAAGGTACCTTCCTTTACTCACACAACCCTGCAATGTAGATGTTATTATCCCCAGAACACAAATGAGGAAACCAAGTTGAACTAGAGTCATAAAAGCATGATTCTAGAGTAAGCTCTTCCAACTATGAGTTCTGTGGCTCTTGGGGAAATCATAGCCTCTCAGAGCTTTTGTTTCTTCACCTGTAATGTAAAGGTAACACCTGCTATGTGGGCCTTCGACAGTGGGCCTTTGTGATAGCAATTAGATAACATATAGAGACTCCATGCTGTAGAAAGTGCCTCACAAATATAGGGATTTTATTACCATTATAAAAATATACTGATGAAAATCAACATGAACAAATAGAATAGAATCAACCAGCAAAGTGGTTAAGAGCTCAAACCCTGGCCATATTCTAAATATGTATTATGGCTATATTATTTTCTACCTGTTCATTCTTAGGAAAGTTGCTTACTTTTTTTGGATCTTAGTTTCTATATTAGTATGATGGGAATAATGATAATACCTAGTTATAAAATCATTGTTATTAGTAAATGATACAACACATTAAAATTTCTTAAAACAAACTAATCATATGAACTCATGTACAGAGACCCATTCTCTGGGAATCTTTGCCAAATTTCACCAATGACTAAATAATTTGTATATTTCAGGAGGTGTAAAGATAAATAGGATAGAATTTCTGTGCTCTGAGGACTTAGCCTGCTCAGAGAAACAGCACACAAATAATTGTAATAGAAGCTAGTGTGATATATGAAGTATCAGAGAAATTTCCTACTTTACTACAGGTGTGAAACAAATACATTCTTGTCTTCATTCATTCAAGTCTGCCCAGCCTCTTGGCCCATGGTAACTGAAGGACAACGTACAAGAAAAGTATTTTCACAATTAATGAGCACAATAAAAACACATACTCATAATCTGGGTGCTATGTTCCAATATGAAATGAAGATGTAGATTTTATACTAAGAATATTGGTCACTGGGCTGTCCTCTGGAAATTGGACTTGAAATTCTTTTTCCCAGAGTGCAGAAGGATATGTGTTGATCATTTCATGTCCTCTTATTACTATTGCAACTCACATTACAGACAGGTGCCTATGCCCGGGAATCAGTCTTTAAGCATGGAACCAATCAGGGATAAAAGACATGTAAAGAGATTGAAACTGAAACCTCATTTCTCTAGGTTGCTGCTATGTCATCAGCCTGTTGAATTCAGATGTCCAGATACCAAACCAAAAGCTTGATTCGTTTTTTCTTTTCTTGAGCAAGGTCAGCCAGTATTTACTCTAGATCCTTGAGACTGAGACTGTATACTTCAGCTCTTCATCACAAATTAAATTAAGCCATCAATAACACCAATTCAATACCATCCCGTTTACACTGCAAAGATAACCTTTTACTGTTTGTTATTGTTGGAATTTTTCGTTAAGAGATACTACCTGTAACAAAGCTTAAGCATCTTGCCCAGACTTTTGCAATAACTTACCTTTTAACTGGTCCTAGTCTTGCAATTTCTCTTATTTTTAAATCCATTCTAGACAAATTTTCATAGTGCTCAGTTGTCAAAGTATTTTATGTGATCATTTGGTTACTTAGAGGCTGGATAGGCTCAAATAGTGAAAATAAGAAAATGTTTGATTCATATCTGAAATACAGTGGAAATGTCTCTGATACCCCCATGTATCACAACTGTTTTAAGTTGTCATTATGTATGTTTTTATTTCCCTTACAAGACAATGAGTCTTTAGAGTACAGGAATTCTATCTTATTTACCTTTGAATTCCATAATGTGAAAGATTATCACAATGTGCAAATATATTACAATACAGATCAGGAAATTCCAGCATTACTTGTTTCTAGTTTACTGAAAAAAATAAAATCCTACCATCTATCTCCCAGCTACCTAAATTCCAATCTTATCTCCTGATATTCTCTCATATGTAACCTATACTCAAGTGGATTTCAAACCTGGAGAGTTGCAGAGCAAAAGTGAGTATTCTGTTTCATCTTCAGACATTCTAAATTAGTAAGCTGTAAGTAGAGTTCAGAAATACACATATATTATACATATCATATTTATATATAAATGATATTCCCAACTCTAGAACAAGTAATCTATTTCTTATTCTCTAAAACTATTTTGCAATGTCCTGTACGAGGTCTTCTATTATTATCAGCCTGTAATGGTAAGTTTCTTCTCAGATCACGGCTTCTCAATGCCCATTTTAAATAACACCTCCTACATGAAACTTTTCCTGATTCATTGCTTTTCTAAGAGATTCTATGACATTTTGCTTCTATCTCTCTTGGATACTTATTATAGTCTGCCTTGTAATATGGGCATCTGCATATCTGTTATTTCCATTAACAAATATAATCTCTTTAAAAGTAGGAACTGTCTTACACATTTTTAAAACCCCGATAGACTCTGTATAATGCTTTATATATAGAGAGCTCACTTTTTTAAAATCATGTATTACACTCTCTTATTCCATTCTATTTAGTTCCTAGAGTTGGCCCTGTAATTTCCAAGTTGGGATTAGCCTCTACACAGTTAACAAATAAGAACCTTACCTGTCAAGCCTACAAGCAAGCACCCAAAACTCATCTTAAACATCCCTCTCTTCTAAAACAAATGCATTACAACACTAAACCCAGCAGGCCAACTTTGTTCCACTGGGCCACATAAAGTTGAAGGTTTCCAATTATCAGCACAGCAGCATACAGTTTTTACGTAATAACTTAGTGGTATGCACTATCATTGCTCTGAACAAGGGAGAAATGTTAATAGGTAGAGTGAAATGAACTATGCAGATGGACATTACAGGAAGTGGCACCTTTTGGCATTGCAGTTATTTCAGTTGTACAGGGGCCTATGCACAAGGCCTAGAAATGAAGCTCCCAAACCAGCCTGTGAAGTGATGCTTTAGTGCCAGAGAAAAGGGGCAGCTTGCTTAACCAAGTGCAATTCTGACACCCATTACCCATTCAGTGCAGCAGGAGAAATGAGACTAAAGGGAGGCTGTTTATGAACCCAGTTCCTTTATAAACCAGTTTCCCTGATACCCTGAATGCTTTATGCCGATGGCTTCATCCTTCCTCCTTACACCAAATAGCCTTGCACCATTTCTGAAATGTGAATCATTTATGTTCCTTTTTTCCTCCTTTTCTTTTGAAATGGGATGATTCTAGCAACTCCATGATTTGCATAAGGAATTACACTAGAGTTTCATCTCCACCTGGACCTAATCTAGATGATGAGATTCTGGGATTTTTGAGCTATTAGTTTAATGAGATGAGAATTTGAGGGACCTGGGGAAGACAGGAGGGTATTTTGCTTGTGGAAATGTTATGAATTTCATGTGTGAAAAGGTGAATTGTAGCAGTAGCCTCTAAAATATCCTCTAATTATTCCTGCCGCTTGGTATTCATCCTTTTGTGTCAATCCTTCCATTCAAGTGTGTACTTAATTTAATGACTCAGTTCTGAGGAATAATATATGGCAGAGTGATGGGAGCCTTTATGTTCCTATTGCTTCACTCCTTTTTCAACAACCCTTTCCTTCATCTTCCTAAATGTCTCCTGTGACAAACAATTCTTGTACAACCAATAGAAACCCTCCACTGTTTCACAAACTACCCTGTAATATGATGCCTTGAGGCATTCTGGATTCTTGGGAACATGCAATCAAGTTTTCCAAACCTAATTCAAAGGAATATGTTTCCCAAGTTTGCTAGATTGCCTGAATACTCCTCTCCCAGAGTGCCTCCTCTCTCCTTAATGCCTCTAATGCTTTTCTGAGTTCCCTTAGCTTCTTGTGTGGCAAATGACACCTTAAATATGCTCAATTACATAATTCTTATTTCCACTATGAGATTATAAGTTTCTTGAGAGAATGGTTTCACATCTTATTCTCATTATGCCTTTCACTGGGCCTGGAGCTTTATCGTGGGTGCACCACCTGATGATGTTCAAGAAATGATCTGCTAATTACTAATTAATACATCCATGTAAATGCTTTTTAGCTGATAGGATAAAACAGGCATTTACTTTGTTTATTTCAGTCCCTTTGCATTAAATCTCCTCTGATAATGCATGCTTGTGAACCAACTTGACAACATAAAAGTTCTGGTGTGTGCAACTCTTTCTGAATCTGCCTCCCTGGTCAGAGCAGCCAGGAAATGTTGACAGCACCCAGGCAGCTCAACCAGATCTGACAGGTGCTGCCCCCCTCTGCCCAGCTAGAGACCCAAAAGGAAACAAGTACATCAAGGACAGGGAGTGTCAGGGAAACTCCAGGGTGCCATGACAGAACCACGGGAGCCATGTCTGACTAATACTAATGGGAGAGCGGTCCTCAGCGGTCAGCAAACCTCACTTTCAAACATCAGGAAGATGACAGCAGAAAACCTTTTATTGAGAGTAGGGAGATAAAAGGTAGTCAAACACACTGAAATTAAATTAACTCAAGTGTTACCTTTAAATCTTTACAAACTCATCATTGATTTTTTTTTTAACAGAATCAGGGAGCATGTTTTTATTTTTTTTCCATCTCTTCCTCATCAACACAAGGAATTGCTTGCAATTTATCAACAAGGACACACAGAAAGGCACAAAAGAAGCCATACATAGCCATGGGGTGCCTGCTCACCCTAGCAAATCTACTTGTTTTGCTGGCTGCTTTTTCCTCTTGGCAATCACAAAAGATTTAAATACCTAAGAGCACCGCATAAACATTCTTTCTCTTTATAATGCCTACATTCCTGAAATGTAAACAAAACATAACTTTTTTTTTTTTTTCTGGGAAATGCAAAATATCTTTGGTTAACTGGACAGCCCAACAAATCATAATATATTGGAAAAAAATTAGTGACTGCATCCTCTGTGGCCCCTCCCACCACACACACAGTTATTTTCAAAAGCACTATCCTCTCTTCAAAGATGTCACTCTAGTTGTGTCCACAGCACAAGCCCATTAACAAGTCCCAGGAAATAAAAATAGAATCTGGCAATAAAATAAAGTCTAACCTTTTCTTCTTTTCCTTTGTGCTTGGTCTGGTTTCTCTTGCTCACGGGGCGGCCCAGGCAGAGGCCTTGGCCTGGCTCTTCAGACCTGAGCTCCTGGTGCCTAATGTCTGTACGGAGTCCTCAGCTTGGTGCTGTGTGCAGAGGCCTGAGCAGGACGCCACTCTTCAAGATGGCGGCAGGGAGCCTTACGTGGAGTACGTGGAGGCGCAGTGCCTGCTGGGTACTCCAGTATGTAGCCTTAAGCAGCACAGCTGTACCACATTTGTGAGAGAACACCGTCTGTCCCTGCTGACGAGAACCCAATAAAGCAGCACCCAGCACCCCCTCGCCCCGCACAGCCCATGGAGAAGACCACGCACTCCAGGGCACCAGCTCACACCTCTCCATTCTCTAATTAAAGAATATAGATTTCTTTTCCTTCTAAATCAAACTCAGTCTCAATTCTATTGGCTCGAATCACACCAGGGAGGACCTTTGTTGGGAACTGATTAGGGAGGATTGGTAATAGCTGTGGTGATTCTGCCTGAAATGAGGGAACTCATAGTACCTTTCATTCCTCCACTTCACCTTTCACACTCCCAACATACATAATATTTAAAATCACAAGTTAAAACAATGTAGTAATTCTGACCCTGTATTTGTAATGGAAAGAGGGCCCTAAAGGTAGAACTCTCCTTTTCTTCAAAGACTGTAGACCAGGAAGCTATCTGCCTCAGAATGGTCTCTCTCTGCATTTATTTTTCTAGTAACATCCTTATAGTACTATTTAAGAAAGTGAAAATAAGTACATCAAGGCTGTATATTGTCACCCTGCTTATTTAACTTATATGCAGAGTATATCATGAGAAATGATGGGCTGGATGAAGCACAAACTGAAATCAAGATTGCCGGGAGAAATAGCAATAACCTCAGATATGCAGATAACACCACCTTTATGGCAGAAAGCGAAGAACTAAAGAGCCTCTTAATGAAAGAGAGTGAAAAGGCTGGCTTAAAGCTCAACACTCAGAAAACTAACATCACAGAATCCGGTCCCATCACTTCATGGCAAATAGTGGAAACATTGACAGACTTTATTTTGGGGGGCTCCAAAATCACTGCAGATAGTGACTGCAGCCATGAAATTAAAAAATGGTTACTCCTTGGAAGAAAAGCTGTGACCAACCTGGACAGCATATTAAAAAGCAGAGACAATACTTTGCCAACAAAGGTCTGTCTATTCAAGGCTATGGTTTTTCCAGTAGTCATGTATGGATGTGAGAGTTGGACTATAAAGAAAGCTGAGCACCGAAGAATTGACACTTTTGAGCTGTGGTGTTAGAGGACTCTTGAGAGTCCCTTGGACTGCAAGGAGATCCAACCAGTCCATCCTAAAGGAAATCAGCCCTGAATGTTCATTGGAAGGACTGATGTTGAAGCTGAAACTCCAATACTTTGGCCACCTGATGCGAATAACTGACTCATTTGAAAAGACCCTGATGCTGGGAAAAATTGAAGGTGGGAGGAGAAGGGGACGACAGAGGATGAGATGGTTGGAGGGCATCACTAACTCAATGTACCTGAGTTTGAGTAAATGCTGGGAGTTGGTGATGGACAGGGAGATCTGGCGTGCTGCAGTCTATGGGGTAGCAAAGAGTTGGACACAACTGAACAACTGAACTGAATAGGCAATTTTACAATTAAAAAGGCAGTTTTGTCTATGCAAAAGCCTAATAAGATAATATTTAAAATGTGGATACTGCCACAACTATATTTCAGGTAGGGCTTCCAGGGCTTCCCAGGTGACTCAGTGATTAAAGAATCTGTCTGCAATGCAGGAGACGCAGGAGACACAGATTTGATCCCTGGGTTGGGAAGATCCCCTGGAGAAGGAAATGGCAACCCACTCCAGTATTCTTTCCTGGGACAGAGAGGCCTGGTGGGCTACAGTCCATGGGGTCACCAAAGAGTTGTACATGACTTAGAAACTAAACAACAGCAACAACAAATATTTCAGGTTAGGAAAATATTGAAAGCTGCTATTGCAGTCAATGAGGAGCCAGAAAACTTGAATGTCAATATCAATTCCTATTTCCAACCTCAACTGTAACCTCATGAAGGCTAAATATGATTTTTATTCATCCTTTTTGCTACTATTTCTTTTACTACTCCAAAGCTTTGCAACTTTCCACAGCCCCTTAATTCACTCTAACCCACTTCATTTTTCAGCAGATGGTTTCAGCTCATTCATTGTTTTCCTACCCAAGTTAACCATTAACCAGTCACCCAAATTGGATTCTTCAGAGTTTTCCTCATCATCTCCAACTCCTCAACCCCTAACAACAAGTTCTCATCTTATACATTCTAAATCTAAAATGCCTCTTCAACTCTCATTGCCTTAGATCAGTACTTCAACATCCTTTACTTCAATTATTTCAGTGATCATCTGACTTGTCTTCTTAAATCTCTGTTCCTCAATCAATTCTCCTTGCTTACTTGCAAACAATTCATATTGCTACCTTGAATTTTTTTCTAATCATAGAGTGGATAAAGAAGACTTTCCTTTACACGACACCAATAAAATTTAAAAGCCACTCACTTCATTTCAGACTTCCCAACCTATACAACTCAGCAGTCCAATTGTTGAGTATGAATGAAAACAGATTCTGTTCCAAGAGCCAAAAGTAATATGTTTGTTGTGCAGGAGGTGAATAGGAATTGAAATCATCACACTACATCTAAATCAAAAATATTCATGTTAAGTATGATAGAAAGCACAGAGGAACTAAATATAACTATTTTATCAGGCCATCGATATGTCTAAAAGTTCCCCCACTGTCAGTAAATTCTACTACCAGTTTTTCTATATTTGTACTTCTTAAAAATGTATGTTAAATGTATAGTGACTAGTTTTCCCATTTTTGATACTCCATCATAATCTTTGCTAATTTTATGTTTATAAATCAAAAACTTACCTTTGTTGGGCAGCACAGTTAATAAAAATGTCATCATAATATTAAGCTCTCAGAATCAAAGCAATCAGATATCTCCTAGATAATTTATATTTTTTCCTCTACAGAGAAAGAATTCCGTGCTCTTACTGCAATGGACTTCTCACCATTTCCTACGTAGAAAACTCCACAGAAAATTCTAATCTCTAATATAAAAGTATATTTGCTTATACTATTCTCTCTTCTTCTTAGAATCTATTTTTACTTCAGCTGTGACTGACATAATACTTAATACCTACTAGAAGTAGTTATAATTTAGAGCCTTTGTTGATGGACCAGACATCAAAAGATAATTAATTTTATCCTTCTGGGGCTACCAGGATATTTTAGTCATTCCACCAGTATGACGTTTAGACCTAGAACACAAGGAATATTAATCCAATGTTCAAAGACTGTCCCTGGGATATTTTGAATTTAAAGTGAAAACCTCCTAGGTCTGAGGAACCTACTAGTGATTGATACCACTAAGGATTAGTACATATCGCATGGATAAGTTCTCTAAGACCAACTTGTAAGTCAGAGTCAGAGACTATTCAAACAAGGGAGTGTTAAGGTCCCTTGCCTTTGTTTTGATAGTTAAAAAAGAAAGATTTCCAAGACTAAAATAGCAAAGGGGTGAAAACACTGACTCATCTGGGATAAATCACATCAACTTTGAAAGGAAACTGAAAGGAGAAACAAAATATATATCACATATAAAACATATTAATATATACAACACAAGATGTTTGTGTAATATATAATACCTAATTCATAACATATTTAAAATTATATTTATAAATAATTGTTTATAATTATTTATAAACAAAACAAAAATATGCTCAAACAAAATATGTTATGAGCATCCTGAAAATTATTATTTTAACAACTAATTAAACTTTATCATTGAAGCTGCTGAAGCACAGAGACGATCAGAAACACACCCAACATCAAACATCTAATAATTGGTAGAGCCAGCACTGAAATCAGACTTTCTGACATTAAATTTTTACTATTCCCTTCATCATACTCTGCTGGTACCAGTGTGCAGTTTATGCCTGTAAATTAGACACAGATAGATGTGGATACATTTTTGAGAGTAATCAAAGTAAGATGGACAGTTGCAGCAAGAAACAGTTTGGGCATTACATGATACTATGATTAAAGTACATGACCGATCCCTCATCGGGTAAATGTGCAAGACTGAGATAATTGGTTTTCCCAGTTCTTCATCCAAAACCAAGTAAAATTCACCAATGTGCACTAAACGGTAAAGAGGCAGATGCCTGTCAGAAGTCACTGAAGTAAATAGCTTATACTGCATGGAGGTTACCTCTAATACACAGAGCACTAGCGTTTTGAAGTAAAAAGCGATTTAGCTTGACATCTATGCTACCAAGTTGATCAAAAAAGAGGTTTAGAAAGCAGCTACTGTCAAAAAGAAAAATATGCATTTTTTGGTTCCTAGAGAAAATATTAGATGTTATTACAGCATAAAAAATAATAAATTTAAAACAGCACAAAAGGTGACATTGTTTTGCAAGATATGGCTGATTTTGATCCTATTCTAATTCTGCATCTGTGCACAATTTGACACAGCAAAAAAGATAACAAGTAGCTCAGAATGGTAATAATAATAATAATAGCAATGATAATAATGAATATTCTGACCTTTTGTGTTTAATCCAAACTTTAAGGCACAATAATCATAATTAAACTGTCAACACATTATACAACTACATTATTATCTGTAAACGACAATGATAAAAATAAGATAGTAAAGGCAAGATACATGCAATTTAGAGAGATGTAATGGTACAGAGTAAAAATACAGCAAAATATATAAACCAGGTGAAAAAAAAAATCAGAAGAAGAGAAGAATCTCTATGAATGTCAAATCTGCCAGAATGTTCCTTAGATTGTAAAAACAGAAATGTCATATAACTTTTGGACACTTATTGAGGTATTCTAAAAAAAAAAAAAAAAAGCTAAATCCCCACTTGACAACGGCTAGAAACAAACTAAAAATAAAGAATTCTGATATTTAAATTGTCAAACTTTTCCTTGAGGAAGATGGCATTATTCTATACTCATTTACATAGCAACTCTAAATATTTTAGCCCACAAGAAACAGTTTTAACTATAAGAAGTGATATAAGATACATACACCCTGTCTGACGAAAATGGCCCTTAACTTCTAGAAGGTCTATAATCCCTCTGCTGAAGACGACATGAGAGAATGGCAGGCTAGGCAAGTCACGCAAATGTACAATCTATCTACCCCTTGCTCCAGGCCTACAACAGGATGAGCTTCTGCTGCATCTTGACATAAGCACCATGATAAATCATGGCCTTAGAATAGAATCTCCATACTCTCTAACAGGCTGCTAAGAACTAGTCACATTCAGTTTTATAAAGAGGAGAGAAAGACTGTGCAAGAGTCCAAGCATGTAAACTTACACATTTTAATATTGTGCATGTCACTTAGGTTATGGCTAAGTGGAATCATCTGCCTTCTCATACCACTTGTCACTTCTCAGACTACTCCATTCATTTCTGTGGTCAGAAAATGGCTTTTGAAAATGGCATGAAACATTTAGGAAGCAACTTACCTCCTACATGAATATTTCATTAGGGTACAAAACAGCACAATTTTCAGGGTCATTTCCATGGTAGAGGAAGACAGTAACTATATGGAGACCCAAGAGGAAGTTGGCTGATTAAATTGGTATCTCACAAGGCATCTTCTGTAAAATCAAGACATCCAACTGCCATGGCAAAATATCCCACACATGTGGATTTTCTTTGATAGTCTTTTTTGAAGTGCGTCCTTCCCTTAAATTACCTTTTTGATGGCTCTTACCACAAATATGGGACATCATGTGGCAAGTCAGAATAGCATACTGACTGGCGAAGAGTATAAACTCTGGAGTTAAGAGTATTTTGGTTCCAATTAGGGCACAAGTATTCCAATTTACAGCTTTAATATTATTCAGTACCTCTAACTCGCAACTTCTTTGTTTTTTATTTCTTCTGCTTTAATCTCTGAAAGAGATATAATAAAATCTGTCTCTTAGCGTTGGTCTAAAAATGAATTTTTAAAAATCTATGTGGAATGCTTAGCATCTTGCCTGAAACAAGTGATTAATAAAGGTTCATCATTTTTATTACTCTTGTTCACAAGAAGACTTCAACTCTCAAAATATATTTGGCCTAAAATCCATCATCATTACCAAATATTAACTGAATGTCTATCATATGCTAAAGCACTCTATCAGGCTCAGGGTCTTCTCATGCATTTCCACATGGAATAAATTTAAAACTTCCCTTAGAGATATTTAGAGTCGAGAGCACTACCTGTCCATATGTTTGTTCTGTATATCTGTGACTCTCAGTTCAGTCACTCAGTCATGTCTGACTCTTTGAGACCTCATGGACTGTGGTACATCAGGCTTCCCTGTCCATCACCAAATCTCAGAGCTTGCTCAAACTCATGTCCATCACATCAGTGATGCCATCCACCCATCTCATCCTCTGTCATCCCCTTCTCCTCCTGCCTTCAATCTTTCCCAGCATCAGGGTCTTTTCAAATGAGTCAGTTCCTCGCATCAGGTGACCAAAGTATTAGAGTTTCAGCTTCGGCATCAGTCCTTCTAATGATGCACTACCTGTCCTCGGTGACCTTAGAAACAAAGCAAAACAAAACAAAAAAGATTTCCCAGGATATCAGCTGACCCATTTCTCAGCATTAATATTAACATTAGTATATTCACCTGGTTTTTTAAAAAGGGAAAAAATAGCTTAAAATATGACATCACTTGATTCAAACATACCACAAGTCTTCATTTCCCTTCCTACTTATTTTCCTGTGACAGAAGCTATAGTACACAGTTCTCCTAGGATGTGAGATATGCCCTAAGACATAGAAATTTTTTAATGTTTTATTTTATATTAGAATACAATTGATTAACAGTGACGTGTTAGTTTCAAGTGTACAGTGAAGTGATTCAGTTTTATGTATACAAAGCCACAGAATTTTAGTGTTTGCTGCTTTTCCTGAGTTGATTGTTGAGTTGTCTGAAAAACTTAATTAGAAGATATTTAATATTTAACATGTCTTAACAAGTCTGCTCAGTCCATGGAGTCGCAAAGAGTTGGACACGACTGAGTGACTGAACTGAACAAGTCTGCTAGTCTAAGGTATTCATGGATTACTGAGTTACAAGTTTTTTCATTATCTTTCTCCTTTTACCATACATATCAAGTACAAGGCAATAGCCGACATTTTTTCTTTTTTTAAAGTTAATTTTTCTTAGAGTATAGTTGCTTTACAATGTTGTGTTAACTTCTACTGTATAGCAAAGTGAATCAATATATGTATATGTATACATATATATGTGGTACATGTATACATATACCATATCTTTTTTAGATTTCTTTTCCATTTAGGTCACTACAGAGCATTGTCCCTGTGGTATACCTTAGGTTCTCATTATCTATTTTATACACAGTATTGTATACATGTCAATTCTAATCTCCCAATTTATCCCACCTTGTTATCCATAAGTTTATTCTATATATCTGTGTCTCTCAATTCAGTTCAGTTCAGTCACTCAGTCATGTCTGACTCTTTGAGACCCCATGGACTGCAGAACGCCAGGCTTCCCTGTCCATCACCAAATCTCAGAGCTTGCTCAAACTCATGTCCATCGAGTTGGTGATGCCATCCAACCATCTTATCCTCTGTCGCCCCCTTCTCCTCCAGCCTTCAATCTTTTCCAGCATCAGGGTCTTTTCCAGCAAGTCAGTTCTTCACCTCAGGTGGCCAAAGTGTTGGAGTTTCAGCTTCAGCATCAGTCCTTCCAATGAATAGTCAGGACCAATTTCCATTAGGATTGACTAGTTTGATCTCCTTGCAGTCCAAGGGACATCTGTGTCTCTACCTAACCTCATACCAGTCAGAATGGCCATCAGCAAAAAAAAAAAAATCTAGAAACAATAAATGCTGGAGAGGATGTGGAGAAAAGGGAACTCTTCTACACTGTTGGTGGGAATGTAAATTGGCACAACCACTATGGAGAATAGTATGGAGGTTCCTCAAAAACTTAAAGATAAAACTATCATATGACCCAGAAATTCCCCATCTGGATATACATCCAAAGAAAACCGTAATTCAGAAAGATATGTGCACCCCAATGTTCACTGCAGCACTATGTACAAGAGCCAGAACATGGAAGCAACCTAAATGTCCATCAACAGAGGAATGGATAAAGAAGATGTGGAAGATATATACTAGGGAATATTACTCAGCTATAAAAAGGAACAAAATAGTGCCATTTGTAGAGACACGGACAGACCTAGAGACTATCACATAGAGTAAAGTAAGTCAGAAAAAGGAAACTAAATATCATATAATATTACTTACAAGTAGAATCTAAAAAAATGGCACAGAACATCTGACTTTTTTTTACATTTTAAATTATCATTACTAATCAATCCCTTGGTACTCTGTACATCCAACCACAATATAAAGTTTCATCTTATGATTTTATCTTAGTAGAAATTAGTTAAAATAAACTAGTCTCTCTCAGACTTTAATACCTAGATTATAATATTCATTTTTCTGACCACAGAAAAATAGTTCAGCCTTTCAACCCCCAGAGACATCACTTTGTTTTTATTGCCTGATACTTATACAGAGAAGGAATACAAATATATATATGAAAGATCATTAGGATGAATGAAAGTATAATGAAAACTCCAAATGAGAAATAAGACAATAAAACCCATAGGGATGTCAAGGACAGCAAGATCTCAAGTAATGTTTGAAAAGGAAAAGAAAAAAAAAAAGCAAACATGTTTTCTAGGAGGCAAACAATTTATTCTGAGTTTATTTGGTCAGTAAGTTTAATCAAGTATCACAGACACTCTATGAATTAGTATGATTCAAGAAAATCCATACAAATGTTATCTATCATCTAAAACCATAACAGATGGCACACCTATCTATATGCGCATTAATGTGAGCTGATAT
The DNA here is from genome assembly GCF_019320065.1 of Cervus canadensis. Classification (NCBI taxonomy): domain Eukaryota; kingdom Metazoa; phylum Chordata; class Mammalia; order Artiodactyla; family Cervidae; genus Cervus; species Cervus canadensis. Next base: position 43,382,082 of record NC_057405.1, read on the forward strand.
ATGCTTGCAGGAAATCAGTGTTATAAAGTGGTTTACCCACAGGAGGCCTTTCAATATCGTAATGCTCACTTAGACTCTTATTTCTTTTATAAATAAAACATGATTTTTCTATACTTTCTATGAAGTGCCAACATCAATTTCTTAAAAGTTAAGGTCTTAGCAAGTTTTTAGACTGAATGAATATACACACACACATATATGTATAATGATTTAGCAAAAAATACTATTATATCTTGGATACTTATTTTCTTCATCAAATATCCCCTTAAACCTAGCTCTGCATTCTACCACTCCTCAAATGATCATTCACAAAAGGAAACTCTCCTTTCCCAAAAAGCAGTTTGACATTTATGTTCATATCTCTTCATCTCCCTCAAGGACTCAGATCTGTTTACAGGCATCTCATTTAAGAAACATTCTGATGTGATGTGGAAGGAATTAAGAATGAAGGAAATTGATCTGATCTAATTTGATGTAACATAAGCCAAGTGGTTTATAATAGACAAATTCCCTCAACTGTGAGTTGTTGCCCACTAAAGGAAGTTTCATATAAATGATTACATGGATAGGGAGATGTAAAAATATGGCAACATTGCTACCACAATATTAATTTTCTTCATCATAAATAATATTTCATAATACCAGGGGCATCCAAGAAAAGTCACTCAAATGTAAATTACAAAAATGTTGTAATAGGTATGTGATGCAGTTAACCACCCACATTTGAAGATTTGTGGGAGGTTAACAAGTCAAACTTGAAAGATCAACCACAGGGACCCATCAATCTCCAATCCTTTACTCCACAGATGGAAATAGCCTCGATCATAAATATTGCCACAATCTCCAAAACGTCTCAGCTAAATGGTACAAGAGATAAAAACAAAAAAGTAAAGACAGCTCCAACCAAAGGCATGGCCTTTCTAGTTTTTACCTATTTGGATAGGAATTAATGAGTTGTCACTGTGAATTCTTTGCAAATCACATTATATATTCATTTATTTCAATAGCAAATTATGGGAACATGGCAGTCAGGAGTCCTGAGTAAATGGAAGAAGTTCCAGAAGTTGGATTAGACCAGGGCTACTTAAAGTGGGAGCCATGGACCTGTGTGGCCCATGTGAAGAAAGTTTAGAAAGAGTTCACATCTGTAACTTCTTATAAAATTTGATATTGCCAGGACATTTTTATTATATTTCATAGAAGTATCCATCTTCAACATATTATGACTTTAAAGTAATAAGGATAATGATGATGATGAAATTTTGGTTAGAGTGCAGACTTGGTCCTACTAATGTCCTGACCGGGGCCCAGGGTAGAAGACAAAATAAAAGCACAAGAAAGATGACTTGTACTTTCTCTAAAGTTTGATCTAACTCCAGCTCGTGAATGCTATTCTTCTGGATCATGAGTATAGGGGACAGAAAGATGTGGATTATACTAAGTCTTACTTGCAGTGTACCTTCAGGGCAACATTGCCCTTAAACCCAGATAGCAGGGCACCTGCCCTGGGCCCATGAGTAGGAGGCCCTACATTGTGGAGTACTGCTCTTAAAATTGTTTAAGACTCTTTCAGAGTGCCCGGAAAACTGGAGCCTTCCAGAAAGGGTGCATACATGGGTCCTATTCACCAGGAGCGCCCATCTTCAAGTTCCCCATCCAGTCATCTCCTCTAGTCTGTTTTTCTCCTTCAAGGAGCTTTCCAGGGTGTGCTCTGCCTACACCCTCCTCCTCTCTCTCACATGCTGAGTGAACTAGATACACCAAGGGACTCCAGTATTCATGACTACTGTCTCCTCTTGGGGCTATATGGCTGGCTTGACTGTAGGAGAATGACTTGGCTAGTGGATTGATTCCAAGTGATTTGAAATATCTGAAATTGCTTATATAGATAGGGACCCAGCAAAAAGTGTTTGCCCCTAGACACATACACATATGGACTTCCCAGGGGGCACTAGTGGTAAAGAACCTGCCTGCCAGTACTGGAGATGTAAGAGATACAGGTTCGATCCTGGGTCGGAAAGATGCCCTGGAGGAGGGCACAGCAACCCACTCTAGTATTCTTTTTTTTTTTTAATTAATTAATTTATTTTAATTGGAGGCTAATTACTTTACAATATTGTGGTGGTTTAGCCATACATTGACATGAATCAGCCATGGGTGTACATGTGTCCCCCATCCCAAACCCCCTCCCACCTCCCTCCCCATCCCATCCCTCTGGGTTGTCTAGTACACCAGCTTAGAGTACCCTATTTCATGCACCGAACTTGGACTGGTCATCTGTTTCACATATGGTAATATACATACTTCAATGCTATTCTCTCAAATCATCCCACCCTCGCCTTCTCCCACAGAGTCCAAAAGTCTGTTCTTTATATCTGTGTCTCTTTTGCTCTCTCACACATAAGGTCATTGTTATCATCTTTCTAAATTCCATATATATGCATTAATATACTGTATTGGTGTTTTTTTCTTTCTGACTTACTTTTCTCTGAATAATAGGTTCCAGTTTCATCCACCTCATTAGAACTGACACAAATGTGTTCTTTTTAATGGCTGAGTATATTCCATGGTGTATATGTACCACAGCTTTCTTATCCATTCGTCTGCTGATGGGCATCTAGGTTGCTTCCATGTCCTGGCTATTGAACAGTGCTGCAATGAACATCAGGGTACACGTCTCTTTCAATTCTGGTTTCCTTGGTGTATATGCCCAGGAATGCCATTGCTGGGTTGTATGGCAGTTCTATTTCCAGTTTTTTAAGAAATCTCCATGCTGTTCTCCATAGTGACTGTACTAGTTTGCATTCCCACCAACAGTGTAAGAGGGTTCCCTTTTCTCCACACCCTCTCCAGCATTTATTGTTTATAGACTTTTTGATGATGGCCATTCTGACCAGCGTGCCACTCTAGTATTCTTAACTGGAGAACCCATTGGACAGAGGAACCTGGCAGGCTATGGTCCATAGGGTTGCAAGGAGCTGGACATGACTGAAGTGACTTAGCATGCACACACATACACGTATACACTCTGTGGGGACTAACCCTGACTTTGAGCAAATCACTTCACCTTTCTAAAGCTCCATTTCCTTCCTCTATTTCCTCTGTCAGTTTAATGCGGAAAAATAATACTTAAATCACTATGTTTTTCAGAGAATTAAATTGCATAAAATATGTAAGGCATTCACTTCAGTGCCTGATCCAATGGAAGTAACCAGTTAAAAATGTTGTGAGTATTCCAAAACCATAATTCAGATGCACTGAACAGATTGGTTTTATATGTACTTTCTTTGCTTAAAGAGAAATAGAAAAATGAAACAAAATTTTTGCTTTACAGTATTTTTCACTCTGGTCATGATCTATAATTGTATAGTTTAAAATGTAGGCCAACTTAAGTACTAACTTAATATTTTTTGCAGACATTTTTATTAGATGCTATGTCAGTTTTTATCAATTATACATAATCATTCAATCTTCAGCAAACATTCCATGATCGTCATCTGTGTGCCAGACATTGTGTCAAGGTCCTTATCTATCAAGTTATTGATATTTTACAGTGTGAAATATAACACTGAAAAGGGGCATTACTGTTTGTGTAGTAGTAGATTCCTTTATTATTATTCCCATTTTGTCGATGAGGAAAGTAATTCTTCCAAGAGGACTGCAGCTTTGCAGGAGGTCACTCAGGTATTGGAGTACAGATTAAAATCCAAGTGGTCTGACAGAAAACAAGCAGATCTCACAGTTTAAAATAGCCTGTGTGCAATTAACCCCCAACCCACAGATGTGATATTCTTCAATATGTGATGAATTTTCAAGTTAGAGAGAGTGGGATAAAACTGATTAGTGCAACATAAGGTCCAGTTGAGCACGGCCACAAACTTCTCAACAAATAGTGTACAGGACAGTGACATGGATGAAACCTGGGAGTCTGTTAGAAATGCAGAGTGTCAGTCCTCAACCCAGGTCCCTGAGCTGGAATTTGCTTCCTAACATGGTTCCCAGGGGATTCAGAGGCATATCAAGTCTTGAGAGGCAATGACCTGCAAACCTGACAGCACCTTATCTTCACCCTGCTTTGATTCTCAAGCCTCAGTTTACAAATTCTCTCGTCTGCTTTAGAGATTTACAGTTAGAGTTGCATAGGCCTTAGTTCTGTGTGAATTTGTACAAGGAGACTCAATGTTTCCAGGTATAAATGAGTTTAGTAACTCCTGTTCTCAAGGGTTACTATGAGAATTAGTAGAAAGCATGTGCACCTGTCTAGATACACATAGTAGGGGCCCAGTAAGAATGCATTTGTTCATGTCACCATCACTCATAGTCCTCATCCCTCCCTTATAACACACCTCAGCTCAGTCCTCATTTCCAGCTTTGGTCCACCCCTGGTTTCAGCTCTCCCCTGCTGATACTTCCTGCCTTCTCCTCCATCTCTAGATGGAGTCCCTGTGTGTCTCACTGTGGTCTGCCATTCTCAATCCTAATCATGTGACACCCGAGGGTCATGGATTTGCAGCACATTGCAGAGATGCTACGGAGAAGGCAATGGCACCCCACTCCAGTACTCTTGCCTGGAAAATCCCATGGACAGAGGAGCCTGGTAGGCTGCAGTCCATGGGGTCTCTAAGAGTTGGACACAACTGAGCATCTTCACTTTCATGCATTGGAGAAGGAAATGGCAACCCACTCCAGTGTTCTTGCCTGGAGAATCCCAGGGACGGGGGAGCCTGAAGCAACTTAGCAGCAGCAGCAGAGATGCTGCAAGACAATTGACTAGCACAGCTCACTTCATTTCCTTTGCATGAATTTGCAGGCCTCCTGGTGGAGCACTGTACTTTCAAGTTGACCACAAACCTTTAAACACCCTTTGTCTTAACACTGGTCACATTCTCAGAAGTATGTTTCTTGTCACACCCCTGCAGGCTTTTGAGTCTGTGAGTTTTCACACCCCAACTCCTTTAGCTTTTATCCTTATTTACTATTGAAGAATAAAGGATTTGCAGGTGGTGCTAGTGGTAAAGAATCCACATGCCAACGCAGGAGACACATGAGACATGGGTTTGATCCCTGGGTCGGGAAGATCCCCTGGAGGAGGGCATGGCAACCCACTTCAGTATTTCTGCTTGGAAAATTCCATGGACAGAGGAGCCTGGTGGGCTACAGTCCATGGGGCCTCACAGAGTTGGAGCACATTATTGAGGATAGAAGGGCAAATCCTTGAACCTTTTAGCCTGTGACAGACAGAGATCTCTTTACTGAAACACCTGCCCTGTCCCCCAGCCCGTGACTCTCGGTATATGGTCCTCTGCTGCCCTCTAAGGGCCTCTGCTCACCTCACCCACTGACCTTGATTCACAGCCATTGAAAACCATTAAGAACACTTACACAAACACTTAGAATAGTCAAATTCAGTGAGAAAGTACATGCTGGGGGCCAGAAGGGACTTGGGGAGGGTGATTGGGGAGTTACTGTTTAATGGGGGATAGAAATTCAGTTGAGGAAGGTGAAAAGTTTGGGAGATAGATGATGGTGAGAGTTTTACAACAATGTGAATGTACTTGTGCCACTGAACTATATAGTTATATATGGTTAAAATAGTATGTTTTATATCTGTGACTTTTACCACAGTAAAGAAAAATATTTTTTGAAAAACTGTTCCAATTTTAGCACATGGAAGGCAATACATAGAATGCATATGGGGATAATTACAAAGTTTGACACTCTAAAGGATGCATTTGAAGTATAAAATATACTCCCCACCTGAAATTGCTCCTTTCATGAAGTCCTTTCCATGGCACTAACCCTAATCTCTTGAAATATTACCTATCCATTTATAGTCCCCACTGAATGGACAGTGCATACAGAGCAACAAAATTCAGCCTGGGAACAAGGGAAGGCCTCCAACAGGAGCAAGGCCATGAGAAGATAATACTACACACACATTAAAGTGGTAAATTAAAAAAAATAAAACAGTGACAAGGCCAAGTCTTGGCAAGGGAATGGAACAACTAGAAGTCTCATTATTGTTAGAAGAAATGTTATGATTTCTTTGGGAAATAGTTTGGCACTTTCTAATAAAGCTAAATATGCAGTTACCATATTCCTTTTCCAGATATCAATCCAAGAGAAATGAAAACATATGCCCACACAAAGATCTATAAACAAATGTTCAAACAGCATTATTCAGAACTTGCCAAACCAACTCAGTGTCCTACAACGTGTAATTTGTGGCATATGCACACAATGAACTATTAGTCATCAATAAAAAGGAGTGAATTATTGAAATGTAAGAAAACTTAAGTGCATGTAAAGAGCACTTGACTAAACCAAGAGAGCTACAAAGAAAAGTATATATGCTATATGAGTCCATTTAATACGAAACCCTAAAAATGGCAAACCTAATATATAGGAAACAGATCAATAGTCACCTGGGGCAAGGTGAAATGGAATGAGTGGGGGAGAACATAAGAGAACTTTGGAAGGTGATATGTATTTTTTAGATATATCCTGATTGTGATGGTATTGACACAGGCATTTAAATTTGTCAAAATTCCATTAATGTACACTTAAAAGGGGTGCATTTTATTAAGTCGATAAAATTGACTTAAAGCAAGCAAACAAATATGTAGGTAAGTACTTAGTGATTTAAAAGGTCATAGTCAACAACTCACAAGCTACACATGATAAAGTTTCTTTGGCTTACTTACCTCTCTGGAGCCCCTTTTAATTGAATTCGAATAGCAAAACATTGACACGTCTCAGCAGCATTATGAAGGACAATAAAAAATCAATTTTCAAGTTTTTTTTTTAACTAATGTGTGATATACAGCATTAGGGTCCTTTCTAAAAAAATATTTAGTTCAGTCTAATTATTTCAGAATACTTTCAGTTAACCTTTTTGCAGATGCCATCCTATCTAATAAAGAGCCTAGTTGAATCATCACAAAAGTGAAAACAATAACAAATTAATGTGGCAGGATGAAAAAGAGGCTGTACTAATGATCAGTGTTAAAACATCCACTAAACAGCTGCTCAACTCTTCCCAGAATCCGCTTTACCCTTGACTACATCTTCTTGAGAGTTTCTCTTCTGGCTTTGGACCATCTGTCATTTGGCAGCTACGCCATATTCTGAGACATCTATATTCAACCACCATTCTCAAACTCTGTGAATGTGCACTAATTCTAGGCAAGACCATGCTGGTCTATTTTAACATTGCTGTTTTCCTTAGTTTCATTTAAAACCCTATCACACAAGGGAGAAACAGAAAATTTCGGTGGCAAAATGCAGCATAATTGCCTCTGGGAAGTCCCTCTTACCTTCTACAAGCTTTTGGTAGCAATTCAATAAATTGTCAAGCCTTGCAAAGGAGAATACCATACAATCTCCTCTAGTCAATAATGAAGATTCACTGGGGATTCAGTTAATTCTGAAGTCTCACAGATTTTGATCATCTGTAGGATTTTTTTCCTAAGCTGCCTTTCAAGCTCATTCTTGAATATAACATTTTAATTAATTCTGACCATATTCAGTTATCATTCTCCTACTTCCCAGACTTTATGTATCACTTATGAGAATGAAGACAAAAATTGTCTTTCTTGATCTTTGAAATAACCCAGAGTACCCAGTTAATTTCTAAATCTATTTTCTCAGCTGAGTAGGGGAAGAAAAGGAAATGGAACCAGCTTGCTGAACTAAATAGAAAAAGTTTAGAACTGAAATGAAGAGCTAAATTATCATTTCCAAAACATCATATCAAACTCATAGTCCAGGAAATCCTACACTAAACCTTTCTACTGAAAGTCCCCTGAATATATCATCTTGGGTAAGATGAGAAATAGAGAGGCAATGTTATCTTCATTTATGACTATTCCCAGGAGTCTGTTTTGTTTAAACCAAGTTTATCACATTATTACTCTCTTGACAAGTTATCTGGCTTGTACTTAAGTAGTCAAAATATTTGATTTAAAATGTAAAATGAAAAGAGTTCTTACATGTGATAAAACCAATTTAATTTTAATTCAGAAATAAAAGTAGACCCTAGTGCAACCCACTGTTTACCCTTCTACTTGAACATGTTTTTATTTTGAGAGAGAAAGACCACTGTACTCTGTACAAAAGCAAACATCTGAAACAACCACAGGGCAGAATGCTGGAGATTCTCCAAACAGGAAGATTATTTTCTTTCTTCTGCTGTTTTAGCCCTTCCCATTTTCAGTTTGGAGTACTGACTGGTGGCATATCTTTATGTCTAAGAATTAGGGGCTATTACTAAACTAAGGGCTAAGAGTTGTGCTGTAAAAACGATCACTTAAGAGGCAGAGTGCTGGTGCTCCCATCACTGGAAGCTAACTACTGCTTTGATTTATTTGCAGCTCCTGGTACACTAACCAGCCACAGATCAAGGCAGTTCACAGGTTAGAATGCTCTGCTTACCAAGAAAGTACCTACTATATTCGAAAGAACCTTTACACAGAAACAAGCACAGTGGGACTGAAGGCAGTGCATATTTTAACTACATTTCCTCTGAAGAAAAACACTATTTCCACTAAACATCCAAGCAGATTCATATTACTGCCAGCACTTGGCTGAACTGTGGCCTGGCAGGCACTGGGGGCTTCACCATTAGCAAAATACAAAGGCTAACAGCGTAACCTTGTTACTTCCTGCTTGTCCTTCTTTTGCTCTTTCTTTTCTAAAGACCGAGTAAGGAAAAGTCTAAATAAGAGTAGTGTTTTTCTTTACTGATGGAAACAGAGTTTTATGAATATACAGTTTCACACTATCCCCCCAAAACCTATATTTGGGGGTCCTCTTATAAGTAAAACAAGTCTCCATTTCAGTCTTCAACATTACCACAAACACACACACACACCAAAAATGTATACACAGTTTTCAGGGAACATTTAGCTATCCGGAATATGGATTAAAATCAGTTCAAATCCACATGCAACGATGCACAGCCATGTATTTGGCCTGTCAAATTTGAAACAGGTGTGCTAAGTGAAGGTTATATTTACCTTTGAGCTTTGGACTCTGCATCATCACAGACGTGACAAATGAGGCACAGAGGTCTCCTCCCTCTCTTGCTGCCCACAGTAAGTACTAAAGACTTAGAATGAAACTAGAGAAGCTCTGGCCTAAGTTAGCAAGCAAGCAAACCAGTTAAAGACAAAAATCAAGACTGACTCTAATCTTACACTTGAGAGGGGATTGACTTCTGGTGCCATTTTCAACACATAGGAGAGAAACAGCATAATAAAATTAGTGCTATTAGTTCTATTTAGTAAAGCTATTTCCTTATTTCCTAAGGTAATGAGTTTTGGGGGACAAAATTCCAAAGTCATTGTTGGTTCTGTAATTGTTAATTTTGCTTTCTGCTTAAGGTTTCCATTATAGTTTAATGCTATGAAGTATGAAGGAAAGAATTAAGAAGTGACAGAAGATGAAAATCTCAAACCTCCAAATGAGAGCACCACTCTCTTCATTTCTCTACTGGCACACAAGGCTCCATCCTGTAGTCCCCAGCCTCCTCCTACCCAGGACAAGGACTTTCCCCATCCCTGCCCCACCACCCTCCATTTATCCCTAAGAGACCACTTCATTATACAATTTGACTTCTCCACTCTGCCTACTCTAGATTTGCGGAACTTTTGCAAAGCTTTTGCAACTGTTCAAAGTGTTTAACCCACACTTGGAGAAAAGCAGCCTCTTCATGCTTCCCAGGTGGCACTAGTGGTAAAGAACCTGCTTGCCAATGCAAGAGACGCAGGTTCGATCCCTGGGTTGGGGAGATCCCCTGGAGGAGGAAATGGCCACCCACTCCAGGATTCTTGCCTGGAAAACTCCATGGACAGAGGAGCCTGGCGGGCTACAGTTCATGGGGTCGCAAAGAGTCGGACACGACGGAGCGTGCACACACGCAGGCAGGGCAATCTTGTCACGTCCCTCAGCCCACGTGCAGTTACAGTTTGCAGCAGAATATGCCCACGTGCCTCCCCGCACCTGAACTGACATGGATTCAAAGTGCCCTAGCAGTAGCATCTCAGGCATGCAGAGAGAGACCACCTGCCCCAAACCAGAGCCACCAGCGAGCTCTCCCCCTGGCTCTCTTCAGCCCCCACGCAGTTATTACAGTGCTGAGAGGGAAAGCCCAGCTGCCCCCTTTGACTCACACCTACAGGCTTTTCTTCATTCCCACTCTCATTTCTGTCAGCCCCAACTGCTTGCCTCTCTCCTCCCCTTTTATCTGTATTAGAGGAAGTATAATGCCGTGGGCAGAGTCCCCTTTCTCTTCCTGTTTGGAACAGACATGTAAATAAACACATCTGTTTGGCTAGGGCACAAGCAAAGCCTTAAATAGTAGCATTGCCTAAAAGATATCACTGAGTTCTGTGAAAGAATTATTACAATTAAGACTTCTCATGACAAGGCAGCTTTCACACAGCAAATCAAAGAAGACAGCATTTCACAAACTCACTTGCCTCTTTTTTGCATATATGAAAAATGCTGGTACTTAGAGAACCATGGAAGGCAAGCAATTGCATATAACAGCCAAGTAAATCCATGTTCTCAAAACAGGGCACCATAGAGAAAATCATAGTCTTTTGAAATAACAACTCTCTCTAAAGCACATAAAATTCTTTTTTAAAAACCTGCCTTAGAATATTCAAGTTGTTTCATGAATCTCCCTCCTCCCAATCTACTCCATATTTGTCCATAAAAATGGAAGTCAATACTAGATGTATATTTTGTTATTTACAAAAAAATCTCTCTTGATTGTCTACTTGCTTTCTGCTTTTGTTTTTTCAGTAGACAGATCATTAACCATTTTCTTAACTACCTTCCATAAAGGGAGAATTAATGGCTTTGTTTATTTCTCATGTTTAAAATAAAAAGAAATCCTAATCTTCACTTACATGATATCAGCATAATCTGCATCTATGTAACACAGTTTGCTCAAATAGGTACTTCCCAAATATTTTGTAAAGCGCTTAGCTCTACTTCTCGGTTTTCATATCCAGGACCAAGTGCTGTGCTGTCTAGAATAACAAAGTCCATTCTCTCTCCTTTAACTGTGCCCATTTTTCAGCCAGCAAGGCAACCGGGCAAATGCTAATGGCTGATCTCCAGCAACGGCACTGTATCACTCCCAGAATTAGCCACAGGCAGTTCCTGAGCCAGGTTAGCCCAGAACACTGCCTTGCACACTTTCTCAAGTATTAGTTACTTTTCTAAAGGTCTCGGTGCCTGACATGACAGGAAGGCAGGACTTCACCAGCCATGCTCCCCAGACCAGTTCACACTACCAGTTGCACTTTGCTTGAGGCTGGGTCACTTCACTTGCTTACTTTCTCATATGATGTTATAATCTTCAAAATGGTGCTCGTGCTGAATCTGACCCCCTTATCCACCTGGAAAATCCACTCTCTTGAAGTGCAAGCAGCCCGGGGCAAGGCTTTGTTGATGCCACAAGGCACTGTTTATCTTCCCTTTTTCGTTGCAAACAGCAGGTTCTGTACTCACTTCCTTATTTCTACTAGATCCCTGATGATTACGCTGTCCTATGGTGATATATTAATACATACACGTCCATCCTTCTACCCTGGCCCTACCTTTGCCCTTAGATTTCTTCTTGGGGTCTAATCTTAATGTCACTCCTCAGGCTGACCTTTCCTGAAAGCTCAAAGTTGGTTTTGTTTGTTATGTGCTCCCATTCTGTTTTACTTTCTTCCTTTATATAAAATCACACGTCAGCATCTATACCATTTCTAATTCCCAAAACTTAAATTCTGTAGGGACCTTAACAACCCTGCTTACAATTGCGTCCCTAATGCCTGGGACAGTGCCTGAAATGTTTTAGTTCTCTACCCACTGAGCCACCTGGGAAGCCCCCAGAAATGTTTTAGTTCTCAACTGTGAAAACATTGGGTGACTAGATAAGTGCATCATAGCATCTTGAAAGCTGGAACCATATCTTATTCAAGTTACTATGCCCAGTCTATCCAAGTCAGTGAGCAGAAATTTTCTGAATCAATGATGAACTCAGTAAACTGTATGCTATTCATTTATAACTCTATAAATACAGTCACATTATAACAAACTTGATTCTCAAGGAAAGTGTATAACCTAATTTCCCCAAATTTTTATAAGTTTCACAGACATGGAAGAGTAGAGGAAAGCATTGAGAATATAGATTTTTAAGTATAATTTATTTTTCACTAGTAGTATCTTGAAAATATGGTACCATGCCATAAAAAATTGCTTTGATGTATGTCCAGCAGCTAAACAAAAATCAATACATATTTATCTATGTTTATTATCAAGCATGGGAAAATTAAATCACAGGTAATTCAGAGTGATTCAAGCCTTCACTTTAGTTTTGCTTTCAATGTTACTTTCTACTCATACTTGCATATTTCAAAAAATAATCAATTAGTCATAGTCAACATTTATGTGCAGAGACCATATTAGGCAATATGGAAAAATGCAAAAGAAACAGGAGGAAGACAGATGGCTCCATGTAAAATACATAATAAAATGTCCTGCTTTGCTCTGCCTTACTTGGGTATTATGCATTCAGTCTGTAATGCTTTATATTCTTTTGCATAGGTGTGGGTTTTTTCTTCTGATTAGACCTAAAATTCTTTGACAACAAATAACTTGACTTTTAGTTAACTCCTTTTGATTATCATTTGACCTTCTTACTTACTATATCAACTCATACATTTGCTCATCAAATATTTATTGAATATCTGCTATATGTCAGTTACTCTGCTAGACCTATGCTATAGAGAACAAGATAAAGTCCCTGCTCCCATGAAGCTATATTGAATGTGTATGTGGGAGGTGAGGTGGAGCAAAGATTAAACAAGTACACAAACAAATATAAAAAGTGCTTAAAAACTTATATAACAGGCTAAAGGGCTACGAATTGATAAACCTGAGGGTTGTTTCAGATTAAATGGCCAAGGAACAACTAAGCAAAAACCGAAATTATTGGAAAGCATTGAAAGATCTGGTTAGAAGAATGTTTCAGACAGAGAGAACAAAAAGTGCAAAGACTCTGAGGTGGTAAAGAGCCCTGTGTGTTCCAAGAGCTGCAGAAAGATGCTGTCGCTGAAGTTGAGCAAGAGAAGGGCAGAGGGGTATAAGATGGGGTTAGAATGAGCAAGATCATGTAAGGATAACATAGACTATGGTAAGCAATTTAGATTTTATATTTATGCAATGAGAGGCTTATGGAAGGTTCTGAGCAAAGGAATGATATAATCTGATTTGTCTTTTAAGATTAGCTGCTCTGTGGCTAGTGGGTTATAGGGTTGCAAAAATGGAAGCTAGACCAGTTGGGAGATATTACAATCCCCAGGCAAGAGGTGGCAGGCAGTGCCTTAGACTGAGGTAGTAACCTAGAGGTGATAAGAAGTGATCAGATTTTGAACATACTTTAAAAGTAGAACTGCAAGATAGAACTTTCTAACAGTTTTCACATTAATCGTGAGGAAATAAGAGGAATTAAGGTTGCCTTCTAGGTTATCAACCTGAAAAGAGTAGAACAGTGTGCAGTTATGAGATGCAGAAGACTTGGGAAAAAGCCTAGATGAGGGCTCCCAAGAGCAGATGCTCTACAAATGCTAATTCGGTAATTTAAAAACAAAAAACTACAAATTAATACCATTGCAAGCTGTTTATATAAGTGATAATAAGTACACAGCTTCAAATTCCAGATCTGTAGCATTTTTAAAAGTAGCAAAAGTAATCAGAGCAGGAACAAGGAGAGAATATCCCAAGAAAAATCATCTTTAGGAAGCATAATTGAAAATCATTTCAGACAATTGTAGGACTTTAGCTTCAAACTTCAAAAATTCTAAGAGCTCTTACATTAATTAAAATTGGTTTGAAGTTATTTGTTGAATGATTAACAATGATTCGATTCATTTATCTCTCACTTATTTAACAGAAGACATTACTGTTTAGCATTAAAAGACTCTCCTACCTCAAGATACTCATGATTTCAGAGAAGTTAGAACAGAAAAGCTACATCATCTTTATTAATTGTCACGATTGTAATCAGCTGAGAACTTTAAACTTGACCTCTGTGTAGCACTCAGAATAGATAAAGATTGGTTGCTACGATATCTTAATAACATAAATATCCATTCCATCAAGCCAGGCTCTGGAAATTCATCTTAGAGTTTAATAGTGAAGTACCTGCTCCTTAATTGGTAAGGTTTGATTAATATGTCCTTTCTTACAACCACACAGCCCATTTGCAGTAGGTTAAATTTGTTTCATTTTTCAAGTTACAACAGTGTAGGGACTTCTGCTTCCCTCTCTTCTCTGATGTAAAGTATTACATCTAAGAAATGTGCACTAACCTATTTTTAGTGATATTCTAGACACTTAAATTCAAAGCTCTAGACAGGTAATAAAGCATTATTTCTTGATGGTTTTATAAAGATCCAAAGACTAGACATTGGAACAAGAAGCATCATTCCATTTGTATAGAATTTTTAAGGAAGGGGAATAGGGGGAGTTTTCTTTTGCTATTTATCACCTAAGATTTGAAATTTTTGCCATTACACTGCTCAGTAAACCCTAAGGATAGCTTCCAATTGGTCTGAGTTACAATAATCTTGTGAAGATTTACTGCTGAGTTTCATGTTATTATAAATGAAGGAAATTCTACTTACAGTCCAAATATCAAATGCAGCTTCACATAGGGTCAGGCAACATCAATGTGCCACAGGCTTTTATCATAAATCAGATACTCTGGAACAAATTCAGAGCACTGACTTCCCAAGTTTCCATGTAATATTCTGTACTATTTTTTCCTTTGAACACACAGAGGCCAGCCGTAAATCATACACTAACGTAGAAACTAGGAGACTATTTGTTTCTCCCTGGAATAAAACTAAGTTAAGGGCTGATTCAAGAAAATACTACTATTGGCAGGGAGCGGGGCAGCCTTAGAGGACAAGCAGAAGCACATTCAACCCCTGGCTATTTAACAAGATCTGCTAATTCTATGCTGAATCTGTTCACACAAGACTCCTGTCCCAAATTGCACCATGTATTTGCTTTCATTTTATTCCAAGCAAAGAGTTGGTTTTCTGTTCTGTAACTGCTGGCTGGACGTTTCATATGCAACTTACATAATCATCTCCATAGGCCATGGAGAAGTTTTGTTTGTGTCAGTAAAAATCCCTATCATTGTTTTTTTTTTTTATTCTTTCTTTATGAGACCAGCATTCTTCTTCTGCTCCGAGCATCTCACCTTTAATAGATAGTCCTATTTAATGAGATTTTTTCAAAATGTCTCTAACTTGGTTCTTTTCTGAAATGACTCTTTAGCCCTGATAACACAGTGGTCATGGAACACCGTGCACTGTGTTCAGCACCCAGTACCAGACAAGGGAGAAACCCTCATTCTCGACATCAAACTGCGTGATTTGGAACTGGAAGTGCGTGCCTGGAGCAAGGAGTGTTTTTCCTTATTCACATAACCGGCTAGCAACAGCTCTGTTTTTACCCTACAAAGCCTAGAAGTCCAGACTTCCCGGCGACTCTCACAGCAGGCAATTCTAACCAGCTTCTACTCTGCAGACTTGTCCAGGCTAAAAGCCTGGTACCAGCATCTGTGCCTCCCAAAACTCCAAGGTACACAGTCAATGTCCCAAAATCTGTGTACCCATATCTAACTCTGAACCCATGAAAAACTAACCCTACCTTAATGTGAATGGTGAATACAATGGATCAAAATCTTAAGATACGTGCATGCGTGCTAAATCGCTTCAGTCATGTTTGACTCTGCAACCCTATGGACTGAGCCTGTTAGTCTCCTCAGTCTATGGGATTCTCCAGGCAAGAATACTGGAGTGGGTTGCCATGCCCTCCCCCAGGGGATCTTCCAGGGATTGACCCTGTGTCTCTTATATCTCCTGCATTGGCAGGTATGTTCATTACCATTAGCACCACCTGGGAAGCCCCAAACAAAATATGGTATTAACCAATCAAATCTAGTTGAATATTTAAAATTAATATGCTTTGTGCTTATTCCACAAATGTATATTACATTAAGAAATGTATTAATAAAGTTCATACTATAAATAGATCAAGTAAGAAAAAACAACTCAACTTGTAATACATTGAAAAAAGGCATCTGATAAAATTTAATATCCACTCTTAAAAGCTGAATAGAAAGATGAATATTAAAATCAATCACAAGTTGTCCAGCCTCATGCTTAAACACTGAATGCCTGACCATTCATGCCAGATAATAGCAAATATTAGTAGGTCCCAAATAATAATCATTCTCTCCACAAATAATGTATACCTGATTACTATGAATCAGCCAGTCAATGCAATTAAATAAGAAAATAAAATATAAGTGAAAAGTAATGAAATAGGGGAAAACATTTAAATATTTGTCTACCTAGAAAAAAAAATGAATTAACTAAGAAGCCACTAGGAATAAGAAAGTGAACTCAGTGATTTGGACAACTAAGCCAAAAAATTAATACATTTCCCAAGTTAGAAAATATAAAGAAAAAATATTTCACATAGAATAGCAATAATAAATGGAAAAGAACTAGAGAAGAAATTGACTTCTCAAGAAATTAAATCATTTATTTGAAGAAAATTATAAAATTTTAGTCAGAAGCATAAGAACCAAATGAATATGTGGAAAACATACAGATAAGGAGAAAAGAACTTTTTAATAAAAATAGAACCTCTCCAAATTAAACTATAGATTTATTTCAGTTTCAGTCAGAATACTGAATACTTTTTCAGTGAATTGATAAAAATTATCTTAAAGTTCTCTGGATATCTAGGAAAATTATGAAAAGGAAGAATGAGAAAGGACTTGCTCTTTCAGAATCTAAAATGTAGCCTAAATTTGTCATAATTGAGAAATTGTGTTATTTTCAAAGCAAAGAATAACACTAATATACAAAATTTGATAGATAAGGATAAAGATGACTTCAAGTTGATACAGGAAAGATAAATAAGTTAATAGAGTTGGGATAATGCTCAAGTAATATGGAAAAATGTATCGGATAGATTCCTGCTTCATCCTTATCATAAAATGAGTTGGAAATAAAGATTAAATTTAAAAGCAAAACCTTAAAAGTGCCACAAGCCTATAGAGATGATCTTTATATGCTTGGCATAATACATTATATGATTTTATATAATGTCACATTATAGATGCAGAAATATAAACACAACATAAAAATTGGTAATCATAAAAGAAAATATGCTTGACCTCACATAAATTTAAAACATTTGTATTAGACATCTACTGAAAATTATAGCATTGATATATATACAAGCAAAAAGGTTATATGCATATATATATATATAGCATGATTTCATTTGGGAAAAAATGAATAAGTATATGTTTAAATAACATGACTATATTATACAATTACAAAGTTGGGTGTTTAAAAACATAAAGCTCTGTACATCTGTGTCTCTTAGACTTTTGGACTCTGTGGGAGAAGGTGAGAGTGGGGTGTTTCGAGAGAACAGCATCAAAACATGTATATTATCAAGGGTGAAACAGATCACCAGCCCAGGTTGGATGCATGAGACAAGTGCTCAGGGCTGGTGCACTGGGAAGACCCAGAGGGATGGGGTGGAGAGGGAAGTGGGAGGGGGGATCGGGATGGGGAACACATGTAAATCCATGGCTGATTCATGTCAATGTATAACAAAAGCCACTAAAATATTGTAAAGTAATTAGCCTCTAACTAATAAAAATAACTGGAAAAAAAAGAAAAAAAAACATAAAGCTCTTTTGTCTTGAAGTAAGTTTATTTTCTAAATCTGGATCACCAACTAGCCAGCCTTACATCAGGCTGTTTAATTTAGCTCTTGCATTATAATTCTTCCCCATCCCCTGATTTAATAGTCCTCTTAGATTGTGCAAATCAGTTACAGTTTGGTTCTCTAGTGTATCCTAGATATTTTTCTCCCCTCATTTTCTAGCTGTCAGTGTTCCGGGGTATCAAGCACCTGCCTTCCACGGGCAGCAGCTGGCCCCCTACGAGTAGTGGAGAGAAGCTGTGAAGAGAAGTGACGAATCTACTTCCTATGCTGTATTCCTCCACTTCTGTCAGGGTAGTCTACTGTCTCCGAACCGCATCAGGAGGGGTGCTGACAGGGTCCGCGTTTGGCTGCTGGCAGCAACCTGGAAGGGTGACCTCTCAGAGATGCGGCAGCTCTGCCCCTCTCCCGTGCGCACATCAGGTGGCCCTCTCAAGCAAGTCATGAGGCTCATCCCTGTTCAGCTCACTGCCAGCGACTCGCTGCCGTGGCACTCTTGGACCAGGAAGTACCCTGGAGACCGAGTGCAGGGTGGGGGCAGCTGGAGGCCCCTCTCATATCTAAAGGAACCAGGTGGCCATCTCCCTTGCTTTATCAATGCAGGATGGTGCAGTCCGCCTGCCTGCCACTTTTAAACTGTGGCCAGAAGACAGTGCATCCATCTTCTTTTCTCAAGTATCTGCATACTTCTTGGGGGCTTCTTATATTTCCGACCTGCTTTTCAATTTGGTATTCAGTACAAGGAGGCGTTCCCAAGTGGCACTAGTGGTAAAGAACTCGCCTGCCAAGGTAGGAAATGTAAGAGATGTGGGTTTGATCCCCAGGTCAGGAAGATGCCCTGGAGGAGGGCATGAAAACCCACTCCAATATTCTTGCCTGGAGAATCCCATGGACAGAGGAGCCTGGCAGGCTACAGTCTCCAAAAGTTGGACACAACTGAAGTGACTTAGCACTCACACAGCCCAGCACAAGGAATCAGGGAACAAAACGAAAAAGTCAGGCCAGTTTTTCCTCTCTCCTTCATCTAAAACTCGATTCCTTGCTCTGCTCAACATGGTTCAAAGTACTTTACTATGTGAAAGGGAGTGAATAGAAGGTTCCTCATCTCATTACCTTCAGCAGATGTGTTTGGTCTCAGCAGCCCTTTCTGCTCCACAAGAACTCATGATCTAAATGGGAGATGGTCACGAGAAGCGGAAGAGAGAAGTATATGCTCTTTGATACTGCAAGTTGTTATAAGGAATTATTAGTTCATATTTCATTCTTTACATGTATATCTGTATATACACATACTTATAAATATTGTTGATATGAATGCAGAGATAGATGTAGCCAAAGATATACAGAGAAAAAGAGATTGATAGAAATGAGTTTGCAGATGTTGATGTTGTTTAGTCACTCAGTTGTGTCTGACTCTTTTGTGACCCCATGGACTGTAGCCCATCTGGCTCCTCTGTCCACGGGATTCTCCAGGCAAGACTGGAGTGGGCTGCCATTCCCTTCTCCAGGGGATCTTCCCAACCCAAGGATTGAACCTGCGACTCCTGTTTTGGCAGGCAGATTCTTCACCATCAAGCCACCAGGGAAGCCCAGCTTGCAGATGATACATATCTAAATGTTAAAAGAGGTTGAGAAGTGTTTCACACTTGCCCAACATTTATTACATTTTGGATAAATACTTAAAAAAAAAAAAATGTTTAAAATGTGATTTTCTAAATTCACAGTTGTCCAAGCAATCTTCTAATTCACCTGGGTCACAATTATGTTTCAAAAGTGTTGAGAAAACCACTGAATCATGTAGCCTCATTTATCAGTGTGGCTTAAGCCTTCATTTGAAAAACTCTTTCTAGGAGAAAAACAGACTACATCAGAATGTGTATAATTATGTGTTTCATTAGGCAAAGCAGAAAGAATCCGTAAAGTAAAATCCTGCTTTACTTTCCAGATATTAAAGCCACTGGGCAGTTAAGCAGGGTTACCAGGTATTATCTTTCTAATTCCTACCACGTGCTGCAATAAAAAATCTCTTTAGCATTATTTTGATATATGGTAACATAAAGTATTTATACATTAATATACGTTGTAATATACAGTGTAAAACTAACGTTTGTTTTTTAATAAGTGCTTATCAATTCAGAATAGTATTAGGAATATCTTTCCTTTAAAATTGATTGTGCTTGATCACAGCAGTCCACTGATTATAAACCGTACCTTCCCCAAGGATATGAAAAAAGATTATGATGGACTCATCATACTAACCACAAATCCAAAGCCACAAATGCTAAAGGCAACTACATTAAGTGAATAGTAACTCTGAAATAGCTAATCATAACTCAGAAATCTCAAGACCCAGGGTGCTGATTTAGCAGGTATAACTTCCCTGTTATGTTTCAAGAATCATCATATTTTCTAAATGAATAATTCGACTTCTTGGAGGAAATATACTAGGATTGCATCTTGGAATAACCAACGATGTTAGGAATTGGCTCAATCCTTTACAATGTCAAACCCTTAACCTTAAGTTTCCCAAGGGACATCATCCATAGGAAAAAGAGGAAAGCAAGAAATAACCCAGTACTCTGACTTTCAGAAACTTCAAATATACAAGTGCGGCAGAAAATTCTAGTCAAAGGCAGTAGAGATCAGGAATAGAGCATAGAAGTAAGGAAGTCATCCAGAACCAACTGCTCCTGCACTGCCAGACCCCAAATTATTCAAGAAGTGTTAGGCCACCGTCTTGTACCCCCTAATCACTCAGCCCTGACTGCATTGCCAAAGCCTAAGCAGAAAACTTAATGTAACTTGATTCCTCGGGAATCAAGGAATACAGTTATTCCTTTCCCTCTGTGAAGAGTTACCCACTCTGATCTAATTCCTTAAAGCTTTAGGGGACATATCATAGGGTATGTTTTGGTTAAATTCCATTAGTCAGATAACATAGCAAATCCTATGCATGTGTTAACTGTAATAATTCCTACATCTATGTAGTATTTTAACAAAGCACCTTAAAATATGTGATTAATTCCGTGTGATTTTTGTAAGGCTTTAGGTGTCAAGTGTCAGAATTCAATATAATAAATAGAAATACTAGATGTTTTCAGAGAAATGAATTTAAGAAATAAGATGCTTACAAAGTAACTAGAAATTGGAAGCAATGAGCTCTAGACTGGGCCTCCAGGAATAACCACCAAACACAACAGAACTGAAACACCAGGAGGGCTGCTGATTCTGCCACAGTCAGAAGGTAAAAATCAAAAGGCTACAACTGAAACTATTATTAAGTCAAGAACATTCTGCTATGGACTCACAGATAATAGAAAACACACTGGTGGTTGCCAGTGGCAGGGACTGGGGGGCTACTATAGGCAATATAGAAGTTGGGGAGTGGGAGATACAAACTATTGGATGTAAGATAGCCTCAAGAATGTATTGTACAACATGGGGAATATAGCCAAGATTTTGTAAAGTAACCTTTAAAATTTTAATAAATTTTTTAAGTCTTTAAGTAAAATAAAACATAAAAAAAGGACATTTTGCTATGGCCGTGACCTGGAAATGAGAAAGCATTTGCTGTTGTCACCTTAGCTACTTACATAAAGCCAGACACCAGAACACTCCTAGAGAAAAACCCCAAATCTTTACAATCCTTTTTCTGAAAGAAAAAAATAAAGATGCAGATCTCAAAAAATATACAAGCAACTCCTGCAGCTCAATTCCAGAAAAATAAATGACCCAATCAAAAAATGGGCCAAAGAACTGAACAGACATTTCTCCGAAGAAGACATACTGATGGCTAACAAACACATGAAAAGATGCTCAACATCACTCATTATCAAGAGAAATGCAAATCAAAACCACAATGAGGTACCATTACACGCCAGTCAGGATGGCTGCTATCCAAAAGTCTACAAGCAATAAATGCTGGAGAGGGTGTGGAGAAAAGGGAACCCTCTTACACTGTTGGTGGGAATGCAAACTAGTACAGCCACTATGGAGAACAGTGTGGAGATTCCTTAAAAAACTGGAAATAGAACTGCCATATGACCCAGCAATCCCACTGCTGGGCATACACACCGAGGAAACCAGATCTGAAAGACACACGTGCACCCCAGTGTTCATCGCAGCACTGTTTATAATTGCCAGGACATGGAAGCAACCTAGATGACCATCAGCAGATGAATGGATAAGGAACCATGGAATATTACTCAGCCATTAAAAAGAATTCATTTGAATCAGTTCTAATGAGATGGATGAAACTGGAGCCCATTATACAGAGTGAAGTAAGCTAGAAAGATAAAGACCAATACATTATACTAACACATATATATGGAATTTAGAAAGATGGTAATGATAACCCTATATGCAAATCAGAAAAAGAGACACAGAGGTACAGAACAGAATTTTGGACTCTGTGGGAGAAGGCGAGGGTGGGATTTTTCGAGAGAACAGCATCAAAACACGTATATTATCTAGGGTGAAACAGATCACCAGCCCAGGCTGGATGCATGAGACAAGTGCTCGAGCGGGGATCGGGATGAGGAATACATGTAACTCCATGGCTAATTCATGTCAATGTATAACAAAAACCACTACAATATTGTAAAGTAATTAGCCTCCAACTAATAAAAATAAATGGAAAAATAAAATAAAATAAAAAATAAAAATGCAGGAAGATGACTGTCTTATTACTTTCACCTTATAAATCTTAAATAACTACATCTAAATGATAGGATCAAATTTTCTTCCCAGTCTTAGTGGCAAGGCAGTCTGGGAAATATGGATTTTTAGCCTTCCAGCTTCTACAGGGCAAGAAGGCTAAGCAGAAAGAGTTATAAATGGACTCTGAGGATACACCAATCAGCCATACCACCATAGGGAGCTTGTTGGTACTTCCATTTCACAGATGAGGAAACTGAGATTCAGAAAATTTAAGTGACTTGCACATGACTTCAATGTTAAATAAACTGAATCACCAGGGATAAAACCTAAGAATTTCTATGCCATGACCAGAATACTTTCCAACTCTTTGTAACCCCAGGGACTATACAGCTCAAGGAATTCTCCAGGTCAGAATACTGGAGTGGGTAACCTTTCCCTTCTCCAGAGGATCTTCCTAACCAGGGATCAAACCCAGGTTTCCCTCATTGCAGGCAGATTCTTTACCAACTGAGCTATCAGGTAAGCCCTTCCAACATGCCATTATGTATTAATTATGAGGAATTATTAAACTAGAAAAAGAAACAATTGATTATGCCTGTAAGAGGGACTAGCCTTTCCTGATCAGTATTAGTTCATCTATCAGGCTATTATTATGGTTCAAAGAAGTCAATTTAGGAAGAAGAATTCCTAGATATACAGCATTCCTTTGCAATGGATATTAAGCAGTTGATAAAGCTTAGGATACAGATGAAGCAAACCTGTAAACTTCAAGCTCTTGTCTTCCTTCAAATATTCAAAAATTACTCAAAACCTAAAAACAGAAAAAGGCAGTTGAAAAGGCAAAATTCATGTTCTTGATTTTTATCCCCACTCTCTCCCCAAATGAAAAGATTATTTGCAGATTTATAAAAATTCAAAGAGTTAAAGAAAAATTTTCTTATGTTATCTGAATTAAATTCAGAATTTCTATTTAAGATAAATGTATATGTAAATACAAATTAACTAAATACTGGTGAAATTATCTCTTAAAGATACACAGGCCTTAAAGATATAACTATACACTGCTATTGAATATAATTTGGCTTGCTTATCAGTTCTCTAAAACATATCTCTTCTTAGTAACCAGTTCACTTTTAAAAAAATGAATTATTATCCATTTCTTTCCATATGGATCTTAATTTAATTGCACATAGAATTTTAGATTAATTCTTAGCATATTCAAACTCATCCCAAATCTACTAATAGACATGCAGAAAATGGTTTTGCTGTCACTTTACAAATCTCCACGGCAATGTTCAATGCTCCTTTTTGTGACTACCTCTTAAAGGGAAGCATTTTGGAAGAGGTTTCATGGGAGCATTTACAATAAATCTTTCTGAGTTTCTCTTAAGTAGGAAAAAAAAATCCATTTAAGACAATGCTTTCGGGCAAAATGTTACCTGACTTCAGATTCAAACTTTTCATTTATTAGGGAAGAAGTGAAAACCTTGAGGGGGTGCTGAATCAGTCTATTCTGAGAAGTAGAAATGGAGAGACTACTTCGGGTAAATGGTGTCTAACTCAGGCAATAGAGAGAAGTCCCAGCCCTGCCAACGTTCTTTCTCCTGGAAATATCACCATTCTACTCCACTGGGAAGGTGTATTAATTCCATAATTGAGAAATGAGAAGACAACAATGAAGAATTACAGCAGCTTTTATTTATTTGAATCCCTACTATATGCCAGTCATGTTAGATGTGTCAAAACATTACTATCAGCATTAATCTCACATTGCAGAAAAGAAAGCCAAGGCTCACAGGAGCTAAAAGTGTGGCTAATGTCACACAGCTAGTAAGCATAAGAAGCAAAACTCAAACTGTGGCCAAATGGCTTCAAAGTTTGCATATTTTCCCCTACAGCACAGCGATGAGAAACCCAGTATCTCGAGTAAAGGCCACTTACTACTCAAATAGAGATGGTATGAGGCAAGCAATGTAGATTGACACAAAGACCAAAAACCTACACCATGTAAAACCGCAAAACCACAGAAAAAGCTTTGCAATCTTACCTGTATGTCTATAGCAATCAATGTAAAGGTTATTCAAGTTCAGCAAACATGCCTCCAGCAAAATACAGCTAAATTTGTTCTACTTATGGGAATGGAAGGAGAGTAAAGATTCCTGTTTCCTCATTTGCAGATCTATCCCCAGTGTGAATTTTCACCTTCACAGAGTTAAGAATGCATCATAGAAAGGAATGCACGGCTATGAATAAACAAGCTATACTTGAAATGACAATCAACACCTCCGCCACACTTCTGTGTATGACTGATATTTTTTCTCAAGAAAAAATTATGTTACTGATACAGGAGTGATCATTTCTAGCCAGGTTTCTCATGCTCAAGGTACACATTCTCTATATATAGTCTCTATGCAATATGTCTTAATTACATTATACCTTTTATGATTATTAAGGTAAAACTTCATTTTCCAGCTATAGAGTCAAGCCAATTAATCTATTTCACTTTGGGTTTGGGGTGGAAAGGAGGATATTTTTGGCTACTAAGGCTTTTTTCTTTTACTTAATTGTACATTTTCCCTTTCCACCACCATTTCTTCCACCAAATGTCTGCAACTTAATGTAACTCAGACATTTCAAATCAGATGTGATGTCTGAAGCATTATAACTGAATTGTGTGGGAAGAAACAGTCAGGACTGTGATTATTCTTCATGTAGTTCTTCAAAAAAACATTCAGCTTTTCTGCTGCCACATCACATTATAAATTAATCTTGCTTCCAAGCAATGCTCACCTTAATTTTCTTTTACTTCACTACTCTAACAAGTTATCTTGGCTCAGACTAAGATGCGCTAGGCAACGATCTCTCTGGAGGCTCTCACGTGCCACAACCACATACAGTCACTGTACCTGGGGATTCTTAGGGACACTTAAAGAGTTCTAGCCATATTTCCTGATTTGCCTGGGGACTGTGAGGCCTGTAGGAAAGAATTTCTGACATACTGGGGAGGGGGGGTGGGATATGGTATGAAAAAGGATTGTTATGTTGGCACAGGAAGCCTGAAAAAAATACAGCTCCTACCAAAGGGAATAGTCCCTCTGAATAGAGTAGGAGATGCTTCTTGAATTCACCATGGCTGCACATTCAGCTCCCACTGCCACCATATGCCACCACCATACTGTGATTATTCTCCATTCAGCCATTCCCCAGTCTGCACCACCTAGATCCATGTTCTGCTATGCTCTGTGAATGTCTAAAGGGCTGACCCACTATATCACCTGGCCTAATGGTAGTCCAGCAGGAAACCCAACAATAGGGAAAGGAAGAGGGCAGGTTCTTCTCACTCGTGCCTGGAGTCAGTGCTGGGATTCTCACAGTGGACACTCTTTCTGAACACTGCTCTGGCCAGGGGGCCTCTTCTTGAGGCTCCATCCCTCACAGGGCTTTACTGTGTGCTCCTGTCCTCAGCTTTAGGGATGGTAACGCCTCTCCACTGTTGCTCCTGTTTGTTATCCTCCCCAGTCCCGCACGTCTCCAACAAGGACTTTCATTAAACTCTCCTCACAGTCCCATCATTGTGTCTTCTGACTCTCGCTGGGCCCCTGGCTGATATAGTAATTGGTTCCAGGAGTAGGTCTCAAGAAACAGCCCCTGAGGTTGAAATTCCACTATTGATTTCACACAATTCCACATCTGATAACACACAGATGACTTGCCTACTCAGGTGGGAGGAGAGGGCAGAGTAAAGAGAAGACAGCAAGGTTTTGGAAGACTAAGTATCTGTCGTATCTGTTTCATTTGAACATTATGGTGATAAAGATTGTAGGCTGCTGGAGAGATTGCAAAAACAAAACTATAAGCTGAGAACCTTGAATTTTCAACTCAAGGCATGATAGAGAACCAGAAAGGTTCTAGTTAGCTTTAAATGTATCTCTCACCTTGAGTCTATGTACCACAGACATACCTGATGATCAGAATCATGACAAGGTGATATGAGTTATAGATACCAATGAAATATTCAGGGGGCTTTGGAAGTCCAAGTTAAAATTAAGGTTAGCACCCCATCTCAAGTCTCAGGATCCACTTCTTTGCATCCAGGGTTATAACTGTTATCTAAGAGATTTGTTGTAATAAAACATTGGTTGAAAACAGAGGGAACCCTGAGACTTGAGATGAGGCCCTTAAGTTGAATTCTCAAATTCCTCTAATCATTCTTGCTAGTTAATTATAGTCTTTCCAGACTAAAAGAAAAAAAATCACTTTCAATGACTTCATTTGGAATGATTACATTG
Source organism: Cervus canadensis (assembly GCF_019320065.1). Lineage (NCBI taxonomy): Eukaryota > Metazoa > Chordata > Mammalia > Artiodactyla > Cervidae > Cervus > Cervus canadensis. The sequence goes on from NC_057405.1 coordinate 43,408,859, forward strand.
AGAAGACATTTTCCCTACTGTCAAGGCTAATCCCCACCATCAACCATTGCTTCCATGCCTAGATGGAGAATTGAAAAGTACTCTTAAAGATAAGATAGCTTGAGCATCAAAGGGTGGATGGGAACTTGTCAATTTTTATAGTCAAGAAATGGGAGTGGGGAAAGCATGTTTATAAATAGACTCTGAAGGAATTAAATCAAGGAACTAAAAATATGAAGTTGGTTCAAGAAGAATTTATCAGTATGGGAAAGCTTATCTAAGATTCTAGATACATCATATCAGCTGAAGCTCTAATTAGTTTGCTTGAAGCCTGAACTCAATGGTGACCTTCAGTAATGAGGTGAGATGTTGGGACTTCTCTGCAACAAAGAGGAAAGAAATTAAAGGCTTAGGGAGATGGGGATGCTGGAGTGGACCTATTATCTGTAAACTGCACAGCCACCCTTACCATAACCTCCAGGAAGGACCAAAGGACACTTTCGTCCCTAAAGCAGAAAGGAATACTTGGTGGTGAGTACCAGCATCCCCCAAAAGTTCTGCCACGGCTGCCTTCTGTGGCTAGAGATGCTATTGAAGAACTGGGCGAGTGGGAGAGGCCAGGTGGCAATGCCCAGTTTCAGGGGTGATATTGTTACAACTACTGCAATAAAGGACAAAAAAAAAAAAAAAAAAGGATCAGCAATACAAGCATTTTGACTACACGGATATGTGGTTGTGGTTAATTTCATGTGTGAGAGAATTTTAGGAATGAAACTGATTATCAACCTTCTAAAATATTATTCAGTCTATGTTGTCAGAGCCCAAATAAAAGCACTATATTGGGAATTCATGGCCTCTTACCCAGTTCACAAACCCAGAGCCGTTTCAGATAGAGGCAAGTCTGGTTTGTTTTGTTTTGTTCTTTTAAAGGAATCACTCTGGAAGGTGGACACAAAGATACACTGCAAATCTTCCTCCGAACCTTCCCTCAGAAGATCCAAGGCCATTTAACAGAGTGACAGTGAGCTGTGGAAGAGAAATAACCATACTACCTGGGAGGTATTACCCACAATTTAGCACTAATCAGTGTAGGCATAAAGTCAGGAAACAAATGGACTCTTCCATGTCCACCTTAGAGTGGTCAGTGGGCTGTATCTCTTTGGATTGTTATTTCCCATGTTCCTTACTGTATACACTTAACAACTGAAAATATCCTTACATTGGTTGTCTGACCTGAAGTTAATGCTATCATGGTGTTAACAGCCAAGTAGAGTTTCTGGGATGTCCCGTATCAAGTAGTAAATAGAAATCAATAACCTGAAAAAAGTTGCAGAAACTTGTACTACTATCAAAGATTAAAAGAAGCAGGAATGGTTAATTCCTGTCCCTTCCCCATTTTATGTCAACTTCTTCAGTTTGGCTGCTACGAAAGCCAAATGGATGGGTAAGAATGATCCTGAACTACTGTGATTAATTAAGATGCAATCCCCATAGTGGAGCAAACCAACACAGTTGATGGCTCCAGGAATGGACTTATTGATCTAGGAACTGGTTTGTTTTGTAGTGGGTTTTTTTCCCCTCATGTTCATTAGTAAAGACAATCAGAAACAGTTCAGCTTTATAGTAGGATAGTAGGAGCATAACTGTACCTTCAACGCCTCACCTCAGGACTATGTCAACTCTCCCGAAAAAATCTTGACCATGTTGAAAGCCCAGAAAATATCACTGTGCTCTATTACATTGAAGACATAATATCTGATTGGACCTGATAACCAGGAGGTCACAAGCGCCAAGATGCATTAACAAAAAACTTGTGTACTAGTGAGTAGAAGACAAATCCCACAAAGCTTTGGGATACTTTCAAATTATAAATATTTCTAGTAATCCTTTATTGGAGTGCACATGTGGACTTCTCTGGTGGCTCAGCAGTAAAGACGCCTCCTGCCAATGAAGGAGACGCAGGAGATGCAGGTTCCATCTCTGGATCTGGAAGATCCCCTGGAGGAAGAAATGGCAACCCATTCCAGCATTCTTGTCTGGGAAATCCCATGGATGGAGAAGCCTGGCAGGCTATAGTCCATGGAGTCACAAAAGGCACGATTCAGTGACTAAACAACAACAAGTGTGGATATTCCCTCTAAGACAGGTTACAATTAATCGCACCTTGAATTTACTGCTGTGAAGAAAGAGGCACCACATTAAGCTTAAGTCTCTAGAATCTGGAGAAAGAATACACTGTAATTGGGAACACCATTGTAACCCATTTCCTGAATAATCCACAATGTCACCATTTTTATTGTTGCCCAGAGCAAAAAAAGTTTAGCAATAGGATCAGGTTACAATGCAAGCTTCTCCCTCCTTAGATTACATAAACCAGAATATCTAAATGGTACTTCAACTCTCTGGTATAACTAAAAAAGCTCCCTTTGGGGCCTCCAATGTGTCACAATAGGAGAAACATGGCGTAGATCCTAATATTACAGGGCAAATCCAAACTCTCGCCTGCAAAAAATTATTCCACTTGTAAAACTATTTCTGGTTTGCTAGTGACCCTGGTACAACCAAACATCACCTGTGCACAATATCTAGGGGACCATATGACCTGAGCTACTCATCACAAATTGGATTTATTTGGTCAATTAAACCCTAAAAGTAGAAGTGTGCATTGAATGACTAAATTTGCAATGGAATGTATCTAACATGCCCAAGGAAGTCCAGGAAACTCAAATAATCCCTCTGAGTAGAATCAGACTTCAAAGTACAAACTCCTAGGACCTAGGGATTGTCATATTAAGTGTGTCTTACTAAAGATTAATTTTTCATATTCCTAGGTATTATGTAGACAGGATTCTTAGTTTTAAAACACCCCTTTCTGTCAGTAGTGTACAGTTTTAAAACAGATATTGGTAGTGGGGTAGGGGAAAGAATAGGGGTTGGCACATTTTATTTCTCTTTAGTTTTTGTAAGATCCTTAATTACCCCTCTGTGTTAGTTTGCTCAGGCACCGTAACAAAGTGCAGGCAGATCTCAGAGACACCGTGAGTTCAATTACAGACCACTGCAATAAAGTGAATATTGCAATAAAGCCAGTTGTACGCACACTCAGATACACGCAAAGTAATACTCTTATTGCTGTCAGCAGTTCCTCAAACCATACATTGGGGCCCCTTGGGAAGTTACCCATGACTATTAGCCAAGAAGACAAGAAGGAAAAAATTACCTGTCTTTTTGATGGATGTTGACCCCATTCAGAAGCAGATAGCTGCTACACTATAGCCCCATTTGTGCCAGCCTGAAATTCCTAAAGGGAAGTATTTCCAGTAGGCAGAATTTTGTGCTGTACATCTGTACACTTTGTGTGGCAGTAGAGATGGTCCACTGAATAGATCCATAATGACTCCTGGGAGGAGCTGATGGGATTCCTTTCCCATCAGGGGCTTGAAAAAGCAAGATTACAGGATTGGTAAGAGGAGTTCTGGGGGAAAGGTGTGTGATAGATAGATAGATGATAGTTATGGACTATTAGGCATTTTATGTCCTATATAAAAGTCCTCCAGAGGGCATCTATTGCTGAGGCATCTCTTAATGATCAGAGAGATTCCTATTATAGATGTGATGCTATTCAGCCTCTTTACCCAGCCAATCCAGTGCTTGTTCAAAATGGCCATGGTGCCAAGGTTGAAGGATAGACAAGGAACTCAGCAATATGGACTTGCTCTCCCCAAGGCACATCTAGCTCTTACAATGCCTAAGGTACCCAGGCTTTCAATCATAGAAACAAAAGATGTGCTCTGGTAAGCCAATATTCTCCAAAAGGACCAGCCTGCTCCCTGAAGGGAAGTTAATTACCCTTTCTACTTGTGAGTGGGATAGGTATTTGTCCTCCAGAACCTAAACACCTGTCCCAGATATGCATTTGGCCTTCCAATCCACAGTACTTTTCTAGCACCCTACTATAGGTTGAATTCTGTCCCTACAAAAATACAATGAAAGTCCTGACCCTGAGTACCTCACAATGCAATCTTATGTGGAAATAGAGCCACTGAAGATGTAATTAGTTAAGATGAGGTCATACTGAAGCAAAATGGGCCCTTAACTCATTACTAATGATGTCTTTATGAGAAGATGGTATAAGGCACAGGGGCAAAGTGTAACATGACGTTGGAGGCAGAGATTGTATTTATGCAGCTATAAGCCAAGGAACATCAGTAACGCCAGAGGTTAATAGCATAGAAGTGATTCTCCTAGTCCCCTGAGAGATCATAGCTATACTGACACCTGGATTTCAGATTTTAGCCTCCATGAAGAACTGGACAAGAATATAATTCTGTTGTTTTAATCCACCCACCTGTTTGTAGCACTTCCTTACAGTGAAAAAGTGAAAGTGTTACTTGCCCAGTCATGCCGACTCTTTGTGACTCCATGGACTATAGCCCGCCAGGCTCCTCTGTCCATGGAATTCTCCAGGAAAGAATACTGGAGTGGACATGAATGAGCAACATTCACTTTGTTACAGTAGCCCTAGGTATATAATATACATCATTGTACATGTGTGTTAAGTCACTTCAGTCATGTCCGACTCTGTGTGACCCTATGGACGGTAGCCTGCCAGGCTCCTCAGTCCACGGGATTCTCCAGGCAAGAATACTGGAGTGGGTTGCCATGTCCTCCTCCAGGAGAGCTTCCCAACCCAGGGATTGAACCCGCATCTCTTACATCCCTTGCATTGGCAGGTGGGTGCTTTATCACTAGTGCCACCTAGGAAGCCCAATATACATCATTACTCATGCCTTATTAAGTGAAATGTTAGACCACAAAACATCGATCTCAACCAAGAAATTCACTTTATAATGAAAAACAATGATGCACTCACACTTATGAAATTCTTGAGCTTTACCACACGTCCCATCATCTAGAAGTGGACAGCTATGGCACTCGCTGCGAAGGGTGGGGTCAGGGTACTTTAATAAACCAGTGACCAATATATAGTAATGTCCCTACTCCACTCTACTCTCAAGGCCCAGAATCAGAGTGTGAAATTGGTAGTGGTCCCTCAATATTAAACCTGAAATCTCTATGTTGAAAACTTTGCTTCTTGTTCCCACACCCTTGGGTTCTACAAATTTCAAAATATGAGTTCCTAAGAGAAAAATGCCTCCAACTGGGAATGAAATCATCTTCCATTCTCTTGGAGACTAATTCTACTTCCTGTTAATTTATAGCTCTTGTGCCACTGAATTGAAAGCAGAGAGTGTGTAACATTGTCGGGGTGATCCATTCCGACTGTCATGGGGGGACTGTACTGCTGCTGCAGAATGGGAATAAGGAGGAAGATGTGGGGAGTCCCATAGATTCACTCGAGTTCCTTTTATTACTCTCACAATAATTTTTACAGGAATCTGCAGAAATTCAAAGGTAAAGCCACAAAGGGTTCAATGGTGGACAGAGGTTAGGGCCACCACACCAGATAAAGAACCCAACCAGTCAAAGCACTGGAGAGAGAACTCAGAGTGGGTGCTGGAAAACAAAGATCTCAAAGATCATGGACTCATCAGCACCCCTGGAAGGGCAGTGTGAGCAGAGGGCCAGGAATTTCAGTAAAGCACCAGAGGTGTGAAGACAACTGCAGTATGGAGGCTAAGAATTACTGAGATGAGAAGAACAGTTCAGTACAGCAGTTTAAATAAATGTGAGTCAGATCTTCCCCTCCTGGCGATTCTGAGGGCATCTCAGAACAGGAAAGCTGAGCTCCTACCAGTCGGCATGTGTAAGACTCGATCAGATTTGGAGACCATGATGGTTATTTTTTGGTGTCAATTTGGCTATGTCACTGGATTCAGGTATCCAAACAAACACTAATTTTGGCATTCCTGTGGAGGTGCTTTTTAGATTTGGTTAAGATCTGCAATCAATCAGTTGACTTTTAAGTAAACAAAATTATCCCTGATTATGTGGGTGGACCTCATTCAATCAGTGGAAAGGCCTTAAGAGCCAAACAAATTTCCCTGCAGGAGAAATTCTGCCTCAAGACTGCAGCATCAGCTCCTGTGGCCTGGCCTGTTCTACAAATTTTAGACTTGCCAGCATAGCCAATTCCTGAAATTTATATATTTATATTTTTATATATGCATGTGTGATGATCTCTCATTTTATTGGTGCTACTTGCATCAGTTTGCTGTAGTTCACAGTGGCGTGCTGAACTGCAAATACAAACAGGATGCTTTAGGTCCAATAATATGAGCTGTTTTACCTGTAGCTAAGATGGGTTATTTGTATGGGGTGCTCTGCTGAACCATAATACAACATGTCCAAGAGGGCTGGATAGCTGCCGTGGGCAGCTAGAAACCACAAATGAAACCACTCAGCTTCCTATCTTCATGCCATAAACTTGGCCTCATTGATATAGTATCCAGACCAAGAGAACTGACCAGCTGCTTCTTGGTTTTCAGACAAAAGATTGAAATTACTGAAGAAAATGCAGAGAGACACTGAGAAATTTCACATAACTGTTCAAAACAAATGTATTTAACCCTAAGAAAGTGCTATAGGATACATAAAATATTGAGTGCACTGGATAAATTTAGGAATTTACTTCAAAAAATTGAAAAAGTCAAGTGAATAAAGAAAAACTTTCATTTCAAGACGACTTCAGGATTTCTCAAATTTGAATAATGCATGAAACTTCTTTGAAGGGAAAAATATTAGATACCCTACTATTACCTAAATTATTTTCCTAATAATATCTGTATATATACAGATATACATACAAATATCTATATGTGTAGATATAAATATTTGTATACATGCAAATACCTGTATGAAAAATAGGTATCAAGTCCTTAGGCGTATGCTCTTACAGAGCTAAAATACCAAAGCAATTTTGCGTTAAATGATAGCAAAACTACAAAACCAATGAAATTGTCATTTAAAACATTAAATTAGTATGACAGTATGACAAATATTTGTTTATTTGGTTTAATTAAACTTAATGCAAATCACCATTTAGTTTCATGGAAAAAATATATGTTTTACACAGAAGCTTTAGAACAAAATGAATCACTATTTGGGTCTTTGTCTTGTTAATGTTACTTATTTTTAGATCATTCTCTTTTAAACGCTGATTATTTTGATGAACCAATGAATTTAGTAAAGAACCCCAAATTATAAAACTTGGCAGTAATGTTTCAATATTATTCAGGGAGAAATCCTCATTGTGGATTTACTATAGTAATGACTGTTAATAAGCTTTGGCAACTTATTAAATACCAAGACAGAACGCATGAACCTTCATTCACAGCTAGAACATGAAACTGTTATGACGTAAGTTGTTCTGAGTTAGAGATGCACAGACGAAAGGAAGGCTCTCTTGTGTTAGACTCTTTTGGATACCCAGAATAGAGGAGTAGAATCAGTTCAACCTGGCTTCAGCACAAGGGTTTCTGCTTCTGTCCTCATTAGGGAGGAGGAGTGGGGTGCTGTGGAATAAATAACTGGTGAGTTGCTTGGATCTGAGTGCTGTTTCAAGAGTATCTCTCCTTCCCTCTCTCTTTTCTCTTTTTCTCCCTCTTTCTCTCTCCCCTAACTGGCTGATGAATCTCCCTCTATCTCTGTATTTCTGTATCTGTGTGTTTATATCTTTTTGTTTTTGTCCCTCATGTCATGAGGTCTTATCTCTGCTTCTGTCTCCATGTCTCTATTATCTTCCCTGTGTGTTGTCCAGATTTAGCTACTCATGTGCATATGAGTCAAAGACAAAAACTCCCACTTCAGGCTTAGCATTCTTTATAAATGTAAATGCTGATTTGGGAGGAGACCTGTGTCCCCACTCCAAATTTCTAGGAGAGGGAACAGCTTAACAGACCACTGATTTTAAGCTGAGGCTGGTTTGGAGTGAGTGTCACATGTATAGTTGCCCGCTCAACAGTGGCTGTTAGAACACACTTCTGAGAAGGACATAGGTATTATGGGAAACATGTCTATTTACATGTCTATTAAGGACCCAAAGCATCATTTTCTCCTAGCAACTATTCATTAAGGTACTTGAAATATCCAGTTGACTCTGACATTAAAGATAGTGTTCAAAAACCAGTCCAGAAAATTATACCATAGGACAAAAACAAAAGGCTTTTTAAAAACATGAAAAGAGCCCCTGACATCACCTACAAAAAGATAAATGGCCCAAGCCAAGGACTATTGGACTGTTCCACCAAGTGACCGCTCATGAAAACACTCACTTGAAGCATGTGAAAGGACTTGACATCAAGACTTTGGATGGAGACCCTGGCCCACCAAAGAATGTATTTTTCACCAATATTTTTCTGGTTAAAAAAAAAGCCTGGATAAGAATATTTAATACTTAAAAATTAAACATAATACTATACAATCCTTCCAAGATCACTGCCTTCTTTTAAGAACTTTTATTTATGCACAACAGTAGAAACACGAAAATAGCTTTAATCTAATCATAAAAATGTTAATAAGTGAAATTATATCCTCATCAAATTATGTCCCCTTTAATCACAAACATTTTAAAATGTGAAATTATATCCTCATCAAATGTGAAATTATATCCTCTAATGTTTATTAGATATAGGCAGGATAGGTACAAAGTTTATGCCCAGGGCTTACAATTTGAAAGAGAAGGAAGACAGGATGAAAACTAATATGTAGGAAAATCATAATGATAACATTTTATAAGGGTGCTAAAAATTTAGAGGTTACAGATGCAGTTGCTTAAATGCAACAAATCCTCCAAAAAACGCTGAGCTGAGTCTTTCAAAAAATGAGAAGGACACTGGGAGGAAAGGTCAAATAAACAGATGCAAAGAGTATGAGTGAAAGAAGGTAGAAAACTCGGCGAGGGGAGTGCAGAGGGAAGTCAGGGCTCTCATCTGGTGGCAGGCAAGGTGCTAAGAACAGAGGTTTGAACAGAGCAATACCTGGAGTTTCTTCTGCATGGGGTTCAAGAGAGGGGAGAGGAAAGCAGCAAAGTGGTAAATTAGTCTGGCAATGACATGTGGCATAAATTGAGTGAAGGAGCAGACAGAAATGATAACTTTGCCTGTTACAATCAGCATGATGCCCTTCAGCTACGAAACACACCTGGTCAGTCCAGGACCTGCAGATCTGCAGGGTTCATTCCCTACCACCTCCCCTCCATAGCTGGCCTCACACATCACCCTGGCCCCTGTAACTGAAATTCATTTTTCCTGAACACTGACTGATTCCTGATTCTGGCAAGAAGCCAGATCACAGCTAAGCTGGACACAGGAGACACTTACTGTACCTCATGTCCCCTGCTCTAAATAGAACTCTCTTCCGCTGCCAATACCAGACAAATCTAAATGAGTCTTGTCTCAGAATGCACACGGATGAAAGTGTCCAAGTGGCTCCATGGGGATCAGAAGGAAGAGAGATGATGGAACAGAAAAGAAACATCTATGAGGTGGAGGAATTACTAAGCACTGCTGGGAGGAGATGATTAGAAAACAGGACGTGGAGGGTGACACAGGGGAAAATGAGAATCACAGAGAAAAAAAGAAATGAGGAGAATAAGAAGGACACAAGAGAAATATTTGAGAAAATAAAAAGAAAGGGAGTCATGGAGCAGAGGAGAATAAAATTCAATCAGAGACAGAGGAGGGGAAAGGAGATAGAAGGGAAGCAACAGAAAAGTAAAGCCAGTGAACTAAGGACAAGAACAAGAAGAGAATGCATATGGACTATACATACTTTCTGCCATCTCTGACCAGGGTTCCTGCTGCAAATCCACATTTCATCTGGCTAATCAGCAGAAAACAAACAAAAATAAAAGAGAGTGGCAGAGATAGAAACATCTGCATAAAAACAAGCCTAAGACAAGGTTTTAAATAATATTGGATTTTTAATTCCCCTTTGATAATCAATAAAAAGACATCAAAGTATCTGGCTTTTAAAATTTCTATGGCTTTTATGAATTTCTATAATTTACTTGTATTTAGAAACTACCTAAATTTTGGAATGTGTGGCTTTAAGTGTATAAACTGTCCTCCTTCCACTTATAACCAATAATTGGCCTATCAGTCCTAAGGCTTCATTCATAACACTGCAACATAAAAAATTCATTAATTTCCTAAGTGCAACAAGTCACAAAAACCTTAAATGAATTAACAATCTGACAGTAATATAAACACAAGAGCCTTCCTCAACCTCCTGATCATTAAATATCAACACAGTGACCAAGAGCAGGATGCTCTGTAGGAGTTATGGGAAAGTAAATTTTAGCCTATGATTTTATTCTCTCTGACAAAGGAGAATAATGGAGAATGATAAAAGTTTCTCAAGAACCATGTACATTCTTGGTTATGTCATTTATCCTCTTAGCTGGAGTTAAGTGCTGTCTCAGATGGATTATATTCATGGGTTATGCTCTCAAGACTGTCTCACTCAGGTGATATTTGATGAGTCCTTCTTGGTACCTTTCAAGATTTATCTGTAAGAGATGGTATGCTGAAAGCTTTTTATGTCTGTATTATGTCACTGATAGTATCACATCAATACCTACTGAATAATCATTAAAAGTTTAGAACCACATTTGCTTGAAGAGCTCAGTGGGAAGACAATCTACAAAACTGTTTACAGTTGTCACAAGGCCCTTTCTTTCTCTCTGTCTTTTTAATTCATTTTACTCAACTATTTAATATAAGGGTTGGAAGCTTTTTGAAGGTTCCTGTAGGGATGTTAAGAAGAACAGGTTTCAGATTTTTTTTTTTTTTTTGGTATATGTTTTCATCTTTTAGAAAGTTCATTCAGGTAAGAACTTGATTGATTGGAGGTGCAACAATCTATCATCTCCTCCGAGACCGTGACACTCAGGGAGGCAGGGAGGCAGAAGGCCAGGGACACAGAGGTGACTAAAGAACATGCCCTCATGCTTCCCAGTGACTTTCATGAAAAAGGTACCAGCTATTTTGCTCAACTGTTTTGGTCAGTACTATGGTTTGAATATTTGTGTCCCCCATTCTGCCAAATTCACAAGTTGAATTTTTCATGCCTAGTATGATGCTGCATTCAAATCGTGGTGCTGGAGAAGACTCTTGAGAGTCCCTTGGACTACAAGGAGATCCCAAACCAGTCCATCCTAAAGGAAATCAATCCTGAATATTCACTGGAAGGACTGATGCTGAAGCTGAAGTTCCAATACTTTGGCCACCTGATGTGAAGAGCCAACTCATTGGAAAAGATCCTGGTGCTAGGAAAGACTGAGGGCAGGAGGAGAAGTGGGCGACAGAGGATGAAATGGTTAGATAGCATCACTGACTCAATGGACATGAGTCTGAGCAAACTCTGGGGATAATGAAGGACAGGGAAGCCTGGCATGCTGCAGTCCATGGGGTCACAAAGAGCCGGACGTGACTTAGCAACTGAAGAAAAACAATGGTAAGATATTAGGATAGAGTCCTCTGGCAGGTGAGTAGGTCATGAGGGTGGAGACATCATGAATGAGATCTCTTGAATGAGCATTCTTACAAAAGAGATACCACAGAGATCCTTCCCACCTTCCACCGTGTGAGGACACAATAAGAAGGAGCTGTCTATGAACCAGAAAGCGGACCCTCAAAATTTCCACATCTACCAGTACCTTGACTTTGGACTCCCTGGCCAACAAACTGGTGAGAAATACTTATCTCCTGTTTATATGTTGTCTAGTTTATGGTATATTGTTACAGCAATATAAATGGATTAAGATAAAATATCAGAGTGAATATTTTGTTTTATTTTTGATTATGTTGATAGGAAATATTCCTCATTGGTATGAATTATAGAAAAGTTAGAACTTAAAGATAAACAAATACAGTAAAATTAAAACCTAACTTTAAACTCACTACCCAAATGGAACCAACACTAATTTTTTTGGCCAATTTTTTTCTACCAGATTTATATTTTTTGTACACATATTTTTAAATAAATATATTTTTGATACTATTTGATAATCTGATTTTTACACTCAATATCACAAGTATATTTCATGTGAATAAATGATTCCCATACTTTCATTGTTGATTATGCATATTATAAATTAAACATATTGTCCTATATATGTATATATATAATCTACATAAAATATCAAACATATTTGACAATAAAATTAAATAAAATCAATCTAGGATTTTCAGGGAAAGAGTTTCTCCAAACAAATACGTTGCTAGTCAACTAATACTGAAATTTTTTTCTAAGCAGAAATTTAGAGATCTCAGTATGTCCTGACCTCAGTACAATAAACAGATGTCCAAGTACAGAGAAGAGAGGTCCTGATTTAAAGAAGCTATTTTATGGCATTTTTCCTAAAATATAAGGCACTCCCTCTTTTTAGATGGATGATTCCTATCATTATTTAACTATTTCTTAATGAACTATAAACATCGACTATTATGCCATGTATCAATATAATCAGTCTGCTTTTCAATTTCCAATTACTGATCTTCTTGTCACTGCTCCACAACAGCCTCAATTGCTTTCTAGTTATTTTTCCTAATCCTAATTTGTCATGGGCTGAGACACTGGAGACCTAACTTCATTAACATGTGCATAAGGTCCAACGTGTGTTAAAAAAGGCCCAATAAATCTATAAAGGGAGTATGTGTGTCAGTAAATTTCATCCACTGGTAATATATATTATTTTCACTTCCTTTAACTTACATAATATTGATAAAAACCTGTACATAAATATTAGGTATTTTATGCTTTTACAGAAAAGGAAACTGAGATTTGGAGAGATGAAATAACTTACCCAATGTTACTTGGCTGTAAAATTATTGCATTAAGTCTCAAACCCAGTTCTTCTCATTCCAAATTAACTCTAAGGACTTTGTTCAAAGCAATTTCAGGTTTTTTCGTGCTTCTGGCTGAGGAATTTGTAATCCAGAGTAAAGCTTCCTAAAACATGTTTCATCAAAAAATAGTAAAAGTTATAAGCATTATGCAATAAAAGAGAAAAACACTGGCTCAAACGACTTGCTTTACAGGACTTCTCAGAGATTTCAATAAGCTAATATGCTTCATAAATCTCCAAAACCAGCATTTCCATAACTACTTGGACCTCCAAGGTGACCCTCTGTAACAGCATACACCCAGATTTCCAAGGAGCAAACTGCAGTAGATACTGTCCTGGGGTGAGGGAGGGGCCAAGAGGTGGAGAAGAGGATTCAGCAGACCAGGTAAATCAGATCTGATAATCTTAGTCTTTGCATGAATTTCCCAATTACAATCTGTTTATATAGCAGAGCTTAAACAATACATTTTAGAAAAGCTTGATATTTATGTGACCTATTATGTTTTGATAATACAGAAAATTACTTCTAATAAAAGGAAGAAATAACTCTTTCAAAAGTAGCTACAAAATTCACCTATGATAAAAAGAAGTGAAGTCACTCAGTTGTGTCCTACTCTTTGAGACCCCATGGACTGTAGCCTGCCAGGCTCCTCCATCCATTGCCAGGCTTCTCCATCCATTGGATTTTCCAGGCAAAAATACTGGTGTGGGTTGCCATTTCCTTTTCCAGGGGATCTTCCCAACCCTGGGATTGAACTGAGGTCTCCCACGTTACAGGCAGACTCCTTAATGTCTGAGCCACCAGGGAAGTCCCAATGATAAAAACATACCACAGTATTAATAACATTTCATCAGATTTTCAAAAAGTTTAAATTTCCAGAACATGTGGCTATAAAATGGAAACTCTTAGGCTGTATTTGGAGTTAAACCATGCACCATGACAAACCACAGCACTTTGTACCATAACCTTCCCCATCATATCTCAGATAGCCCTCAGGTCTTCATGATCTCTGTAACAAAAGGAATTCCCAGTGAAATTCAATAATTTCCATTTTCACAAATTGCCTATAATAAAAATATTTGAGCAATCCTCTAAAACTGAACAAATAACTTAAACTAAGTCTATTTGTAGTTAATTAAAATATTTTCATGAAATACCACCATTTTAGTAATAATAATAGAAAACATCATTATGTGGCTCATGAAAGAAAAGATTCTCTAAAGAGAAATGATTCCCAACTTGTCTTCATGATAAGATTTTGCACCATGAAAACCCTCTAGGCCATATGTTGTCACCAATATCTGTGAGTGGAAATTTTGCTAAACACTTTGTATTTAGTATCTTATGTAATAATTAAAATAGTCCAATAATGTAGGAACACTATAAATAATCTCCAGTTTTACAAATAATAAAATTGAGTTTAAGAGAAGTGAACGAAGTATACTAAGCAGGTGGAGCTAGAATTGGAAGTCAGGATGCTGATTACAAAGCACCTCACTTAACCCACCTGTCTTTGCAATGCTCATATTCAGTTACCTGTTTCATATATTAAATATACATTAGCAACCTTCCCACTGGCTTCCCCAGTGGTTCAGATGATAAAGAACCTGCCTGTGATGCAGGAAGCCTGGGTTTGATTCCTGGGTTGGGAAGATCCCCTGAGAAGGGCATGGCAACCCACTCCAGTATTCTTGCCTGGAGAATTCCATGGACAGAGGAGCCTGGTTGGCTATAATCCATGGGGTCGCAAAGAGCCAGATACCACTGAGCGACTACCACTTTCACTTCCGTATGCATGCATGCATGCTAAGTCACTTCAGCAGTGTCCAACTCTTTATGATCCTTTGGACTGTAGCCTATCAAGCTCCTCTGTTCATGTGATCCTCCAGGCAAGATTACTGAAGTGGATTGCCATGCCCTCCAGAGGATAGAACCCTGTCTCTTATTACGTCTCCTGCACTGGCAAACAGGTTCTTTACCACTAGCGCCACCTGGGAAGCCCTAGCATCCTCATACTCCTATTTTAACCTTATAGTAACCATGGAAGGTTTAAAAGTAAAAATGTATTTTCAGTAAGATCCCCCTGTTTTACTTTAGCAAGCTTCTTGAGATTATGAACACATCATTTATTCACTTTGACCTATAACTAACCTCCACTCTTCAACTGGAAGTCAAATGACCACAGTATCCCATGATTTCTTCTTCTCTTTTGACATTTCTGCTGTCTCATCAAGGCCTTTACAAATGGAACTTAAGTATGATTAACTGCAGCACAAGCCAAATCCCAAATAAAAACCAATGAAGCATACATGAATGGCAAAGCAAGCCAGTTCTAAAACCAAAGATAGCTTTATCAGAAAACTAGTAGATGCTCAATCTGTAATTTTGGATTTTGTGTAAATTAACTTTAATTCAAAAGACAATAAAAAAAGAGAAGGGATCATATAACTAATTTGCCTGTCAGTGCAGGAGGAATCGGAAGTGGTATAATTGAAAGAGTCTAGAAGGGAATCTTATCAGTCAATTTTCAATTATTTATTGAATATCTACCATTACTAACTACTATCATGCTACAATGCTTTGAATCCCAACCCTTGAGTTATCAATTGGGATAAAAGCATGACCAGAGAATGAGTAGGTATTAATGTAAATATGTATCACTCGAAGCCAGGGTAGCAGTAACTTCTTGGCCACTATTAAGACAATAGTATAAAATAACACAGAACTCCAAGGGGACAGAATGAAAGGTAAATTCTGACTGATTTTGGAGAAGTCAAACCAATGGAGTAAAGGACCAAAAATGCACCAGAGCTATGTGTTTTAGTTCCAGATGGTAGAATCACTGTCCTAGGGACTGGGTACTAGAAAAGTGAAATAAACAACAGAGCTGAGCTAGAATATTGAGGCCAACACCAGAAGTTTACCTTCAACTAATGAGAGCTTTTTATGTCTTCCATTTGTCTATGTTAAGTTGGTTATTCTTTACAATGCAAAGTGCACTCTGGAATTTGCAGTGAGATGCCACAAACAGAAAAGAGTCCCCCCCCACACACACACAATAGAGGAAAAGGTCACAGAGCTCTATTACATAAAACTGGAAACATTACTTGGACAGAGCTCATGTTCAAGGGAAGGGACAAGCATGAATTTTTCTCGTATTCTCATCGGCAAAGAGTATTCATTTTCCAAGAACATGCCCTCTATCCATGGTGTGCTGAGAAGGGTTCAACAACTGACTTTCCAATAAAAAAAAAAATCATAAATTTTACTGCTTTAAAAACATAGCAACCCAATTTACAAATAATGATAAAATATATAACAATCACTGTCGCATGCAATGCAGGAGACCTCGGTTCGATTCCTGGGTCAGGAAGACCCCCTGGAGAAGGAATAGGCTACCCACTCTAGTATTCTTGGGCTTTCCTGGTGGCTCAAATGGTAAAGAATCTGCCTGGAATGCGGGAAATCTGGGTTCAATCCCTGTGTTGGGAAGATCCCCTGGAGGAGAGCATGGCAACCTGCTCTAGTAGCCTTGCCTGGAGAATCCCCGTGGACAGAGGAGCCTGGTGGGCTATAGTTCACAGGGTTGCAAAGAGTCGGACAAGACTGAGCAACTAAGCACCGCACAGCAATCATCACTCTAATAAATTTCATTCCAGTGACTTCAGCGCAACTTGCTGTTTCCTATTAAAGTGGTTTTTTCCCTAAAAAAACACTATATCAGTTTGTTTTTCATTCTGTCCCCAGCAATAGTGCCACAATGGACTATGTGTAAATGTTTGATTACAATCTGATTCAAAAAAGAAATTCTCATGTCATTGACAAATGAGTACAGTTCTGACATAGATGTTGGTTGATGTTTTCTTTTACATTACCTGGTGAGTTTAAAATAAAACCACAAGGATGTCTGTCAGAATTCATTCAGTTTTCAATGACATGAGCAATTTCTTTGCTAAATCAGATAGTAGTTTTCAAATGCTAGAAGCATACTTTCTCAATTTTATGTGCTATTTACAATGTAACAGCTGCTGATACAACACGATTTAAAATTTAAGCTGCATTATTAATGCTAAAAATATTAATTGTTTAAGTCTAGACGATGAACAAAGAGATAATTTTTAGCATGATGACTTTCACAGTATAAATACTTCCATCATAGTTGATTCCAAACTATTATTGCAGGACTGAGAAAAGCAGATAGTATTATAGAGCATTTATACCTTATAGATACTAGATATGTAAATAACATCAAAAACATAGATAATAGTAAAGTGTATTAAGATAAGTAAGAAGTAACAACTCTTTCATATTTAATATCCTTGTTGTTAACATAACATTCAATGCTAAGTTTACACAATTTCATTTTTATTAATGGCTAGTTAACAAAGAGCAAAGTCGCTGTAAATTTAATAATTTGTCTGTTGAGAGCCAGTAGAGTTGGCAAGAGCATGCCAACTTCCTCTACCCATTCCAGCCTCCAGAAGAACAGTACACTGCCCTTCTAACCATCTTTCAAGGATTATTTCCTCAGCTGCAGCATGATTTTGGAAATTCTTTATGATAACCTCTTTGGTTTTTAAAAGATTCTCATTATTATTTCCTGCACTGGAATGAAATTTGAGAGATAAAGAATGCTGCTGAAGAAGAGTGGGTCCATTTTCCACTGAGGAACAAACTAGGAGATAGTGACAAGAGCCCTGGGGTTTGCAGTCAGAAAACCTGGACCTGCAAACCCAGTCCTGCTATCTCAGACGTGCCTCTTCAATTCTCAGCTTCAGGATTCTTATCTGTGAAATGCAGCTAATAGCCAATCACCTCACAGGTTTTTTTAATAAAGAAAATATCTGTGAAAGTGCTTTATAATTAAAATTTATCATATACAATAAGTCATTTTGTAACATGCTGTTCTTTAAATGAGTTTAACCTTTCAGAACGTCTTTTTTCAAAGAGGAAATTAGTCATTTTTTTTTTTTTTTTCTGCTAGCTTATTACAATTGACAGTTTACAACTCAAGACACTTTCCTGGTTTGGAAAAAGTCTTGTATGTATTTCAAAGTAGGTATATTTGGTTATAAATATATTAAAGGAGATACCAAACATATTCAAAAGAGCTTGACTACAGAAAAGACATTCAAGAGACCAGGACTTCACAGATAGTTCATTCAACAAAACCTATGACACAATTTTCCATTTCTCTGAGCCTCATTTTCTCTGTCTTTCAACTATAATGATAGACTGAAATAATCTGATGTTCCTTCTCAATCTAAATTTGCCTATAATTTCCTTATAATTTTCCTCAAGTGTCCCCTTAAATATTGATAAATAGTGGTTATTTACAAAATATTATAGCTGCCATTTCTGGCTTTTAGATTCCTAAACTCATAATTAATTAGACCTTACATAGAAACTTGCTTTGAAATAGTTCATTTACCTATAGGGGAACAGTCCACAGTCCTTTTGTTATTATACCTACAGAGTGGTTACTATTCTTTTTAGTCACTGGGGTATATAGAAAAGGTTCAGAAAAATTTAAATCCAAAACATGAGAAGCTACCTTCTCAGGATAAAAAAAGAAAAGAAAGAAAGAAAAATGAAACATCTCTGAAAGTATAAGACAAATAAAATACAAGATCTATTTTATTCTATTCTTCAGAACATGTCAATTCTGTTTGGAAACACTTCCTTTTTTTCCCTTTTCTTTTAATACATAACTTCGAGTTTTCCTGTTTTGAAGGGCAATTCCTCAGCCCAAACTCTTCCTCCAACCTGCTTCTCCCTCGTTAAAGGTCTATCCTGGGGCCACAGAGCTCCTAAATACACTCCTTAGCCCATCTTAGAACATTTGCTTCCAATTCAAGCACACAGAAAATTAAAGCGAAAACAACCACCACCTCTAATACAAATAAGAATCATTCTACACATAAGAGAACGTGTGACAACTGCCCAACTCACACAGGGTTAGGTACAGAAGTGAAAACGGGACCTGAGTGATTCCTTAGATAAGAGAAAGCCTTCCTGGAACGTATTTATTACACGACGAAGAAGAAAAGGATGTTCTTTATGAAACAGTTTTCTTGGGAACTCAAAATGTAAGCCTCTACCACTGACAAGGTGGCATTTTTAGATTAAGCCGTGGGAAATCTAGCATGATTTACAAATACAGCCGTCCAAGAATAACAGCCTTCCTGCCATCCGTGATTGGCATGGTTATTACAGACTCTATTATAATCTTATCTTGCTGTCCAACAAAGCAATTCATTCAGCAAGCTGACGTCAAAGACAAGGCAGAGTCTACTTATTTGCAGAAAAATGCTTTTGGAAAACATAGTCTCATTGCTCAGACAGAACCAAGAATGTACATGACGTGGTGCAGGTGCTTATGATAGCGGGCGGCAGGAAACGAAGCGAAACAGAAATACCAGCTGAGAAGGTGTTTAATCTTCAAGGTGTGAGGTATTACATTCTAGCGCTTTCTCTGACTGATAGCAGGCATGAAGGGAAAAACTACCTAAAACATATGGGGAAAAGTACACTTAGGTCCCTTTGATGTCTGTGTTGGCAAAGCACTTCAGCTTTTACATCCAGCCTTTAATAAAAGAGCTGAAACTTCTGGTTTGTAAATAAAAGAAGCTAAGAAATTGCTGAATCAGGTCTGTCGCACACACAAAAATGCAACTTCACTTTAATGGATGCCTGAAACTAGTCATGTCAATATTCACACACACGCACACACACACACACACACACACACCCAGAGTTGTCTTTTTCAGCTACTCTGTATCTACTTTTAACAAGGTTTCTATGTTCAAATAATTTTTCCCATGGAAAAACTAATGAACTGTTAAAAATGCATGTAATCAAAATGTGAAAGGAAGTTGGATAGTCTCTCTTTTACCAAAAGGCAGAAACCGAAGACCATGAGCACAGTGGGGATGAGGCCAATATAGGTCTCTCTGCACAAGGAATGATTAATGAAACACATCGATTGCTTTTTTTTTTTTTTTACCCCCAAGCAGGAGTGAGGGGCAAACACAACAGCAGCAAACAAAAAAAGGGAGATTTTGTTAATAACTCAGATATTTCTCAAACTGTCCTGGACCTCCAGATCCACAAAAGCAGCAGCGTTCTGCCAGAGACCGTATGTGAAGCAGATAAATCTCAACGCCAGAGAATCCAGGCCCTGCCTCCCATTGGTCTTCCCTGTGGAAGAGGATGATCCACACAGCCCAGGTCTATAGAGAGCACTCCTCCTCCATCCCTACCCTCACCAGTGATGCACACATGTGCTTCCACACTCCTCTGGAACTACCAACTCACATCATCTCCTGCTAAGTTCTAATGGAGAAACGTGGGTAGCATTCAAAGAAATGTGTGCTTTTTAAGCCAGTCTATTTTATGCACCCCGGGCTTCCCAGGTGGTGCTAGTGGTAAACACCCCACCTGCCAAAGCAGGAGAAGCAAGAGAGGCTGGTTCAATCCCGGGGTCAGGAAGATCCCCTGGAGGAGGGTGTGGCAACCCACTCCAGTACTCTTGCCTGGAGAATTCCATGGACACAAGAGCCTGGCGGGCTCTAGTCCATAGGATCACAAAGGATCGGACACGACTGAAGTGACTTAGCATGCGTGCATGTATTCTTTTCACCCAAGACAGATGTATATAATTCTAAGGAACTAATAACTAAGGCCAAAATCTGAGATCACTTACCTCCAATCCCACCCCAAAAGAATCCCCTCATTGCCCTTCCAATTGTGATGACGACCCCACTTCAGTCTATCCACTGCAGGCATTGAGAACATGACTGTGATGCTGGTTCAGATTTGGGCCACTCTAAATAAATTTTAAGGAAATTCTTCTTACCTTAATTTGTCATCTGGTTCCCTGTGGTTTCCACCTAGAGACTCTGACTGGTCCTAGAGAGAAAGGAAGGCAAGAATATTTTTCTAAGAGATCATTAGTAAACTATTATAGTTTCTAATTATAGATAACTTAGCATTGATAAGTATATCAACACCCAATTTTTATGACACTTTGATATACTTTTTAAAAAAGTTGTAAGTCTCTTCATGGGCTGTCTCCCAATTAATCATGACTATTGAATATTGCTGATAGAAATTCTGCAACTGCCTTTATAAGTCCTTTTAACAGTCTATAAGGTCACTTATTGGAACTAAGATTTTTGTATAAAGGTGATCAGTGTCATTTATTGTTTCATGTGTTTCAGATTTAATTCTACTTTTCCAATTGGAAAACCAATTTTCTTGCTCTTGAATATGTTGAGTAGAAACATATCTACCATCTTGAGTAACACACCATCTAAGGAAACAGTGGTCTTGCCTCATCTTTGTCCATCTGGCTCCTTGCCCTCTGTCACAGTCTTACAATTCTCTACCCTTCTAGCCTTTTGCCTATTTTCATATTCTTTCAAATTTCTGCCACACTTTTACATGCACCTGGCATTCCATCTTTGGGGTCTCTTAGAACCTGAATCATCACAGCATTTTCTGTGAAATGTCATTGATTTTTTTCCTCTTTATTTTTCTTCTAAGAATAATTAGAATTTTTACTAACAGATTTTTTTCATTGTTCATTTCTAGAGGACCTCATCTCCCTTTAAGAGTATCTGGTTTTGTGATGTGCCTTTGTTCTTTTTTTTCTTCCACCTTTAGGAGCAAGGCTTCCATAAATATTAGAGATATGTTTGCCTGAGACTATTATTTTCTTTTTATTTTTTGTGCATCTTGAGAAATTTTCACCCCAAATTTCTATCACTTACCACGATTTCAAAATTGCTTTATTTCATCCAAGCAATAAAGCTTTGGCCGGGCTCAGTGCTATGACTATCTCCCTCAGAATTAGAATTCAGATTCATGAAAACATATATGAATGCATGTAATTGAATTAAGAAATGAAAGTGACAGGTTGTTTAGTCATGTCCGACTGTTTGCAGCCCCATGGACTGTAACCTATCAGGCTCCTCTGACCATGAGATTTTCCAGGCAAGAATGCTGGAGTGGGTTGCCATTTCCTTCTCCAGGGGATCTTCCTCCGACCCAGGGATTGAACCTGGGTCTCTTGCATTGCAAGAAGACGCTTTACCATCTGAGCCACCAGGGAAAAGTCAGACTTTTTCTGACAGTAAATCTGTCATTTGGCTGAATGATTTGATTTGAGGATTGGCTTTGCCAAATAAGCAGCTTAAGTATTTTCCATAAATGAGCTAATTCTGTAGCTCTGAGATTTTAACAATAGTATATTTAAAATGCATGAAAAGAAAGCTTTTTATCAAAACTGTTTATTGGTAAATGTGTATCAGAATTGTTAATAATAGTGATTGAATACATCTCAGTAAAGCCTTTTAGGGGTGATGCCTATAAATTGAGAAAGAAAATGACTCTAATGACAGGATGACAAATCCTTTTGCAAGTCAGGATCAAAACTGGAGAGAACATAATTAAATTGTCAGATGTTAGATTAATAAAAATATTTTTGATGATAGATCACTATATGAATTTTTGGCACATAATTCAGAAAAAGCTCAAAAAATTGAATGATATTATTATACCAAAACTTCCATTTCTATCCTTTTAAAGTTTTCTCAGTGCTTACATATATACAAAATATAAAAATATAATTGATGCTGAACTTGGCCTCAATTAAATTATATCCAATATTCATCCATGAAAAACCCGCTATTCTTACTGAGATTGTCAATATTATTTTCCTTTTTGCATTTAATGAGTTTTAAAATTTATAATAATTTTTGACCAATTTAATTGTAATAATAATTTTCATGAAGTTTATTGCAGAGATATGTGATAGTGAAGTGAAAGCCACGTCCTACTCTTTGCGACCCCATCGGCTATATAGTCCATGGAATTTTCCAGGCCAGAATACTGGAGTGGGTAATCTTTCCCTTCTCCAGGGGATCTTCTCAACCCGGGGATCAAACCTAGGTCTCCTGCATTGCAGGTAGATTCTTTCCCAGCTGAGTCACAAGGGAAGCCCAAGAGTACTGGAATGGGTAGCCTATCCTTTTCCAGAGGATACTCCCAACCCAGAAATCAAACCAGGGTCTCCAGCATTGCAGGCAGATTCTTTACCAACTGAGCTATCAGGGAAGCCTGATATATTATAGGTGACAAATAAAAGACTTTCAGAAGTATAAAAGTATACGATATTAGAGTAAAAGTTTATTGGAAAAATATAATGGAAATATGAGTTCAAAGAAGAAACAACAACATTTTAAAATTATTAAATAAGATTTTGTTTATATATTTCAAATAACGGTGACTTGAATCACAGAATTTAACAACTGGAAGAAAAATTAGAGATTAACTATTAACTGATCTTTATATATTTGCCTGCATTACCCCACATAATGTTGAATAATTTTTTATTCCCTCAAACATTAATTGACTTCTAATTTTTTCTACCTGAAGTTTAAATGATTACCAAAGATGCAACTGTCACAGTATAAATATTTACATTAATTTTTTTTAAAAACACAGTTACTTAACTGTTTTAAACAGGGCCAGAGGCAATCATCCCATCCCATAAAGGCTATTGTAATCTGATACCATATTCTTCTGTCTGCCATCTCAGGGGTGTGCTTCTGCAGTGTCACGCCTCTTCTCTTCTTCTCTTCTCCTATCATCCTGAATATTTCCCACTCTGTTTCTGCTATACCAAGAAAAGAGTTTTCGACAAAGTCAATATTTTTCCAACTTACTTTTAAAATTCAGTTTCTTTTGAATCATAAATACCTGCATTAAGCATATACCACTTGTTTCCTAGGGATCACCTCCATCCTTTCAAATTCTGGAGATAACTATGAACTTGCATTTACTTTGTGTTCATATATATTATTTATTCACAACATACCTAGCACCTGGATGCTCAATCAGTGTTAGCCTTTACGGTTATTAAGTTGATTTCTTTGATAAATACTTATAAGGACACTTTGTTATCAGTCTCGTATACATTGTTTTACATATATGTCATACTTTAACTGTCTTTTCAATTATTTTTAGGAGAACTGGTTGGTTTGATAGTTTTAAATTTTTATTAAGCATTTTCTTTTTCACCTCATCTTGCTAATTAAAAATATATATCTAAAATTGAGATATTACTTCCATGACCATGGGTATTACATACTCCAAAATCTTTATTTTATGCTTGAAATGTTATCACAGACTGATTTTTATCTGGTCTGAGTTAATGTCCAAGCTAGCCCAGGAAACTAATACAGCTGAAGACAGGGCTTCCCTGGTAGCTCAGTAAGTAAATAACATACCTGCAATGCAGGAGACCCAGGTTTGATCCCTCTTGCCTGGAGAATTCCATGGACAGAGAAGCCTAGCAGGCTACAGTCCATGGGATCACAAAGAGTTGGATATGACTGAATGACTAACACTTTCAATGGAAAATGAGGAAACTCCTACTCCATTCTCGAATGCCTCCCATGCTTCAACTGGTCAGCCTTTGTCATTATATACCATTGCTTATCCACTATCAAAGTTTATAACATTTATATTCTTTTATGCAACCATAATTAAATCACAAGGGTGTACAACTAAAATTGAGTTTCAATTCTAAAGGTTGAAAAATGTTAATATCATCATTATGTGAATATCATTCACTATAGAACCAAGTATAGTGACTGGGCAAATAACAAAAAGACTAATAATTTTATTAAGAAAGTCATAATAAAGAATATTATAGGCTCATGATCCAATGAGTTAAATAAATGATGAATTAAGAGTTGTGTCCGACTCTGTAATCCCATGGACTGTAGCCTGCCAGGCTCCTCCATCCATGGCGATTCTCAAGGCAAGAATACTGAAGTGGGTTGCCATGCCCTCCTCCAGGGGATCTTCCCAACCCAGGGATTGAACCCCGGTCTCCCGCATTACAGGCAGATTCTTAAACAGCTGATCCACTGATGGACACTAGGTTATTTCCATACCTTGGCTATTGTAAATTATATTGCAATGAACATTGGGGTACATGTATCTTTTGAAGTTAGTGCTTTTCTTTAAATAAATACTCAGCAGTGGAATTGCTGGATCATATAGTAGTTCTATTTTTGAGAAAACCTCACACTATTTTCCATAGTGGCTGTACCAATTTACAGTCCCAGTAAGACAGCACAAGAGTTCCCTAACTTTTTCTTAGTTCTAACATTCAAGAAGTTTCTCTGTGAACCTAAAGACTGGCTGCTTATAAATTCTTAGACATGAAGAGTTATGCAATGGGCATTAATCTTGATAGCCCTAAAATTCAAAGAGTAATAATGCTGGAACTAGATTAGATGCTCTTGTACGATAGCCTGCAAGTGGAAATGTAAACAAGCCAATCTCTGGTTGTAGAGCTAGAAATAAGGATAGCCACATGAAGGATGGAACGAATAAGATAATTGAAGCTACTGTCTTAGTGACAGTAGTAAAGTAACAACATTAGATTGGAAATCTCAGTGCGTGTACTCTAGGCCTGTTTCTGCAACTAACAACTAACATAAACCTGTAAGAGAGCTATATCCTGCTTGGATGATAATATGATGATGCTTGAGGCCCTGCCTATCCCCAAATTCTATAGTAATAGGAAGTTACGTGATCATAAATAGTCTTTCTACTCCTTGGATGTATAACCAAATCAATCATTGTGTGTTAGTCCTTCAATCATTTCCGACTCTTTGGGACGCTATAGACTGCAGCCCACCAGGCTCCCCTGTCCATAGAATTCTCCAGGCAAGAACACTGGAGTGGGTTACCATTTCCTTCTCCTAAATTAATCACTAATACCATAGAGATGACATATCAATGTATATAACATATTATATATATATATATATACACATATTTATTAAACAGGCACTGTATTGAGTGCTAATGTCAATTTTTCTCCTCTCCAGGATACTGTGATTGGTCTCCACATAAATTTTTTATCCCACAGAAGCTACTGATGAGTTTTTAATCACATAGAACTCAGAGAAATTCTTAGATTACAGTGCTGTAATATATTTAATCAACAATATGAAACAAAAATTGGGTTTTCAAATGAAACATCCAATTTCACATGCAGCTTTTGTTTTTTCTTCCTAACTAAATCTCACATCAGCCTTGAACATCTTAGTGGTTCAGTTATAGCTGTTATCTAAGATCTCTGCCAGTATTCAATGTTTTGGCCACTTCTAATCCTGTCGTCATCTTACTTACCTTAGATCCAATTGCTTCTCTTTTTCATAAAGAGAAATGCCTTTCACATTCTCATCAATCAAGAAAACAAATTTAAACTTTATGATTGACAAACATGTGTTACATACACAAATGGTAAAAGTTATCATTCTTCCTATCTTCCATACAGCCTAGTTTTATATCCTATAAATAACCAAGATTATTGAGTATATATTTCTAGATTATTTAATAAGAACAACACTTTTAATTTAATAACTCTGATATATGGTTTAAAAAACTTCTTTAAATACATTACCTCATTGAGTCTTTGAATTAGTCTGTGGCATAAAACGGCAAACATAATCCTCATTTTACAGATGGAGAAGATGAGGTAAGAAGGTGCAGAAGGTTGAGTTACATTTATATCCCAGGAGCCAGTTCTGAAAATATTTGCTGCATACTTCCCCTACCAAACTTCGCATTCCATTTTTCATCTTTTTCTAAAGTCAGCTCAACTTCAGCACCTATTTTCTACAAATCTTTATTCCAATCTTCTTTTATTCATTAAGTAAACATTAATCAGTTCCTACCATCTGTCAGACTCTATGCTAGATACTAAGGCAGAGCTTGGACCACTGAAGAAAAGGCATTAATCAAATAATGACAAAAGAAAAATGACTACTGCAACTGTGACAAAGGCTTCAAAGTAGAAGCATCCTGTGTCATCAGACCCTGTCCTTATGAGATTTGATACAGTCAGAAGGGTCAGGAGCATCCATTCTGAAAGAGTAACATTTGGGCTTTGGTTGAACAATGAGACAGAATTTACTGGATAAAAAGAGAAAGAGAAAATAACACATGCAAAAACCTTTAACAGCAGGAAGCATGCTAAGTGAGGAATAAAGAAAGAACCTGACATGAATGGATTCAAGAGATGGAGAATACAATTTGAGGTGAGACATGAGAAGCAATGGAGACCAGGCTCCGCAGGGTTTTAAAGCCAAGGTTAATGAGTTTTGTCTTTATCCAAAAAACAATGGGATTGTATAATTTAATTTATATGAAATATAAAAAGTAGACAAATTTGTAGAGACAGAGGTAGATTAGTAGTTGTCAGGGACTGAGGGAAGGAAAGAATGGAGAGTGACTGGTATTAGTTACAAGTTTCCTTTTTGAGAAGAAAAAGATATTCTAAAATTAGAGAGATGATAATTGCACAACTCTGTGAATATTCTAAAACCTACTGAATTGCACACTTCAAAAGGGTGAAATTTATGGTACGTAAATTATATCTTGATAAGGTTATTATTAAAAAAAATAACAGTGGGAAAAGATTTTAAGAAAGGAATCCTCTGATAAGATTAGAGTTTTGAAAGGCTCACTCTGGCTTCAGAGTGAAAACACAGATCTGGGAGTGGAGAAAGGTGGCTATTATAATAATACAAGTGAGAGAAATTAAGAAAGGAAAACCAATAGGGCTTAATTATAGATTGAGTACTGGGGACAAATAAAAAGGAGATGTCAAAGCATAGTCCCTCATTTTCTAGCTTGAACAAGGAAATGGATTTCAGCGCCATTCATTGTGGTACTAGAAGATGATCAGCTTTTGAGAGGAGAGGTTTGGATCTCGAGTTCAGTCTTTTATCATATTATATTAAAGTTTGACATTCCCTGGAGATATGTCAAATAAAAATTAAAATATATAGGTCTGAAACTCAGAGGAGAGTTTTTAGTAAAGGGAAAACTTACATGTCTTCTGCATATAAATTAAAATAGTAGACATGGATACAGAGAAACAAACTGGGAAGAGAATATATAGAGAGCAGAAGAGGGCTATGATCTACCCTAGAGGAACTCCAGATTCTTGGTCGTAGAGTATAAATCTGCAGTGGAAAAATAAAAACAAACAGAAGCCAGAGAAATAGGGAGAAAGCCAAGAGAGTGTTCTGTCAAAGAGGACAAGGAGAGCGTTCAATCACCTCTACGACAGCCCTCACACTGTATAATTCCTACTTAGCTTCTCTGCTAGATTATGAGGTTTTTGAAGGCAGGCATATCTTCTTGTATTTTACTTAGTAGTGGGCCCATATCAAGCAATCAATGAATATGGGTGGTTTGCAATTAAATGTTTAAACTTGCTATTTGGTGGGGGAAAAAAACTGTTGCTTTGATAGCTCATAATTTTATGCTAGAAAATTTTAGTGCAACAGAGAGAAGTTCCCATTTTTCCTGACTAAACAGAGATATCTCTAACTCCACAGTACAATGCAAGTGCATGGCATAAACAGAGCTCAGTGAAAATGTCTAGCAGTAGCAGTAAGCTAGCAGGAGTGGTGCTAAAGGCAGAAACACTTGCACAATAAAATCAAGGCTTAAATAAAATGAAAAAGGAGTCTGAAGGGCTACCAAGTTAAGATATTTTCTGAGCTAGATCTTTTATGAAAAAAAAAAAAACAAAAGCAGCAAGTCACTGAGCAGAAACAAAATTCAAGGAGGCTAAAGAAGACATGAATTTGTGAACCATGGCTGCAATTTGGCTCCCACCCGCCCAGGACTCCAAAAGATGTGACCAATCCCTACTGGGAGGATTGTTATTAAACAAGCTTACTTGTATATAAAGTACATAAAAATCAGCACTATATTCATAATTAAACATATATACACATAACAAGGTTAACTATGTACTTACTTTATATTGTTCTTATAATTTGATTCCTTTCTTTCCTAATCTCCAGGAGTTTGTGGAAAGCCTACTGGCCAGAACCTTGATGCCCAAGCAGGGACTTCTTCATATTGCATGCATTCAACTGTAAGACATCTTCCTCACAGTTGCCATGAGGAACTGTGAGCATGCCAGCTAACACTACTCTGAGAATAACACTGAATTCTGGGGAGAGCTTCAGGTGACTCTTGGGGCAGAGATTACTGCTGTATATTTGCATAACACAAGGAATATTTTGTGGGGACAGATGCTACTTTACAAAAGTTTGCGCTGATTGATGGCTCAGCTGGTAAAGAATCTGCCTTCAGTGCAGGAGACCTGGGTTAGATCCCTGGGCTGGGAAGATCCCCTGGAGAAAGGAACGGCTATCCACTCCACTATTCTGGACTGGAGAATTTCATGGATTAGTCTATGGAGTTGCAAAGAGTCGGACATGATTGAGCAACTTTCACTATGCATTTTCCACTTTCCTATACTTCTCCTGATGAATGTGGGAATTCTGGACATCTATTTATAGCTGAACTGAAAATTTTACCCTAACCAAACTTTTCTGGGCAGCTCTTGTCAGTTGTGGCTTTGCACATTGAAAAATAAATAAATCTATGGTCTGCATTTAGAAAATCCATCATGTCCTTTCCCTTCATTCTAACCTTGTCTCAAAAGTTTCACAAATCACACATCACAACAAGGAATTTGAAATTTCCCATACGCCTAATCCTGTTATCTTCTCTTGCTCTTATCATTTCACATATTTCTTTGTCTTGTCTCTTCTGTCCTAAAAGTCTATAGTATACCTGTTTGTAGTAACTTTATTATTAAGCCTTTTAGAGAAGC
The DNA here is from genome assembly GCF_019320065.1 of Cervus canadensis. Lineage (NCBI taxonomy): Eukaryota > Metazoa > Chordata > Mammalia > Artiodactyla > Cervidae > Cervus > Cervus canadensis. The sequence goes on from NC_057405.1 coordinate 43,438,379, forward strand.
ACTAACTTATTCTCTAAAACAGATTCTTCCTACATGAAAATTAGTCAGTAATGCTCTGATTTATACCCTTTCAATTACCCTTTCCACTTGCAAGCACATTGCATAATAACATGTTCTAGACATTTCTGCTGCAGTAAGACTGTTTCTTTTCAAATATAAAATCTTTGTTTCTCATAATTTTCTTCTGTCACCCATGCTGTGGATGTTTTGTTTCTAATACTACTAGCCTACAGGCACAGACACTCAATAATTTTCATTTCCTTTACTGGTATGACTCTGTCCAAATTTATTTAGATAATCATTTCCTCTCCTATTTTTCCCAAAACGGAAATATAACAGTAAATAACGGTACTGCCTTTCCGTTTATTTTCCATTTATGTGGGAAGCCTAGAAGCTTAACCCCCAAAAGCAAGCACTCTTAAGCTTTTGTTCAAATCAGGTTTTTTGGCTCTCAGCACCATGACCGTAACTTGAGAACTAGTTTTATGGCAGAACCATGCTGATCAGTCTTTCCTTCGCTTGCCAGGGGCCTGAGTGCTAGTCAGACGTGGGAACCATTAATTTCAGCTGCCATGGGTCAGACAGAGCAGCTATCAGGCTGCTCCCCTCCACTGCCGGCAGTGGAAGAGTGAGCAGTAGAGGGTCTATGAATTACTACTTCCACAACAACGAAGTGCTCCACAAAATAGGCCAATCAGCAAGCAGTTTGGGGAAGTTATGCTTCTTATTTACTCCAGAGAAATCCAAATAAGCAAATCTAAGACTCTGAGAAGTACTGCAATGAAGAACGCTATTTCCCTTGGTTTAATCTTGAATTTCCTACTCTTCTTAACTTGAGATCATTTTTTGTATTGTGTGCGTATGTAAAGACTATTCACGGTTGGTGAATCAAGCTTTAAGAAATAATCCTCTGGAAACCTTTCAATTAAGAACCAAGGCTGATTCTTATGCATCTAAGATTAATAGCCTCTAGGCCAGGGGACAAATCTTTCCAGGACAAGGTTTTCCCATGTGGCTTTTTTTCTTGGACTTCTACAAGAAGTTTCATTTATTATGTAAATCTACATTTTTCAAGGTGCTTCCTCCATAAACTGCTTTCACTCTGCCTGAAATTTGAGATTCTAAATTCAGTAGATCAGTGTTCAAATACCAGCTCTCTTATTTACCAATCATTGGTCAATTAATTTAATTCCCTTTATCCTCAGTTTGCTCCTCTGTAGACCTGAGAACAGGTCTTCCCCAATATTAGCACGGACTAAGGCAAAACAACAAATGAAGGCCAACATAGCATATCTCAAAATACCTAAAAGTTATCAGATAAACTATGCCCCCTAGGTGGCCTATTTTCCACTCAACCTCCCATCCCCCCTCCTCAAGCCCAGTCCTCTGCAAAGTGCTGAGCACCCAGAGGACAGACAGCCACTCTGCTCTCCCTGGGCCTGCCCCTGTCCCACTCAAAGCCTGGAAAGGATTATGGATCTGCTGGGGCCAGAAGGTAGAAACTTCCCAGACCTCCTGGCTGATGACTGAAGTGCCAGGATTTGCCGATGACCCTAAGCATCCGTCAAAACTAGACCATTCAAGGAGAGGGGGTGAAGTAGGGAGGAAAAGAATGTCTAGGTATACCACTTTGGTGATTTAGGACAACTGACGTAAGCAACAGCACTGATTTTTTTTCTTTTTAATTTTAATTGGAGGCTAATTGCTTTACAATATTGTAGTGGTTTTTGCCATCCATTGACATGAATCAGCCATGGGTGTACATGTGTTCCCCATCCTGAACCCCCTTCCCACCTCCCTCCCCATCCCATCCCTCAGGGTCATCCCAGTGCAAAAGCCCTGAGCACCCTGCCTCATGCATCGAACCTGGACTGGCGATCTATTTCACATATGGTAACACACATGTTTCAATGCTATTCTCTCAAATCATCCCACCCTCACCCTCTCCCACAGAGTCCAAAAGTCTGTTCTTTACATCTGTGTCTCTTTTCTGTCTCACATATAGGGTCACCTTTACCATCTTTCTAAATTCCATATGATTCTTTCTCTAGTTTCCCAGGGCAGAAAATGTCACACACACACACACACACAAACACACACTCAGCCCAGCATCCTCTGGCCTGGAACAGGCACTTTGGCTAACACAGTTATTTTCCATAATTCTCTGTAATCAAATTAATTCTACACATATAAAAAATTAATAAAAGTTTGAAAAGGAAAAACTGTGTCTTAATATCTATAATTTGCATTGTCTTCTAAAGTTCAGGGTATTGACTAGTAGATGCCCTTCTTATTCGTGTCTAAGGGCAGGAATGATTGTGATCATTTTACTTATTTCATAGAATTGTGTAGGAAATAAATATGAAATGCATGTGAATTACGAATTATACCACTATCAAAATTAGAAGTAACTCTTCTCTAAGCTTGACCTCTAATTCTTGTTGGGGAAAAAAGGCAATGAAGCTCTATTTTTAGAAACTGAATAAACCTGGAGACCAGCACTATCCCATTGTTAAATCATTTCAAGATTTATAGGCATTATAGCACTATATTGAACTCTGTGCTTTAAAGATGATCAATTTTCTCATATATTCAAGAATAACTAGATACTCCAACTCTTTAAGAGTAGACTACACTTGCCTTCAATTTTCTGCTTTATTGAAGTAGGAGAAACAAACTCTTTATAATCTCTCTTAGAAATGATAAGCAAAAAAAAAAAAAAAAAAGAAATGCTAAGCAGAGATGACATCAAGCAAATGTGATGATCTTAAATGAAGTATTTTTAAGCAGCAGTTCTTTCCCTGATCTTTCACATTAATTAAACAGGTAGGTTGGTCCAATTTTTGGACAAAGAGTTTGCAGGAAACTTTATAAATATTATATTTCCAATTGTAACAATAATACAAAATTTATTTTTCTTAAAAACAAGCACACAGATGGGACTGGCTTGAGGTACAATTTGCTAATCTCATATTAGAGAAGAAAAGCTTACTAACTATATTGTGAGTATTGCAGGGTCGCAGGCCCCTGAAATGGAATTTGACTAAGGACATTCTGAGCAAATGGATAATACCACATATGATACTTATGCTATATACTGACCTTACCTATAAGATTCTTACACATGGTCTTCAATTCAATCAGGCCAGCTACCCACTAAAGAGCCCATGTTCACTGCCACCATTACACCCTCTAAACTTTTACCCATGCCTGACGATGTATGCCCACCTAAACGTCTTTCAGGAAAACTCTGCCCTGATAGTCTCCTCTCTCCTTTGGTCTCTAATTCCTCTCACTCCTTTGGTTTCTAATTTTTTTTTTAATGTCACATGTGTATATTTTGCCTTGCTATTAACATTTTAAAATAATTGAGATAGAGAACAAAAATCCAATGACTTTATATCCTTCCAGAGTGCTAGCATAGTGCCAATGACTTCGACACAGAAGATCTAGTTATCATCAATACATGGCAGACCTCAAAGGTCCACACAATTAATTGGTGCCTGACCTATCTTTTCTTTTATTTCTGGAAGTAAGGTTACACAATGTAGCAGACTATTTGAGCTCTACTTTGTCCAACATGCTGTCAGACACTTGACAAATACAGAGATATGAACTAGGTAACATGAACCCTCAAATAATTAAGTGGTTTAGGGTGTGTGTGTTCCTCTAATGAATAATTAACAGAAGCAATTTAAGAGACTCACCCATCGTAATGTGCTAAGAGCTACATTTGGGTTTGATTTTTCTTCTGTGTGTCTTCCGAAAGCATTCACACACCAGCCACCATCCTTGATACTACCTTTATAGGTATGTCATGTCTAGAGCCTCTCAGGTGGAAATTATGACAGTTGTTCTAGAAGCAGCTATAGAAAGATAATTAAAAAATAATTAACAAGAATAATTAGCATGGGGCCAGGGGAGGGGAGCTTTTATTTTATCAGCTAGACTGATCTGATTAAATGTGTATAGAACACAGCAAGCAAAGTATCTTTACATGGCAATGTGAAAGAAACAATGATTTTTTCATGTTTAGTTTATTTTCCTGCTATTCCTTCCCCACCAAAAATCAGCAAGAAGTAGTCACTGTGATCCTCATTGCCTTTTAAAAAATTCCATTCAGCATCTCTCACAGCATATCTCCATTTGACTGAAGACATAACTGCACAGCTCCAATGAAAACACAGAAGTGGAACATCAGGATCTGTCAGCATAATGCTTCTGGGGGTTGTGTATTAGGTGATTACTTTGGCACTAGCTAAGGAGAAAAGAAAGGAAAGGCAAAGGCAGTAAGCAGCCATAGAATTTTCACTTGTTTTTGCTTATCATGTTTTAGTTTCCTGAAAGCAAGACTAAACTATATAAACTATATTTCCTGAAGGCAAGAGTAAAGAATAGAAGCATTAACACTCCCTTTCAGCCAGTAAGGTGTTCTCAGCACTGATTGTCTTTTAATTGGACAAGACAGCAAACAGTTTTATCCAGTAATTTCCCAGTTACAGGGAAGTTGTACATGCTCAAGAATGGTCCCCTGCTGAGAGGAAGCCCTTAGTTAAACAAGCTAGGCAGCTAGGAAAAGCACGTGCTGGGGTGAGAGAGACTGGGCGGGAACCCTAGCCTCGGTCACACATCTCTACTAGTTGAGTGGCCTTGAGCGGAGTGCTTTCTCTCCCTGAACCGAAACTGTCTTATTAAAACAGGGATAATAGTACCTAACCAGTCTGATGTTGGCATAATCATATATTAGAATGCTACTCTTCTGTCACAATATTTGTTTTTATTATCAGGTTCCTTAACCTCTCAGAACCTGCTCTCCCACCTGCAAAATGTAGGTATCACTAATCTCATAGGTTTAGGATGAGAATTAAATAAGGCCCCTAAGAAAATTACCTCCCCAAGCTATATCGTTTATCAAAACCCACTTGGGTAAAAAATTATGGAATGGTAGAATATAGCTAGATTCTTAACTTACACTTATTGAGAGGGAGGGGAAAAAAAGAAAAAGATATGATATAGCTATAAACATAGGCATCAGAACTTGGCTTTGGTGGTTTCAAAGATCTGAATATAGTATCATTTGGTAATTTGTATTTGCTTATTTGTTTTTTGTTTTGTTCATTTGCTTATTTTTAACATATGCAGGAAACAAAGCTGTGTTCTAAGCACTAGATATTTGTTAAGGCATGAAATTATAATTAGCACATCATCACACTATTCTGTTTCTCCCCGAACTTGATAGCACTGAAATGAAGAAACGGAGTAAATGAAGTGGGTGAAGCCTTTAACAGTGATTGTAATGGTAGGCAGAAAATAATTTGTAATGATTTGGATTCTTCAGATGAGTTTCTCAGATGAAATTTGCCTAGAGGACATTTGAGATGGAAAGTACAGAAAGAACAGGCGACCAATCACATTAGAGGGTGTGAGAATGGCTGACCTGTCTGAAGTTCACATCACAGAGTTTCATCCCAGAAACTTCACTCCCCAGGAGCCATGGGTCCTCTGAGGGGTTACTGGATTATAGCAGAACCAAGCCATGGCTTGCATAGCCTAGATAACTTTACTAAACTCATGATAGCTATTTAGCATGACTCATCCATTCATTTAACAAGTATTTCTGAGCCACTCATTGTCCTTCTGGACTTGCAGTCTGGTGGGAGAACAGGCAGAAAAGGGCTATCTCAAGTCTAGCTCAGATAAATAAACATCAGGGCCCCAATATTTATTGCAGCACTATTTACCATAGCCAGGACATGGAAGCAGTAAACGTCCATCAACAAAAGAATGGATAAAGAATATGTGGCACATTTATACAATGGAATATTATTCAGCCATAAAAAGGAATGAAATTGTGCCATTTACAGAGATGTAGGTGGACCTAGAAGCTGTCATACATAGTGAAATAAGTCAGAAAGAGAAAAGCAAATATCATATATTAATGCATATATGTGGAATCTAGAAAAATGGTACAGAACTTATTTGAAAAGCAGAAATAGAGACAGAAATGTAGAGACAAACATATGGATGACATTTGCTCTGAAAATGCTTTAGCTATATATTGGGATGAATTAAGAGATTAGGATTGACATATACATACTACTAAGTATTAAATAGATAGCTAGTGAGAAGCTACTGTGTCACACAGGCAACTCTACCCTGTGCTCTGTGATGACCTAAACAGGATGGAAATCCAAAAAAGAGGTGGTGTTTACACACACACACACACACACACACACACACACATACATTTATAGCTGATTCACTTTGTGGTAAAGCAGAAACTAACACAACTTTGTAAAGCAACTATACTCCAATAAAAATTATTAAAAGAAAAGAAAGTTTTATATACATGAAACTCCCATCACCACAGCAATCATCAAGTCTCATAATTCATGTAGAGAGATTATGAGAGGAGAAGAGACTGAAAGTGCAAATGAGTTTTTTTTCCCCTCCAAGTAGGAGATGTTTGCCCTTGGTGGTGTCATATCATTATTTTACTTTTCCTTATGAGTTTTTGGCACTTTGTTATACAGCATGACCCATTAGCTCTGAAAAAGCCTCAGGAATATCTGGTTGCTCCCAACATGTTAGAACCAAGAATAATTCTCAAATTCTTCCATGTTCAAAAATACTAAGATTAAACTTTCCAGCTCAATACCGGGGCTTCCCTGGTGGCTCAGATGGCAAAGAATCTGTTTGCAATGCAGGAGACCTAGGTTTGAGCCCTGGGTAGAGAAGATCCCTTGGAGAAGGGAATGGCACTCCACTCCAGTATTCTTGCACCGAAAATTCCATGGACAGAGGAGCCTGGTAGGCTACAGTCCAGGGGGTCACAAAGTTAGACTGAGCAACTAACACAAACTTTCCAGCTCAGGTGATTTTAATTATTATGCCTGGAGCATATCACTCAAATATTCATTGACTAAATAAATGAACCACAAAAAGCTCTGAAATAGAAGAGTATGAAGGAAGTTTGTGGATAATAAAGAAACATTTTCAGAAGAACAAAAGACAAGTTGGCTGCTTCCATAAACTGGGTGTTTCTCAAATTCATTTGAATTCTGCCTTTCAAAACATCCACAACTGTTAGATAAAAGAGAGCTAACAGTTGGAGGACATTAAAGTTGATTACCAATAGATTGTATTAACATGCAAAACAACAGGGCTTTGCTTTGTGTACTGATCATAATTCTGAATCTGTGAAAGTTAACTACATCTGCAGCCAGCCTTAGGCATTATGATTCAGGCTTCAAAAATAGTATTTGTCAACACCCACTACCTGTGCCCTCTTCACAGGATGAAACTCCAGGCCTGTATTTGTCCAATCAAATGGCTGCCTCTTGCTTTCCTTTGTCTCCTGTGATTGGCCAGGTGCTATCGACAGAAGAGATTTCTATTGAAGTCACTATATATTGATGACACCCCATCTCAGATGATCTTTAACACTGCCAAATAATCTTTATGTTCGTCCACATTTATCTCTAGCTCCCATTTTCCTCAACTGTTATCCCAAAGTCTCACTGAAGCACCATCTGCCATTACTCCTTTCATCATTCTCAGATGACTGCATGGCTTCCTAGTTCACAAGGTAAGTAAAGCCCATGAGAATTCTCTGTCTCCTTTGTCCATCTTGATACACACAGACATCACCCCTTTTCTCCCCTCCTTTCTTTGTACCTAGTATTGAGGTGCTCCTTGTTCTGTCTATATTAATCCTTCAGCTGGCATCTTATGCCCCTGGCAAATCATTCCATCAATTATCCTATCTCTCTCTTATAATTCAGCCTTTTCATGTTTAGGAGTTTGCATAACTATGTTCAGATCTCTCCTACTCAAAGTAACAAAGGCTCAGTCCTGTAATCCCTTAATTATCTTAATACATATTATAAAAAATTGGTTTCTGGATATAGTATGCCATTTTAAGAATGAATTTTCTTTACTATAAAACTGATAATACTAATTTACTTAAAACCAGTGGATGCTACTGAATAAAACATAAGTTCTCTAATACAGCACACTTCCTAATTATCTATTCTCTACTCAGCTTCCCTCCTCATCTCCTCCCATCTTCCTTGGGAACCCTGTGCGATACTGAACTACTTCACCAGACGTTCCCTCTCACCACTGAGCATTTACAATGTGTTTTGCTCTTACTGGGATATAACCGTGGTGTTGGGAAATCCTCAGAAGGAAATATTGGGTAAGGCAGCAATTTGACTTGTTCACTGTAGCCATGCATGCATGCCTGGTCAGTCGTGTCCGACTCTTTGCGACCCCATGAACTGCACCCCATCAGGCTCCTCTGTCCTTGGAATTCTCCAGGCAAGAATACTGAACTGAATTGCCATTTCCTTCTCCAGGGGATCTTCCCCATCCAGGAACTGAACCCATGTCTCCCATATTGGCAGCCAGATTCTTTACCACTGAGCCACGTGGGAAGCTCTCATTGTAGCTATAGGCAAAGGCAATCACTAGGGTTTTGTAAATAGGGGAATGATGATAGTGGGTTTCTATATGGATCATCTACATGAGAATAGATTTAAAGAGGATAAGGATACAAACTTAGAAGTTTGCTGAGGTCCTCCAAACGAGAACTAACTGGTCTGAAATAGAGTCATAGCACTTACATGGAGCCTCAAAGAGACCCAAGACACAATATCACAGAGGTCAGAGTTTAAAAAGAGACTATTGTCACAGAAACCTAGAATGTAAACAGCCCAGCCTAAAAATGACTGATTCTAGATCAAATGCCATAGAAAAGTACCAAAAGAAAAAATGTGGCCATTTGATTCAGTAATTAAGAATCTAAACAGCAGCAACTGCAACAGAGTAGGAGCAGAAACAAGAATGCAGAATTGAGGAGTGAATGGGAGACAGGGAGTGACTCGCTAGTCCAGTGAGTAGCTAATACTTTCCAAGAAGTTTGATTAGAAGGAATTGGAAAAGACTAGACAGGTCTGGGCTTCCCAGGTGGTGCTAGTGGTAAAGAACCCTCCTGCAAATTCAGGAGACTTATATAAGAGTAGCAGGTTTGATCCCTGCGTCAGGGGGATCCCCTGGAGGAGGGCAAAGCACCCCACTCCAGTATCTTTGCCTGGAGAATCCCATGGACAGAGGAGCCTGGCAGGCTACAGTCCATGGGGTTGCACAGAATTGGACACAACTGAAGTAACTTCACATGCATGCAGACATGTCTAGAAGCTCTGTAGAGACAAAAGGCTAGTGAGGGTGAAAAAGGTTTGCATGTGCCTAGGCTAAAGGAGAACTTAGAAATTTTTTCTTAAAAGATCAAAGAGTAAATATTTTCAGCTCAGAGGCCACAAGGTCTCTGTTGCAAGTATTCGACTCGGCTATTGTAGCACAAACATCCAGAAACAATACCTAAGCTAATGGACAGAGCTGTATGTCTATAAAACATTACCAAAAAGGAGTGGAAACATACCCTCTGGCTATAGTTTGCTTGTCCCTGAGTGACTTCAGGCAGACAGAAGGAGTGGGATTCAGAGCAAATCTTGTCCTTAAACCCGAAGAAAAAGACAAGAATTCCTCCACATTCTCACTGCCAAGAGCCCAGGTTCAATCCATGTTCCAGGAACAAAGTCATATAAACCACAGCTGGGCCAAAAAAAAAGAAGTGGCAGCAAAAGGAATAGTGATATATATACACCTGTCAATAGAAGCTAGATCTGCATTAACTAAAAACTTGAATACTTCATTAAAACAAAAATTCAATCTTTTTAATATTATAAAAAGATATCTCCTAAAAGTGAAACCAGATGTTTCTAAAATGGCTCTTTACATGACTCTAATGAAAGAAATGTTTACTTAGTTGTATTGAAATGATTTGGATATTTTAAATTCTCATCCATGATCCATCAGTACTATCTCTCAGAAACTGAAATAGCATTCATGATAGCATCAAGGACCACGCCCAGCACCACCCCCCTCACCCCACGCCTCACCCCTTACGTGCTGCCTGAACTTGGTGCAGCACAAGCTCATCACTGCCTACTCTCAAAGGAAGGGCTGATTTGAAAAGCAGGAATGCATTATTCTCTTTCAACCCTAGATCTACAGATATCTTACTTGAAAAGCTGATTGTGGAATCCTGGCTTATTTCCATGACTAAAGCAATGTGATTAAGTTCCTATAGGCTTTAGATAATCACCCAAGCTTTTTGATTATTATAATCAGGTCAGAACTTCAATCAATGAAGCTCTCCTAACACTATTGACTGCTTTAAGAATCTGGACAGGATAGCACCTAAAAACAAGAACTACAGTCATGCTGAGCAAAAGCTTTCTTTGTAGGATAGTTTCCTCGGTACAGCTTAAACAGTGTGACATAAAGGACTAGCCTATCGTGGATGTTCACATCCTGAAGCGTGATGGACAGGGGCATATTTGTACAGCAAAGTGGGGTGATTCTATACATTATTGATTTTCTAATCATTGCAATAGTCTTTCACTGAGAAAGTGAAAAATAGTGAAAGTGGCTCAGTAGTGTCTGATTCTTTGCAACCCCATGGACTGTAGTCTGCCAGGCTCCTCTGTCCATGGAATTCTCCAGGCAAGAATACTGGGGTGGATAGTCATTCCATTCTCCAGGGGATCTTCCCTACCCAGGGACTGAACCCAGTCTCCTGCACTGCAGGTGGATTTTTTACCATTTGAGCCTTTCACTGAGAGAGATACACTAATCACCCTCATCATAGTTAAGCTGGCTGGGCTTCAATAGCTTGTCCAACCCAGCCAAAATTTGCCAGGTGAGCTATTTTGCTAACTTAAACCATGTGAAGTGTTATGAATTCATCCAAAAAAAACATGTATGGCAAGTCAACTTTCTCCTCTGTAAAAATAAAGAAATCATGAAAGCTGGTTGGCTAACAGTGTTCTTTGCCACCCACCTACCATCAGTAACAATATCTCATTTGGTGCAGAGGCGCAGGGTGGTGGATATTTTGTGGCGAAGATCAGACATGCTAGAGTTAAAGAAAAAATGTTCTTGTGCCTGTCAGGGGAGACATTGAAGACTTTAACTCCTCGCTAAGACTGTTCTGCAGAATGGCTCTAGGGAAAAGCTTCAGGCAGCCCTTCTCTGCTGTGGACGGAAAAAAAAAGAAAAAAGAAATGGAAGAAAAATGTGTTAGGAAGCAAAGAGGTGGGGGTAAGGGAGAGAACAGGCAAACAACAAATAAATCTCTTGATAGTGTTTTGGATTGATAGATAGCACTTCATCCCAAAGCATTTCTCAAAACCCCACACACGCAGTTTCACAAAAGAAATGCAAAGCCTTCAGGAACAGAAGAAAACTAGAAAAATAAATAAATAACAAAGATTCTAATGGTGAAAAAGGAAAGGAAATACTTTGGACCAATTTCAGCTGGTCAAGATACATTATGGAAAAGACCACCACTCTTAAATTCCCACCAGGTCTAAGTAAAGGCTCATTTTTTATGGTCTCATCCTTCAGGCATTCCATTTGGTTGGCTGAAAGGTTGAGTCACAGCCCTGCTGGGAATAGACTCTGTCCCAGAAAACCAGGCAATAACAAATGTTATGGCCAGTCCACTAAATCACACCGTAGGAAAACCTTGACTTACTCTAAAGCTGTATTTTCTCAGTTCTCAGAATCTGAACTTGGCTCCAAGCATCATTTTGGTGATGAGTTATCTCCTTTAAGTCCTCTGTAGAAGCAGGAAGTCCTAAAGCCCTTGGAGCCTTTCAAAAGTTCATTTTCCACTGAGATAAGATACCAAAATCATAGCTCAGAGCTAAAATTTCCACAACAACCAAAATAACTTGTTCACTCCCACCTAAAAATCTTCATATGGCATCTCAGGATGCCACTTCATCATTTTTGTAAAACTAATAGCTTGCATTTTTAAGCCATTTATATTCTATCCATGTGCTTTTACATAGCATCACAGTTACACACTTTATCTCTTTTAAGAGTTACTACACTTATGTGTGATCTATATTTTGCAGGCTATTCAAGCACATAACCACAAAACAAAAATGTTTCTACTCCTCTCCTACTTGTTCTTTGAGAACTCAAGCATCATATAATACCTGGGAAAATGTCTAGGAATCAGCATAGGATTTTTTGATTAATTCTCTCGGCTACCAACGTTTTCCTGTACTCCTCCTTTAGGTCTTTATTACTTACGTGCTTTTTAGCCAACATCAAAAGTGGCAGCTATGCTGATTCAGTTTTTCAAAGACTTGACCACCATCATTGCTGATTGTGGCCACCATAGCTGTGGATGTCAACCATCAGCATTGACCTTTCATCGCTCTTCTCGGTATCAGACGTGATGCTGAGGTCCATGCCATTTATGATGACTAATATTAGAGCCCCATCCACTATTCCACCACTGCTATAACCCACACTACTCCCTACCGTTGCCAGTGCTACAGCCGGCCCTGTTACTGCTATCGAGGCAGCAACCATTGCAGCCCTTACTGCTGCCAATGTGGGGATTGCAATAACCACCCTTCTGAGGTCCAATGTTGATTTTATCATGGCTCTGGTGATGGTTCTAATGCGAAGTTTATTTTTAACCTCTATTGGTCTTTATCGTATCCTTCTTATGGTAGAATCAAGGCAAGTCTCCTCAGTGGTAGACTGACAGATGGCTGAAATACCAACTGAATTGTTCCAATAAACATTCGCGGACACATCCTTGAGAACAGTTTCCTTCACCCCATATTCAAAACATCACTAAGGTTACTAACTACTTTCAAAACATATCCAGAATCCAACTACTTCCTTCATTTGTATCCCTACTATTCTTATTCGAGTCAAAATTCTATTTAGTCTAAACTTTGAAACTACCTCTGAACTGGTCTTCCTGCCTCAAGTCTTGCCCTCCTATAATCCATTCTTAGCATGTCAGCTACAGGGAGAATTTTATAAATAAAACTCAGACCACATCACTCCCTTGTTTGGAGCCTCCAGTGTTTCCCTGCCTTACTCTAGTTTATGTGATGCACCCCCAACTAGCCACTTCAACTTCACACCACTCTTGACTTAACAATGTGTCTTCAGCAACTTTGGCGTTCTCTCTTTTTCCCAGATACTCTAGCTCATTCCATCCTAAAAGTCTACGCACCAGCTGTTTGTTGTTTTTTTTTTTTGCTTGAAATACTGTCCCCCACCTGCCCAATATTTTTATGGCTCCTTTTTCCTCAGAGAAATGTTTCCTGACCCATCAGTCCAAAGAAGCTTCCAAGTCATTGTCTTCTCATTGTATTTTAATTCACTGAAAAGCACATATCAGTCTCTTTTTCTTATTTATATAATCATTTGATTGTGGTTTACATAAATCGATGCTACATAAATATATTGATGCAAAATAAAATCTTTAACTACAAAGTCTACAGGATTATATAAAAAATTTGCTTCGGGATTATATTATATAAAAAATTATACCTTGACATCCCAAAAAGTCACAAATCAGTAATTGATATGTCCAATTTCAGAGAACATAAAAACTCAGAAATTCAATTGACATTAAAATACCTCTATCCAATTAAAAGAAAGGTGTGGGCAGGTTCCTTCTCTGTTCTCTAGTTCCCAGTCCCCTGTTTACCACTCCTAGATACAGCTCCCAGCCTTCTCCATGTTTAAGGAGGAAAGAGAAAAAAAAATGTGGAAAAACCTTCCAAGATTGGTGCCAGTATCCTCAGGAACTGGTTTCCTCTGGCCCTGTTAGCTATTTTAAATTTTCTCTTTCTCCTTTCCTTGGATTCTTCAAAACCGCAACCACCCCCATCTCTAGAAGTACCTCCCCTGCAGTTCCCTGACATAAATATTCACCTTCCCTCTGAACACCAAGGAGTCCTCCTTTGGCCCCCAGTCTAAGCAGTAGGCCTCCAGTCAGATTCTTGCTGTTAGAATGTCCCCGTTCCCCCCCGGAGGTCTCTTAACACTTCCCTAGACGGGTCAGGCTCCAGGCGGCCATCTTGGGTCTTAAAACAGTTCTGTACCACGGTGATCTCTCCCCTTTTCCAACTGGGTGAGGGTAGTTATGGTTCTTACTGCCTTCTTTACAATACTATTTGTGGAGCCTAACACTTCACTTTGAAACTTCTTATCATGGGCTCAGTCAAAAGTAATTTTACACATTTCTGCATTCTTATCAAAATATACAGATTCTATTAGTCATTTCCTCTTCTGTGAAACATTTGCCACATAGGAAGTCACTCTTTATAGGATCAGCTTAGACAGTGAGAAGAATAAACGTGTATTAAGCCCAACATATGTAGTTCAGAATATGTAGTCCAGTCTTGAAAAGTCACCCACAGGACAAGTCTAAATTAATGAACTTTCAGAAAAAAAAAAAATATTGATTTGGTTCACTTGGTAATGAATATTAGTCCATGAGTCCATGAAGAAGAGTATATTTTTACAAGCATTTCAACATTCTTATTCTTAAGGTTTATTATATACCTGATGGAGCAGAGTTGATCTCAGCATCTAGATAATAATAATGAATTATTAAAGATACTCAACCCACCTTTTCCACAGACCTTGGCTTGCTTATTATTGATGCCATTTGTGTTAATATGCAGACTTCATAAAGCTCACTTGTAGAAGACCCTCCAAATTCCCAAATACTCACCTCCAGAGAAACTCAGAGTCCCCCAGTTAAAATTATTATTAACTCCCAACCCCCTTATTAACCCCCAACACTTCTGAGGCTTGGCCAGGGAACCATTAAATTTTTAGTGCCAGAATTAATGCCAGATTAGAGTCACATGGGTATTATCCTTGCTGATTTATGACGCCATGTAGCACCGTAAATGAGACTGTTTCTTCCCCTTGGGTCAGCTGATAACTTCTAATACTTTGTTTCTCATGACACATCTTTCAGGGCTGGGGCAGACAGTGAGAGCAAAGAGGAAAAAAAGTATCCGACAATGTCTTTGATATAAATCCCAGGTATTCTCTTTCTTCCCCAAACCAGCCTAGATTACCATTATGGAGAAAAGTCAGAACTGTGCATAAAACAAAAATCATAACAAAGAGAAACATCTCACATCCTCTGACAAATCAGAACAAAGCCATGAAGGTCATTTACCCAAAACAAGGAAGAGAAAATCTGAATGAAATTGTGTCTAGTATTTAAAAACACCCTGACAGAACTCAAATTAATAAAGGTTTAAAAACAATCTTTCATTATAGACAAAATGTCTTCTTTACTCACTAGCTATGTGGCCTTGAACCCAAATTTCCTCAAATGTGAAGTAGAATAGCATTGCTTACTACCTATGGTTGATCTAAAGTTGGAGTGATTCAAGATATAATGATCTGAGATTGGATTTTAGAATGCATGTAGATTTAGGAGGCCAGAAAAAAATGATCCTTTTGGTCAGAAGATTTTTTTTTTTAAAACTTGCTTTCAAACCAGGTTTTATTCATCCTTTTAGTCCAAAGACCCCATGTGTCTTACTTAGAATAGTAACACAAAGGAGGTTCTAGAGCTCCATTTCACAATTCCTATAGCTATTTTATATCAGAGCCTTGACCTCACTGTAGACCACTATATAAACATTTCAAGTTCCCTGATGGCTCATTGGTAAAAAGTCCTCCTGCAATGCAGGAGATGTGGGTTTGATCCTTGGATTGGGAAGATCCCCTGGAGAAGGAAATGGCAACCCACTCCAGTATTCTTGGGAAATCCCATGGACAGAAGAGCCTGGTGGGTTATGATCCATGGAGTCACAAGAGTCAGACATGACTTAGTGACTAAACAACAATGACAAATATAGACATCTGTGTAGTAGATCTTAGAGGCTATAGAGCCTATTTACTTGGTTGACTCAGTCTCACATCTGAAGAAAATGACCCAAGAATACTAACACACTTAGTATACTTCTTGCTTCTAGCAACAAAAATGACAACCTTATTTATATGATTATTTTTATATAAAACACCAATATTGTCCCACATGGGTAAAATGAAAGACATTTGTTGTGTTGTGTCTAATACTTTTTTTAGACTGAGGGGGAAAAAAGGAAAATCAATGCTTCAGATTACTTTGCAGGATAACGTTCAGATGTCTAGGAGAAACAGCCTGGGGCAAGGGGTGATGGGGGGAGGCGGGCAGCCTCTTCACCTGGCATGCTCACAATCTCTTTGTAAACGACTGTGCCTCTGAATCAGAATCTGGCTGCCAAGCATGTCCCAGGCCTCGGGCTGAGGAGCTCTGAAGAGATCAGCCACAGGCATTGATTAGGAAGAAGTTCCTGGAGGACAGCAAAGCCTTCACTGTGTTGTTTAATGAGGATTTTCATGTGGAGCGACTGGAGAGCATGCAACAGTGACTGTAAGCCCTGGGAAGTTGTCAAACCCTGAGACCCCATGGGTGAATTCACCCTGTTTACCTTGCTTGATAGAAAGCCAGAGGAAGGCCAGACAATAGCCATAAATTCAAATAAGTTTTTAAAGCTTTCTCAATTGATCACGACACAAAAAGACACAGAGTAATTGTCTAATCACCTCACACACTGGTAACTAAATATATTGCCCTTTCCAAATCCACTGATGTAAAACACAGAGCTTTTTCTCCCCAGCTAATGGTTGAGAACAGCTTTATGTTGCTTTCTTGTGAACTTAATACCCAGCAAACAAAGGACAGTGTTGGAAGCAGCTCTTGGTTCTGACAGTTACATATATATATATATGATGGTATCTTCTTGTGGTAAAATAACTGTTATAAGTGAAGCAGAATTAAAGCCTGGGTTGCACTTCTGTCTCTTACATGTATATTAAATTTTTCTCTGAAAGTCAAAGACAACGAGATTTTCTCCTAAATTGATTGTCTTCTTATGTCATATTAAAATACTGAAACTTGACTCATGAGATGACACAGAGTGGAGCAATAAATAAAATGACACACAGGATATCTGTGAACTCACAAACTATTAATTAACTCCTGCATCGACATTCAAGCCAGAGGCAATGTGGCAATGGGGAACAGAATCCATCATCATACCTAAATGGGACGGTAAGTAGATGGTAAGTACTCGTAATAATTTCCTATTGCAGACATTGTATGTGGTAACTCGGGACAATATAAAGTTGAAGTCAGAATTTAAACTTTGGATTTTATCCTTGACTCCACAGTCTGCAAGCACAACTTCATTATCCACAAGAGTAATATTATTATTCCAGTCTTTCATTGAGGTAATTTAAAAGGGGGGGGGGAATGATTCCCACCTCAATGATATTTCCAAATGATTACATGTCCTCATATGACTGTCAACTTAGAAATAGGCATTCTCAGAAATCTCACAACCTTTTGCAGGTTTCTTTTGTTGCAGGGTCTCCATCTTTTCAGAGAGTGTGGGCTTCACAATGGTTGCAATTCAGTCTCGACTATATTTTTCACACCTAGTAGATTATATAGGTACAGGATTTCGGTCCTTCTATCTTAGCATATTTTAAATAAATAACTATCTTATTTCTATGATACATACCCAGTTGCTCTAGAACTCTGGGTGTATCTGCTAAAAAGTCATAAAAACTGGAGCTTTTAGTAAGCTGATACTTTCACAGTAGACTAAGACTTCAAAGACTGTCCTTCCCCTGAGACCTTTACAAAACATACAAGGAGGGTTAAGTTTGATTTTTATGGACATTAGATGAATATTCAATAGTTTTTACCATAAGCAGAAGTGCAGTGTGTGACTAGTCAGTACAGCTAGAATTAGTAGCTGAGATGGGGTTGCAGGAGGTGGCGAGAACCAAAACACTGACTACAGTGAGCCTCGCTACTCAAAGTGGGGTCCCAGAGCCAGAAGCATCAGCAGCTCCTAGGAACTTGTTAGAAATGTGCAATCTCAGGCTCTGCTCCAGACCTACTGAATTAGAATCTGGATTTTAATAATATTGGAGGGTGTTTTAGGTGCTTAGGCTTTGAGAAGCCCTCAGCTAGAGCTGAAGAGAGCCAGGTGCTGTGAATTCAGTTCAAGAACCCATAGCAAATGGGGGAGAACAAGGTTAGGGAGACCAAGTACAAAAACAAGTCAAAGACCAACAGGCATGAGTGAGGTCATAAACAGGAGCCATAAACATAAACAGGGTAACGCAGAAACAGGATGAGGACTGTATTCAACAGGGATGGAGTTAGCTTTAAACTTCAGGTGGACAATCTACATAATGCCAGAAGAATTCCAAGATTACTGTTCAGGGTGGATAACTCAACCTACACCTGTAAATTTCAAAGTCAGTAGAACTGACTTATAATGGATGATGACTATACAGCTTGTTACCTTTCTGTGTCTCCAAGACCTTCATCCTTTATTACTTTGGGGTCCCTAAACAGAAACAGGTTTGCCATTTTTTTTTTCATTGATCCTTCACAATTTCCTATTGGTTAAACAATTGCTTAAAAATATTTTCTGTTTAAAAAGTTAGATAATGCAAAAAGAATACGTTTGTCTAAGGGTTTTTCTATTGAAGAAAGGCTTCTGAGTGGACAAGCTCATAAGCAACTGAATCTGGTGAACAACACAAGAAACACAGATGTTAGACCCCCAAGGGTTATCATTGACTATTTAATTCTGAGTTCAATCTTATTGTCTCTCATTTAACCCATGTTACAGCTGAAGAAATTAAGGCTCTGGGAAAAAAATAATTTTTTCCAAATCTGACAGAACTAGGACAGTGTCCAGAACTTGCATTCTTAGCCACTGTACCGCACCAAAAGAAAGGCAAGCAAAAATAGTCCCATTTGTCAACTAAAGTGTCTCTGTATATCCTGTGTGTCACACAGTGCAGGAAAAGTAATCATTTCTGGAGTCACCGGGAAGCTCATAACCATGTACACCATCCCTGTTTAATATAATGAAGAATCTGAGCAGATTCCTAAGTTTCATCTTCAGAACTTTGTATCTCCTGACCATCAAGCAAGATACTAAAAGTTTTCAAAACATAGAAAACCTGTGTATGTGCACATGCATATAAAAAATTATGTTATTGCTAATACATACAATCTAGATAAGGTCTAAAGCTTTACTTACCATGTTCCATAATCTATAGGACTTCTTATTGCAGTGCTTGGCATACAGCAGAACGGCAGGCTATCAGTAACCCTTTGTTAAATTATTATGATTATGATAACATAGAAAGCTAAACTCAGAGACTTCTACCAAAGAGATTCATTTTCATGTTTGCTGTGAATTTTTCTTAAGACAAAATGTTAACTCATGGTCATGAAAATATCAAAGGTTTTGTTTTTTCTTCACACCAAAATTAATTGTGATAAACAGAGGAAAACTGCAGGCTCACCAGAAAGATTAATACCAAATTCAACAAAGAGCTGGCAGCCAAATTTGTCCATATTTGGGGAATAATACACAATTGAAATTCTCCCCCAAGGAGATATTAGATACAGCTTGTAAGCTATTACAGGAAATTGCTGCCGTAGCTTCTCCAATTGCAGATTAAGTATCAATCATTTAGCAAGCCAAAAATGATGCCAAACTTACTCTAATATCAAATGATGTAAATTCTATTTTAGATATATTTAGACATTTTAGCTTGATTCTCTAATTCTTGTCCAAGAGAAATGAACATTCCATCTTCCAAAATTAATATAAATAAATTTTTATCTGATACATACATGTACTCTCTCCATTAACCATTATTTGTATGTGATTACATTTTGATGGTTCACAACCCTAAGGAACAAAGTCAAATTACAAGAAAACAAGCTGATATCATGCAGTTTGAGAAAATCATTTCCACTGAGTCCAAAAGTCAGAAGAAATTTAGTTCAGTTTCCTAAACAACACAGAAAACTCTGATCTTCTCAATGACCACCATGAATCATTTATTGTAAGTGTCATAATCAAAAAAAAGAAAATTCAATTATGTTCAGCATATTCTACTAAGTCACTCAAGTGGATGCAGATTTTTTTATTCCCATCAACATAAAAAGATTATAAGCTTGAGCACCAATTAATCACAAAATTCAGTGAACCCTAAACCCCTACTCTCTAAGAATTTTATTAAGCTTTTATAAAAAGTCAGAAATAACACAAAAAAGAAAATTAAACAAAATGGCTCAGTAAATTTGGAATAATTACACCATATCATATTAATTATCAAAATCTATTTTAACAACTTAGTGTTTAGTGCCAAAGATCAGAAATTTTTGACCTTATAAAAGTCAATCTGCATATTTTGAAGGACACTGAGTCACTTCTGCTTTTCTTTGATATATTAAAGGGAGAATGCTGATCTACTTCTAGATAAAGTTGCACACGTTTTCAAATAGTCTAATGTGGTTGGCTTCTAAAGTTGATTAGGATAGAGTTCATCAAACAATCTTTAGCTCACAATCTCATTTCTTCAAGATGTTTTTGCTACCCTGTATTCCAACTGTTTTTTCTGTGAAAGCTGTGGTAAGATTTCAAAACTTAAGTGAGGAAAACACTTTCTCTTTACTAATTAAAATGAAATACACTAGGCCCTTGACATTTATATCAGATAGTTCCCAGATCTTTCACAACCCTGAAATTTTAAAATATCATCACAGAGAATTAAAACTGTGCTGTATAAATGGAGTGCAATGATGTCAGCCGGCTTAGTCACTATCTAGCAGCTAACTTTTAGCAATCACCACACCAGCCTCAAAGAGTTCATAAGCCAAGTTCATGCCTCAGCAAAATCACAAATTAGTTTCTGTCATGGATCTTCAGTTTAATTATGAAGAAATGAAACCAAAAATTTTAATGTACAAATGACAAAGTTATAGTATAAATAGGATGCTCTCCAAAAAAAAAAGACTCAATAAATATAAACTCAGGGACCAAAGCCTTTGGGTAGGCATTTAAAGGATGTCAACAAATCTGTCTAAAGTTTTTAATGTGATACTCTTAAAAAAAAAAAAAGTATCCAAATTACAGCTCTAGATACCTTAAAGTTACTATTACCAGGGTAAACAGTAGAATTTATTTCAGTTTTGGGGAGAACAAGCAATTATCACCTTAAGGAGAATATTTTTCTAGGAAAAAGCAATTCAAAAAGTTTCAATCAAGCGGGGACTAATATCATGCTCAATTAAAAAAATCTATCAACAGAAGTACACTTTTCTATTCATATAAAGCTTTTGTTAAGAGCACTCATTTTAATGAGAGAGAAACAATAAAGTCAGGATTGTGAAGACATCTATTTCTGGTCGTTATTGTTGTTCAGTCACTAAGCCATGTCTGACTCTTTGCAACCCCATGGACTGCAGCCCACCAGGCTCCTCTGTCCTTCCTTATCTCCCAGAGTTTGTTCAAATTCATGTCCATTGAGTCCATCTAGTAAATATTTCTGGTAATGGTAGGTAATTTGCACCAACTCTTCAGTTGAGGAGAGCTATGAAAGCTGGACAGAATGTTTAATTTTAAAGCTGCTTGAGGGTATTAAAGACAAAGTTCAAAAACATAAATAAAGGAAATGGACTCAGAAAAGAGAGTCCACTTTGAGGTTTAATTTTTCCCTCAGGGCATCAACTGATTGTGGAGGGAGTGGTTGAGAGATTAAAAAACTGAGCAGAGCTTTGGATGGCCTCATGAAGATAGAGGGACGGTGACTGACGTCCAGGATTGACCATGTAGGGGACATTGGTGAATCCACCTTGCTATGGATTGGGACTTAAAATGGCTATAACCTACAAATAAAGGGGAAACTAGAAATTAAAAAAGCATCTCACAGGAACTGTAGCCCCACTCTGAATCTTATCAATCATTGAAATTGTGTTAAGGTGGTCTGCGAGCAAGTGGTTCTAGCATCCAGAGTGGTAGATCTCCAGGGAGAAATGAACATAAGTTTTCTCAAAAGGAAGATGACATCACTCTAAGCATTGAATTATTTCTTTACACAGTATTACAAACAAAATATCAGGCTCAAAATAAAAAGTTATCTTGTACATATGTGAACAACAGGATATGATTTAAAAGCAACAGTAATAAAAGACAAGAGAAACAGTTTTAGGGTGTACAGATACTCCACAGAATTTAAAATGAGTGTTCTTACTCTACATAAAAAGATAAGAGACTAGAAATTTCATCAGAGAACTATAAATCATAAAAATTATCCAAGTGGAAAATCTAGATTAAAAAGTAATATAAAAAATTAACCAAAATTAAGAACTCAGGCCTCCCAGGTGGGTCAGTGGCTAAGAATCCACCTGCAATGCAGTAGATGCAGGTTGAATCCCTGGTGGGGAAGATCCCCTGGAAAAGGAAATGGCAACCCACTCCAGTATTTTTGCCTGGGGAATCCCATGGACAGAGGATCCTGCGGGCAACAGTCCATGGAGTTGCAAAGAGTTCAATAAAACAGAGACTGTGCAAGCACACACTGATCATTCTACCAGCAGATTAAACACAGCTGAAGAAAGAATCAGTGAACTGGACTCATAAGGTTGAAGTCAAGGTGTCAGGCTGAGTTTTTGACTAGAGGTTGTGAGGGAAAATCTATTGCCTTCTCATAGGCACAATTTAATTCTTAGTATTTTGTGTGACTGAGATCCCCCTTTCCTGGCTGGTTATCAGTGGGGACCACTTTGAGCTGCTAGAGGCTGCCCACACTTCTTGTCATATAGCCTCTTCCATCTTTAAATCAGTAATGGGGCATCAAATTGTTCTCACACTTTGAATTGCAGGCTTCCCCTCCTGGCAACGGCCAATAAAATGCTCAGCTTTTAAGTAGCTCATGTGATTAGGTCAAGTCACTAGATAAATGTTATTTTAAGATCAACTGTGCCAATAACAGGCTTTCCAGGTGGCTAAAGAGTTCACCTGTCAAATGCAGGAGCCACAGGAGACATGGGTTCAATCCCCAGGGGGGAAGATCCCCTGGAGTAGGAAATGACAACCCATTCCAGTATTCTTGCTGGGACAGTCTCATGAACAGAGGAGCCTGGCAGGCTATAGTCCATAGGGTCACTAAGAGTTGGACACAACTGAGTGACTGAGCACACACACATGTACCATATAACATAACCATGGGGAAAAATCTACCATATATACCAGTTGAGGGAGTATGCAAGGCCTGAACACCAGAGGAGCAGGAAATTCTGAGGACCATCTTAGGATCTTGCCCATTACAAGCATTCTCATCAATGATCAGGTCACATTAACAAAAGAAGCCATGGAAGACAGAATATTCTGAATAATAACCCTGGAAGGGATAAATTAGGAGTTTGGGATTAACAGATACATACTATATACAAGGCCCTGGGGCTTCTCTGTTGGCACAGATGGCGAAGAATTGGCCCACAGTGCAGGAAACCTGAGTTCAATCCCTAGGTTGCAAGGATCTCCTCGGAGGAAGGAGAGGGGAATGGCTACCCACTCCAGTATTCTTGCCTGGAGAATTCCACGGATAGAGGAACCTGGAGGGCTACAGTCCATGGGGTCACAAAGAGTCAGCTGACACTAACACTTTTCACTTTATGGGCTTCCCTGGTAGCTCAGATGGTAAAGAATCTGACTGCAAGGCAGAAGACCTGAATTTGACCCCTGGGTTGGGAAGATCCCCTGGAGAAGGTCATAGCAACCCACTCCAGTATTCCTGCCTGGAAAATT
Source organism: Cervus canadensis (assembly GCF_019320065.1). Classification (NCBI taxonomy): domain Eukaryota; kingdom Metazoa; phylum Chordata; class Mammalia; order Artiodactyla; family Cervidae; genus Cervus; species Cervus canadensis. The sequence continues at coordinate 43,461,973 of NC_057405.1, forward strand.
CCATGGACAGAGAAACCTGGTGGGCTACAGTCCATGGGGTCACAAAGAGTTGGACATGACTGAGTGATTCACACGCACACACACACACACACACACACACACAGACTATATATATATACATACATATAGGGCTTCCCAAGTGGTGCTATAGTAAAGAACTCTCCTGCCAAAGCAGGAGGTGTAAGAGATGTGGGTTTGATGTGGGTTTGTAACAGATGTGGGTGGGGAAGATCCCCTGAGGAGGGCACATCTATCCACTCCAATATATCCACTCCAATATTTTTGCCTGGAGAATCCCATGGACAGAGGAGCCTGGAGGCCATGGTCCACAGGATTGCAAAGAGTTGTACACAACTGAAGCGACTTAGCACACAAGCATGCACTTTATATAAAATAGATAAATATCAAGAACCTAATGTATAGCACTGGAAACTATATTCAGTGTCTTGTAAAAATCTATAATTGATAAGAAACTGAAAAAGTGTATATATATATATATATATATATATATATATATATATATATAAAGAATACATATGTATATATAAAAGTAAATTATTTTTCTATATACCTGAAACTAACAAAACACTGTATATCAATTGCACTTCAATAGATAAATAAGTACTACTTTTGAAAAACAAATCATCAGTTAACTTGTATTTTGGTAGCTCCATTACAGTGATTTTCAGACTTACAGATTTCAACCTATTAGTGGTCATAATATCAATTTAATGAGTTACAACCCACTAATTTTTTTATTGAAATAATTAAAGATAAGAAAAAGGAAATATCACAAGCAACTTAGTGTGGCTTTGAACATGATGAAGAATTCATTTGAAATCTTGAAATGGATCCTAATATGTCCCAAGTAGGAGGAAGCCCACAATAATTATGCTTTCTGTTACATATATACACATATATCCAAAGATATTGATATATATTTATCCATATTTGAATATATATATTTATATATATAGTGATCAGAAAACATTGAAAGCTACTAACAGATTACAGAGAATCCTATTATTTACGTACAATTATCATTTTACTCTGTTCCTTATGTACTATATCTTTAGGGTCAAGTCTAATATTCCTTTATGCTATTTTGGAAAATACATTCAGGACTCCTAACCTTCTGTGGTTTAGTTGCATGAATTTTTCTTAAAATATGAAATAAATGATTTTTTTGTTCTTTATTATATAATTATTACACTATCCATTTTAATTTCTTTTGCATCAGCCATTAGAGTCTTCAGGACCTGCCCATATCTGGGTCTCTTTTTGCATTGAGTTTAACTCATCTTTACATGAACGAGCAGTTTTTATTAGTGTAACCAGCATATTTCCATATAATTTCTTTTATTTTTTAAAAGACATTTGTCATTAGTGATGGGTCTTTAGGAACCAAGTGTTCCCATTGGACTTTTCTGTCCCCAGGAATCTGAATAGCAGTCTAATTCCCCACACAACCATATCTGAGATAATTCACCTGACAGTTACTTAATGCTTCCCCATATATCAGCATGAGGCTCAAAATTGAAGATTTAAAGATGAATAAAACTAGTCCCTGTACTCAAGATATTTATATACCTCCAACCTTTTACTGTACTGTGAGTGCTTTATGTTTTTTAAAATTTCTGTTTCTTATCAAACCGTTCATTTTCTTCTCAAATCTACTTTTGTCTCACTGAATATACTGTCTATATTCCTCTGTAGGGTAAATTTGGGTTTTACGCAGATGATCAAGATATTTTTACTTACCAAGTTATCCCTCTCTGTATTACATGTAGTCCTGTAGTACCTATTGTAAAAATCAATAAACACCGTCATTAGCTCTAAACATTAAGTAACTAACTTTACTTACTGGTACCTTAGCTTATCATCTTTAGATTTGGGTTTTACTCCAAAATGCACTTGAAATTTTGAAATCAGACTAGAAACTATATAAAGGGGAGAGGGAATCTCTATAATCATGTTAATTTTTGCCAAGAAATATTAACTCGAAGCCCTCTTTGAAAGGGGCTTATTATAATGAGTGTTACTTCATATTCATTGTGTGGGTTTACGTGTTTGTAAAAAAAAAAAAGGTAACTGATTCTCTCTACATCCTTTGGAGAAGGGTCATGGTGGTCAATGTCTGACTAAACAGTATATTAAAGATTCAACCAAAACCTTAAAACTAAGCATAACGTACTACAGGCAATAAATGGAAACCCATTGCACAGAGGATCACCACCGTAACTGGAATCACAGTACTGATTTGTCCAATTCTAATTTATTCTTGTCACTGAATCAGGGCATCAAGTTAGGATTTTGCTACACAATATGCCAAAGAAAAATGAAAGACTTCTAGGAGAGTTTTCTTTCCCACAGAGCAGTTTGCCTAAGGTGTTCACACATCCACCCACTGAAATTTAATCATTAATGTAGCACATTGCCAGAGAGATGAAAGGCAGTAAAGTGACATAGGTTAGTTAGATCTCAGGAGAAAAACCAACATATCAAAGTCCTGTCAGAATAAGAGGTAGGAACCCAAAGGACAACAGGAATTTTGTTTTGCACAAAAGAAATGTCTCTATTTATCAACTTTACTTATTTGTTAAATTTCTCATCTTTTTCTACCAGCATCCATCCCACCAATATGATGATGCAGTCAATTTTTGAAAATAAATGATGGTCAAAATAGCAAAGTTTAACAAAATTGCTGGTAAGGTTGATAAGGACTGATTTTGCTAGGCTGTTCTAACATGTTGTTAGGAAAATGATGTTATTGGCAAGGTAAGTTAAAAGGCTTGCAGGAGATAATTTGAAGGAGGATCAAACCAGACTATTCTAATACTTACAAGGCCACTCAGGTAAAATAAGTAATGAGGCTAGTCTAACATAACACTATAGAGAATAGTACCATATTATAAAACACCTGCTCTGCTTGGATATGCAGTACTCTTCCACTCCATGAAGGCATTTCCATGAAGGAAATGGGGAAAGTGGTCCTAGATCTTTTAATTTTTCAAGATTATCTGAAGATCTAAATGCTTCTGAGAATGTTGTCAATTTTATTGAACTAAAAATAACAAACAAAAAATATGTATAAGCCATCTTGATCTCAAATTTCTGCTCTATGTGACCTCTACTCTAGAAGGAAATAATTAGGTGATATAAGAAAAGGTATGCTCTATAATTCAGCTCTGTTAATTCAAAAATATAACAAAGCTTTGGAAACAATTATTTTTATCGTTACCTCTGGGTTATGATTCAGTTTGCCTTGTACTTTTGGTTAATGTTGGAAATAAAAGATACACAAAATCACCCTAAAAGGGCATTGCTTATCATCAGAGAGTATCTGAAAGTTATCAGGACCTGGTATTCAACTTGCTTATTGGTCTCAATGCCCAACAAACCACTGGAGCAACCCTTGCATTATAAATTACAAACTTCTTTAAGAAGGCCAATTGTTTAATTCCCTAATCTTGGTGCATAGCCTTAAGAGTGGGGGAAATATGATTTTAATATTTTTCTCCCATGTAAATGTCACTCAAATGCATCAGCATATTTGAAGGGTATTTTGTATTCTTTCCAGTCCCTCTATGGCCTGAAATGTCAACACATAGTCAATAGCTCATTTCCTGTTGATCTTTCAGAACTAATTTTTTTAAATGAAACCAACCATTTATTTTTAGGATAATACTGCTTTAGGGTTTGCATACACCTCCCAATTAATTGGATGTCTTTCCTCATCACCCTCTCAACATTACATCATCATGAACTGAGCTGTTTTCTCAGTCTTCAAAACCGGGGCAAGCTAGGCCTGAGCTTTCCTTACGAAAGGTCCTCCGTTATCCTACATGGAGTCCTCTCTCTTCAGTTTACTCAGCATCCTCTTGACACAGTTGATTTGCAGTGAACCCTGCCTCAGTCTTTAAGTAACTCTAGCCTTGATCCATGGATCCAAGTAATTCTAGTGTCACAGACAAAACTTGCTAAATAGTTTAATTTGGCCTCAATAGCTGACCTTAATTTCAGCTATTGAGGGCAAGACTCCTGCAACACTAGTTAAATGTGGCCTAACCCTGGCATCTTGGAAAAATTTATGAAGTTCATATTACTCTACACTGTTTCATCAAATGAAGCACTGATTATTTCCTAATATTTTAAAAATCACTCCTCTCCTAACAATATGGCTCCAACAGGAGGAAATTTCAATTGGTTCTTTCACTGCATTCCAGGTGAAGATTTGTAGGATATAAAATATTAAAAGTTGTAGTCAGAACAAAGAAAATGCAATAGCTTTTTAAAAATGACTCTTCATGGAAGTTCACGGAATACTTAGTAGCACATATTTCCTTCTCAAGTAAATCAAATTTGCAAATACACCTAACATCAAGCACCATTATCTAGCTCAGCAGATTACAGTGGTCGCATTATTGACTTTCTTTTTCAAGGGTTGTGAGGAAAGTCAGGTAGATTTTCTCAGACTGTCAGTTCCAGTAACTCTTCTTTGGTGGGTCTATAGAGTAATATCAGATATATAGATACCATAAATGGCAAAGTAGAAGAGAGTTAGTCACTGAAAATCAATCATCATTTTCCTACAGGACAAAATGTAAGGATTATGTATACTATAAAGAAGTATATATATATATTTTTAATTGAAGGATAATTGCTTTATAGTATTGTGTTGGTTCCTGCCAAACATTAAATAAATCAGCCATAGGTATACATATGGCCCCTCTCTGTTAAACCTCCCTCCCACCTCTCTCCCCCTCCCACCCCTCTAGGTTGTTACAGAGGCCCGGTTTGAGTTCCCTGAGTCAGATAGCAAATTCCCACTGGCTATCCATTTTACATATAGCAATGTATGTTTCCATGTTACTCCCTCCATACGTCCACTCTCTCTTTTCTCCCTCACACTGTGTCCATAAGTCTGTTCTCTATGTCTGTGTCTCCACTGATGCCCTGCAAATAATTTCATCAGTACCATTTTTCTAGATTCCATATCTATGCATTAGTATATGACATTTGTTTTTCTCTTTCTGACTTACTTCATTCTTATACAGAAATTGTTCAGTCACTAAGTTGTGTGCAATTCTTTGCAACCCCATGGACTGCAGCATACCAGGCTTCCCTGTCCTTTACCATCTCCAGGAGTTTGCTCAATCTCATGTCCATTGAGTCAGTGATGCCATCCAACCTCTGTCACCCGCTTCCTCTCTGCCCTCTACCTTACCCAACATCAGAGTCTTTTCTAATGAGTCAGCTCTTCACATCAGGAGGCTAAAGTATTGGAACTTCGGCTTTAGCATCAGTCCCTCCAATGGAATATTCAGGGTTGATTTCCTTTAGGATTTACTCTTATTTATGGTCCAGCTCTTACATCCATATATGACTCTTTCTCTCCATCTACAGATATAGATGTTTGGGTGTTACATGTGAGTGTGGCAGACTGATAGGGAGGAATCTTACAGAAATTATGTGAAAAAGAGAGACTCCAAAGAGAATAGAGTTTTAGAGAAAGAAGAGAAAATATGAACAGAGAAATAAATAATAATTAAAACATGAGCAACTTTCCAGAAAGAGGCCTGCAGGTGTGAGATAGCCAAGACTCCATGGATACTAGGTGTGCAAAATTGATGGATTGCCAAGAGAGAGAGAGAAATTGAGGGAAGAAAGCCCTTCACCAACTCCCAGAGGGTGGGAAGAAGAGTATCTCATTATATAAAACCAAGAAGGCATCATGAGGAGAAATTCCATCTATAACTAGGAGTCGAGGAGTGCTCACTAATTCAGAGTTCTCTGATATAGTTGATGGGAAAGGAGGGGAAAAATGGAAGTTTCCCTTCTCCCTAAAATGTTGTTAAGCTAATTTTTAAATATTATATTTTGGTGGATTACATAAGTTCAGTTCAGTCACTCAGTCATGTCCAACTCTTTGTGATCCCATGGACTGCAGCACATCAGGCTTCCGTGTCCATCACAAACTTCTGGAACTTACTCAAACTCAAGTCCATTGAGACGGTTATGCCATCCAACCATCTCATCCTCTCTCATCCCCTTCTCCTCCTGCCTTCAATCTTTCCCACCATCAGGGTTTTTTCCAATAAGTCAGTTAACTATTTTATGCCAGGAGAATTTTTTTTTGAGGTTTATATGGTCCTTGTTTCTTCCAAACAAATTGAAAAGTTAGATAAAAAAGGAATACAGACCAAAATAATACATTTGCTAGCCATAAAGACTGTTAAAGCAGATAACTTACTATGAGAACCATGATAACCCTGTTCAGTTCAGTTCAGCTCTATTCAGTCGCTCAGTCGTGACCAACTCTTTGACACCCATGGACTGCAGCATGCCAGGCCTCCCTGTCCATAATCAACTCCCGGAGATAACTCAAACTCATGTCCATTGTATCAGTGATGCCATCTAGTCATCTCATCCTCTGTCAGCCCCTTCTCCTCCTACCTTCAATCTTTCCCAGCATCAGGTTCTTTTCCAGTGAGTCAGTTCTTCATATCAGGTGGTCAAAGTATTGCAGTTTCAGGTTCAACATCAGTCCTTCCAATGAATATTCAGGTCTGATCTCCTTTAGGATGGACTGGTTGGATCTCCTTCTAGTCCAAGGGACTCTCAAGAGTCTTCTCCAAAGCCACAGGTCAAAAGCATCTATTCTTCGACGCTCAGCTTTCTTTATAGTACAACTCTCACATCCATACATGACTACTGGAAAAACCATAGCCTTGACTAGACGGACCTTTGTTGGCAAAGTTATGTCTCTGCTTTTTTATATGCTGTCTAGGTTGGTCGTAACTTTTCTTCCAAGGAGTAAGCGTCTTTTAATTTCATGGCTTCAGTTACCATCTGCAGTGATTTTGGAGCCCAAAAAAATAAAGTCTGCCACTAAACTGTGGTGTTGGAGAAGACTCTTGAGTGTCCCTTGGACTGCAAGGAGATCCAACCAGTCCATCCAAAAGGAGATCAGTCCTGGGTGTTCATAGGAAGGACTGATGTTCAAGCTGAAACTCCGATACTTTGGCCACCTGATGCAAAGAGCTGACTCATTTGAAAAGAGCCTGATGCTCGGAAAGATTGAGGGCAGGAGGAGAAGAGGACGACAGAGGATAAGATGGTTGGATGGCATCACCGAGTCAATGGACATGGGTTTGGGTGGACTCCGGGAATTGGTGATGGACAGGGAGGCCTGGTGTGCTGTGGTTCATGGGGTTGCAAAGAGTCAGACATGACTGAGTGACTGAACTGAACTGAACTGAACTGTTTCCACTGTTTCCCCATCTATTTGCCATGAAGTGATGGGAACGGATGCCATGATCTTGGTTATCTGAATGTTGAGCTTTAAGCCAACTTTTTCACTCTCCTCTTTCACTTTCATCAAGAGGCTCTTCAGTTCTTCTTCACTTTCTGCCAAAAGGGTGGTGTTTTCTGCATAACTGAGGTTATTGATATTTCTCCTGGCAATCTTGACTCCAGCTTGTGCTTCATCCAGCCATGTTTCTCATGATATACTCAGCATATAAGTTAAATAAGCAGGGTGACAATATACAGCCTGGACATATTCCTTTCCCAACTTGGAACCAGTCTGTTGTTCCATGTTCAGTTCTAACTGTTGCTTCCTGACTTGCATATAGATTTCTCAAGAGGCAGGTGAGGTGGTCTGGTATTCTCATCTCTTTCAGAATTTTCCACAGTTTATTGTGATCCACACAGTCAAAGGCTTTGGCATAGTCAATAAAGCAGAAATAGATGTTTTTCTGGAACTCTCTTGCTTTTTCAATGATCCAGCAGATGTTGGCAATTTGATCTCTGGTTCCTCTGTCTTTTCTAAAACTAGCTTGAACATCTGGAAGTTCACAGTTCACATATTGTTGAAGCCTGGCTTGGAGAATTTTGAGCATCACTTTGCTAGCATGTGAGATGAGAGCAATTGTGTCATAGTTTGAACATTCTTTGGCATTGCCTTTCTTTGGGATTGGAATAAAAACTGACCTTTCCAGTCCTGTGACCACTGCTGAGTTTTCCAAATTTGCCAACATATTGAGTGCAGCACTTTCACAGCATCATCTTTCAGGATTTGAAATAGCTCAACTGGAATTCCATCACCTCCCCTATCTTTGTTCATAGTGATGCTTCCTAAGGCCCACTTGACTTCACATTCCAGGATGTCTGGCTCTAGGTGAGTGATCACACCATCGTGGTTATCTGCATCACAAAGATCTTTTTTGTACAGTTCTTCTGTGTATTCTTGCCACCTCTTCTTAATATCTTCTGCTTCTGTTAGTTCCATACCATTTCTGTCCTTTATTGAGCCCATCTTTGCATGAAATGTTCCCTTGGTATCTCTGATTTTCTTGAAGAGATCTCTAGTCTTTCCCATTCTATTGTTTCCCTCTGTCTCTTTGCATTCATCACTGAGGAAGGCTTTCTTAGACTCTGCTTGCTATTCTTTGGAACTCTGCATTCAAATAGGTATATCTTTCCTTCTCTCCTTTTATTTTCACTTCTCTTCCCTCACAGCTATTTGTAAGGCCTCCTCAGACAAACATGAATGCATGTGCAGTCGATTCAGTCACGTCAGACTCTGCAATTCTATGGACTGTAGCTCAGCAGACTCCTCTCTCCATGGGATTCTCCAGGCAAGAATACTGGAGTGGGTTGCCATGCCCTTCACCTGGGGATCTTCCTAATGCAGAAAACACGTCTCCTGTCTCTCTCACATTGCAGGCAGACTTTTTACCACTGAGCCACCAGGGAAGCCCAGCTAGGCCCAATAATTAGGCAGATTTTATGGTCTTTTTACAGGAAGAACTAGACAGTGGATGCTCTCCTCATTCTGAGTGGTACAGAGACTCCTGCTTCCTGGACCAGGTAGATCCCAGCAGAAAAGAAAAAAAAAAAAAAAAAGGCAGAACTGAGACAAACATGGTACGTTCACTATTACCAAATTCTCCACTCAGATAAGTCACTCTTACTTGCCAGAGGTAAAGTGAGCAAAGAGAGGTGCTGGGAGCTTTATACTAATCAGGCTCTACCACGGTGGACCTATATTAGAGATAATGGTGTGGGGAAGTCGTATTCCCACCTAACAGTGTTTGCAAGAACATGGTGGAAAAATAACTGCTCCTCACTTTATTGTAATAGACATATCTCAAATAATAGAATAATAGAAGTTCAGTATAAGAATTTTTACCCAGGCCTTTAGTTCAGTAAATGGAGGAAAAGAAGTTGCACATACAAAAGAAAAGATGAGTTACAGGCCAGATTTTTAAAAACTTCAGAAAGTTATATTTATCTTTGGATAATTAAATTTCCTAGCTACCACTAATTCTTCCTGAAACCGTGAATTTTAGGATTCAGTTCAAGAAGAATCATCATTCTATGGACTGGATCATAACAGCAACCAATACCCATCTGATCTAGGGGGGAAAAAAAACAAAACACTGATAGGAGAATTGTGTCCTGACCTTCCCCTAATAAGTTCAACAAGTTATGATTTTTAAGACCATCGGGAGTCAACTTTGAGCAAGAGAAAGAGCACTGATTAATCACAAAGTCCTTTACTCAAGCTTTAAAACTGTCATTCCTTTGCACTATTGCACTGAATATATCTGTATCATTTTTTTTTCCATCTAAAGCACAGAAGCTAAACAAAGCAATCTGAGGGGTCTTTCAGTTCTAAAATTTCATACTCTACTTCTAATGTTATTGAATTATTTCTAATGTTATTAACTATTTTCAATATTTGAACCAAGTTGAAACCATGTTGAAACATCTTGTTTTCTTCTCTATTTCTCATTATTTTCCCAGACTCCTATACTAGATCCCATACCAGATATACCCCCTGAACTAGATACTATATCCAATATGCAATAACAATACAGATGAGCAATTTCCTGGGTAATGATCTCTTAATTTTTTCCCCAGTGGTGAATACTTAACCTTTCTTCAACACATATTTGTCAAAAAACACACTCTTCCTTAACAATGGTACTATTTACAGAGCAACGAATGTCAATGTTGAAAATGTGCACCCAAATAAACACCAGCCTCAGTCAAGCCATTGTCTAAGAAATTGCTCAAGTGAGGGATCAATAGAAATGTGTTGCCAACACATAAGCTGATTGTTGAAACTAAATAAGCACTTAGAAATAGGTATTGAATAAATACAAACATGAATATTAAATCATTCCTGTTACATTAGGATTGACAATAAGGATTTACCATCTCCAAATATTTGAAAAGCATAAACTGATTAAAATGAATATAAAGTACAAGTGAAATAAACAAGAAAGCAAGCAATACATAATTTTAGAAGTTTAGGAATCACAACATTTGGAAATTTCCATGAGGTTTATTAGCATTTCTATTGACATTATTCAGAAAATATAGACATGGACTTCTCAAATAATATACTATCAGTGCTAGGACTAGTTTTTCTATTTTCATAAAAGGAAGTCACCTCTTTTCAAATATTCTCATTGCAGAACTTTGTAGCCTGACCCTGGAATACTTAACTTTCTCTCCACCAAGATTTCTCCAACTTGGGCTTTTATCAATGATTACATTATACTCAATAGTCCTGTTGAATCATTCTCTTTTGATTTTCTTTTTTCACATGATACAAACTTAAGGAAATATTTATACTCCACATCTATAAAATTAAGATTTTGTATTAGGACAGTATTTTATATTCACTTGATAAAGCTTAACAGAGGGTTTATAGGATTTAAAAAAAAAAAGTCTTGTTAATTAGCCTGGGCTCTCACACTCACAAATTATTCTGGGTCTTAATGTAGGCAGATAGAACATCCTCACAATTACAGTACATCTTGTTAGTATCTCACTTGGCTAAGTTGCTGCTGCTCACTGATTTCAGACATCCCCATGTGGAGATGCTGGTAAGGATGAGAAGAGCTGATCAAGTGTTTGCAGCCTGGAAGATCAATGAACTCTATCTATAGTGCTGAGTAAGTCTATTTTATCTCTCTCCAGCATCAGAAACTGGATGGAGAAGCTTACTAATGAGGACCTAGTCCCTTCAAGTGATTGAAAACAAGGCAATGACTAAAGGAGTTCCAGTTGGTGCAATTTGAAAAGAATACTGATGATCATGGAATGCTTGGTTGCCCCCTTTTCCCTCCTAACATAAAAATTCTTCCCTCTTTATTGCTGATGCTACTTAGAGTGTGGACTTTATAGTAAGTGAAATGGTATAGATACAAAGAACAGTTACTCCAATCAGCTAATTAGTACACTTTGGCAATTAATATCATATGTAATGGTGTAAATGTCCAAAAATGTAATACTTTTAAAATAATTTAATAGGCCTTTAATGAAGGCCAGATCAGCTAGAGATCTCACACTGCAGTATCAATTGAATTTTAATTAGGAAAGAAAAAAAAAAAAGCAGAGTTGGCCTCTTAATAGGTTTGGCCAGTTCATAGAAAACGTTGCTGAAGTCATCCTAAATTTATTATAATAAAATGGGACTGGGTGAGTCAGCAAGCTTGTCATCCCTGGGAACTATATCCCTGTCATGATTTTGAAAAGGAGCAAAGAGTCATGAAATACTCCCTAGAGGAAGGAATTCTTTTCCAGAATTTCTATTCTTCATTTTAAGACTTCCCAAACTTTGTTAAGAATCAACAAGAACCTACTGTATATAGCACATGGAACTCTGCTCAATGTTATGTGGCAGTCTAGATGGGAGGGGAGTTTGGGGGAGAATGGATACTTGTATGTGTATGACTGAGTCCTTTTGTTGTCCACCTGAAACTATCACAACACTGTTAATCGGCTATACCCCAATACAAAGTGAAAAGTTAAAACAAAATAGAACAGTTTGGTGGATCTTATAATACTAACACTGAAGTAAAATAAAAGATTCAATTATTCTTTGGGCTGATCTTCTATAGGAAAATGTGCCTTTCTATAGCTCAGCCTTAACCTCAAGATTCTGGTAAATTAAATAAAACAGCATGTTTAATCTTTTGGTCAGTTTGGATAAATTTGGAACTTATATACTAAGTATGATATTAATTCCCCATATATACATAGGATGCTATCAGTTAGCTTAGGCTGGGTTATATGTAATAACAAACCATCTCAAACTCTCAATGCCTCACAGCAACAGAAGTTTTATTTTCTTGTGTTTTTCCTCTTGTTCATACCACATGGTTCTGCTCAATGTTGTCATCTCAACAACACTAAGGCTGATGGAGTAAACTTCATCTAAGATGTTGCCCATCTCATAGTGAGCACACTCTGTCTTAACATTTTCACTAAAAATGACAGAGATCATTTCTGTTCACATAGTCTTGGCCAAACAAAATAAGTCATACTGCAGTCTAATATCGATAGAATTCAAATATATAATCCTCCCACAGGAAGATATATGACAAGAAGGGACATTACAAGAAAGGCTTAGAAAAAAAGAAAAAACAATTAAACCACAGTATGAGGTTTAACAGTCTGCTCTGTTATTTACAAATATTTAACATCCTCTTTGCCATATATAAAATGTAATTTCCAAATCATCTCCGAAAGGTATCCAACGACCCCATCATCTCATCAAGGCATGAGACTCACACTCTCATGAGAGCTTCAACACAAGGTTCATATTTGGATCCTCTTGATCCAAAGACCCTGACAGAACTAAAGAACCAATTTAGCAGCCCTCCCTATGCAACCCTGCTTCATAATAATCACACCAACTCTGAAACAGGAAGAATAATGTACACAGGTAGCTACTGATCCATAGTAATTCTAAAATCCTGCTAACAGGCAATGTGAAGACCTTTCTGTGAAGGTAGGAATTATGGACTTAATGTTCGTGTACCCCCAAAATTCATGTGTTGAAGCTGTAACCTTCCCGTGTGGCTGTATTTGGAGATAGGACCTCTAAGGAGATAAGTAAGGCTAAATAATGTGATAAGATTAGGACCTTGATCAAATATGGTAAGAATCCTTGCAAAAAGAGACATCAATGAGCTTACTCTCTCTTTTTACACCAAAGAAAGACTATGCTATTCTATATTTAAAAGGCAGCTATCTGCAAGCCAGGAAAAGTCCTCACTCAAAACTAACCATACTAGCACCCTGATCTCAGACTTTTACCCTCCACAACTCTGAGAAAATAAACTTCTGTTGTTTAAGCCATCAATCTTCAGTATTTTGTTACAGCAACCCTAGCAGACCAATACAGTAGAGCATGTGTCTTGATTAAGCCACATTTCTGCCTAAAGGAATAGCTTTCTATCCCATTGTTATCAATAGCCTTTGGCTCAATCCTCTGGAAAGAATTTTTTCGTCATCTTCCTTGACCTCTTTAGGAAGACATTAGACCGATGACCTTTTTGGAATCTGAGAAAATTTCACATCCTGTTTTCTACCCATAAAAGATTGGAATCCTAAGAGTCATATTAACTTTTGCAAATTGAGTCTAGTGAATTTTGGGGTCACACTAGTCTATAAAGCACAGTTTCTTCTCTACTTGACTGAAACCAGAACAATGTGCCCAGAACTACAATATAGCAATTCTTCTTGAAGCATTTCTCCACTTTAGACCAGGTTTGTCAAGCTCCAGGAGACCATGATCTTAGTTTCATCTCCCTAGGAAATTTTATCCAGTTGAAAGAACTTAGTGGCTATTACCTTAGTCAACTGAAGATTTGACAGATTCTTTACCTTCTGAGCCACTAGGGAAGCCCAACAATAAGATAAATAACCATACTATTGCCTTTACTCAAGCCATTTTAATTAGCTCATGTTGCTACAAGATGTTCACAGTTTTATCTTCTAATGGTTGTCTTAGTCACTCAGTCATGTCGGACTCTTAGTGACTCCATGGACTGAAGCCTGCCGGGCTTCTCTGTCCGTGGGGATTCTCCAGGCAAGAATACTGGAGTGGGTTGCCATTTCCTTCTCCACTTCTAATGGTTGGATCCTGTTTAATACTACATATGGGCTACTCTTGGTTATGTTCAACAATGTATTATAAAAGAAAGCGGCTGGTTTGCAAGCAAAAATGGAAGAGAATAGAGTCAGGGAAAAGAAATAAAAAACTTCCACTTAAAACAAACCAGTTCTGCTCATATTTCATTGGCCAAAGCAAAACACATGCTAAATCAGATATCAGCAGAAAAGGGGAAGTATAAATCCTTCCATAGGGAGGGACAGTGAAAATTTTGAACAGCAAAATAGTTTATCACAAAGCTTTACAGTATCTACATAAAATTTTCATTATGCCCATATCATTCCTATAAAATGGGTAGGAAAAAAACAGATAGTATTATTAGCTTCATTCTCCAGAGTATGAACTGGAAGTTCAGGGGATATTTAAATCCTAACTTAAATAGGATTTAAGATCATAGAGTTAATAAGATGAAAAAGTTGACCTAGAACCCCAGATTCCAGACTTTCAGTACAACATTCTTTCTACTACTTTCAGCTGGTACTCACAAAATACAAAAGTTACATGATATGGGTGTGCAAACACAAGTGCCCTAGGAGACAAGGAGGTTAGGAACAATGTTTGGATACCAAAGAACTCTGGGTGTCTGACCCAGCTCTCTTATTTACTAACTGTATGAGCTTCACCAAGTCATTCAACTCCTTTATGATTCTGTTTCCTCATCTATAAACTAGAAATTGTTTTATCTAAAAGTGTCGAATGCAGAGTCTTGTATACTAGTTTAATATATAAGTTTGACACTGCATTTAAAATCAGATTCAGAATATAGAAAAGATGAATGCAAAGTGAGAAGAAAGTACAATGGAGGCATATTTGCCTGGACGCAAATATATATATATATATCCCCCCTTGATTATGTTCCTATTTCTCTCTATAGAAAGTGATATTGTTTTCAAAAGATGAGCACATAAACTATGAAGTTGAATAATATATGTGATTAATATGAAGCATCAAAATGACCATTTAAAATTCCTAACCCTGGGACTTCCCTGGTGGTCCAGTAGTTAAGACTCCACATTCCCAGTTCAGGGGACACAGGTTTAATTGTGGGTCAGGGAACTATACACCACATGCTTCAGTGAAGATCAAAGATTCTTCATACTGCGACTAAGACCTGGTGTAGCCAAATAAATAAATAAAATAAAATTCCCAACCATTTCTATTAGCAGCAAAAACATAGGATTTAGGCAATAATAAAAATTAGAAAAAGGCAACGTTAAGTACATAATTGATTTCATGTCAAATATAGATTTGTTTTATTATAAATACATTGTTTTGTATGTGGAACAGGAATATTATTATTATCTTATTTTTCCAGAGTAAGTAACCTTTGTTCCAAGAGGTTAAATTGCTTATAGGTTAAAATCTTAGAAAGCATCATGTGACAATAACTCAAATATTCTCGTTCTGGGTAATCATATTCTCAAGGCCTTAGGCATAACTGATATGAAAAATTTTACTTGCAGCCCCTTTTCTCATCGATTCTTCCCATGCACATATGTCATAGTATCAATTTCACACAAAACCAGAACAAATGCCTCTTTTTGCTATCCCAGTATATACTATTTATTATGGAAATGTTAATATACAATGTTTGAAATCTTGAGTGCATTCTTTTTACCAGATTCATAAAGTTCAATGCATTTTTTAAATAAAACAAGCAAAAAAAGTATTCTATAATTAACTGTGAAGTCCAAGCTTGAACACAGAGAAATAATGTGTCTGCTGGAAATTTTAATAGCTATTAATGTCTAATGACTATTGACTTTGGACATTTATGCTCTGATCCATACTAAAACTCTGATCCATTGCTGTAATTCATACAAGCAGAAGTCATATACACTGCCATACAAAGGAAATTGTTTGAGAAAAAATAAACCCGTAAGTAATAGGCAGATCTTAAATAGAAGCTATTTTCAAAGCTGCAAAAATCACCGTTAAGTTAGAAAGAAATAGGATCCTCTTAGTGAGTCGTGTCAGGATCAGCATCAGTCTCATCAAAGGACAGAGAATCATCCCTCTCGGTTCATGCTGCAAAGAGAAATGCACTCTTCCAGAAAGAGAGGCGTCCACACAAATTACAATAAGGATCAGTAACTCCAGTCACAACATTACAGGAAGAGCACTGGCAAACACAGAGCTTCCTAAGTGGCACGAGAGAGAGAAAAATGATAACATTTAACATCTGCACCAAACAACGAGGAAAATGAATGTATCTTGTAAATTTTTTCCCTTTGATTAGTTTTGGGTTTTGTTTTTTTTTAATTTGAGCTGCTGCACGAGACTGAGGCAAAGGGTCAGTGACTCCAGGGCCTTATTATTTATTTATATATTTATTTCCTTATTTAAATTGGTTTTTAAACATGATAGAAGCAAACACTGTAGAATGCTTACTGTGAAATGTTTAATTTCCATCTGTCATCATAGAGTTGAAAAAGCTGGTTTAAAACTGTCATCATACAGTGAAAAAGCTGGCTTAAAACTCAACATTCAAAAAACTAAGATCATGGCATCTGGTCCCATCATTTCATGGCAAATAGATGGGGGGAAAATGGAAACAGTGACAGACTTTTTATTTTCTTGGACTCCAGAATCACTGTAGATGGTGACTGCAGCCATGAAATTAAAAGACGCTTGCTCTTTGGAAGAAAAACTATGACAAACCTAGACAGCATATTGAAAAGCAGAGACATCACTTCTGCTGACAAAGGTCGTCTAGTCAAAGCTATGGTTTTTCTAGTAGTCATCATGTATAGATGTGAGAGTTGGACCATAAAGAAGGCTGAGAGCTGAAGAATTGATGCTTTTGAGAGAGTCATATCCTAGGCAGGTTGATAAGAAGTCCAGGGGTACCCAAGGAGAGAGGGGTCTGGAATTCTCAAGGAGGAAGAAAGAACAAACTTTTTTTCCCCTCTACATTCCTTAGGATTATATAACAATAACATATCCTGCTTGAGGACAGTCTCTGGATAAAAACCTTCTGGCTAATCCTGTTATCTTAAAATGTAAATTATGGGAGTAGGTCTAGTGAGGTCTTTACAACCTCCAGACATTCCTTTGATTCATTGTAATAACTAATTGGAGAGTATATAACTCCATTGCTAACACTAGCAAGGGGCTACCCTTTCTGCTCCCTTCTGATATCTATGTCAGAAGCTTTCTCT
Organism: Cervus canadensis; assembly: GCF_019320065.1. Taxonomy (NCBI): domain Eukaryota; kingdom Metazoa; phylum Chordata; class Mammalia; order Artiodactyla; family Cervidae; genus Cervus; species Cervus canadensis. Next base: position 43,479,115 of record NC_057405.1, read on the forward strand.
ATCCCTTTTATACTTTAATAAAACTCTATTGCACAAAAGCTCTGAGTGATCAAACCTAGACTCTGGCCCCAGATTGAATTCTTCTCCTCTGGAGGCCAAGAATCCCGGCGTCTTTTTGTGGTTCTGCAACAACCTTTCACTTTCTGACTGTGGTGCTAGAGGAGACTACTGAGAGTCCCTTGGACTGCCGGGAGATCAAACCAGTCCATCCTAAAGGAGATCAACCCTGAATATTCACTAGAAGGACTGATGCTGAAGCTGAAGCTCCAGTACTTTGGCCACCTGATGCAAAGAGTTGACTCACTGGAAAAGACCCTGATGCTGGCAAAGACTAAAGGCAGGAGGAAAAGGGGGTGACAGAGGATAAGATGGTTGGATGGCATCATCTACTCTATGGACATGAGTCTGAGCAAACTCCGGGAGATAGAGAAGGACAGGGAAGCCTGGCGTGCTGCAATTTATGGAGTCCCAAAGGGTCAGACATGACTGAACAACTGAACGACAATAACAATCATACAGTTGATCCCCTTTACCTATTTTGCCCTCCCCCCACTCCCCTCCCCCTACGTGTTTGTTTTTTATTTGATTTGTTTATTTATTTTGGATTTTTTGCTTGTTTTGTTTTTTTAGATTCCTCATATGAGTGATATCATGCAGTATTTATCTTTCTCTGTCTGATATTTCACTTGCATAATACCCTCAAGGTTCATCCATGTTGTTGCAAATGGCATTAACTTTTTCAAAAGTTAAATTTTACTCAACTTTCCAACTAGTTGAAATATAACAAAACCATAAGATACCACTTTCTACCTATTATTCCTATAAACATTAAGAAGAGCTACATATTCCAATACAGAATGCATGAGGAAATAGAATTTTTACACTCGGAATACAAATTGCACAAGATTTTGGATGGTCACGCTGCAATGCACCCACCCCAACAATCTGCTTATTGTCACGACAATCCCACATTCTAGATTTATCTACAGAAACAAGCCCTGCCTAAAATGCAAAGCTACATGTCACCGTGAGTTCACTAAGGTGTTGGGGGCATTTGTTTCGCTGGTAAAACCTGAAATAATGTAAATGCTGTCAATAAAGTCTTTGAAATAAATTAGAGCATATCCACACGGCAGAATACTAAACAACTATTAGGAAGGATCAGGTAATTGCTAGGTATTGGTTTATCACATATTAAGTGCAGATTACAGTTCAGTATGCATAATATAGAAAATATACATATTTCAATGTGCACTGAAGAAGGCTGGAAAGATAAACATTTTACAAATAACAGATTTTATCTCTGGAGAGTGGGATTAATGGGCCTCTAAGATCTCTCACACTTCTACAGATCTGACAATTGGACCAAAAGAACACGGTGGGCAAGGAAAGATGCCGATGCATGTACACATGTGCTGTTGCTCATTTTATTAGCGCATTTTGCATGAGATGTGTGTACCTTTGTGTGCCTTCAAGATATAATAACTTCATTTGCAAGTAAATAACATGCAGGCTCAAGATTACCTCATATCTTATACTGATACCAGAGGGTTAGTACTTGGGACAGATGAGGGGGAAATTACTTAAATTTGAATTAAACTATATACTAACAAATTTATCAACCACATACCTTGCAACATTATCTGCCCTAAGCATTATTTTCCTAAATCTGAGAGGGACACTCAGCCAGACTTGGAAATATTCTTTAATATACAAGAAATTAAAAGGATAAAACACAAACACATACCATGCCTGGCTTACTAAAAGCGCTTTTGAAGTTTTAGGTTACAACTTATACTAACAAGTCTTCTCTTTAAGTCTCTCTGTCTCTCCTCTCTCTCTCTAATACATGTAATAATTTTACTGCTGAAATTGGTGTTTCAGTTAACCACACATTAGCTCTATTATTAAAAGTTAAATGTGACGCATCATACATTCCAAGTTTTCTTCATCTAGCTCTAAATAAAAGGAAAGAACAGTGAACAAATTTCAGACACACATGGGCTAGGATCAGGCAAAAGAAGAGCAACAGACACAAGCAGAGTTTCAAAGATCCCTTCATTTTTGACAAAGATGCTTCTGCAAAGTGTCTCTCTTCTCCCCCTCTGTTAACTTACAAAATGTCTTAATTATGTCATCCACATAATGATACTGGAAGAAAGGTTCTGGCAGACCCACTCCAAAATGTTAATAGAGTACCTCAGAAAATAAATATTTGTTTGATTTATCTCATCCATCTTGGCCATTCCTTCTTTCCCTTCAGGCAACCTGCTTCAGAAAGGCAAGTACTTTATCCATGTGACAGAGCTATAGGAAAATTGCCACTCAGACTTAGAAAGGAGCCTTTTCCATTTCTTGACAACCATTTATCTCTCTGCCATCAGGCAATATATAAAATTTTTATGTGGACTGCATCTTAAAGATGAATTCCTATGGAGTCTCAGGGACTGTCAATATGTTTTTAACCTTTGAAAGAACTTCTATTTTTCCAAAACAGTCATATTTTCTTTTCCAACGGTAATATTAATACTACCACTTAAAACAATTATTTGAAAACTTTGGAAGGCTACTATATTCTGAATTTTATAACATGACCTCATTCTTTAGTTCACAAAAATGTGTTTTGAAAGAATTAAACATCATTGATGTTTAAAATGCAACATGCAAAAAAAGCAGACAGGAAAATTGCAAAATTACTAAATTTAGCTTTAAATAATCACAAATAACAAAATTCTAACTTATAACTTCAAATCTCACTTTCAAAATTTCACTTTTATACATTTTTTCATAAAGAGATATACCAAAATGTATGTAATATATAAACCTCTCCTATGTTATAATTTTTTAAATTATCATCATTTTATTCTCTTCAGTTTCTGTATTCTCTTTATTATAATTTATACCAGATTTCTTAGCTCTTTCCCTGACCCCCATGCAATACTTGTAAAGTATACCATTTTTGCTATTTCAGGGGATTTTTGTCCCTAAATTGATAATTTTTTTGTTCAGTTTTTATGTTAATGAGATCCATATACTGCTTTTTTTGTTGTTGTTACTATAGCTTATTTTCTTTCTCCCATAATATTAGCTGTATTCAAAAATACTTTCACTACGTGGAACATTCCCAAACTTTGATTGATCAGGTTTCTCCTTCATTTGGAAGATTTTGTGTCAACCAATCCTCCAATTCTTATTGACTTGAACCAACAGTTCATTATGTAAAGAATTTCTTATGAGATTCACTCAGACAAACTCTGGGTTGTTGATTTTTTGGGTTTTGTTTCATTTTGTTTGTTTTCCTAGAGCATCTGTTCTGTATTTTCTATTTATCATCCAGATCCATTCTCCTCCCTCCATCTTGCTCTGTGCAATGAGAAGCCATTCTTCATCAATAGGCTCCCTTGCTTTCTGACTTCTAGTTGGGAGGTTACCCAAAGGCAAGCATAGGCAGGAGCTTGGAGGATAAGAGGGAAGTAAAGTTGAGATCATTATCTCTCCTAATCTACATCCTACTGCCCCTGTATTGGCTGCCTCAGTCAGGAACCCTTGTGCATTTGGCTACCCTTTCCCAAGGCTTGAAACCACCACCTTGTTGCCACTTCAGATCTAGAGGTAGAAATACCTCCTCATTTTGCTAACCCTGAGGTTCTGAACTATCTCTTGCTAGTTTCATTTAGCACCTTGAAACAGGTGGCCACCAGTGTAGTCATGTCTGACTCCTTGCAACTCCATGGACTGTAGTCCTCCAGGTTCCTCTGTCCATGGAATTTTCCAGGCAAGAATACTGGAGTGGGTTGCCATTTCTTTCTCCAGAGGATCTTCCAGACCCAGGGATGGAACCAGTATCTCTTGTGTCTTCTACATTGGTAGGCAGGTTCTTCACCAGCTGAGCCACTGGGGAAGCCCAGTGGTAAAGAATCCATCTGAAAGCAGGAGACACAAATTCTCCCTCTTGCTGAATATCTATGTTGTTCCTAATTCTCACCATTTTTAATAACACTTTCATAAACATCATTGTGCCAAAAACTTTGTCTCCATTGTACACTATTTCTTTTGATTGATTCCTGGCAGTGGGATTAATAAGTCAATAGTGATAAACATTTTGGTCTTTTGATGTTGTTGTTGTTCAATCGCTCAGCTGTGTCTGACTCTTTGTGACCCCATGGACTGCAGCACACCAGTCTTTCGATACATATTATTAAATTGACTTCTAGAAAGTTTCCACTTTCCTAAGTATGAATGCGTGACTCACCACGTTACACTATTATCAATTGTTAAATCTTTAATATTATCTGATAGGTCAAAAATTGTTATCTCATTGTTTTCTTGAATTTGCACTTCTCTAAATGGTAATGAGGTTGAACATTTTACTTTCTCTTTTATCAGTTTTCAGTTCATGTACTACTGTAGTTGCATTGTGCATCTAAGCTATATAAGTTCTATATTTAGAGGATATTAACTCTGGTTTTGTCCTTTTTTTCTGCACATATTTTCCCCAAATTAATGCTTGTCTTCAGATTTATGTTGTTTGTTATGAAGAATCAACGTTACTTGAACTTGTTTTTCAAGTCAATTACATTTCTTAAAAGTTTTTTCCAGTGCTTTTAAGGTTATGTTTTTCCAAATCTAGACCCAAGATAAATTTTAATCTTTTCCAGTGTTTTATGGCTTAATTTTTTCAATGTGTAGCTCTAATTGAAATTTACCTTGGTAGAGTATAATGAGATGAGGCTCTAAGCCACTTTTTTTTTATATATAAATAGCAAACTAAGTGTCCTAGCATCATTGATTTATGATAACTGTTACTTATATCACCAGTATTGACTAAGAACTGTTTGACTACCAAAATTTTCCTTCCTCTCACTTTCTCATTCCTTATAATAATACTTTGCTAATTTAATGATCACTTTTAATATGTCTTACGACTTAGTAATGCCAAAAGGAAGTAGTCATTTCATTCTTCAGTTCTCTTCAATTTAATTGAACGTTTATCTATTTATTTATTTATCCTATCCTAAGACCAGAAATTTGTCCTAGGAGGTATACAAAGAATAAAATTGACACAATCTCAGGAAGTTTATAAAATAGTGGAAGAGAACAGGCATGAACACAAGTACCTATAATACAAGCAGAAAGGAAGTGGTATCAGGAAGTTATTAGATTCTATGAAAGAAAGAGAATCTGAGTCACTAGAATCATCTGGAAATTCTTTACGTGAAGATGGCATTTGACATAGGCCTTCAAAAAGAGCTAGAATTCAGCAGGCAAAAAGTAGCAAAAAGAGGGGCCACAATAAGCAAAGTCATTAAGGTGAGACAATGGAAGACTAATTTGGGACACAGTCAGTAATTGAGTGTAACAAGCATGTATGGTGTCAAAGGAGGAGACAAAGGGAAGTGCTGCAGTTTTAGGCAGTGGTCTGGACCGATTAGCTCTGTATTCCAGGAAAATTACCACATCCATCTTCTATTACCTCCTATTTTGAACAATAATTTCTCTTCAGGAGAACTTTCCCATTTCACTAGTTTGAGAGGAAGAAACATGAAGAAGGAATATTAAATTCTACATTTAACCAGAACTAACACTGCCAGCAATTACCATCATATTCTGCCTCAATATTGACATCTCCAAATGGTACATGTCATATCTGACTTTCTCTCTTTTCCTCTTGTCTTAAAAGGCTTGCTTGAATTCATCTGGGCAGGTTCATTCAATGAGCTCTTTTTTTTTTTTTTTGGTTCCTTTTTTAGAATTTTGTACCCTTGAAATGATTCCAGCAACATCTGCTGTCTTTTAATCTGCTTTTCAACAGACAGCATTTCTGTATGTCACTCTTTAATGACATTGGCTAACCAAACTTAACATTCAGATGTTCTTCTGAGTTTTACCTGTAGCAAATCATTGACTGTGGCTTGGTACCTGTGGAACCTCTACTGGTCAGTATAGGCTACACTCTGTTAACAAATAAGCCACCAAATATCACTGGATTAGCTCTGTTACAGTTTATTTCTCACCAGGCACAGCATGGCAAAAACTGGACTGCCCTCCTCCAACTTGTAGCTATTCCAACTGTGGCATTTGGCATTCAAGGTCAATGCCACAGAAGAGAGAGCTGGAAGGTCAAGAGAAATGTTTTAAGGTCCCAGACTGAAAGTGGCCTGTATCATTTCTGCCTTCATCTCACTGACTAAAACTCAAAGGTGTCGCCCCAAACTAACTCCAAGGTGTGCCCAGAAAAAGGGAATGGTGTGCTGAAACATAGTGCATATTGACCCCAGACTGTTCATCCCATTTAGACCCTCACTTTAGTTCTAACCAATACTTACATTTTCTAACCAAAATCACATCAGAATATTCCTTTTATTATGACATTTAATGCAGAACAATGAGTCCTATGTCCAAAATCATATATTTTCCCATAGGGAATGAACAAAACTTGGACAATTGTTCTGTTAAGTGGTCTAAAACATTTTCTTCTAATGTAGTCATGGAAATAACAGCAATTCTCTGCATGCTAACAGTCACATAAAACTCCAGAAATCCAAATTATTAAGAACATGTTTCTTGGGTTCATCGTAACTGATTCTAATCAGGATTCCACTACAAAGTTCTCTTCCTGGAGAGTTAATTTTATGTAATATAAAACATAATATCTGGACAACTACTTCTTTCAATCAAATTTTAGGTCATCTGCTCCACTCCCATAGGCTGCATTTTTTTTCCTTTTCCATTTTGTTTATCTTAACTATTTTATCATGTGAAATAAAAAAGATTAACAATTTCTGGCTTTCTTTCCTTATTTTTGCCCCTCTCTCTTCTCTTACCCCTTTTTCTTTCTTTTTCCATCTATTATTTTCCTCTAGATTTCTTCTATCATTCCTTTTCTTCAAAGTTCTCATGTACAGCTGGCTTACAGAAATTGTCCAGAGAAAGGCTCTTATTGTTCTCGTACTTTTATCAGAGTATTTTTATCTCAGACCCATGTATATTCACTGGCATTCACCTCCACTTCTTAAATTTCTACCACATCTCAGAATACTGCTCCCTCAGACCCCCAAATTATTTTGAAGCCATTTACTGTCACTGTTAAAGCTAACAAACACCCTGTGAGCTTGATGGGCAGAAATCAGCCAGGTTTTTTTTTTTTTTTTAACAGATAATAGAAACATGCAGCAAATAAGAATGTATCTCTGAAACTAGCTCTTCTATATACTAGAGCAGGAGGAGTAGACAAACTAGAGCCAGTTTTTTCAACCTGCAAGATAAATATGGTTTTACATTTTTTAAAGTTGCAAGAAAAGGCAAAGAATTATGTGGCAGAGGATATATGTAACCCATCAACTTTAAAATATTTACAATTTGACACTTTACAGAAAGTTTGCTGATTTCTATTCTGAACTATAGTTCTACTTATTAGACTTCAATCATCATAAAGATGCAATTCTGGGACCTTCAGGAAACAAATATCAAGAAAGAATTCAAGAGCAAGAGATTTATTGGCGGTGGGGAGAATATGGAACAACAGTAAGCAGGGAAAGCTTTTAGACCAAGGCTGGCATCTACAAAAGGAAAGGGAGAAGGAGGATCCATTAGGAAAAGTCTCAGACAACAGCACAACCTTGAGAAAGTCTTGACCAGCCCAACAGGCACTCTGATACAAAGATAAACCATAGAGGAGTCGCATACTGGGCAGAAGTCTCCAGTCCCTGTCACCTCCTCACCAATTCTTAAACATCTGCTGGAAGCATCTCATGACTTCAATGTGTTAAAGCCCAAAGTGTGGTGATGGAGACTTACCAGCTCTCTACTCTCCTAATAGACTCTTCTCTGCTGTCTCTTCTCCTCCACTACTTTCATGTGTAAGAATTCATATTTCTTTATCACTAGCAATTGATTTAGATTTTCATACAAGTGTATTAGAGATCACTCTAATGAATACTTATGGGAAAACAATGCAGGCTGATGCAAACTTTTTCAGCATTTGTTAAATTTTGCACATAACAGAATACTGTTGTTTCTCTATGTCAAAAAACTCAAAAAATTTAAATATAAACAACTTGAACTGCCATGGACTATTTTTGCTCTTCATATTTAAAGATGAAGCTGCTAACAAGATTATTCTCAGCCAAGGGCACATACATGACTGATGCATAAGCTGCAACCACTCAGGGCTATATAACAGCCTTCTCCAGGGCCTGTCATTATTCAGTAGTCTACAGAAGACAGCACTGGGTCCCTTACTTCTGACTGGTACATGCCATCACACTGTCTGATAGCATCACTTTCCCAATCTCTCTTGTCTGTCACAATTATTCTTTAATCACCACATGAATACACACACACACTATTGTGTACCTTCTCACTCAGCGATAAACATCCTCATGCATTCTTGTCTGGCTGTGCCTGGGAACTTCACCTTAAATACACTGCCTCTCCTCTTCCTAGAAGCTCTGCCCATCTTCAAGGTCCTATCCAGGCTCTGCTCCATCCATGCACCTTCCCTGACTACTCTAGCTCTCAGACATTTCTCTTAACTCTGACTTCTCACAGCTGTTAAACACTTCACTGTTCACTTTCACTTCACATGTATGTATCTTGCCTCTTCAGGTAGCATTTCACTTCCTTATGATAAGATTATTCTTTGGAATGCCTCTGTACCTCTCACAGCACCTAGCTGGCTCTCATACATACTGACCTCAATGGAATACCCTGCTTCAAACCTCTACCCTCCCTTCAAGGCTAATTTCAGGCTCCATATCTCTAAGTATTCTTTCTAAGTACAACCCAATACTGTATCTTACTATGTATAGTATAACTTTGCTTGTACGTTTAGTATATAATTGCTTCTTCTTTGAAGCATAATCAGCTGTTTATATATTTTCTTCTTTACCCATGTGAGGTTATAAGATGTTAGAACATGTACTCATCTTCATATCCTTCATAGTACTTTTGCTCTGCTTAAGCCTGGTCTTCAGTTTTGCTTGGAACAAAAGATATGAAGATAAAAGAGTAACAGTTAAAATTTTGTATGAAAAGGAAAGTGACATGAAAGAAAATGTAACCAGTAATGGGAAGAAAGCCTCAACAAAAACCCTCAACTCTACCACTGGCTAGCTGTGGGGTCTGGAAAGCCAGGTAATTTACCTAAACAAGAATTTCAGCATTTGTGAGTGGCATACTGAGTGAAGTGAGTCAGACAGAGAAGGAGAAATATCATATGACATCCCTTATATGTGGAACCTAAAAAGAAATTATATAAATGAACTTACTTGCAAATCAGAAAGAGACTCACAGACTTAGAAAACGAACTTATGATGGCGAAGGGATGGCTGGGGACTTTAGGAAGGTCATAGCAGGTGCACACTGCTATGTGTAGAGTGGAGAACCAAGAGGAACCTACTGTTACAGCACATGGAACTCTGCTCAGGGTTATGCACCAGCCAGATGGGAGGGGAGTTTGGGGAAGAATGGATACATGTATAGGTATGGCTGAGTCCCTTCATTGTTTACCTGAAACTATCACAACATTGTTAATCGTCTATAAAATACAATACAAAATGTGTTGGGTGTTAAAAAAAAAAAAAGAAAAAAAAAGAATTTCATTATTTGTAAAAATCTGTGGGTATAACATGTGTGTACCCACTAGATTATTTCAGTCGTGTGAGACTTTTTGCAATCTCATGGACTGTAACCCACCAGGCTCTTCTGTTCATGGGATTCTCCAGGCAAGAATACTGGAGTGGATTGCCATCCCCTTCTCCAGGGCATCTTTCCAACCTAGGGATCGAACTCACATCTCTAAATCTCCTGCATTGACAAGTGGGCTCTTTACCACCTGCATCACCTAGGAAGGCCATGGGTATAACAAATATTAATAAAAAAACATAACATTTAAGAACAGGAAATGCACACAGTGTTTGAATCTCAACTTTGCCAATTACCATCTGGGCAAGTTACCAAGCTATAATAATACATTTATTTTCTCACTTATAAAATATCATAGTTCAAAGTGATAGCCTACCTCATAGTGTTATTCTGAGGATTTAATGAAATAACATATATAATGATCTTAGTAAAAGATCTAGGATATAGAAAGTTTGATGTGCCTGGTAGTTGTTAGTATTACTGCTTATATTATCATTATCTAAGATTGCTTTCAGGTTTAAAAAATCAATATTCTATAACAGCACATTCAACAGATCCACTAATCTTTGAACACACACTCTTGCTTCAAGACTCAAGTCATCACTGAGCACCATTTGTCTGTCAGCCTGTTAATGTAAATGGGATTCCTGAGGATGATTTCTAAGTTTTTAACTGTTAATCCACTACAATGAGAAATCTACATGGAAATTAGAATGTACTTAAATATCAAGATCTAACCGTTGACTTTTCTATCAAAGACTTCCCAGGTGGCCCTGCAGGAGACGTAAGAGATATGGGTTCCGTCCCTGGGTCAGGAAGATCCTCTGGGGGAGGGCATGGCAACCCACTCCAGTATTCTTGCCAGGAGAATCTCATGGACAGAGGAGCCTGGCAGGCTATAGTCCACAGAGTCTCAAAGAATCGGACATGACTGAAGTGACTTAGCATGCACGTATGCACATTCTAGCAAAGCCTTATAAAAGAGATTGATCAAAGTAGCCACCATCATAATCCTCTTAGAATTAGTACAGATAGCTGTATAGCACATTACATCGAATCAAATCAACAAGTTCAAATTTCAGCTCTGTATTTATTGCTCTGAGACCTAGGACCTTGTGCAAATTGGTAAGCTCTTTGTATTTCAGTTTCCTCATCAGCAAAATGATACCATAATTATTGCCAATTCAAAAAATTATGGACATTAAATAAACAGATGCAATGAGTGTCTGGCATTTAGCAAACACTCAATATATATTGACCATTATCATTATCCAAGCAAGAGCTCTGAGCCTGCAAAGCCTTACAAATAAAGTGTTGCTACCAACATAACCCATGTGAAACTGTTGTGTGGAAATATTAATCAGAGAAGGAAATATATATCAGGGCAAGAAGGAGAAAACATCGTTAGATTATGGAAAGACAGGTTAATTCAGGGAAAATTTTGCAAATTATGTAGACTTTGAGGTGGACCAGGAGAGAAAAAGAGAGACGACCTCCAAGTGGGCTTTGAAGAAGGATTGAGACTAAACAAGGGGAGGAGTAGGAGGAAACAGTGAAATGACTTACATATTTTAAATCATTGATTGAGAGAAGGAAAGATCATAATGAGACTAGAATCAGGTACAGACAAAGGCTCAGGACAGGCTTTCCTGTGCATATGCCATGGCTAGTTTTCCTGCTACTCTTATGATAACCACAGTAGAATAGTATAATATAAATGCAGGAGAAGTGCAATCATGGGCCATGTCTTCAAGAACCACCTGGGAAGAACTCTTGAAAGAATTTGTATCTTTGATCAAAAAATGGTGTCATGAAAAAGAATATGGCATAAAAGTTTAGTTAACTTGAGCCTGTTGCTAGCATCCCGAGATTACTTAGCTCAAGCTCCTTCCAATTATTTTGTTTAGCATTTTGGCATCAGCATTAAACAATAAATCCCAGAGATATATTTCCACACTTTCTCAACTGGCCGTCTTGCCAAGGCTGATGCTGGGAAGGAAACCACAGAAGTCAGGGACCTATAGCTAGAGGAAGGTAAGTGCTCACTCTCTGTTGCTCGCCTGCCCTCCTAACACCCTTACCATACCCCCCCACCACCATCACCTGTCCAGGGTTAGGTGTACCAGAGAACAGTAGAAAGAACAACAATGTAGACCACTTATGTTTGGTCCTCTGAAAGGAAAAAGAAAGGCTTAACAACAACAAAAAAAAATCAAGACCATTGATAATGTATTTATCCAGCTTCCCAAGCTAGGCCACAAATAAAAAGAAAATTCACATGATAGATGTGGGAAAATAACTTCATTTGAGAAGACTAAAAAACATTATAAAACTCTTCCCCAAAGTGGGTGGTATTTACATATTTTTAAAATATAAAAGAAGAATTTCCCTGGCAGTCCGGAGGTTAAGACTCTGAGCTCTTAGTTCAGGGGACACAGGTGGGACTCTCAGCCTGTGAACGAAGGTCCTGCCTGCTACTCAGCACAGCCAAAATTGATTAATTAACTAAAATGAAAATAAAGGAGAAAAAATTTTTTTAAAAAACAAATAAAACAGAAGATTGCAAGAAACTCTCACACAGGACCATAAGAGTCTATACCTTTTTCCTCTGCCACGCCTCTTCTCGCCTCCTATTTTCTCACCTTAGATTCCCCAGTAAACATGTGATTTCACCTACTCCTAAGGCACATTGGTAGCAAAGTTTCAGAATCATAGGATTTTGTTTCCTTTGCCTCATAAGACAAATACCCTCCGATGAATGTGCTGGTGCAGAATGAAAAGTTTCTCACTTCCCACACAGTATTTTAATAAGCAACAGCTAAAAAGCCTTCCTCCACCCCGTGGTTCTTCAGCTCTGCATCTGTCACTACCTTTGTGTTACTACATTCGTAAATCTCCCTCCTTTGAAAGTCACAATCTGTCCTTCACCAAACACACCACCCAACAGCTTCCCTGATGAGAACATGTAAGTTTTACTATTTTGGTTTCCTGATTAGACCCAGGAGAATGTAACAACCACTTGCCAGTTTCTCCCCTCAATGAGATGGAAAATTGCTGGTTCCCTCTATGGATCAGGAGCCATTAGTGTGGAGCTGGGTGCCCTGCTTCTACCCTGCTGCTCAGCTGTAATCTTTACCAAGAGGATCTCCATTTTCCTTAATGATTTTCCTAGGATCTGGAGAAATCAGCCCATCAAGCTGCAGGCCATTTCATGAGCACGCAGTTATTCTAGATTTTTCTACAAAATATAGTGCTAAGCACAGTCTTCCCTTTTTACTAAATATTTAGATTATATGAATTTGGTGTTAACTGTCATTAAAGAGCATGAGCTAAACCATTGTTATTAATAAATATTACAAATACATATGCAATATTTCCATAGATATGCATATGACTTTCATCCCATCATTGAAAGCCATTGCTTCTCTATTCAACACACATTTGGTGATGTAAGGAAGAATGTATTCTTCCTCGTTAAAAGCAGAATAGGTAAGGCCGGGCAAGATGAAGTGATTTGGACAGGAGTAAGTCGACACTTGATGGAGACAGCTCTTTAAAATAAGAAGTTTGGCATCAGTTGAGATTGAACCATAATGAAAACAAGTTTTGTCTGATTGACTCTCAGTAGATTTTGGAGTGGTTGTGAATGAAGCAAAGCTGGAAACTGCCAGCTTTGCTTCATTCACTTCATCCACTTCATTCACTTCATCTAATGGCATTAAACGATAGAGGTTTAAGTCAGGCAGCAGATGTGGACAGATAGTCAGATGGACGAGTTTCCACAGTGCCTCCCTCATAAAGTTGTGATAATTAAATTACACCATACATGTAAATCCCTTATCATATTACTAAATGTTATTTCTAAACATGGGATGGGGCTACAGATAGAAATGAGGGTTGGATACACAAAGAAACAAATGTAGGTCTACACTTGTTCTTGACACATACAGGAAACTAGCAATTTTTTTAAAAATTTATATATAGTAAAATATATGAGTCTTCAATGTTCAAAACACTAGTTTTAATAAATGTATATAGCTGTGTAACCACCAGCCAAAATAGGAATATAAAGCATTTCCTTCATATCATAAAATTCACACATGCTTCCTTTCAGTCAATCCCCACATCCATAATTTCTATTGTTGCATCTTAGTTTTGCTACTTCTTGAAATTTATATAAATGAAATTATACCATATGTACCTTCCCAATCATATTAACTTTGTCACTTAACATGCCTTTTGAGTTGCTATTTGCATGTCTAATGGTTTATTATTTTTTACTGCTAAGTAGTATTCTATTTTACCTGGAGAAGCAAATGGCAACCCACACCAGGATTGTTTGCCTAGGAAACCCCATGGACAAAGGGGCCTGACGGCTCATAGTCCATGGGGTCACAGAGAGTTGGACATGACTTAAGGACTGAACAACAATTCTACTATACAGCATAATTTATTTACACTCAAATGGACATTTGGGTTGTTTCTGGTGGGCTATTATAAATAAAGCTGCCCTAAATTTCCTTGTATAATTCTCTTTGTAAACTTATGATTTTATTTATCTTGGGCAAATACCTAGGATTGGAATTGCTGGATTATATGATTTAATAACAGTTTCCCAAAGGGGTTGTATTATTTTATACTCCCACCAGCAAAGTATGAGTGCTCAAGTTGTTTTATATCCTTAGCAACATTTTCAATTATCAGGTCTTTTTTTATTTTAACTATCCTAGTGAGCATGAAATTGTACCTCATATTGGATTAATCTGCATCTCTCACCTAATATTGTTGAGCACCTATACATATACTCATTTTATTGGTATATTTTCTTTTGTTAATTGCCCAATATTCTTACCCATTTTTTTACTCTCTGTCATTATTGATTTGTGAGAGTTCTATATGTAATCTGGATATAGTCCTTTGGTGGATGTGTTAAGAATATTTCTCCAAATTGATGACTTGTTTTTTACATCCTTAGGGCATTCTAATGAACACAGATATTAAAATTTTATGAAATTTAATTTATCAATTTCAATTTCATGGTTAGTGATTTTTATTTTGTGTCTATAAAACCTTTGTTTAGCCGCAGGTCTTCAAGACATTTGCCAGTGTATTTTCTGGAATCATTATACCTTTAGTCCTGTTCCAATTTAGGTCAATTATTATGTGGAATATGAGATAGAAATCATTTGTTTTCATACATACACCCAGCTGCTCTTGCTCTATTGGTAGAATTTCCCTTCCTCATTCAAATGTATTGGTTTCTGAAAGTCACTTGGCAACATAATTATGGATCTCTTTCTAGACTTTCCATTCTATTGATCTATTTGTCCATCTTTATTCCAGTACCACATCATCTTAAATACAATAGCTTATAATACGAGTCAACATCAGCTCTTCTTAAGTCTTCCAACTTTGTTCCTTTTCACTATGCTTTGGCTATTGTCAGTTTTTAATTTCCATATAAATTTTAAATCAGCTTGTCCATTTCTATAAAAGATTGGATGAAATTTTGGTAGGGGTTACATTGAATTTACTATTGTTCCAAATCATGAATATGCTATCTTTCCATCTATTTGGAATGTCTTTAATTTCACTCAGCAAAGTCTGTGTAGAGAGGTCTCACATATATTTGCTACAATTATTCCTAAGATGTTTCATGTTTATTGATTCTATACTAAGTAAGACGTCTTAAATTTAATTTTAAAATTGTTTGCAATTAGTGTATAGAAATGCAGTTCATTAGTTTTATTGACCTCTTAACCTGAGATCTTGCTAAATCCATTTATAAGTTAAAGTTTTTTGTTGTTGTTGTTTTTGTTTGTTTATTTGGGTGTTTTTAGTAGATGCCTTGACGGATTTTCTGTGGACAATCACTGAATAGATTTACATCCTCCTTTCAAATCTATAAACCATTTATTTCTTTTATCTTTACTTATTGAACTGGCTATACCTACCTAGTACAATGTTGGGCAGAGGTGGTAAAAGCAGACAAACTATTTATTCCTACTCTTCAGGATAAATATTTCAGGTTTTTGCCACTAAGTAAGTATGTAGCCTTAATGTTTTTATAGACGTCCTTTATCAGATTAAGGAAGCTTCCTTCTACTTCTTGTTCATGAATGGATGTTGAATTTAGTCAAATTTTCTACTTGAATTCCAGCCTCCCTGAAGGCCATACTGAACCACACTGAAGGAGAAGCCCATAAAAATGGACTTCACTCAACGTATTTACCTTTTATAGCTCAAATGTCTCCAGTTTATGTCTGCTTATGATTGTTATGATTGCTCTGCATGACTTTACATACTTGTGTGCATATCTGTGTGTGTATATGTCTGTGTGTTTTAATTTTGTTCATAATTTATCATTTTTATTTGCAAGACCCTTATCCTGGCAATCTACTCCTACTCCTTCACTGTTGATCATCAATTTCCTTTTAATATTTTTCACTTTATGACAGCAATTTGAGGAAACAAATTAATAGTATTGCATTCTCTTTTATCTAACATATAGTATCCTTTATGTTCTCATAAAAACTTGAAGTGAGTGAGATGAAGAGGTACTGGTGAAGAACATATTGTGACTTTCAAAATAAGGAGATTTACAAATGTGTAACACAAGTGAGGTATAGTTTGTTCTGCTGGCTTATTTTTCAAACAAGAATATTTAAACACTAACGTGTTCAAACACCTTTTCCTGCCAAGTCAACATAACCAAACAAATAGATTAAGAAGGTGAAAGAGCACTCAAGGGTATGCTAAGGCAAACTGAACAACATTCCTATGCATGAAGACTGTTAAACAAATGAAAATTATCTCAGGGAAATAGTACTGTTTCCTAACATCAATTTAGCCCCCTCTGCCTGAAAATAAGGTTATTTCTTTCTCTCTAAGGTATTCAAAGTCTTGCTCCCAGTGTTATTTTCTTCTTGTCAGACCTGGGGCTGAGGCAGCAAGAGGGACAGGAGAAATAAAGACAGGGGTTTAAACAGAAGAGCAAGATCTCAGGTTAATCACTTATGGAAAGGAGTTGTAGAAAGTTGAGTCACAGGTGCAACAGTAAGCCATCATCCCATGGTACAGGTAAGGTAGAAGACAGAAACATAGTGACAAAATATCCACTCTTTTCAAAATTAAGAGATAGTTTCAAACACAAGTAGCTAATGAGGATTTTTTGGTAGTGGCAAAGGGCGTGAGCAACAGTGTTATCAGAGGGAGAGGGGATTTTTTTGGGAGTGGGGGCTACACCTGTGGCTTATGGGATCTTAGTTTCCTGACCAGGGATCAAACTCAGGCCCACAGTCGTGAAAGCACTGAGTCTTAACCACTGGACCACCAGGGAATTCCCTATCAGAGGGGCAATTTGATAGCTAAAATAGAGATGGTATAATGCAGGACATATACTACAAAGGCATTTTCAATAGTAAAAGTAATGTTGTTTCAGACCTCCTGCTTTCAATCCCAGATCCATCATCTTCTAGCCATATGATCTGGGGAATGTTGCTTAATCTTTGTGTTTCCTTATGACATCTGAGAACAGGGGTGCACTGCCTGAGGACCAGACCTCAGCCTCCAGATGTCTTAATCCACCCATAGATGCCCGAGTGCTGGTGTCAATCACTCAGTCCTGTCTGACTCTTTGCTATCCCATGGACTTTAGCCCTCCAGGCTCCTCTGTCCATGGAATTCTCCAGGCAGGAACGGGGACGTGGGTAGTCACTCCCTTCTCCAGGGGATCTTCCCAACCCAGGGATCGAGCCCATATCCCTCACATTGCAGGCAGATTCTTTTCTATCTGAGCCATCAGGGAAGCCTGAGTCTCTTCACAATTTGACCTTTTCAGTTCCACTCTGGCCATTTCAAACTTTCCTTTCTCTACTCCTATTTCCCATTGTTTCAATCTCTCCACCTTCATTCCTTAGTCTCTCCAGAATTAAATGCAAATATTTCCAATTCCTTAAAAAAATTATCTTAGATCAACTTTTAAGCCAGCCTATATACCTTCACTTCAAAGGCTGCTCTCGGAAAAACCATTGGTCCAGCTGAAACTTTCTATACTCCAGCAGATGTTTCATATCTATTTATGTAAGTAACCACACACTACTGCCATAAGCACTTTAACAGCACTGTATCTAAGCATTCCATATTCCTCCTTTGCTAAAGGCAATATCAAAAATGCCACTGAAAACACAAATAAAGGGACATAAACACAAAAAGTGTCTTTAAAAGCTTACCAAACCTGTTCAGAAGAGCAGGCTCTTTTAATTAGAAATGCTGCAAGACTGCAAGGAGTAGCAAAATGTGATTCCTTGAAACATAATAGGATGTGCTGATTCACAAGCAGGAGGGATAAAACGCAGAATCTGCCTATCTGCCACAGCAATCCTGGCCCTTCCAACTTCATTTCTGAAAGATCAGCCTTAATAGGAATGTTTACATACAAGTGTGAACTCTTCCAGAAGAAAAATGGGCACAGCGTTTCAGTTGGCGAGATAACTGTGTGTTTCTCGGCAAAGAGCATAGTGTCCCCATCCCCAAAATCTCTTCTTGTCCTAGGATCATGGAGATTTGTGTAGGTTTTCCCCTTGTTTAGGGCTTCCCTGATAGCTCAGTTGGTAAAGAATCCGCCTGCAATGCAGGAGACCCCTGTTTGATTCCTGGGTCAGGAAGATCCACTGGAGAAGGGATAGATTACCCACTCCAGTATTCTTGGGCTTCCCCTGTAGCTCAGCTGGTAAAGAGTCCACCCACAATGTGGGAGACCCGGGTTTGATCCCTGGGTTGGGAAGATCCCCTGGAGAAGGGAAAGGCTATGCACTCCAGTATTCTGGCCTGCAGAAGCAAAGAGTCAGACACAACTGAGTGATGTTCACTACCCGTGTTTAAAATCCTTCAAGTCTGCAACTAATAATTTGAAATGCTTAAAACCATCATGGAAAATATATGGTTGGGTTTATTTTTCACAGGAGAAAATGAAGGGGGAGTGACTATTACCAAGTAAAGTCAAGGAAAGTAATTTTCCCCACACACCTGAGTTTAAATGATTTGAGTGTTTTATGTCTTATATGAGGGTTTTTATGAGAAATACTTTCCAGCACAGATACACAGAGTCACTGCCTGTCTGATGTCAAGTGTAGAATCCCCAGTACAGCTTTCCCAAGGCAAGTCATCCTTGGGTGGACTTAGCATAAACAGTCATCTTAACTTTTAATTTTACATTGCACAGTTTCATCTGAGCCGCCACATGAAAAATGTGAAGGGCCACTCAGCACCTATGACCTAAAACACTGTAAGTAGGGAAATGTATCATTTGAATGTTTCCAAAAGAACAAAAACAATTTCCTATGATGCAAGCCTTTGCTCCTGCCTCTGAAACCTGCCTCTATGGACCCCAATAGAAATAGCAGACATTACAACATACTTCAATTTTAGTAGCTTCTAACAGTGGTTTTTTAAAAAGTATTCCTGGATACAATCAAAACAACAAGCAAGAAGTTTATCGTAAATGACTCCTCTTCCTCTGCCACATAAACTCTTTATGATGGTCAATTTTATTTGTCAACTTGCCTGAACTAAGGGATGGCCGAAAAACTGATTACACGTTATTTCTGGGTATATCTGTGAGAGTGTTTCTAGATAAGACTAGCGTTTGAATTAGTGGACTAAGTAAATCAGATGGCCCTTTTCTCTGTGTGTGGGTGCCATCTAATCAAATGAGGAGTTGAATAAAGTTAAAAGGCGGAGGAAAGCCGAATCAATTCTCTGACTACTGAGCTGGGACAGCTACTTTCTCCCATCCTTGGGCTCCTGGTTTTCCAACCTTCAGAACCATATTGGGTCTCCAGCTTGTTGACAACTCAGTCTCCATAATCACCTGAGCAAATATCATATAATAAATAATACCTCTATATAGCCTATTGTTCTCCAGAAAACTCTAGCTAATACACCCATTAAAAGCAAGAATTTCACAAAGTTCTCACTCACACTTAGTATAGTAAAAAATAATAAATCACATTTTTAAAAATTATTTACTGACTAAACATTAAGTAAAAGATACCAGACATAACTGAGTGACTGAACAACAACAAAAGATACTAGAATAGGCCCTGTGGGATGTAAAATAAGGAAGATAAACAGTTTTCTCTTAAGAGGTTTATTGACATTTTACCAATTCCAAGATACAATTCATCTTCAGAAGAGGAGAATTTGCCATCAAGCCTGAAACATTTGAAAAAAATGTGTTGTTGGCTTAAGGAACAATTCTCTAACATTATTCTAATCAACGGTGAAGCAAGTAATCCTAATTCAACAGAGGCAATAATATCTATTTAGGTGCCCAAACTATATAAATGTTAATTTGAAATTAAATAAATATTTATTTTAAACTTTTATTATATTGTATCTTTGATTGATATTGAACCCACCTCCCTATTTTCTGTAATTCTTAGACTTCAGAGCAAAGTCATAGGATTTTAGTAGTTATCTCTGGTCTGTCTTCAGTTTATATAATGAATGGGATAACAGAATTTCCTATTTCAAAATCCCAATTCAACACAGCGTTTAGGATACACGCACTGATGTTGGGGAAAGACATGAACTCTGTAGTCAGAGAGTCCTGGGTTCTTTTACCAATCTGATACTGCAACTCTGACAATGTGACCATGGGTCAGTGACCTAACTTCACTATTTTCTCTGAAAATAGGTATCCAATTCCCCTAGTACACAATACATTACAACTATTGTGAACAACAACAGCAACAAAAATTGCTCATCTTAGTTGAAGATCTGGCAGGGCCTCAGGGCAATAATTCTAAAGATTCAATGATTATTAGATTTAAAATCATTTTAGTGCTTGCAGAGGGCAGATCTAACCTCCCCATTCCACACATGAGGACAGTGAGATATAAAGAAGGGAAGGTAGTTATCCAAGGCCACACACTTAGATAGTGGCCACCTTGGATGGGTCTTGACACCTAATCTAGTCCCCTTTTCCATAGTACAGTAGATATGTCTGTAAAAACTACAGAAAAGTAGACCGACTTTGTAATGATCTTTGATACCTGAAAATTAGGGGGTTTCCTATTTGAAACATATCTCTTTTAAAAGGTGGTTGTTAGAACTCTGAATTTTCCTTGATATAATAAAAGAGTGATGTTTAACTCCAAAAGTTTTATCGTCAGCTGGCTATTTTTCTAAATGAGAAAAACAGACTAAAATATGGATAATTGAAAGTTCCAGTTAACTGGGTCCTAGTTAATCTGGGTTTTATTATTTCTAAGCTATTTCATTACAAACTCCTATTGGTATAATTACTTTGGAGGCCATTCCATATGGTGCCTTCTGTTCTCTAAGCTAAGCTGACCCCAAAATGAAGAACCCTTAGAATTCAATCTGAAAGCTATATTCAGCTCTTAGAATTAAGATGGCATTTTGGTCTCCTCCAGTTTTGAGCTAGTGCCTTTTCCTATATTTTTACACTTAAAAATCTAGTTCAAGCTTTGTGCCTCATATCCTCATCTCGGATACCTTAGAATGAAAAAAAAGGCGGGGGGGAGTCAAATAAAATCTTTTCCCACAGAAAATCTCACATATAATAATGCCAACAGGCCTTTCATTTTATTGGTTGCCTGGCTGACTAGTATATATATTAGAAATAAGTGAAGATGGGAAAATAACAAGGAACTAGTTTCTGCTGAGGGGAACAAATTTTATAGTTATGAAGTTGTAAGGAAAAGCACAATAGGAAATAATCTTAGTATCACAAGAGAAAGCAATTCTCAGTAGTAAAGCAGTAGCAAAGAACTGAAAATCTCAGGGAACACTCAAAATAGGCAGTAATTGCACAAAGGCATCACAATGTTTTAAGCAGCAAGGGTGAACTGAAAGATGGAAGCGACTGTCGAGAACTCTCGAATGCAGTCCTCAGTGATGTTTTATTTGCTTTCTCTCTTTCTCTGAGTGATTACCTCATCTGTATAGCTTCCATCTCTCTATCACAACAGGAAAAAACAGTTCTGACATTCATTAATTAAGACTCCTCTCATAGTTATACTGTGAAAGATAATCACTTGTTAGCATACAATGGGAACTTATGACTTAAAATTTTACATGGCAGGCTCTCTGCTGTGAAGTTAGACTTCAAAATTCAAACTGATGACAGGAGCCAGCTCGATCTTTTAAATGAAGCAAATATTTTTCAAATTCCAGCAGACAAGTAAGAAAAATCCTTAATTAATTAATGGAATGGAACAAGTAGCAATTCTGCCTGAGTTTATATATTTCACGTCACTTATTCTGTGCAAAACAAAGAGAATGCTGTTATTTAAGTGTTTTTCAAAGAACTAAAGAGAAAGTACAGGCAACAAGAATTTTTCCCACATCCACAAAAAGTCAACAGCAATGACCTAACAGTAATAGAGACTTTTAGTTAGATACAATCTGTTTTGAAGATACCAAAAATTCTCTTTCATACCACGTTAACTTTACTTTAATAACATCTTACGAGCTGAGTAGGTGTCAAGGATCATCTTTCTTCTACCTATGAGAAAACGGAGCAGAGACGGTTCTGTGGTTTACCCAAGATCAAATGTCACTAAACAAATAACCTCAAAATCAGAGGCTTTCAAGTCTCAATTGACAGCCCAGCCCAGAGGGTCAAGCCGCTGAGTATTATGTGAGAAAATCTGTGAGAGCATCATGGTTCAAGTTTTGTGGGCTCTGGGTTTAGTTCTATCCTTTTTTTATTGTCACAAATTTTTTTTTTTATTCTTCTATGCAAAAATTAGAATATTTGTCTTACAATTTTATCCAAAAATTCTAATTAAAAGTTGGTTACTTGCAGGGGGAAAAAAATCTAAATTGCATGATTCAGTTATACTTCATGTTAGTTTTACAACTGAATTCTTACTTGACTACCAAGCACATACTTATGTACGTTTTAGGCAGATGTAAAGAAGGCATTTTAAAGTAAGCCTGTGAAAGGAACTGTGTACCACTGGGAAAGCAATATACATGCAGCAACTCTCCTCTTTTGCAGACTTTGTGCTTTAAAATCTCATTCAAAGGAATCATTTTTGCTTCTGACATTAATGATAAGACAGGCTCAAGCCTTTATAAATGAAGAAAATAGCTATGAGGATTTTGCTGTATAGTATTGTAGCTATTACAGATTTTCAATTAACCTTTGTGCCTGCTTGGCAAATACCATAATGGTCAGACTCCAGTGCTATAGACTATGTCACAGTGCACAATATACAGCTAAAGATTTTACTAAGACTTGAAGGCAGTTCTGCAAAGATAGAAAAGTCACTCTAATCATTTACTTGTATAGAAATATTGATCAAAAAAAGAAAACTTCTCTGCTTTTGACCAATAAATATCTATTATACTCTATGCAATATTAAATATCATTAATCTAGCTAAGCCTAATATCATCATTGTTATATTTTAATCCAAATATGAATAGAATATTGGGCATAGGTATTGTACAGATTGGGGCTTCCTAGGTGGTGCTGGTAGTAAAGAATCCATCTGCCAATGCAGGAGACATATGAGATGTAGGTTCAATTCCTATGTCAGGAAGATCCCCTGGATGAGGGAATGGCAACCCACTCTTGCCTGGTAAATCCCATGGACAGAGGAGCCTGGCAGGCTACAGTCCATGGGGAGACAAAGAGCTAGACATGACTGAGGAACTGAGAACACACACATGCACACTGACTGTACAGATCACATAAGACAGACATAATCCTTTCCAGAGCACAAAGGAAAACACTGTTATATGCTGTTGTATGAAAGCCACAAATGTATAATACACAAATAAATGACACTATGAAAGATATAAAATATTATTTTTGCTATTTTCAGAGCCAGTTACCTGTGTTCTGAATATATTTATCACTCAATTTGTGCATAAAAAAAGGAAAGAAATGGCTCTATTCTTATTTAAAATGTTGCCTCTTAAATTTATTATTTTCCAATGTCAAAAAAGGTCAAAATGAAGCACAGAGGAAATCCAAAGGGCTGCAAGAAAGGGGAATGCTTTTGGTATTTACCAGTTTTGCCTTATCAGTCAGCCAGTGAATGGTGATCTGTTCCCTGGAAGTAGTCTTCTCACAAGTTTCAGAATCCATGTGATTACCTTTAAGGCTTATGATGGATACACTTGAGTCCCTGGTCTCAATAGCTCTTTTACTCAGAAAAAGTACTCCTCCTTCACATACTAGAAAATGGTATGCATTCTAATCCTCATTGATTTCGTAAATAATCTATCTCATTTGAAGATTGTTCAATTCAGATACTAAATCAATAGATTTGGTAATCATCTGTTAACATGAGCCATTCATACACAGAATTCAAGCATTCCTAAACAGGAATTTACAATAAGGAAAAAGAATGAGAAACATTATCCATCTTAACCAAACCAAGTTCATTCCAGAAGCAGAAAATCCATCAAGAATAGGCTATTCTTCTTTGAAATATGTTTAGAAAGCTTCATGACAAGTAACAGTTCAAGAGCTGCAAAAATTTCCAGAAATGGTGGGATGCGACAATTACAAAACATGAAAGATTGAAGTGTTTCGGACCTGAATTACAAGAGACCTCTGCTAATGCACAGAAAATTGTACCAGTGACTCATGGAAAAGACAGGCAGGAAACAAAAAAGATAGATCTGTCAAGAGCAGACGCTGAACCAGACCTGAGGGCATTGTAAGATATAATCAGACGGCAAAGCCTCGTATCTTCATGGGAAACCAAGAGGCATGGAGAGTGGGGGAAGGAAAAGGAGGGTCCTGTCAATATCTTTCCATTTTCTTCATCTTCTCATTCTAAAGAATGGCTTCTTTCAAGTAAAGTAGATTCAGCAGAACACAGTCCCACTGTGGTGTGGGGTTGTTGATTCAGTATGTATTCAGGACTCCTGATTTTCCTTTTTCCTCACTGATTGCTCCCCAGTCCTCTCTCCTGTACCCTTTTCTTCAACATACATCAAACCTCTTTAAACTCACACAGCATTTGTTCCTTGGGCCTCATTTCTCCTACACTTGCTTCCTTGGCAAACTTATCCAGTCTCATCATCTAGATGACAATAACTCCCTAAGTCATATCTCTAATCCCTACCTTACCACCTACCTGTTTGACTACTCTATTAGGATGGCTAATGGCCATCTAGTATTTAACTTGCCAAAATTAAATTACTGATCTTCACACTCTGCCCTCCCAAACCTTCTGCTCTGCCTGTGGTTTCTTATCTCAGATAACAGTTGTTCTTTCCTATAGCTCAAGTCAAAACCTTGAGGCCACTTTGACTCCTCTTTTATTTTTATTTTATTCTTGTAACATTCATCCAATCATCTTTTTACAAACTGTTATCTCTTAGTTCAAAAATACATTTGGTATCTAACCCTCTCCCACCACCTCCACTACTTTCATACTGTTCAAGCCATGTCATTTTGTTACATTGCATCTCTCAGGTCTTTGCTTAACACATGGAGAACACAGCTTTCATCACAAAGACTCAACAGAACCTAAACTGTCTTGGGGTTCTATAGATTTATTTTGCTCCTTTGCTTCTAGTTTGGGGGTGGTGGTGGATAATGTGCTTATTAGTCTTTAAGTTAGTGGAAATAGATTCTTATCAATAAAATGTATATTCTTCCAAATCTGTTGTTAGCCAAGTCCTACAGAATCATTGATTTTGATATTCAAAAGCCTAGATTTTCAAAATCCAAAATCCTTTTCTCTGCCTCTGGGCTGTAATGACTCTAACCTGTGACAATGGATGCTTTACAAATTCTACCTTAAGTGAGAAAGAACATGAATTTGAAAAATATAATTGCTGACAATGAAAAATGAATTGTGGTAGATGCCTCTCCCTTACAAATTGAAGGGTAGTCTAGTTTAGCTGATGCTGCTGGAAGGACTCTTTTCTTAGCCAGGAAAAAGTTTAACTATTTTAGAAATTGAGAGCCCCTAATAGCCACAACGATCACCTTCCACATTTCTCCTTTTCTTCCTTTATCAGTTCTTCTGTTTCTAGAATTTCTCTTAATTTAACAGAATTTAAGGTTAATTTAAGACATTATATAGTTCTCTTTCATGCTAAAACTTTCATTGAAATCTTTAGTAATTTCTGAGTCCTTCTCACTTCTACACACCAAATCCCTCACAGGAAAATACATATTGCCTCTAGATGATTTTGGATCAGGGTTTATTATCAGTATGATGTAGTGATGGGTAATCATGAGGATACTTGAAAATTGTGGACAATCCCAACTGGGAACAAGTATAAATATTGTCACTCTGTTTATTTAACTTATATGCAGAGTACATCATGTGAAATGCCAGGCTGGATGAAGCACAAGCTGGAATCAAGATTGCCAGGAGAAATATCAATAACCTCAGATATGCAGATGACACCACCCTTATGGCAGAAAGCGAAGAAGAACTAAAGAGCCTCTTGATGAAAGTGAAAGAGGAGAGTGAAAAAGTTGGCTTAAAACTCAACACTCAGAAAACCAAGATCATGGCATCTGGTCCCATCACTTCATGGCAAATAGACGGGGAAGCAATGGAAACTGTGAGGCTTTATTTTCTTGGGCTCCAAAATCACTGCAGATGGTGGCTACAACCATGAAATTAAAAGACTCTTGCTCCTTGGAAGAAAAATTATGACCAACCTAGACAACATATTAAAAAGCAGAGACATTACTTTGTCAACAAAGGTCCATCTAGTCAAAGCTATGGTTTTCCCAGTAGTCATGTATGGATGGGAGATTTGGACTATAAAGAAAGCTGAGCACTGAAGAATTGACACTTTTGAATTGTGGTGTTGGAGAAGACTCTTGAGAGTCCCTTGGACTGCAAGGATATCAAACCACTCAATCCTAAAGGAAATCAGTCCTGAATATTCATTGGAAGGACTGACGCTGAAGCTGAAACTTCAATACTTTGGCCACCTGATCTGAAGAACTGACCTATTTGAAAAGACCCTGATGCTGGAAAGATTGAAGGTGGGAGGAGAAGAGGACAACAGAGGAGGAGATGGTTGGATGGCATCACTGACTCAATGGACATGAGTTTGAGTAAGCTCCGGGAATTGGTGACGGACAAGGCAGCCTGGTGTGCTGCAGTCCATGGGGTCACAAAGAGTCAGATGCAACTGAGCAACTGAACTGAACTGATAACTAATCTTAGGTAGAACAACTCAAGTGTTTAAGAAAAATAATTTTTTTATCTCATGTTGATTTTAATTTCCGTTTTGAATGCTGGTTTTGCTAGGTGATTAAGAAAAAATTTAGTTAATCCAGGTCCTCTCCCACCTTCTTTCTCCCAGATTCTACTGTACATTCTGGTAAAAGAATAAAAAGAAATTGGTTGGAGAAACAACATCAACAAAATTGAGCAATATCAATGGAGAAATAGACTTTGCAGGTCACTGAGATCAGAGTTCGGAGTGTCTAGGGCAATGACAAGCATGGCCAGTTGCTGATGCCCCTGTTGGTTCAAGAACTGAAAAACTCTAATGTTTGTAGTATGTGCATGCTTAGTCCCTAAGTGGTGTCCGACTCTTTGCCCACTAGGTTCCTCTGTCCATGGAATTTCCCAGGCAAGAATACTGGAGTAGGTTGCCATTTCCTACTCCAGGGGATCTTCCCGACCCAGGGATTGAACTCATATCTCCTGCATCTCCACATTGGCAGGAGGATTCTTTACCAATACACCCACTTGGGAAACTTCGCCCCCCCCCCCTGCCTTTTTTTTTTTTTTTGTGAAGCACAGGCTCTAGGCACTCAAGCATAGTAGTTGTGGCAAATGGGCTTAGTCACTCCATGGCATGTGGGATCTTCCCAGACCAGGAATCGAACCTATATCCCCTGCATTGCAAGGCAGATTCTTACCACTGGACCACAAGAGAAGTCCCCTATATTCCTTTAAATGGAAGTACCAGCAGTGTTCATGTAATTCTTCTAAAACAGTGTTGTAAACTTCAGTAAAAAGAGTTGTGCCTGACAGAAAACCAATCCTCATTCTTATTCTGGCAAGACCTTAGCTAAGAAGAAATTGTCACGGGCTACATCTTGCCCAACATGGAATGAGCAGAAGGGAGAAGCTATGCAAAGACACTTGCCTTCTGCTCCTGCTCCATAAAATAACCTCACTCTTGTTACATACTGTAGCATGGCTACACAAATGGAGAATTTTAGTCAGTGTGTGTATAGTCTCTTCTTGCCAGTTCAAAATCCTACATGTAATGCTGGAATATCAAAATATCTTTTCTGGTGATCTTGGATAAGTCACCACTAGTCCAAAGCCTAGAAGGCACAATATTCTTCATAAGGTGGACAGATAGGTAGATGACTGACTAGATAAATAGATAGATGAATGAATGGTGCAATTATTTGATTATTTTGGTTTCCTACCAGCTGCACATGTTTCCCTGGACCTGACAGAAGGCTGATTGGGCATCAGGGGTTTACAAGACTGAGCTTCGTGAGTCTTGTGGGGTTAAAGGCAAACCTCTTGTCTCTCTTACATTACTGCTACTGCCTCACCCCACCCCTGACTCTGAACCCTGGGGTTCTAACCCAAGCCCCGTGGTTAACCTAGATTTTGCTTGGTTGTTGCTGACTGTGAGCTCTGACTCTGATTAGCCTGGAAATAGCAAATCTGGAAAAAGTCACTGCATCTATGTTCCTGCCAAAATTAGCATAGAATTTTTAGTCTTGAGGACAAGATCACTATAAAAATTTCCCTGTTTACACAACTTTATACAAATTATATTAGTTTGCCAAGTCATCATCAGCAACATGAGGCTAACCTCATTTGTATATATTAAATAAGGTTTCTTTTCTCAAATCTAACTCTGGCTTAGAGCTGTGTTGTCCAATACAGCAGCCTCTAGCTACATGAGGCTGTGGAATAGTTAAAATATAACTAGTGTGATTTGGATTTTCTGTCATTTTAATTTATTTAGATGTAAATTTCAAAACTTATTCATTTCAGTTGTTAGAAAATTTTAAGTATTTTGGGATAACTTAGATATGAATCTATTTTTTCTCTTGTATGTTTTATGAACTCTAAATGCAGATAAAATATTTCCATATTAGTTCAGGTGTTCTGTAAGTATAAAATTTATATTGGATTTTGAAGACTTAGTACAAAAAAAGGAAAACCTTTCAATAATTTTTTATTCTTTATACCCTGAAATGATATTTTAGATATTAGATAAAATAAAATGCAGTATAAAAGTTACTTTTACCTGTTTGCTTTATCTTTTTTAATGTGACTATTAGTTTAAAATTACGTATCTGCTTTGAAATATATTTTTATTGGACAGTGCTGGTTTAACTGCTCATTAAACTGCCTTGGTGTACTTTAAGAGTTATATCATTTTCTATAAAAGTTTACCGAAATACTTTAACACTTTAACCTGAATCCCCCACTGCAAAAAATAAAATTCCTGGGGCTTTTTTCCCCCTTACAGAAAATACTATAGGAAAACCTCTCTCTCTTTCTGATAGGAACACAGGCTTAGTTATGCAAAGCAAAACAGGAAGAATTACTTAGCCTCCTAACATTTCTCCAAAATTTGCATCCAATAATGCATTCCCAACATTATTTCTGCAGCTTCCACCATCACTGAAGCTTTTTCTGTTGAAAATCCTCCCAAATGAAATAAAGAGAGCAGATGAATGAATGAAACAGATTAGGATGCTATTTCCTTCTCCTTTTGTTAGCTGCAAAATGTACCATATGGACATATCACAATGCGCCTTGCAGAAATTTGAATCTCTGAAAAAGTTTTTTTTTTTTTTTTTTTAAGAATGACATAAAGTACTCATGATGAATGAACTTTGAGCATTTTATGATGAATGAGTTTTTGAAAAACCATCCTTTCAGAAGTTATATCAAGTTTCTAGTAACATAAGCATCTAAGTTCTGTTTTAAGTGGCTTATACTTCAGGTTTTTGAACAAATCTAATGCCTCTATAAAATCTTATAGTGAAGTAAAACCTACACATTCCAGTGTTTATATAGGAACAGATTTTAGAGATTTTCAAATTAAGATTTTAATCAACACTTTCAGTTTCTTAAGTGAGGAAACTAAATCAACTTTACTTTGGTCTTTAAAAATATGTATTTCTAACTTACTTGAGCAAATGTTATCATTACTTAGGAATACTGCTAAAATAATACTATTAAAACCTTATGGAAGATCCTGCTTAGCCAAATACATACTAAATCAAAGATTCATTGAGTACTTTATTTTTACTAAATAAAATTGAATTAAAAAGACAAAATAAGTGCCCTTACTCTTCAGCTATTACAACGTCTTCCCGGAGTCAGAAATATACACATAGCACATTTATGCATCAGAATTTGCACGCTTTGTAAAGGCAAAGGAGAATAAAAAGAAAAATAATGAAAGGGGTCACCATAAGCTAAGACATAAGACAATAAAGAAAATCTTGACCAGTGGAAAGAATTTGCTCCAAATAGGGCCAGTAAAATTATTATGGTTCAAATTCAAATATGGTTTTACTTCTGTTTCTGGTAACATGGCAGGCTAAGTACCTGGAACAATTTTTTACTGAAAATAACTAATCATCCTGAGTATAATAAATATGTTTAAATATCCGTAACAGAAAGAATAAGCTGGCAAGGATAAAATAAATTCTCAAGTGAAAAAAATTCTAATTGAGAACTAAACTTCAAAGAAGTAGGTAGAACACAGAAGCCAACTTTCACCCTGAGATCATTTGCTGAACTAGCTAAAAGTAAACTTCAGTTTTCATAAACTCATAAGATATTTGAGATTGTAACACCTTGTAACACCAAAGAGATAAATTCTTACTGAACAGTCAACCAAATATACTGGAGAAAGGGAACTCTCCCACACTGCCAGTGGGAATGTAAATTGGTGCAGCCACTATAGAAGAAGTCTGGAGGTTCCTTAGAAAACTAAAAATAGAGTTACCATATGATCTAGCAATCATACTCCTGGCCATATATCTGGAAAAGATGAAATCTGTAATCCAAAAAGATATATGTACACCAATGTTCATAGCAGCACTATTTACAATAGCCAAGATGTGGAAGCAACCTAAATGTCCATCAACAGATGAATGCATTAAGAAGATGTGACACATATATATGATGGAATATTACTTATCCATAAAAAGAATGAAATAGTGCCATTTGCAGCAACATGGATAGACCTAGAAATTATCACATTAAGTGAAGTAAGTCAGGCCAAGAAAGATAAATATTATATGATAGTACTTACATGTGGAATCTAAAAAACATAATACAAATCAACTTATTTACAAAACAGAAACAGACTCACAGACATAAAAAGCAAACTTGTTGACTGAAGAGGGAAGGGAAAGTGGGACGGATAAATTAAGAATATGGGATTAATAGATACACACCAAGGATTTACTATACAGCACACAGAACTATATTCATATTTTGCAATAATCTATAATGGAAAAGAACCTGAAGCTGTACTCTTGAAACTAACACAGTTGAAAAAAAAAAAAGAAAGAAAGAAACTAACACAGTTGATTATAAATCAACTATGGTTAAACTAGAAAGAAGAAAGAAAGAAAGAAAAACAAATATAACCTTTTGCCCTGCATCCCTAGAGACCTGAAAACTTAGTGCATCTCAAAACTTAGTGCTGAATGAAGGGAAAAAATCATCACTGAGAATTTGGAACCACAAACGAATCCTTACCAATATCCACAGGACAAATGTATACTTCCTCATGTTTGGAAGAAAATTAGACATTCCAGAATTGAATTTTCCCTGGTTGTCATACAAAAGCAAATGAAAATCCTCTCAAAGAAACTCCTCTTATTTCAGAGAACATCAGCAGCTCACAATCAGAAACTAGAAACAAAAAGAAAGAAGCATCATGACTGAGAATCAGCAGAAAGAAAATAGACTGAAGGACTTTGAATAAGAAGGGGTGTTTTCAGGCAGAGACTATGAAATAATTATGTTTAATGCTCTTAAAGAAACTTTTTAAAGCTAGGAAATACATGTGAGAGAGACAGAGCATATTTAAAACAAATAAACATGACTTCTAGATGTGAGATTTTAAAATACAGTAGAGAGGTTTAACAAAAAATAAATGAGAAGAGAATTTGTGAACTGGAAAATATCTACTAGAAAATGAAGAAATTATCCAGATTGTAGATAGCATGGACAGACAAAGAGATGAGACATTAGAAAGAAGGTTAAGAGATATAAACAAAGGGGAAAAACATTACATACAACTATTTAGTGTCAAAGTGAGACATAGCAAGAAGAGGTAATATTTAAAGCGATGGTGGTTAAAAACTTGTCCAGAACCACTGAAGCACTCTAATAAACAGATGCAAAAAGACCAAAAAAACCAACTTAGACACACTGTAGTAAACCTGATGAACAACAAAGCAAAGAAATTAGACTGATTATTTAATAGATTGAGATCAGAATACCCACTTACGTACCTAGCAAAAATATCTATCAGGAACGGAGACAAAACAGAACATTTTCAGAAAAACAGAATCCAAGATATCTATACTCAGCTGTTTTTCACTAAAAGAAATTTGGTAGCATGCATTTCAGGAAGAAGGCAAGTGATCACAGAAGAATGGTCTGAGCTCTAAGAAGAAATGAATAACACGTAAATTGATTAGCACAGTTAAATAAACATTAATATTCAAACCTATAATAACAATGTGTTATAGAATAGATAAGACAATTAAAATATAAAACCACCAAAAAAATTAATGAAAGAAAAGGTGAATAGGTTTAAGGAGTCTAACATCATTTATGTTATCTGAGAAGGCAAGAGGTATTAATTATTTTTAATAATTTTATTTATTAAAAAAAAAAAAACCTGCATGCAGGTCAAGAAGCAACAGTTAGAACCTTGTATGGAACAAATGACTGGTTCAGGATCGAGAAAGGAGTATGACAAGGCTGTTTATTGTCACCCTATTTATTTAACTTACACACAGAGCACATTATGAGAAATGCCAGATTGGATGAGTTACAAGCTGGAATCAAGATTGCCAGGAGAAATATCAACAACCTCAGATATACGTATGATACCATTCTAATGACAGAAAGTAAAGAGGAACTAAAGAACTTCTTGATGAGGGTGAAAGAGGACAGTGAAAAAGCCGGCTTAAAACTTAATATCAAAAAAACTAAGATCATGGCATCAGTCCCATCATTTCATGGCAAATAAAAGGGGAAAAGGTGGAAGCAGTGACAGATTTCCTCTTCTTGGACTCTAAAATCACTGCAGACAGTGACTGCAGCCATGAAATTCGGAGATGATTGCTTCTTGGCAGGAAGGCTATGACAAACCTAGACAGTGTATTTAAAAGCAAAGATATCACTTTGCCGACAAAGGTCCGTACAGTCAAAGCTATTGTCCAGTAGTCATGTATAGATGTGAGAGCTGGACCATAAAGAAGGCAGAGCGCCAAAGAATTTTGCTTTTGAACTGTGGTGCTGGAGAAGACTCTTGAGAGTGCCTTGGACAGCAAGGAGATCAAACCAGTCAATCTTAAAGGAAATAAACCCTAAATACTCATTGGAAGGATTGATGTTGAAACTGAAGCTCCAATACTTTGGCCACCTGATAACAGTTGACTCTCTGGGGAAAAAAAAAAACAAAACCCTGATGCTAGGAAAGACTGAAGGCTGAAGGAGAAGAGGGTGACAGAGAATGAGAGGGTTGGATGGCATCACCAACACAATGGACATGAACTTGGACAAACTCGGGGAGATAGTGAAGGACGGGGAAGACTGGCATGTTGCAGTCTGTGGGGTCTTGAAGAGTAGGATACAACTTGGTGACTAAACAACAACAACAACAACATTTATTGTTTATTTTGCCTGTGTTGGGTCCTCATTGCTGCACAGGCTTCTCTCCAGTTGCTGCAAGTGGGGGCTACGCTTCGCTGCAGTGTGCAGGCTTCTCATTGCGGCAGCTTCTTTTGTGGAGCAGGGGCTCTAGGACATACGGGCTTCAGTCAT
This sequence comes from Cervus canadensis, assembly GCF_019320065.1. NCBI lineage: Eukaryota > Metazoa > Chordata > Mammalia > Artiodactyla > Cervidae > Cervus > Cervus canadensis. The sequence continues at coordinate 43,512,802 of NC_057405.1, forward strand.
TGCAGGCTGTGGGCTCACTAGTCGTGGTTCCCCGGCTCTAGAGCCCAGACTCAAGAGTTGTGGCATAGGAGCTTAGCTGCTACACAGCATATGGGATCCTCCTGGACCAGGGATTTAACTCATATCTCCTGCATTGGCAGGCACATTCTTCACCACTGAGTCACCAGAGAAGCCCCCAGAAGTATTAAATAAATACAGCCTTTAATAGGTTAAACAAGCATATTGTCACTATAAAAAAAATAAGAATGGAGTATATCATTTCTAAACAGGTAGATGAAAAAACAAATGAGAAAATTAAGGAAAAAAGAAATAAATAAAAGGGGTAACAAGCTGAAAGCCCATAATAAGACAGTACAGTGTATATAATTGTATCAGGAGTTATATTTAAATGTTAAATTGCTGAATGTTCCATTTAGAAGGCTCCATTTAGATAGTTTCAGAACAGATTTTTAAAAAACAAAAGCTAAATGTTTTCAGAAACACATTTAAGTGTGTTAAGAAAATTATACATTGTAGAGAGACACATTGGAGACTGCCTCTTCCAGGAATAGAGAGGAGACTAACTTTTCCCTACTCCTCCCACTAAGTAATAATCGGAACTTGTATAAAAAGAAACATAAGACAACCTTGAAAGGTAGAGAGAAGAATTCAGATGAGCTCAGAGCACTGAGATGCAAGAAACAACACAATGGCACATTCCTAGGTTTTTTCTCTTGCTTCACGGATCTCTGGATCGGGAAGATCCCCTGGAGTAGGAAATGGCAACCCGCTCCAGTATTCTTGCCTGGAGAATCCCGTGGACAGAGAAGCCTGGCAGGCTTTAGTCCATGAGATGGCAGAAAGTCAGACAAGACTGAGCGATTAACATTTTCACCCACACTTTACAGATCTCAGATTTGTTGCTGAGGAAGTCAGCAACCCAGAAACACCAACGAGGAAAAGCAAAAAAGCACCTGCAAAACTCTGCTCTCTGTAGCCAAAGGACCAAAAATAAGGTCTAGAAATAAAGAAAACTTTCAGACAAACACCACAGTAAACACTGGGGGCCCACACATGGCAGCAAAAGGGGAATAGAGAGCCTAGACTTGCGCCCATAGCAGGCTATAGTGAGATGCTTCAGCCTCCCCACCCTCAAATTTGATGTCACAGAGGACCAAAGAGGGGACTGGAACTCTGTCCCCACTGGATGGAAAGGAGCTCAACACTCTGTAATATCAAAGTAGACCACATGAAGGGTATGGACTTTTAGCCCACCGTGTAGCAACAAAATGTCAAGGAGGCTTACAGGAAAGTCACGATTTTCATCACTGCCCATTGACCTGAGGTGGGAACAGTAAGAAGGCACTCCAATCCCCCCAGACAATGAAGTATCTGTGTAGACTTGGTGAGGAGTTAGAACTCCACCCTGAATGCGGCTGTCTCACCCTTTGCCACCATCTCCCCTTCCAGAGAGGTGTGAGAAAAAAAAAAAGCTAAAACAGAAGGTTTAAATAATGCTTCCTGATCTAATACTCAAAATTTACAGATTGCAGTTAAAAATCACTCACCATACCAAAAATCAAGAAGATCTTAAACCGACTCGTCCAAAACAATAAGAATACAGAAAGGTTGAATGTTATAATAGAAGAGAAGGCCGGGGGAGCCGTGTGGGAGATACACCAGGCTAGAACCAACAGAAAGAAAGCTGGTTTCTCATTTGGCGGTATAAACTACAAACACAAAATAAACTTTAAGACAAGGAACTCTACATGATATAAAGTGGGTCACTTCATCAAAGGTTTCAACAGATCAGGAAGACAAAATTTTAAATTATTAATAATACAGCCTCAAAATGTGCAAACATCATTAGAACTGTCAGAAGAAATGGAAAACGGGGGTCTATTCATTACCATAGCCTAGTCTTATTCTAACTGAAATTGTTGCACAGCAGATTTAATTCAGCGAGAAGCCTTGTTTAATTCTGGAGAAAATGAGGTATCGAGTACTGAAGAAGCTTTTTCAAAAAGAAATATGGTATAGTGTCACACCAGCCACACGTGGATCTCATCTACTCCCCTGGCGTTCCGTTCCTAGGAGGTGTTTTGAGGTGTCAAAGTGATGGCAACACTTCTCTGGATGCAGGGGTGGGTGGGTTGCAAATGAGAAGCAGCATGGAAGTCAGCTGTGCCCGATGCTTATTGCAGATTTCATTGCTACAAAGTCTGAGACTTCAATGAAAGTCAGAAAAAAGCATTAGACGTTTCCACAAATATGAATAACATCTGTTAAGATTAAGGCATTTTCTACAGCAAACACAACAGTAATGATTATCGAATGCTCCCATTAGAATATTCCATGAGTCATTCACTCAGAAGCAAACAAACACCCAAGATTAATCTAAAGTAGATTGCTTGTTACTGGTTCTTGGCATTATGCTTTCCTAGGGGCACCAGACTCTCTTGTGAACACCAATAAAAGTATCCTAGGGAGCATGGTAACTTTTTCTTTCCCTGGGAGATGTTCAAAAAAACAGTGTCAGAGAAAGGAAGGAAAGGTTCTCTTGACCACCCCCTTGCTGCTGTTGTTCAGATGCCAAGTGGTGTCCAACTCTTTGCAACCCCATGGACTGCAGCACGCTAGGCACCTCTGTCCTCCACCATCTGCCAGAGGTTGCTCAAATTCATGTCCACGGAGTCCGTGATGCCGTCCCACCACCCCATCTTCAGCCACCCCCTTCTTTTGCCTTCAATCTTTCCCAGTGCAGGGTGAGCCAGTGGTCTCCCACTACTTGCTCTTAAACTGTCTTAGAGACAAAAGCTGCATAAAACAGTCCTTCAACTACCGGGGAGTGTATTAAAAGGCAGTATCTCTAGAAAGGACGTAAAAAAAACCCAGATTTTTCTCTCTGTTCCCATGGCTCTCCCTGAGAATGTAGCTTTCATAGCACAGTATGAATGGACAGAACTGCGTGCTGCAGCTTTCAAATGTACCACCGACAGGGGGCACCAGAGGAGAAGTCAGGACCCTAAATGAACCGGCTAACTGTATCTCTCAAGGGCAGTCTTCCACAATCTACCTTTTCTCAACTACCAGGACTGCAATTCATTAAAGAAATTTGTGAAATAACAGGTAACAAGTGAAGAAAAGGGCAGGGGGAGGGTCTACCTTGGCAGGCAAAGTTGAAACCAAGTCTGCTAGATGTGTTTTTCTCTCTCTCCTAGCATCAGTACTAGGAAACCTCAGGAAAAACAGCTATATTGCTAGAGGATTTGAAGTCTAAATGTATCAATCATGTGGATTGTACATAGTCTTCTTAACTGGAAGACCTTTTATCCCAGCCTATAATCTAAAAGACCTGAAACTTCAGTGCTGGCACTGCTGGAAGCTTTTCCATTGAACCACATGCTTTAAAAAAAACCTCTACATTTTAGTTTTCATCTCTTCAGCAGAGCAAATTATCCTATCAGCCTGTGGAGAAGTGGGAGGTTATTGTTCATGAAACTATGAAAGAACATAACACCATAATGCAAATGAGAAGCTTGAAGTCTCTTTCACCCATTAAAGCTATCCTGGCAAATACTCATTCTCAGAGAAAAGAGGAGGGGGAAAAAATGCACAGTAGCCTTTATATAGAAAGTTTAGAGAAGAATATTAGGACTGTATTTAAGGGGAACAAGAAATAACTATTCAACTGCATGCCTCCCTCCATCATTTCAAGGCCACTTTTTAAGGAGGTTTTGTTGTTATGAAACAGAACGAATATTTTCTGCCTGTCTGACCCAGAGAAGCATGTTAGTCCACACTTCTATAGCTTCTGCCCAGAACGTACTGACTGAATGCTATAAAAACTGCTGAAGGACAATAGCTATCCACCATGCAGACAAACTTACATCTCCCGCCCTGATGTGGTCTCACTCAGAGTTTGCTTCAGGCAACAGAGGCCTCCTTTCTGTAAAGGGTGAACTGGGGAGGCAGCTAAAAGCCAAGTGCCAGGAAAGAGACTAGAGGAAAATCCATTCTAGTTTCCAGGGTAACCCTTGGGTATTCTCCCAGTTTTTCCAAGACAATGAGCAATTTCTTTGATTTTAGATCATCTACATCCTGGGGTAGGTCTTGCCATTCTATTTCATGCTTTGTGGAGAATAATCAATACAAGTCACAAGGCATAAGTACATGAAGGGAGAGTCTTCACCTTTGAAGACCAACTGTACTTTGAAGCACTTCGTGTGTTTGGGTTCATTAAGGAACAGCCAGAAACTTATAAAAGCCCAGTTGGAAAGTTTCTGTTGTTGCAGGACAAAGGAGGAAGTCACACAAGACCCTCAAGCGTTATAGCAGACCAGAAATAACGGATTCTTAGAATGCTTTCCGGGCTTCCCAGGTGGTGCTAGTGGTAAAGAGCCTGCCTGCCAATGCAGGCGACGTCAGAGACAAGGGTTCGATACCTGGGTCGGGAAGATCCCCTGACGGAGGGCACAGCAACCCACACCAGTATTCTCGCCTGGAGAATCCCAGGGACGGAGGAGCCTGGTGGGCTACAGTCCACAGGGCTGCACAGAGTTGGACTCAACTGAAGCGACTTAGCACAGCGCAGAATGCTCCCAAGGCCCGCTTTAAATAAGCACCTCTCTGAGGTCTTCCCCTGCTTCCTAGATAGCTTCCTCTACTGCAGTGTTGTTCACCATATTCCCTAAAGCCCAATAAAATAAAACTATGCTTCTAGATATCTATTCCCCTCCAAGAGCAGTGTACTCACAAAAGGCAGACGCTTGATTACTTCGTGAATATATCCCCAGCATTTAGCACAGATTCTGGTACTCAGTAAATGTCTGATGAATGGCTTTGGGGTATTTTCCTTGGGAATTCTTAACCTGAAGGAACTAAACCATCTACCTATTCTTGCTCCCAGGTCACTTGATAAGACTAACAATTGATCATAAACATATGCTAATTAGATCTATTATAAACACAGTTTTCAACCTCAGGACCTATGGTGATACCCAGCAGTTCTATCACTTTTTCTACTCCCTGCCTACCTCCAACTCTCATGCAACTATTTTAAAGGTTTAACCTTTTAATCTTCTCCTAATTGCCCTAAAATCAATGTCAAAATCTAACTGCAAACACACGCCATAATACCCTACTAAAACATGGAGACCTTCACGTACACATTTCTTCCATTTCATTTTTTTTACCTTCTTGGCTTTTTTTTTTTTTTTTTTTTTTTTTTTTTTTTTCAGTGGGTTTTGTCATACATTGACATGAATCAGCAATAGATTTACACGTATTCCCCATCCCGATCCCCCCTCCCACCTCCCTCTCCACCCGATTCCTCTGGGTCTTCCCAGTGCACCAGGCCCGAGCACTTGTCTCATGCATCCCACCTGGGCTGGTGATCTGTTTCACCATAGATAGTATACATGCTGTTCTTTTGAAATATCCCACCCTCACATTCTCCCACAGAGTTCAAAAGTCTGTTCTGTATTTCTGTGTCTCTTTTTCTGTTTTGCATATAGGGTTATCGTTACCATCTTTCTAAATTCCATATATATGTGTTAGTATGCTGTAATGTTCTTTATCTTTCTGGCTTACTTCACTCTGTATAATGGGCTCCAGTTTCATCCATCTCATTAGGACTGATTCAAATGAATTCTTTTTAAGGCTGAGTAATATTCCATGGTGTATATGTACCACAGCTTCCTTATCCATTCATCTGCTGATGGGCATCTAGGTTGCTTCCATGTCCTGGCTATTATAAACAGTGCTGCGATGAACATTGGGGTGCACGTGTCTCTTTCAGATCTGGTTTCCTCAGTGTGTATGCCCAGAAGTGGGATTGCTGGGTCATATGGCAGTTCTATTTCCAGTTTTTTAAGAAATCTCCACACTGTTCTCCATAGTGGCTGTACTAGTTTGCATTCCCACCAACAGTGTAAGAGGGTTCCCTTTTCTCCACACCCTCTCCAGCATTTATTGCTTGTAGACTTTTGGATAGCAGCCATCCTGACTGGCGTGTAATGGTACCTCATTGTGGTTTTGATTTGCATTTCTCTAAAATGAGTGATGTTGAGCATCTTTTCATGTGTTTGTTAGCCATCTGTATGTCTTCTTTGGAGAAATGTCTGTTTAGTTCTTTGGCCCATTTTTTGATTGGGTCATTTATTTTTCTGGAATTGAGCTGCAGGAGTTGCTTGTATATTTTTGAGATTAATCCTTTGTCTGTTTCTTCATTTGCTATTATTTTCTCCCAATCTGAGGGCTGTCTTTTCACCTTACTTATAGTTTCCTTTGTAGTGCAAAAGCTTTTAAGTTTCATTAGGTCCCATTTGTTTAGTTTTGCTTTTATTTCCAATATTCTGGGAGGTGGGTCATAGAGGATCTTGCTGTGATTTATGTCGGAGAGTGTTTTGCCTATGTTCTCCTCTAGGAGTTTTATAGTTTCTGGTCTTACATTTAGATCTTTAATCCATTTTGAGTTTATTTTTGTGTATGGTGTTAGAAAGTGTTCTAGTTTCATTCTTTTACAAGTGGTTGACCAGTTTTCCCAGCACCACTTGTTAAAGAGGTTGTCTTTTTTCCATTGTATATCCTTGCCTCCTTTGTCAAAGATAAGGTGTCCATAAGTTCGTGGATTTATCTCTGGGCTTTCTATTCTGTTCCATTGATCTATATTTCTGTCTTTGTGCCAGTACCATACTGTCTTGATGACTGTGGCTTTGTAGTAGAGTCTGAAGTCAGGCAGGTTGATTCCTCCAGTTCCATTCTTCTTTCTCAAGATTACTTTGGCTATTCGAGGTTTTTTGTATTTCCATACAAATTGTGAAATTATTTGTTCTAGTTCTGTGAAAAATACCGTTGGTAGCTTGATAGGGATTGCATTGAATCTATAGATTGCTTTGGGTAGAATAGCCATTTTGACAATATTGATTCTTCCAATCCATGAACACGGTATGTTTCTCCATCTGTTTGTGTCCTCTTTGATTTCTTTCATCAGTGTTTTATAGTTTTCTATGTATAGGTCTTTTGTTTCTTTAGGTAGATATACTCCTAAGTATTTTATTCTTTTTGTTGCAATGGTGAATGGTATTGTTTCCTTAATTTCTCTTTCTGTTTTTTCATTGTTAGTATATAGGAATGCAAGGGATTTCTGTGTGTTAATTTTATATCCTGCAACTTTACTATATTCATTGATTAGCTCTAGTAATTTTCTGGTAGAGTCTTTAGGGTTTTCTATGTAGAGGATCATGTCATCTGCAAACAGCAAGAGTTTCACTTCTTCTTTTCCTATCTGGATTCCTTTTACTTCTTTTTCTGCTCTGATTGCTGTGGCCAAAACTTCCAACACTATGTTGAATAGTAGTGGTGAGAGTGGGCACCCTTGTCTTGTTCCTGATTTCAGGGGAAATGCTTTCAATTTTTCACCATTGAGGGTGATGCTTGCTGTGGGTTTGTCATATATAGCTTTTATTATGTTGAGGTATGTTCCTTCTATTCCTGCTTTCTGGAGAGTTTTAATCATGAATGGGTGTTGAATTTTGTCAAAGGCTTTCTCTGCATCTATTGAGATAATCATATGGTTTTTATCTTTCAATTTGTTAATGTGGTGTATTACATTGATTGATTTGCAGATATTAAAGAATCCTTGCATTCCTGGGATAAAGCCCACTTGGTCGTGGTGTATGATTTTTTTAATATGTTGTTGGATTCTGTTTGCTAGAATTTTGTTAAGGATTTTTGCATCTATGTTCATCAGTGATATTGGCCTGTAGTTTTCTTTTTTTGTGGCATCTTTGTCTGGTTTTGGAATTAGGGTGATGGTGGCCTCATAGAATGAGTTTGGAAGTTTACCTTCTTCTGCAATTTTCTGGAAGAGTTTGAGTAAGATAGGTGTTAGCTCTTCTCTAAATTTTTGGTAGAATTCAGCTGTGAAGCCATCTGGTCCTGGGCTTTTGTTTGCTGGTAGATTTTTGATTACAGTTTCGATTTCCTTGCTTGTGATGGGTCTGTTAAGATCTTCTATTTCTTCCTGGTTCAGTTTTGGAAGGTTATACTTTTCTAAGAATTTGTCCATTTCATCCAAGTTGTCCATTTTATTGGCATAGAGCTGCTGGTAGTAGTCTCTTATGATCCTTTGTATTTCAGTGTTGTCTGGTGTGATCTCTCCATTTTCATTTCTAATTTTGTTAATTTGGTTCTTCTCTCTTTGCTTCTTAATCAGTCTTGCTAATGGTTTGTCAATTTTGTTTATTTTTTCAAAAAACCAGCTTTTAGCTTTGTTGATTTTTGCTATGGTCTCTTTAGTTTCTTTTGCATTTATTTCTGCCCTAATTTTTAGGATTTCTTTCCTTCTGCTATCCCTGGGGTTCTTCATTTCTTCCTTCTCTAATTGCTTTAGGGGTAGAGTTAGGTTATTTATTTGGCTTTTTTCTTGTTTCTTGATGTGAGCCTGTAATGCTATGAACCCTCCCCTTAGCACTGCTTTTACAGTATCCCATAGGTTTTGGGTTGTTGTGTTTTCATTTTCATTCATTTCTATGCATATTTTCTTTTTTGATTTCTTCTATGATTTGTTGGTTATTCAGAAGCGTGTTATTTAGCCTCCATGTGTTTGAATTTTTAACAATTTTTTTCCTGTAATTGAGATGTAATCTTACTGCACTGTGGTCAGAAAAGATGACTGGAATGATTTCAATTTTTTTGAATTTTCCAAGACCAGATTTATGGCCCAGGATGTGGTCTATTCTGGAGAAGGTTCCGTGTGCACTTGAGAAAAAGGTGAAGTTGATTGTTTTGGGGTGAAATGTCCTATAGATATCAATCAGGTCTAGCTGGTCCATTGTGTCATTTAAAGTTTGTGTTTCCTTGTTAATTTTCTGTTTAGTTGATCTATCCATAGTTGTGAGTGGGGTATTAAAGTCTCCCACTATTATTGTGTTACTATTAATTTCCTCTTTCATACTTGTTAGTGTTTGCCGCACATATTGTGGTGCTCCTATGTTGGGTGCATATATATTTATAATTGTTATATCTTCTTCTTGCATTAATCCTTTGATCATTATGTAGTGTCCTTCTTTGTCTCTTTTCACATCCTTTATTTGAAAGTCTATTTTATCTGATATGAGTATTGCGACTCCTGCTTTCTTTTGGTCTCCGTTTGCATGAAATATTTTTTTCCAGCCCTTCACTTTTAGTCTGTATGTGTCTCTTGCTTTGAGGTGGGTCTCTTGTAGACAGCATATATAGGGGTCTTGTTTTTGTATCCATTCAGCCAATCTTTGTCTTTTGGTTGGGGCATTCAACCCATTTACATTTAAGGTAATTATTGATAGGTGTGGTCCCGTTGCCATTTACTTTGTTGTTTTGGGTTCACGTTTATACAACCTTTCTGCATTTCCTATCTAGAGAAGATCCTTTAGCATTTGTTGAAGAGCTGGTTTGGTGGTGCTGAATTCTCTCAGCCTTTGCTTGTCTGTAAAGCTTTTGAATTCTCCTTCATATCTGAATGAGATCCTTGCTGGGTACAGTAATCTAGGTTGTAGGTTATTCTCTTTCATTACTTTCAGTATGTCTTGCCATTCCCTTCTGGCCTGGAGGGTTTCTATTGATAGATCAGCTGTTATCCTTATGGGAATCCCTTTGTGTGTTATTTGTTGTTTCTCCCTTGCTGCTTTTAATATTTGTTCTTTGTGTTTGATCTTTGTTAATTTGATTAATATGTGTCTTGGAGTGTTTCGCCTTGGGTTTATCCTGTTTGGGACTCTCTGGGTTTCTTGGACTTGGGTGGCTATTTCCTTCCCCATTTTAGGGAAGTTTTCAGCTATTATCTCCTCGAGTATTTTCTCATGGCCTTTCTTTTTGTCTTCTTCTTCTGGGATTCCTATGATTCGAATGTTGGGGCGTTTCACATTGTCCCAGAGGTCCCTGAGGTTGTCCTCATTTCTTTTGATCCTTTTTTCTTTTTTCCTCTCTGCTTCATTTATTTCCACCATTTTATCTTCTACCTCACTTATCCTATCTTCTGTCTCCGTTATTCTACTCTTGGTTCCCTCCAGAGTGTTTTTTATCTCATTCATTGCATTATTCACTTTTAATTGACTCTTTTTTATTTCTTCTAGGTCTTTATTAAACATTTCTTGCATTTTTTCAATCTTTGTCTCCAGGCTACTTATCTGTAACTCCATTTTGTTTTCAAGATTTTGGATCATTTTTATTATCATTATTCTAAATTCTTTTTCAGGTAGATTCCCTATCTCCTCTTTTGTTTGACTTGGTGGGCATTTTTCATGTTCCTTTACCTGTGGGTATTTCTCTGCCTTTTCATCTTGTTTATATTGCTGTGTCTGGAGTGGGCTTTCTGTATTCTGGAGGTCTGTGGTTCCTTTTTATTGTGGAGGATTTACCCAGTGGGTGGGGTTAGACGATTGGCTTGTCAAGGTTTCCTGGTTAGGAAAGTTTGCGTCGGTGTTCTGGTGCGTGGAACTTGATTTCTTCTCTCTGGAGAGCAATGGAGTGCCCAGTAATAAGTTTTGAGATGGGTCTATGTGTTAGGTGTCACCTTGGGCAGCCTGTATGTTGACGTTTAGGGCTATGTTCCTGTGTTGCTGGAGAATTTGCTTGGTATGTCTTGCTCTAAAACTTATTGGCTCTTGGGTGGTGGTTGGTTTCAGTGTAGGTATGGAGGCTTTTGGACGGTCACTTATTACTTAAAGTTCCATGTAGTCAGGAGTTTTCTGGTGTTCTCAGGTTTTGGGCTTAAGTCTCCTGCCTCTGGATTTCAGTTTTATTCTTCCTGTAGTCTCAGGACTTCTCCAACTACACAGCACTGATAATAAAACTTCTAGGTTAATGGCGAAAAGATTCTCCCCCGTTCGGGACACCCAGAGAGGTTCACAGAGTTACATGAAGAAGAGGGAAGAGAGAGATAGTGTTGAGCAGGAGGAGAAAAAAGGGGGACTCAAGAGGAGAGAGACAGATCTACGCAGTTGTCTGTTCCCAGAATGTTCTCCGTAGCCCAGACACCCACCAGGATTCACAGAATTGGATTGGGAAGAAAAGGAGAAAGGAGGAAATAGAGGTGTTCTGAGGTAGAAAACAGAGAGTCAAGATTGGGAGAGAATAATCAACACACTCCTGAATAAAAATGGGAACTGAATATTGGATTCTTAAATGTTCACAATTTATATCATATATTGAAAAACAAAAATTAAAAATCTAGAGTAGAGATTAGACTCTTAAAAATACTATATTAAAAACAAAAACCAAAACACACACAAAAAATTTTTTTAAATATATATGAAGTTCAGTTTAAAAAATAGGGCTTCTCTTTTTTTTTTTTTGGTAAGGTTATAGTGTATTGAAAATGAAAATTAAGGAGTAGTAGAGGAGTACTAGAGGACTTTAAAAGAAATAAGAGAAAAAGAAAAATAGAAAATAGAAGAGAAAAAGGAGAAAAAAAAGAAAGAAAGAAAAAAAAAGAATTTTCCCTAATTAAAAAAATTGTAAAAATCTATGAAAATGAAAGTTAAGGAATGATGGGGGAGTAATAGGGAATTTTAAAGAAAAATAAAAGAGAAAAAATAAAAAAGAAAAAATTTAAAAAAAAAATTTTTTTTTCTTATTAAAAAAAAAAAAGTAAAAATATATCTAGGATTTCTCTGGAGCTGTTGCGGTCAGTGTCGGTTCGGCTCAGTTTCAGATATCTCCTCGTTCCAGCTTACAGATCTCGATATCTACAGGCCTCTTCCAGTGTAATCGGTGTTTTCTACAGGGATTTTAATCTGTTGCACCGCTCTCTCCTGAAGCGGTTCTCTTTGTTTATTTGGCTTCTGTTTGCCGGTTTCTTCAGAGCCTCATTTCCGCCCTGGCACAGGCGGGCGGAGGTGGACTCTTATTCAGGTAGCTAGTTCTGTCGCGCTGCCGGGAGAGGCTGGCGCTGCTTTCTTGGTCTGCGCTGCTCAGAATCCCGGCCGCTCCTCATGGAGCGCGCCGCGCGCAGCTCCAGCCCTCGGGTGATCCACAAAAGCGCGGAACAAAAGGCTGAGTCCGCTCTTGTGCCTTCCCCGTCAGAGCGTTCCAGGCAGCCAGAAGCTTGACCGGCTCACCCTCTCCCACGGTCCCAATCTCGGTTTCTGCCGGCGCCAGTCGGGTGTGTGCGCCTTCTGCCCTCTGCCCCCAGCCCATCCCCGCCCGCGTCGGTCGGGTGCCTGCGCGCTGTGTCTCGCCGCGACCTGCTCCCGCCTCCGGCGGGTCCGGGTGGCCCGCAGTCTGCGAGCCCCTCTCCGGACTCTCTCGGTCCCCCCGTTCTGCGAACGGCCGGCAGCGAGTTCCGGCCAGTCAATTTTCTCTCTCTTCCCTGCTCTCCCACAGTTCAAGCCGGCAACTCACAAAAGCTCCCTCCGATTGTCCTCAGGGCACTCAGGCCCGGACCCTGCCCCAAACAATGCCGCCCATTCCTCTCCGGGCCGCCCCCACTTGCTGGTGGCGGATGCGCCTGTCTGGGGCACTTTTCTGCTGAGAGTTGCTTTTAGGCTCATAATCTGTGGGTTTTCTTTATTGTTTCCCTCCCAGTCAGGTTGCCCTCCTAGATTCAAACACTTCCCCCAGGCCCACCAGTGCGAGGGTTTCCCGGTGTCTGGAAACGTCCTCTAAAGACTTGCTTCCCGGGACGGATCTCCGTCCTTAGCTCTTTTGTCTCACTTTTTATCTTTTATATTTTTTCCTACCTCCTTTCGAAGACAATGGGCTGCTTTTCTGGGCACCTGATGACCTCAGCTAGCGATCAGAAGTTGTTTTGTGAAGTTTGCTCTGCGTTCAGATATTCTTTTGATGAATTTGTAGGAGAGAAAGTGGTCTCCCCTTCCTACTCCTCCGCCATCTTGGCTCCTCCTCCCCCGGCTTTCTTATTTAACTATATACTCATCCTTTTCTCTTTTTTTCTTTCCTTTCTCAGAGGAAAGGGTGATATTCCATTTAATGTGAACCGCCTATGAAAGGGAAGGACAGGGAAACCTGGCGTGCTGCAGTCCATGGGGTCACAGCACTGAGCAACTGAACTGAATTGAACCTATGAAAGGATCCTCTCCTTTTCAACATCCTCCAAGGTTTCTTTTCATCAATTAATCAGCTCATCCTTATACTGTATTCTGTCTCAACTGAGAGACTTGAAGACAACAGATCTGTGTCATCAATTTCAAGCTATGTAACCATGGACCAGCTCTCTCACCTCAGTTTCCTCATCTGCAAAATGCGAGTAGTAATCCATGTCTCACAAGAGCTTGGAGGAGGATTAAATGAAATACTTCACATGAAGCACTTGGCCCAATGTTTGAAACACATGCCCACTCAATAAATCCCTTTACTTTTTTTCCCCCATTCAAAATAGAATCAGTTCTAAGGACTTTGCTTCCCAGGCTTAATGACAACATCTTTTCTTCCTTCCCTTCCTTCCAGACCCTGAATTCTGTGCCGACAAGTTCCTCTCTTCTCATTTGCTCCTCAGCCCACTGCAATCTGGCTTCTCCCCATCACTTCACTGAAACATCTCTCACACATGAAACCAAGACTCTTAAGTGCTCTGAGTTTCACAGATTTAAATATTTTCCAAAAAAGCCAAGGAATGAATCATGGAATAAAAGACAAGATGAATGCATGAATAGATAATATTCTACCTAGTTGATCTTAGCTAATTTTCATGGCTTCAACTTTTACCCATATTGCATGATTTCCAAAACTACCTCCTGAACGATCTCTCTCCTAAACCCAACCACTTATTTCCTCAAGGGCTTTCTAACACTCTGTACCTAAATATATCATAATATTTAGACCACAGTTAAGATTGAGGCATAATCCACCTGGTTGTCCAAGTTGGAAATTCTAGCACAGCCAGGCCCAGGGAAAATCATCTCTTCCCTACACATCAGAGCTAATAAGTCACTAACCAGTGAAGTTGCTCAGTCATGTCCGACTCTTTGCGACTGCCGGGCTCCTCCATCCATGGCATTTTCCAGGCAAGAGTACTGGAGTGAGTTGCCATTTCCTTCTCCAGGGGATTTTCCCAACCCAGGGATCAAACCCAGGTCTCCTGCATTACAGGCAGACGCTTTACCATCTGAGCCACCAGGGAAGCCCAGTCAGTCATCAAGTCAAGTCAGTTCTGTATTCAAAATATCTCTCAATACTGATCAAATTTCTGGAGAATGGAAGGTTTTCTAAATGTTAACTACGTATGCTAAGACTCAGCACCTGTAGGCACAATCACACTTACTTAAATAATCCAAGTTGCTTTTCTCTTTACAACCTGTGTGTGTGGGCCTCTGATATCCCCAGTCTGCCAAGGAAGAGCCTTACATGTGCTCACCAACCATCTGCAGCTTTTGTTCTCTCGGCATTAGCTTCTCTTAGTAAGTGCAAGGTTTGCCCATGATGCGACCCTTAGGGGGTTCATACTTGAGACTATTGGTGCCCAGTGTCACAAAATAAATGATGCCACCTAGAAGCCATCTGACAAGTCTCCCTTTGTGACACCAAGGAGTGTCATATTTTATGTACCAATGAAAAACATGGTTCTTCATACCACTCAGGCTGCACATCATCTCCTGGTCTGGAAGCAGAATTACTGGTACCCAGTTCTTACAGCGTCTCTCAGAAATCCATCCCATCATCTCTCTCACCCTTCATTTCCTAGAACTATCCCCCACTTCAAAGAGTCAAGGAGGAAACCAGTGGTGTTCAATTCTCTGTGCTGGACTAGTCAGTGAGTCAGCATCTCTGGCAAAGACAACCTTTTCATTTTTTGCCTAGCCAGTTCTTTGAATAATAATATCATCCCTAATAATTACATGCTATATAAATGAAGTGGCTCCACCCACAAGTTCCATGAGCAGCCAAACTCAGAATCTTAGTTTTGGTTACCTAGGAGACCTTACTACATTTACTTGAGACATGGATACACTAAAAAGAAGGAATAGAAAAAAAAAATTTAATTCTGAAAATTATTAGTTCCTTTGCATTAAAAAAAGAAAGGAATTTATGTATGTGTGCATTAATATTTTAAATGTATAATAAATTCAAATTGATAAGAAAAACAGCAAAAACTGAAGGCATAAGTGGGTAAAGAATGTGAACGAGTTCTTTTAAAAGATGAAATGCAAATGTCTAAGTAAGATATGGGAAAATATTCAGACTCACTATCAATGAAAGAATTGCAATTTAAAACAGCAATTATATAATGTTTTTTTCCTATCAAATTACTAAGCATGAAAGCATCCAAGTGATCTTAGATGAAATAAACTTGTTCATATACTGCTTGTAGGAGTATAAATTGGTACAACTATCCCAGAAAGCAATAAATAGCAAAATGTATCAAGAGTTTTTAATTGCTCATTTCCTTTTTACCCAGTAATTGTTCTTCTGTGAAAATATCCCAAAGAGATAATCAGAAATGTAGACACATTCTGAAATAGAAGTGTACTTATTTCAATATGTTTTCAGTAAAAACCACAACAAAAATAAAACCAAGAAGAAGGTCCACCATTAAGAAATTGATTAAATATGTCATGGTACATTTCCTGATAGGATATTATGATACTTTATGTAACACCAAGTTTCTGAGGTTTCCAATGACATGAGAAAATAAATGGATTGTAATGCTTCCTTTCAAGAGCAAAACTTGAAATTTTTATATAACATGAACTCAACTGTGAAAGAAGTCATAGGAAACGGAAAGGAAATATGTTAAAATATTGAGAGTGATTGATACAAAAGCGTGGCATTATGAATGACTGGCATAGAAAGAGGGATCTTTATCTACTGTAATACTTCCAAATCTTCTACACAAGGGGAAAAGGACATAAATTATTTTTACCTATAAACTTAGCAAAACAATCATGATCAATGCTAGACAGAATGTGGTGAGTCAGGCCCTCTCACTGACACCCGGAAGAAGCTTGAAAAAGATTTAAGGAAAATGTACCAAATTATTAATAGCAATTACTTCAGGGAGTTGGTATTAATTTACTTCCCAAATCCTTCATAGTTTTCATATGTTTTAGTTTTCTAGGGCTGCCATAACAAAGTACCAGAACCTTGGTGGCTTAAAACAACTGAAATTTGTCTCCCACTTCTGGAGGTGAGAAGTCTAGGATCAAGGTGTCGTCAGAGTTGCATGCTTTCTGAAGCTTCTAGGGGAGAATCCTTTCTGCCTCTTCTAGTTCAGGTGTTTGTGGCAAGCCTTGAAGTTCCCTAGCTTGTAGATGCTTCACTCTAGGCACATGGCCATCCTCTCCCTCTGTCTTCACATCATCTTTCCTTTATGCATGACTGATTCTGTGCCCAAACCTCTCCTTTTTATAAGTCATGGTGGATTTGGGCCCACCCTAATGACCTCGTTTTGATTTGATTACCTTGTTAAACAAAGGTAATCAAAGATGTTAGTTGCGAAGTCCTGTCCAATTCAGACTGTAGCCTACCAGGCTCCTCTGTCCATGGGATTCTCCAGACAAGAATTCTGGAGTGGGTTGCCATTCTTTTCCCCAGGGGATCTCCCCAACTCAGAGATCAAACCCAGGTCTCCTTCATTGCAAGCAGATTCTTTACTGAGTCACCAGGGAAGCCCCTTGGCGTAAACCCTATTTCCCAATAAAGTCAAATTCTGAGGTATTGGGGATTAGGACATCAATTGTGAGCGGACACTATACTGTACTTAACAGATTTGTTCAATAGACATGTATTATGTTGATAATCAGGAGAAAGTGTAAAAGAAATTAACTTGCCCCAGCCCAAAACAGCTTTCAAATCCATTCTCTCATCTCTGTTCCTACTATATTTTCTACTGCCCTGGACCCCATCATCCTATCATCTCTCCCAGGGCTCCGACATTCATAACCTTATTGGTCTCCTTTGCTTCTAGTTTTCCTTCTTTCCATCCACTTCTTCATTGTTGCAAGATTTTCCTGATTTTGTCACTTGCCAGCTTAATGACTCATATATCCATAGGTTCAGAGGGTTAAACCCCAACTCTTTAAACTTGAGCTGACAAATTAACCCTGTCCTCCTTCTTTAATCATATCTGTCACAACTTTCTATATATAACTCTCTGTTTTCCCCAACCCAAGCAGTCGATAAAGGAGACTTGCTGCACTGCAGTTTCATAAATGTGCCAATTTCACATCTTGGTTCTTAGACTCCCCACTCCTTTGACCTCATTTATTAATTTATCCAAGAAATACATTATATACTAGGCACTCATCAGCCAGGCATTGTAGAAATTTGCCATTTAAAAATGAAACCACACCCTCCAATTTTTAGGAGCTCAATTTAGTAGCACTCATCAGACATATGTAAATAGCATGTTCTAAATATGGTTTAAGAACGGTTATAAAATCACTGAAAGGGCAGGAAAGTGGAAGGAGTCAATTTTACTAAAAATAGGGAGAGATTTTATAGCACAGGTTCACCAGATCCTTAAAAACGTAAGTGGCTGTTCCAGAGTGCTGCCTCTTCTTGCTTCCCTTGACTACCTGATAAAATTCTATTTACTCTCCAAAGACCAATATTCTCAGACGCCAGCAAACCACTCACCTGTTAGTCCATGATCAATGAGTCATTCAAAGCATGTTGCTGTTTGCACAGCGTTGCCTTTGCTATGGGGGTAAAACAGACGTCTGCTCTCCTATTGCCCCGCCTGATGCTACACTGCCACATGCAAAGTAACTTTCCTGCTACTGTCTTACCCAAGGGGCCCTGGTATTTATAATAGGCTTTATAAACTTGTCAAAGGCCTTTTCTCACACATTACCTTATTTGGACTGCATACCCAAGTTGAGTGTATGTGATTATTCCCATTCTACAGATAGGTAAATCACACAGATGGTAAAATGCCCTGCCCCAAGTTCCACCATGGGAGAGTTAAGTGCATGGGCAAAAATGCAGACAGATGGCCTCCTCTCAGAGGACACATTCTCCTGTGGCATTGCTCTTCCCAATATCAGGTGCAACATGTCATCACTTTGCCATCTTTCTCAAGCTATGCTTTAGCTTCTAGATTCTCTTTTATTCACAGTATATGTGGTGCAGATTTCTGTACAGGATGTAAATAAATGACTTCACACCTTTGTGTGAAAGCACTACATTTGTGTAATAAATGTTATATAGTAAGGAAAATTCAACGGAAAATATCAAGATGATCCCTAACCTTACAAAGCCTCATCCACGGTCACTATTAGCTCTTCACCTGATTGCCTTCTATGGGCTGCTGTTGATGTCTGGGGATAATCACTAATTTAGTTATCCCTGCGATTCATGGGGTCGCAAAGAGTCGGACACGACTGAGTGACTGAACTGAACTGAACTGAGTATTCTTAAGCTATATGACCTTTCCAAAACAAGTTTTTTTGTCCCCATCAATATTTATTGCATTTTTTACTGCAGCTATTTTCCATTAGGAAACACAAACAGAAACATTGATATCATTCGCTAGGAATACTATGTTCTCTGCACTATCACTCCTTTAATAAGTGAATTTTAGTAAATCCAATGTAATCTGCTATTTCCTAAGACCTCAGTGATAAAGTCAGTCCTTGAAAAATGCATAAAATTTAAAAGTGAGCCAATGTACTTCTCAGGGCTGTGTTTACAGTGTGAAACCTCACTTCATGCATCCCAACCATGCCTATCCGAACTTGCTAAAAAAAGATACTCACCTCTCCCTTTCTGAAAGAGACAGACCTCTGAATTAGTTTTCCATGAGTTGTTTCCCTAGTGAGACTAAGGCCAAATAAGCCATCTGGGACAGGAACAAAGCAATCTTTCCCCCCCTGTATTCCAGGACATTTTACACCATAAAATCTACCAAGATCGTGTCATATTTGACTATCTCGCCAGGGTCCCAGGTCGGAAGTGACAGAGCACACCTGTGCATAGCTCTGACCGACACCTACGGAAGGGGCAGGGCGGCTTGCGAGGTGGGCCTGTGAGCAGCTGGTGGCAGGGCTGAGTGCAGAGTGCTTGCTAACACGCCGGGTGAAGCCGTGCAGCTGTTACCACATTCATATCAATAAGATGGGGTCTGTAGAGTATTTCATAAAGCTGTGGAAAAAAAAAAAAAATGAGATGGAACCGCTGCTTGTCAGAGCTTATTAACCTGCCCGGCATCTTTCAGACGCGTGACTAAGTAGCCATCAGTAGGTTGTAAATTCCCCACAGGGTTGCTGTTTCCAGGAATTTCTCCTGGTTTCGTGTGTGGCTTCGCTCTCTTTTCAAACTCTTGTCTTAACATTCTCTTTTCTACCCACTTCCTGCCACCATTTTCTTTTCCTTCCGCTTCAAACTAGTGCGAGATCTCTGTATTGTGGAAAGGTTTCTCTGCAAGCGAATAAGGAAAATCTGTGCTCGCGTCTTAGCTTGCCTTCAGGAGGTAAGGCTCCAAACCTGGATTAGGAAGAAGAGGGGAGTAGCAGGGGTGAACTCAGTAGGGTCAGGCATGAGCAAGAGAGTAGCACTCAGCAGGCACAGATATTGAGATAGATTTTTCCTCTGCAGAAATTTAGAGTCACCTGCCACCCATACATACCCCCAGGATCCAAATGGCGACACAGTGTTAGCAAGGGGGCAGAATGCAGCTGCCCACTCTGACCCACCACAGCTATCCCTCTTCATTCCGGGCTGGAGTCCACCCCAGCTCCGAGCAAGCAGCACGAGGCTGTTGGAACTGAGCTTTCAGGCAGGGAAAAGCCTACCTCACCCTGCTGGCCAGTGAAGCCCAATGGGACACACTACACAAATGTAGCCCTCAGCTCCCCAGAGAGAAGCTGAAATGGATGGTGATGAGTTGTTCCCTTCTCCTCCTCTCGGCACCCAGACAGACCCCACAGGCATCAATCAGGTGACTGGCATTGACTTCCCAGCCTCTGCCCTCCGCCAGCCTGTTACCAGGGATCAAAATTCAGTCAGACTGCATGAAACCATCCTATTCCTCCAACAGGAAATGAGTACATTTTAATTTTTTTTTCCTGTTTTTAAATCTGTGCAGTAGAATCAGAGCAAGCCTGAGGAATAATGATTCAGTACCTCTCTAAGTGCATGTCAGGAATGCAAAGCCACTCCCCAAGCCCCTGAAACGCAATTTAAGGTGGGAAAAAGAAAAAGTCCAGAGAAGTGACTATGCAGTTATTGTGCTGCCTGACTTCCTGACTAAAATAGAAGCCGTGCCTAACAGTGCTGGCAGGTGAGGCAGACGCTTCTTGTCCTTTGCATCTGAGAGCCTGAATTTAAGCCGACTTTGGAGTCATAGCGAAAGCTACTTCCCAAACACAATTGATGCACGTCGCAAGCTCCTCGCCCTCCTGAGGTCATTGTGGCTCCATGTTTATTGATGAGTGTGCCTCATCGTAATCAGTATTCAAATCAGAGTGTCTGGCTTATTTTAAACCCAATTGTACATATACTGTGGTTTTAGAAGTTGTTTTAAAAATGAAACCTTTACTAACAGCACAAAAATAACATGCATGAGCCAACAGAAGGTTTTGCAAAGACTACAGGAAAAGGGAGGGGACAGGGGGAATGCCAGCGATTACTCAGGAAAAATCTTTGAAAAACGTTCCGTGCAGAAACAATTTCTGCTGATGTGTCACATCTTGCAAACTTTCTATGAGGCATCAGTGTCTCTTTAAAGAAACATTTGTCAGAAGGGTGAGCTTGAAATGTGTCATCTTAATTATTACATGAGAAACCTTTAGATTCAAAATGATTTTTTGATTCACCTCCTGAGTGAGATACTTGAAAGCTAACCAAAACAATTTTTTCAACATTACCAACAATTTCTGCTCCTGTGACTTCCAATCCCAATAGCCTAGCAACACTAGGGCAGAGATAAGTCTAATAGTTAAACCCTATTCCCCGAACCATGAAAAAAATCAATAAAAAATTGTTGCTGCTGTGATGAGAGTGAGGATAAGACTGTCACCTGTGCCGGCGTCACAGATGGGCAGGTTAAGCCCCTTGCAGGTATATGTAATCATGAAGGCATTCTAAAGCCCTTCCAGCCCTGTCTAAGCTGAGCAATCTATAAAACGGAAACACCTGGAGAAATACTACAGCTTCTCCTATTGGTTTCTCCTCTGCTGTGACCCTAACTTTCCAAGATGATCTTTGGTGTCCATAAAACAAGGGTTAGGAAAGAATATGAGTTGGGGGCCTTGTTTACATTAGTTTATCTGAGTTACAAAATTACTTTAATGAGGCCAGAGGATACCAGTCATGCAGGAAATGTGTGCCTTTAGGACTTCCAAGAGCCCTAAGCAGTGTGTGGACAAGCTACAGGGGTGGAATCTGCCATGAACCGGTCTGACTGGTGAATTGTAAGGATGTTCTGTGACTGAGGGGAGGTATCAGGGATGAAGTCTGTATGTGCGTGGGTATCATCCAGGGGGAGCAGGCAAGTAGAAGAAAAAGGAATCCAACTGCAAACTACACTGCACCTTAACATCCTAGAAAGAAGAAACCGTGTATCTAATCCAGGACTTTTTTTAAAACTTCCATTAAACAAAACCCTAAATGGCAGAAAAAAATAAACATGAATCCACCAGAGTCTAGGTAGGAGTATGGGAAGAGGGAGCTATGAAAGAGCCCTAAATTCCGTTAGTGACAAGTCCAAAATATCTTTGAACTCTCGGTTTAACTTAAAAATCAATACAAATATGTACCATACCCTGGAATGAATCGTTATTGGTTGTAATATAAATTCACTTGAAAATTGTTTTCCATAGAATAAATTCTGCATGTTTACTCTGTGTGAACTGAAGGTAACCCAGTTGCCAACCTGAGAAGCAGGGTTCTGACATCTGGACTCTGTCTTCAAGAAAAAGTGTGAGGTAAGTGGCACATCAATGGTTTCATTTTCTCCTTAATTAGATGTTTTGTGGGGGGAAAATGCCATAATGTAGAAAAAGTCTGCTCAAGTGATCTAGAGAGCACTGTTCCTTAAGTTAGGCTGAGATGCATGGAGGCTAAATAAGAAATGATCAGTCTTAGGGAAACACAACACATAGTGCAACCCCAGTATAGAATCTAAAAAGGTTTAAGAAAAAACGACTAGCCAAACTGAGACCTGTAAAATATAATTGAAAGTGTGAAAGTGAAGGTGTTAGTTGCTCAGTCATGTCCAACTCTTTTTGACCCCATGGACTGTAGCCCGCCAGGATCCTCTGTACATGGAATTCTCCAGGCAAGAATACTGGAGTGGGTTGCCATGCCCTCCTCTGGGGGATCTTCCCTACCCAGGGATCTTCCCGACCCAGGGATTGAACCCATGTTTCCCGCATTGCAGGTGGATTCTTTACCATCTGAGTCACAAGGGAAGCCCAAAATATAATTAACTGGGGGGCTTTCAAGGGGTCCTGGCCTGCAAAGAAGGCAAAACACAATAAACTTTATATTGGCAAAGTTGGATCTAGAGAGTGCTGGATAAATTAGTCAATAACATCAATGATCTCAGTCTAGGAAAGAATGTAGAGTTCTCTCAAGTCCTTACCACTCAACTTTCAACTATTGCTGTCCTCAACATCCCTATTCAAAAATTCTACAACAAGCACTAGATTTAATAGTTTGCCTCTGCTTATTAACAGAGGCAAACTATTTCATTACAATAAAGGTGACTGTTATAATGTAAGTTATCTGTTGTAATGGCCCTTCAGTATCTATGTGCCTTATGAATTGGCATTTAAGTTTATTCCAATTTTTGTCCTATTAAAATACTACACCATTGAGTTCACATTCTGTGTAATTATTTCTTTAAAGTGAAAAAATTTTAATGAGATGTGATTGTTGAATCGGAAACTCTGAACATTTCACATTTTGAAACCCTTGGGAAGAGTTGCTCCAATCTTCTCTCCTGTTTCCAATCTGCTCATCACTTCATGGCAAATAGATGGGGAAAAAAGTGGAAACAGTGACAGATTTTATTTTCTTTGGCCCCAAAATCACTGCAGATGGTGAATGCAGCCATGAAATTCAAAGACGCTTGCTCCTTGGAAGGAAAGTTATGACCAACCTAGATAGCATATTATAAAGCAGAGACATTACTTTGTCAACAAAGGTCCGTCTAGTCAAGGCTATGGTTTTTCCATTGGTCATGTATGAATGTGAGAGTTGGACTATAAAGAAAGCTGAGCGCCGAAGAATTGATGCTTTTGAACTGTGGTGTTGGAGAAGGCTCTTGAGAGTCCCTTGGACTGAAAGGAGATCCAACCAGTCCATCCTAAAGGAGGTCAGTCCTGGGTGTTCATTGGAAGGACTGATGTTGAAGCTGAAACTCCAATAGTTTGGCCACCTGATGTGAAGAGCTGACTGATTTGAAAAGACCCTGATGCTGGCAAAGATTGAGGGTGGGAGGAGAAGGGGATGACAGAAAATGAGATGGTTGGATGGCATCACCGACTCAATGGACATGGGTTTGGGTAAACTCCGGGAGTTGGTGATGGACAGGGAGGCCTGGCATGCTGCAGTCCATGGGGTAGCAAAGAGTCTGACTGGACTGAGCAACTGAACTGAACTGAACTGAACTGAATCCTATCAGTGTTGGGGCCCCACCCAATGACCCTATTTAACCTTAGTTGCCTCCTTATATATAGATTTTATCTCCAAATACAATCATTATGGGGAATAGGGCTTCAACATATCAACTTTCCAGGGACACAATTCCATTTATAGCAAAAAATGATGGAGAAAATATTACCAAAGTAGTAATTTAAATTTAATTTAAATTAAATTATTACTTAAAAGTATGTCATCTGTAGCCATTCTGTTGTGAGAAAATATTCTTCCACTATTTGAAAGGTATTACCTAGTTCAGCAAAGAACTAATTCATGTCACTGAAGGATAAGTGAAGTTCCATCATATATATTCATCGTTTTTCTTTCATCCTAGTTATTAACATAAACATTACTGTTGGAACCATGCTCATCCGGCAATAGCAATCATACTTTGGTTATAGATAAAGTCTGACAAAAATCAATGAAAACGTTTTATGACAATCAATTGGCTATATTAAATTTCCAATGAAGAGTATTGTAAATTATACTAGCAGTAGTAAATTTTGTGCTACATATCCTTTATGTTGTAAAATTATACTTACTTGTGTGTGTTTGTGTAGGTATGTGTATTTAGGAGGAGGGAAAGTGGACCCAGTTGTTAGACATTTGCCAGCACTCCACTTTCACATCTCTCTTCTGTTATAAATAACGAAAATGCATAAGAGAGATGCGTACTGTCAGCCGCCCTGATGGGCATCTCTTGGTTTTGTCTGCACTACCTCTTCCCCCAATTCTACTGGTAAGATATCTTGATTTTCCTTTGAGAACTGTCCTCTCTCACATTTTAAATAGTGTAGGTGAACAAATGTGTATTGCATTACACACTTCTGACTCTAAAACCATCACTATGCCTAAAAGCAATGATTCCAATACCCTCTTGGAACAGATAAGGAAACTGCGGTTTATAACACACACATCACTTACTAGGTTCTCCCTGGGAAGTAAGTGATGGAGCTGAGCCTTGAACTCAGACCACCTGACCCTTTCCTTCCTCCCTGACTTAGTTGCCGTGTCCTCTTGGTTCTACTGTGGCACACCCGGCTGTCTTCCTGCCTTTAACACACCTCCCTGTGCTTTCTGGGTCTACACAAAACTCTCACCTTGCTCCCGCCCGACTCCCAGCTGTAGCCTTGGCCCTCTTAGTCTCCAACTCATCTCTTTCTCCCCACTCTCTGCTCCACGTGAAAAACCAAGCTGCCACATGACTTTTCCGAGGCCCTGAGCTGAGACTGGACTTCTATGCAGCAGCAGCAGAAGCAAGCCTCTCTCTTCCTGGCTCAACAGCACAGTGAGGCACATAGCAGAGTGCAGTGAATGGGCAAATAAAAAATTACCATTTTCTCTCTCTCTCTCTCTCTTTTTTAAAGTTTTTTCTTTTTAGGTCGTGCTTCCCAGCACACAAGATCTTAGCTCCCTGACCAGGGGCAAACCCGTGTTCCCTGCACTGGAAGCATAGAGTTTTAACCACTGGATCACCAGGGAAGTCCCTGCAATGACCATTTTTTGATTGCATAGACTTTGCTCTTATTTTCATGACTCTCCACAACCAAAACATGAGCGAACCTCAGTTTTAAATTAGAGGCTTTCTTTGCAAAAGCAGTCTTAGAGTAAATAGCTCATTAAGAACAAAGTAAATGAGATCCTTACTATAGATAGTGACTAGACCTATATTACTAGAGAGGTAAGGCCAGAAAGTCAGATACTCCCACAGTTACTTTTCTTGGGCTGGCAAACCCTCAACTTGCCCAGATTTCTCTAGTGCTTTAATTTGTTGATTTATTCATCCATTCACCATTCATTCACTAATATTTTTCAACTAGTATTTGTTGTTTAAGGGTTATATATATTTGTTTCACATATACCTTTACTCAACAAGTTATTATTAAAATTTACTTATGATACATATAATACTCATATATATGTGATATATCTCCATGAGGAGGAATTGGTGAGTTGAAAGATTCAGCGAAGAAAGGGAATAATGAGTGAGGGCAGGAAGGCAGAGAGCAAGTGAAGAAATCAGAAGGAAAATCAATATTTATTTAGCTATCATGTCCCAAGAATTATAGGAAGCAGTGACATGGGTTCAAGCCCTCACTTTGCAGTTTAATAGCCAGATGACTTGAGACCAGCTTCAATTCCCTCTAATGCTTAGTGTCTTTAGCTGCAAAACAGAAATAATGAAAATGTCTACTTTTTAAAAATGTGGTGAAGACTAAATAAGACAATGCATATAAAGAGAGTTTTGTAAACTGTGATTCAGTAAACAAATGTTAATTGTGATTTTTACTATCTGCAGTTCCTTTCTCTCCCATTAGCTTGAAATTAAAAGACATGAATCATTGCCACGCTCTCCTTTGTATACAGAGAACACTTGAATGTAGGTGACTGACTGATTTGATCATTGAAGAGAGAATATCAGATTTAGCTCAATCTGAAAGAAGATAACATTAGCTAAACAGACAGGATCAGCTTTGCATACAGACAAATACTGCTCTACTTTGTGGAGATGACAAATTTCCCAGGGGCTTAAATAACCATCTCTACTTCCTGATTCCTGCCTAAAATTTTGTTATGTATTTATCGCCTCAGGTAAAATCTCTGATGACTCTAAAATGAAAATACCTTTGGAAGGGTATCCATTTCAATCATTTGCAAGTCAGATCTAATGAAAGATCAGGAAGACAATCTTGGTGGAAATGGGACTCAAGTACACTTGCTATCCTAGGATGAAAAGGAGAGGTGACATTCATTGGGAAGGCTGGTAACCAAGAGAACAACCTGTCTTCTTGTTTGCAGTCAATTTCTATCCCTAATTTCACTGTATTTTAGTAATATTCTCTCCACTTTATGAGCTTGAACACTTCTGGAAATTTCTTGAACTAAGATAAATTTCTTATTTGTAAAACTGCAGCTAAAGTTTTTGAATAAAAATGGGCTTTTGCAAGTCTCCCAGTCAGGAGATACCCACTTTTTAAAAATACTTTATTCAATACCAACTGAAGTGAGAAAAATGCCTAAGGTTTTTAATAGAGCTGTGGTTATAAGTTGAAAACTTCAGACCTGTCACTGTTAAAAGGTTCTCTCTTAGTTGAATGCACATTTTAGAACACTTTTCTGCCCAAACTCTATAACAGAAAAAACTTGAATCTATGTCCTTAAGACAGATCATAACTATTTGTCACATGAATATTAACTTGTTACTATTTTCAACTTCTAGAGTTTTTGCATAAGCAAATAAAGGATTCTTTAAAATTACATACTTAGCAAGAAACACAAGAAATAAAGTCCAATATGAAGTTATCTGATTGCCAGCCTTGACAATGTTCCTTTTGAAGTTATATATAATCATTACATATATGTATATATTTAAAGAAGACTATAAAGGGCTTCTGATATAGTAAAGAGATTAAGTCAGACAAACTTATCCCAGCTCTGTTGTTTGAGCTACTTAACATTAAAGAAGTTTCTTACATTCTCTATGCCTCAGTTTATTTATTTGCAAAATGGATATCACAACATTTATTCATAGGTAACTTATTGTGAAGTGTAAATGAGATAATTCATTTAAAGCAATTTACATAGTCAGCACATACCTGTACTTCAATAATTGTTAGCTATCGCAATTATTATTATTATCATTGTTACTACTACTACTACTACTAAAGGAATGGAAAAGAAATAAATGTCCTGAGTGGAATGTCTCACAGAATAGGAACAAAAATATCTTTCAAAATAGCTACTTAATTCCTTCAGTCATATGAAATGAAGAGTAAAAAAATCTCTACCATATCTTGAAATCTAAAAACCATATTTCAAATTGACAAGCTCAATCATGCACTCCTCCAGCTATTCAGGGTGGAACAAAAGGAAAATGTTAAACACAAGTTAAAAGCAGGAGTCACGCCAACTATAGCATTTTTCAAAAAAAAAATATTTAAAACTGCCAAAAAGTTTCTTATGGTTAATTATGGGAATCTCAGAGATCAGAGTATATAAAAATTAACCAATATATATCTCCAACCCTGTCAGAGGTAACATAACATCTTTATGATACACTGTGAAGACCCTGGGCTTCCCAGGTGGTACCAGTGGTAAAGAACTTGCCTGCTAATGCAAAAGACATCAGAGATGCAGGTTCGATTCCTGGGTCGGGAAGATCTCCTGGAGAAGGGAATGACAAGGAGTTGGACACGACTGAGCAACCAGCATATATATATACATGACTGAATCACTTTGCTGTAGACCTGAAACATTGTAAATCAACTATACTTCAATAAAAATGATAGTAAAAAGTGCAATGTTTAATAAAACAAATGCTACAATTCAAATGAGAAATATACAAGGAGTACAGTGAGAGCTAAAAAACTATAGAGTCTCTCCACCTTATCCAATCACTAGGTTAGGTTAATTTTATCTCCCTTGTTTTCCATTGTTATTAACACTACCCTTTTTCAATCCCTTGGCTTTGCTCACCTGGATTGAGATATAAGGACATATAAGGATATAAGGAGGAAGGTTACTTTTCCTGTTCCCATCCTCCAGTCTTGCCCTGCATCCATCTAAAATGCAAGGTAGAGCCTGTCATTCTCTGCTCAGAATCCTCCAATGGCTCTCAGAGCCTTTGAGATAAAGGACAAACTTCCTGGCAGCCAAGGTCATTGTCTTCCATCATCCCATCCCCAGCTCCTCCTACACACTTGCCTCACAGGCAATATCGAATGTTTCTAATGCTCTGAATATGCCCTGTTGACTCACACGTCTCAACTATGCCTTGGCACATATAATTCCCTCTGCCTGAAATGTCTGTATAAAAACTCCTACATGCTCATCTTTCAAATTTTGACTCAAATGTTATCCCTTTTTCTTACCTGCTCTTTCCTCTCTGCTCTCATTTTGCTTTGAATATATTCATGAGAGCTGCTTATCTCATTTTGTTAAATGGCTTCTTTACCAGCCTGTGTCACTACCGTACCGGAAGTGCTCTAGCGTTTGCTCTCATGGGTTGTATGTATTTCCCTTGTATATAGCGCCTGGTCTAAAGTAGGATCTCTAGGAAGAAAAGATGGAATGAAAGCAGGAAGAGAGACAACGAATGAAAGAGGAGAACATGCTTGTAAAATTAGAGGACTGTCTATTAAATGCAGATTCTTAGACTAAGAAAAAAGGTGGCTAAATGGCTAGGTAGATAGATGACAGACAAAGTAAATGATAGGTAGGTAGAGAGATAATAAATAATAAACAAAGTGAAAAGTCCTGACGCAATCTTGATTATCAGGATCTCTGGGCTAAATGTCACTATATTGACCTTTCAGAATTTATCAGTGAAAATCTCTAGAACTTCATACTTTGATCTCCATCAAGGTATAGATAAAGGATATATTTCAAAAAAGCAAAGAGCAGGAAAAACTAGCACCAAAGGACTTTGGAATGGCAATATAACTGACCATCTTCAAAGTGAGTGACATTTAAAATTTTAACAACATATATAAATTGATAAAGCCATTATCTCTCTTTGATTGAAATGTATCATTTATCCTGTATATCTTTATTCTCTTAAGGACAGAATTTGGGACAGAAATGATAACTGAAACTTTTAAAAGCCTAGAATGCTCCTAAGAGAACTGTTCTCTATTGAGATACTAGCCTGACTTTATGAAGGGAGATTGTCAACATAAAAGGATTATGCTTTTTCTTTCTATTTCATAGACTTTATCCTATTGTTAGGCTCTGACTTGGCTAAATTGTAAGGACATGTTGTTTATATTGATAATCCTCTTTCCTAACATTTTGTTTTCTACAAAAAAAATAATAATCCTAAACATTTTACCCAACCTTGAATTCTGAGTTAAAGTCATTATTTTGAACTTTAAATTTTAACTTTAGATGTTTCATAGATATATGGTAGGAGACTATCAGAAAGATTTAAACAATGTTTCTAAACATTTAAATATTCAGTTTGAGTCTATAAATATGGTCTCTGGCCTTAAGAAGTTTACAATCTAGGAGGAGAGAGAAAACACATACATAAATCACAGTAATGCAAGAAAAAATTTGTGTCCATATTACAATAAAGATATAGATAAATGTAGTATAGGGTCACAGAAGAGAGAACAATTAATTCAACCTGTAAAGCTCACAATTATGCATAAAAATTTATGTGGAAGATGACTGTGATGCATTCCCTAAAATTTTACAACTTGATTTATAGGTCGAGACAACAAGTTCCTATCATTGCTCTTTCTGTCTAGGACTCAACTGAGATGTTTCCTCCATAAATTTGGTTTGGGTGTAAGATGGCACGTTGTCTGGCTGAAATGGGTGCAGACAGCTCCATACATCATTCTCCCTTCCCCATCTGGGTCTTTTTACTTAGGCACAGGAGCTTGAGTTTTCTAAATAGAGAAAGAGGGAATGTGTTTGTCTTAGGGCCTATGGATTGATTTTTTGGCTGTACTGGGTCTTCACTGTGGTGCTTGGGCTTCTCCTGTTGTGGCACATGAGCTGTAGAGCATGTGAGCTCAGTAGTTGCAACGCATGGGTTCTTTAGTTGCAGAGCACAGGCTTAGTTGTCCCACAGCATGTGGGATCTTGGTTCTCCCACCAGGGATTGAACCTGCGTCTCCTGTATTAGAAGACAGATTCTTAACCATTGAACTACCAGAGAATTCCTCCCATTGACTAACTTTAAACTCTGTGTGTTTTTACACGTGTTTTTACATGTGTGTTTACACGCACACACTAACTCGGACTCTTTGCAACCCTATGGACTGTAGCCCACCAGGCTCTTCTGTCCATGGGATTCTCCAGCAAGAATGCTCAAGTGGGTTGCCACACCCTCCTCCAGGGGATCTTCCTGACCCAGGCATTGAACTTGCTTCTTTTATGTCTCCTGCATTGACAGGTGGGTTCTCTACCACTAGCCACCTAGGAAGCCCTGATTTTAAAGTGAAAGTGAGAGTCGCTCAGTCATGTCAGACTCTTTGTGACCCCCTGAACTACACAGTCCATGGAATTCTCCAGGCCGGAATACTGGAGTGGGTAGCCTTTCCCTCCTCCAGGGGATCTTCCCAACCTAGGGATCAAACCCAGGTCTCCCACATAGCAGGTGGATTCTTTACCAGCTGAGCCAAAGGGAAGCCTCCTGATTTTAAGTTATACTTAACAAAAAGTCAGAACTCTCAGAATTGTTTTCCCTAAGAGACTTACTGAGTCTGTTATGAAACTTCCTGAGATTCTGGATTCCTGTTACATAAAACTCAACAAAATCTTTCAAGAGTAGCTATGGACCTGAGCAGAGATGCTTTAGGCCTGAAGTTTGAAAGAATAAAAAGTAGTGTGGGGTTTCTAAAAATGCCATTCTGCACCTTTCTATATAGAACCCATCAGTTGATTCCACCCTACACAGAACAAGCTGTAGGCTCACCTTAAATACAAATAGTGGTGTTTCCAGGAAGAGAAGAGAACAGTAGCAATTCTTCACCTAATGAATGATACAAAGATAGTGGAAAAGGTTAGCTGGGATGGCACCCTGGGCTTCCCTTGTGGCTGTCAGTAATCTACCTGCAATGCGGGAGAACTGGGTTTGATCACTGGGTTGGGAAGACCCCCTGGAGGAGGGCATGGCAACCCACTCCAGTATTCTTGCCTGGTGAATCCCATGGACAGAGGAGCCTGGTGGGCTACAGTCCATGGGGTCGCAGAGAGTCAGACACAACCGAGTGACTAAGCACACACAACAGACGGAAAGATGATAGCATCCTGCCAAGCCCTGCTCTGGGGATGCTGGAAATGGCTGTGATACCTTTTGGGATTTGGTGGTTTTGATATGCATGTCAGGGGGCTCAAGCCTTCTTTTATAGACATATTTCCTGATACCATCCTGACATCAGAATCAGGCAGGCCTGGGTTTAAATCTCACTCAATTAGCTGCAAACATGAGGTCTCAGCCAATTTAAACTTTCTGAGTCTCAGTTTCCTCACTTATGAAACAGGGAAAACAAAACCCATCTTGAAGAACTATTGTCAAAATTAAATGAGACATAGTTAGATAATAGATAATTCTTGACACAAAGAAAAAGATTCATTATGGGACAGCTAGTTTTATCATTGTAATTATTATTTTATAAATGTGTTAATAGTCATAAAATAATTCCATTGGCTCATGCTGACATTTTAACTCATAAAACCAGATTTTCAGAGGCAAAAGCTAACCTTTCAATTACCTCATCTGGCTCTTTACTTTTCAAATTAAGAAAATGTGGCCCAGAAGAGTTAAAAATTCTCCAAAGTCATCCAGGTAGTTGATGGAAAAACAGAGTAAGAACTCAAGGTCTCTATTGTTCTTTCTATGCCTGGTTTTGTGTTTATTATTCTACAAGATAAATTGACTTTTAATGTATCTTTTCACACTTAGAAATCATGAATTTTTGTAAACAAAATCAATCTGGGAACCACGTGGCTTAGGCACAACTCAAAGTCACATTCAAAGCAGCAACTAAGAGTCATTTAAAAGAAATTGCAGTCTTTACTTGCATATAATACAATTTTAGTGGTTTAATTTACAACCCACAGCAACAGTAAAAAAAAAAAAAACAAAACTTTTTTTCTTCTTTTTCACTCTTTTGCATAACAGCTACTCTTTATTGTCTCACCTACCAATCCAGAAAAACTTTCAACGCTATTACTAAAATTCTACAGACACTCTGCTCTTCTGTTTTACCTCTCTATTTCACTTCCTCATTTCCCCTATCTCATTTAACATCACTTTCAGAACTGGAAGAGACTAAAAGGACCTCAGTTCCCATCCACACCTGCCCACCAGCAGCTCTGCAGTGGTCAGAAGTGCCCTTTACACTGCACTTTCCTGGTACATCCTCATTACCCACTTCCTTTCAATATGACTGTCTTTCTCATAAGATATTCCGTATAAGGACTTTTGGGCAAATCGTTCACCTCATCACAATTTCAAATTTTAACTGTTATATAAAACTAGAAGTTTCACCTTATGTTCCTAAAAAAATATGCTTCAAATTTAGTAACTAGAAAACTAAACATTTTGTGCTCTTTGAGCCTCTAGCAATAGAGTGCAATTACCCACATACCACTGATGAAAGAAAAGCTCTGAAAGGGTAGTCATCTTGGTTTGAATTTACTTCTTTGGAAGAAATCCAGGAGAACTAGTGTAGGAGGGAGGCAGCCACTTAGGTAAGTCGATCAAATTGTCAGTCAGTGGGCTTATCACTGCTGCAGCTACATCATACTTATGTCACTTACAATACTTTAAAAGCAACACGTATAAGCAATAAGTGTGTTTCTGTGTACATATATGTATGAATATCAATAAAAAAGAGAAATACAAACTCATAATAAATTGCAAAAAATAGAATAAGAATAAAACGATCCAAGGAAACGCCTTCTCTTTCAGTTAAAATCTAACTTAAGTTTGTCCATTGCCAGGCAACTAGAGAATAAGATAGAGAGAAGCTGCTGGAGGATCTAACCGCTTTGGTGGAGCCCTTTTTTATTTGTATACATAGATACTCATAGCATTTACAGGGTCTGTGTGCTGTGCTATGCTTAGTCGTGTCTGACTCTGCAACCTCATGGACTATAGCTCACCAGAGGGATTCTGTCCATGGGGAGCCTGTCCATAGGGATTTTCCAAGCAAGAATACTGGAGTGGGTTGCCATGCCCTCCTCCAGGGGGTCTTCCTAACCCAGGGATTGAACCCATGTCTCTCGCATTGCAGGCCGATTCTTTACTGTCTGAGCCTTAGGGAAGCCCATGAATACTGGAGCAGGTAGCCTATTCCTTCTCCAGGGGATCTTCCTGACCCAGGAATCCAACTGGGGTCTCTTGCATTGAAGGGGGATTCTTTACCAGCTGGGCTATCAGAGAAGTCCCTACAGGGGCTATAATTTTAGTTTTTGATACTTTTACCTTCCACTTCCACTTTCAAAACTTATAGCTTAAAGCTCTCAGCCAGGTCCATGTGACTAACACACACAACAGTATCTAGTCCTCTTTTATATCAACAGTTTTCAAAGTCCCATTTGTGTATTTGCAGAAACCAGGAAATATTAGTTAGAACACTTTGTATGGAGAGACTGATAAAGGATATGCTTTATAACTTTCATAAGCAATTAAACACAGTTAGGAACATTACAATACTCTTCAGTTTTCAAGTGGTTAAGTATACTGCACTTGAGTTGGAACTTGATAAGTTACAATGCACAGTCTTACATTCCTTAACTTTTCACAAGCCTAATAAAAATTACAGCAACCCTGATGGATGGGCAGTTGCTTGAACATTTGCATATTTTCCACCTAAACTATTTACATGTACATTTATACTGGCAAATTCCCCAAATTACTTAGAAAATCTGTATGTTAGTTATTAACAATGTTCCTTTTACTTTATAGATATCCATTCCACTAAGTAACCATATCTTTACTTAAGTGTCATATGCACATAATGACTAATGAACAAAAAATAATTTATTACTTAGATATTTTTATAGCTTCTAAAAGGAGACAGAAAAACAGCATCTAAGCAGGGGCTGGGGGAGTGACGAGAGGAAAAATAATAGAAAAGAATGAAACTGATGCTAAGCCCTCTGACCTACTAATGGATTCTTGAAGAAAGACTTTGAGGAGATTAATTTGAAAGGAAAATGAAGTGGAGCCCTGAGCTGTTACTTGCTGAACACTCTCATTGTAGAGCAATGCGAGTTATTTTCCCAGTAAATGTATTGCCAAAAGTCAAGATCACTAATACATATTCGACCATTCCCCGTGAACAATTTATAATTATTCAAGTAAAGACTTCCTCCTCCTCCATGGCCTCTTCATTTACCTCCTCATCCCTCCGCTGTTGTTCTGCTTCTTTATGAACACAGCTCACTGAAGCCTGAAGACAAAAATATCCTAATCAGGAGTAGTCATGGGATTATGAAGCCAAAGCAAGAAGGAAAACAAAAACCCCATTTCAACTGCCATGCTGATATCTTCATGCTGCTTAACCATAGTGCTCAAAGAATGCATGTGATAACTATGTTATTTAAGTGCTGCTATTGATAATCAAGTTACTGATATGCATTAATAGCCATAGGAATTATATGCTTGTGAATTCTGAGATATTTATTTTTGATGGTTTCTTTTTAACCTCACCCACGGATAAACTTTGGTAATGAAAAATGGATGGATAAACTATCCACAGTACATCTACACTCATTTTTTATTTTGTCATCTACACTCATTTTATGCCCAAGTAAGAATGATGCCAAAATACTTCTAGTAATAAAAGCACAATTATATTTATTAAATAAAAAGCAAAATGATAAGGAGAAATGGAGGTGAAATTGGTAATAATACATGTTCATAATAATATAAGATAAAAACATGCAAATTCTCTGTAGTATAATACTAACAATAAAAATGAGGTTTACTGTGTTCCAAGGGTAATGGTAAAGTAACTTGTTACCAGCGTAATTCTCCTGTCCAAACAATTACAAACTGTAAATGAAGTATAAAATGCAACTGTGGAAAGGCCCTGGAGAGTCACAAAAAGCATATTGAAACTGGAGGGGATTCAACTCTTGAGAGAAAGAAACCAAAGTAGGTAAGATCACGTTTGTTTGGCTTTTCCCTAAAGCCTTTCCCCAACCCAAATGCCTAAATTCAGATCAAAAAGAAAGCTGCACTCTCATTTCCCTAAGAAGTCAGAGAACACATTTAGTCCATACTTAGAGCCCCTGGAAATCGAGGGGCCCACCATGAAGAACACCAAATCTGTGTAGAAACTCCTCTCAAATCCTTAGTTGACTGCAGAGCAGCTCATAATGGCGGGGTGTTGGGGGGTGGACGGGTGGAGGGGGATGAGGTTATCAACTGAAAGTCTGAAAAAGCTGAGCAAAAATTTCCACAGCTTCCCATAGCAAGAGGAACATTGCAGTTCATATCTGGCCAAGTTACAGTGACTTTCCATTGAAACAAAAATGTATCATGACTTGAGAGTCAAGCACAAAATAAAAACAAAGACCTACCTAACAACGTGAAAGGCAAGCCTCCACCTTCCTAATTTCTCAGTACTTTAATAGCTGCCTGCTAGAACAAAACCCAGCCTTGTTCAGAGAAAAACAATGGTGTCTAGAGTTGTAGAGTCTACAACATATCATTTGAAACAGGATGGAATGAAGGAATTGGTAAAAATGAGAGACAAAGACCTTAATATGGTTAGGATGATTTCTTCCACTTTATTCTTCTATTTCAAGATCAACTACACTAGAGACTATGTCTTTCCATATAACTTTTAGAAAAGTTTGTCTATGTCTATAAGAAACTTTGCTTGGACTTTGATAGGAATCTCATTAACCCTATGATCAATTTGGTGAAAAGTAACATCATTATAATGTTGAATCTTCCAGTCCATGGACATAATACATCTTTCCATTTATTTAGATTGTCTTCAATTTTTTTCCTGAACATTTTATAATTTTTAGCATATGGAATCTATACATGTTTTATTAAGCTTTATGTCTAATGTTACAGTTTCTTTGGGGTGATTGTAAATGACATTGTATTTTAAATTTTAGTTTCCACACAGCCATTTTTAGTATGTAGAAATGTGATTAATTTATTGTATCTTGTGAAATTGATGAACTAATTAAATATAGAAGACTTTATGTTGATTCATTGATTTTCTACATAGACAATCATGTCATCTACAAGTATAGGCAAATTTATTTCTTCCTCTCCACTCTGTAAGCCTTTGATATCTTCTTGCCTTGTTGCAATAGCTAGAATTACTGATATTATGGTGAAATAAAAGTGATAAAGGCAGACATCTTTGCCTTTCTCCTGATCTTAGAGGGAAAACTTTCAGTGTTTCTGCATTAAATATGATGCTAGCTATAGATAGTTTATAGATAGCTCTGTCAGTTTAAGGAAGTTCCCCTCTATTTCTAGCTTACTGAGTCTTTGTCATGAATATTTGTTGAATACTGTCAAATATTTTTCTTCATCATTTGATATATTCATATGATCTGTCACTTTTAGCCTATTGATAGTGTAGATTAAATTGATTGATTTTAAAAAGTTGAATTACTCTTGTATTCCTAGAATAAATCTACTAGTTTATGGTTTATAATTCTTTTGATGTGTTTTTGGATTACATTTATGAATATTTTGTTAAGGATTCTTGTGTCTAAATTTATGGAATATATTGTATCTGTAGTTTCCTTTTTTGGTACCGTTATTGTCTGATTTTGTGGTCAAGCTACTACTAGCCTCATAAAATGAGTGAAAATATTCCTCTCCATTTCTTTTTCCAGGGGTAAATTGTGTGAAAAATGGTGTCAAATATTTAAAACATTTGTAGGCTTCTCCAGTCTTTTTCTTTTTCAAGAGATTTTAGTAACAAATTTAGTTTCTTTAATGATGATGATATGACCATTCAGGTTATTTCATCTTACTTAAAGCTTGTAATGTATGGTGTTTGAAATTTTTTTGGTCTATTTCTTTTAAGTTGTTGAATTTATGAAAATAAAGCTATTATAGTAATACCTGGTTATCCACTTAAATGTCTGCTGAATCTGTCATTATATCACATATTTTACTCCTGATACACAGAGTTTGTGTTAGTCCTGCTAAAAAAAAAATGATCAATTATGCTGTTTTTAAAGAAACATCTTGAAAAATGTTATGCCGCTGTCTTTTGGCCTTCATAGTGTCAGATGAGAAATCCACTGTTTCCCTATAAGTAATGTTAGTCTCTCAGGATGTTTTCAAGATTGTTTAATGTCTTTCATTTTCAGGGTTTATCCAATCTGAGTTTCACTCAGCTTCTTATATCCATAAGTCTTTTACTAAATTTGGGAAATGTCAGCCTTTATTTCTTCAGCTGATTTTTTAGGTTCAATTTCTATCCTCTTTCTGAGTATCTTATGATAACCTGTTAGCTTTGCTGCTAGTTTGTTATTCATTTATTGTCCCTGACATTCTGGTGATATTGTTCTCGTTGTCAGTCTATTGTCTCTCTATTGCTCAGATTGGGTAATTTCTATTGATTTGCACTTAAGTTGCATGATTCTACCCTCTGTCATCTCCCCTCTACTATTAAGGTGACCCAGTGAGTTTTTTAACTTGGTTATTATATTTGTCAGTTATATAATTTCCATTTGGTTCCTTTTCATAATTGCCCTTTCTTATCTAGACATTTCTTTTCATTTTCATTAAAAATTCATACTGCTTGTTGAGGCATTTTTCTTATGGCTGTTTAAGCTCCTTGTTAAATAATTCCAGCATCTGATTGATTTCAGTGTTGGTTTTACAGATTTTCGTTTCTCATTCATGTTATTTTCTTGGTTACTGGTATGATAAGTGATTTTCTGTTATGCATGCATGCATGCTAAGTCATTTCAGTCATGTCAGACTCTGTGCAACCCTATGGACCATAGCTCACAAGGATCCTCTGTCCATGGGATGCTCCAGGCACGAATACTGGAGTTGGGCTGCCAGGCCTTCCACCAGGAGATCTTCCCAACCCAGGGACCGAACCTGAGTCTTTTATGTCTCCTGTGTTGGCAAGCAGATTCTTTACCACCAGCACCACCTGAGAAGCCCCAATTTTCTGTTATATCCTAGACACTTTGCATATTACATGAAATACAAAAACCTTATGAAACCTTTTTTAGTAGGGAGTCCCCCTTTTCAGGTATAGTGTGAGGGTTGAATGGGTGTGTAGGACCAACTTCCCTGTTGGTCCTGTCAACACCATGCCGGCCAGAGCATAGAACTGACTCGACTGCCATGTCGGCTCTGAAGGGGGTTTTAAGATCGCCTCCCCTCTGGACGCCACTGTCTCTAAGCATAGAGTAAACAGGACTGACTCAGGCTTCTCTGTTGCCACACAGTGGGGGCCAGACACTCGGCTCTGTAGGTCCCCACGGACACCACAGGAGGAAAGGAGAGCAGATGCCGGCCAGCGCTGCCTGCCACCACCTTGTTTTACCTCATAATGCCAGGTGGGGGTGGAGGCTCTGCTCCCCACCAGGACAAGAGATGGCACTTCACACCACCTCAGTAAGTCTCACTGCCGAGGAGGGTTCAGCTCAATCACCAGACTCTGCCAACACTACCTTGAAAGGGGGATCGGTGTCATCTGCTTCCACCAGGTGAGAAAAGTAAGAGCCACTTCCCACAGCCTCCCTGATCCTACCCTGACAGGAAAATCAAAGGGCTGCCTGCTTCTGCCCGATGGGGAATGGAAGATCAGCTACCCGCTCCATCTTACCAGTTGTACACTGGCAGGGGAATCAGATAGCTGCTGCCTGCTTCTGCTGGGCAGGGATGGAAGAACCGCTTCCAGCTGGGCCTCACCAACAGCTCACGGTGGGGGAATGAGTGTGCTGCCGACTTCCTCAGGGCGCAGTGTAGGGAGTGATGGTGGAACCGTGAAAGGCAGAAGGGGA
Organism: Cervus canadensis; assembly: GCF_019320065.1. Taxonomy (NCBI): domain Eukaryota; kingdom Metazoa; phylum Chordata; class Mammalia; order Artiodactyla; family Cervidae; genus Cervus; species Cervus canadensis. The sequence goes on from NC_057405.1 coordinate 43,551,841, forward strand.
TTTTCTAGTCACTACTGTGTCCTTCCTAAAATGCTGAAGTCCATGGCTGCCGACCTTATTTCCACCTCTCAGTTTTCCTGTGCTTGATGTTGTATTATATCCAGAGAGTTCTTTTAGCTGTAAGAAGGAAAATCTGGGAAGAGTGACAGGCTTCTTCATTTCAGGTAAAACAGAAATACTCCTTTATGGCAGAGCCAGGAGGATGCCCTTCAATTTTATATATATATTATATATATACATATATATGTGTGTGTGTGTATTATTGAAGATTAATTAATATAACCATAAAACTCACCTCACTCATTTAAAACACATAATTAATGGTTTTTAGTATATTTATATGGCTTCCCCAGTAGCTCAGTGGTAAAGAATCTGCCTGCGACCCAGGAGCTGCAGGAGACATGAGTTTGATACTTGGGTCAGGAGGATCCCCTGGAGGAGGGCATGGCAACCCACTCCAGTATTCTTGCCTGGAGAATGCCATTGACAGAGTAGCCTGGTGGGCTACAGTCCCTTGGGATCGCAGAGTTGGACAGGACTGAAACAATTTAGCATGCACAGTATCTTTATAGAGGTGGACAACTATCACCACAATCAACTTTAGGACATTTTCATCACCCCCCCAAAAAAAATCCTATATGCACTAGCAGTCACTCTTCATTTCTCCGTAACCTCTCCAGCCCCAGGGAACCACTAATCTACTTTCTCTATAAATATTTGTCTATGCCATTTCATATTAATGGAATAATATAAAGTCAGTCTTTAGTGATTGACTTCTTTCACTTAACATAATGTTTACAAGGTTTACCCATGGTGTAGCATGTATCAGTACTTCATTCCCTTTTATGTCTAAATAATATCTCATGGTTTGGATATACTATATTATGCTTATCCAAAAACTCATCAGTTGAAAGACTTTTGGGTTGTCTCTATTTGGGAGCTATTATTTTAAAAGCTACTATGAATATTTGTGTACAGGTTTTCATTTCTCTTGGGTGTACACCTAGAAGTAGGTTTGCTGAGTCTTTATCATAACTCTATATTTATCCTTTTGCAAAACTGCCAAATTGTTTCTCAGAGCAGCTGTACCATTTTACATACCCATCAGTGTTATATGAAAGCTCTAATTTCTCTACATTCGCTCTAACACTTTTTATTATGTCTTTTTTAGTGTAGTCATCTTAGCAGGTATGGTTTTGATATTCATCCCTTTAATGACTATGTCCACTGAAAAATATTGCACAGCCTAAAACTTTGGAGTTATGTTTTATTTGGTGGGACAAAACTGAGGACTTAAACCCAGGATGCAGCCTCTCAGAGAGCTCAGAGAAAGTGCTCCAAAGATGTAAGAGAAGAGCCAAGATATACAGGAGCTTTTGCAACAAAGATCGGGTATTGGAACTTCAAAAGATTACTGTTGATTACAGAAAACCAGGTATCTCAAGTTAAGGAATTTAACACTTGTTTATGTATAGGAAGATGTAAGAATTGTAAACTTTCCTTGGATATGCACCTTAGCTATCTAGGGCCAGTATTCTGTTTTTTTCCCACCTGGAGTCCCCTCGGGTGTACCACTCAAGGTAGCAGCAGTGGCTGGGGGCTTGGCAGCTGGCAGCCAGTTTCTCTGCATCTTTAATTCCCTCAGGGCTCATTATCAGGGGCTGTAATGTGAAAGGTTGACAGCTGCAACATCCTTTGTGTACTGATATGGCAGGCAACATTTTTCATTCACAACTAGTAATATTGAGAATATTTTTATATGTTTATCGGCAATGTGTATCTTTTCTTTGGAGAGATGTCTCTTCAGATCCTTTGTCCATTTTTTTAATTGGGTTAAATTGCCTTTTTATAATTGAATTGTAAGACCCTTTATACATTCTATAGGCAAGTTCCTGATCAGATATATGTTGATATATATGATACATGCTTCCATGAGTTCTCTTTTTACTTTCTTAAGAGTATCCTTTGAACCACAAAGGTTTTTAACTTTGATGAAGTCCAACCTGAATTCAGTATTTAAAAATCAGGTAGAATTGTGATGGATATTGTTTTTCTTCAGTAGTATATACACTCTATATTTGCTGATCTGTCTTTATTTGTGTTATTTATTGAGTAGATACCTAGAAAAATTTAAAGCATCCTGTAAATTTTTCCTGGGCTACCTTTTAAGCTCATTAAAGAGCACCCACTGGGGATAAAGCTTACATGGTCTGTGTGAAGTTTTTATTTTATTTTGTTTGCTCTTATATTTTCCTCTTAATGGGTTTCCCATGTAGCTCAGCTGGTAAAGAATCTGCCAGCAATGCATGAGGCCCCGGTTCCATTTCTGGGTTGGGAAGATCCACTGGAGAAGGGAATGGCTACCCACTCCAGTATTCTGGCCTGGAGAATTCCATGGACTATGTAGTCCATGGGGTTGCAAGGAGTCAGACACAACTGAGCAACTTTCACTTCACTTCACTTTCATCTTAACAATTTTAGGAATATCTCCAAATATCTACAAAATTTTTGGTTCATGTATATGATTGTGTCATGAATGTAAAATTCAGCTGTCATATGTGGCACAGGAGAAAAAAAGGTAGAGAGATGTATTAACCAGGGTTCTTCAGAAAAACAGAGCCAACAGTATATATATATATCTTCCAACAGTATATATATATATATATATATATATATATATCCTCCATAGGAGATATATATATATATATCCTCCAATAGGAGATATATATATATATATATGTACATAAGAGACGCCAATGTCTGATATAGGATAAGATATCTCAGCTCAAGGAAACAGTGAATATACAGTGAATATACCCTTCCTCTGTGTTTTTGTTCTATTCAGGCCCCTGAGGGACTATGTGATGCCCACCATATTGGTGAGAGCTATCTTCTTTACTCAGTCTACTGATTCAAATGCTAATCTCTCCCAGAGACACCCTCACAGACACATGCAGAGATAATTGTTTAGCAGCCATTTGGGCATCCCAGTCAAGTTGACACATAAAATTCGCTATCACAAAAATCGTGTGACAGTCATCATAGTGGTTTGTATCTAGGAAAGGACCAAAATCTTAACATGAAAGTTCCATTCTGTCTGAGCTAGATGTAGAGTTCAGGGAGGACTCCAAGGAACTGTCTGGATGCCACCCTGTGCATGGCATGAGGCCTCTGCTAAAATATGCTCATGAATCACGGAGAGCCACCAGACCATGCGGTATTAAGAGTTCTCTGTCACAACAGAGATAATAGATTCTGAAAACAGCAAAAGAAAGTGATCAATATTCTATCATGTTTCATGGTGTTTGATTTTCAAGAAAAATAAATGCCAACTAAACTGCCTTAAAATGAGATGCACTCAAGGGAAAAAAGCCTAATGCTTGGACCCAAAAATCATTTCCTAAAACAATTTTATGGGGGCATAAAATTCCAGCATTATAGCATAATGTGTAATACTATTTTATAGTGTAGAGTATTAGTTTAGACATTACACTTTGTTCAGTAATAGCTTATTGAATATATAGCATGTGAAAAGACAATAATAAAAGCATGAACATTGTAAAACATAGATTTGAAGGTGCAAGCAGTCCCTCATCCTGAGATTTTACAAGCGTAGTATTTTAGAATGGCTTGCCTAGAGTTTTTTAATTTATTAATCAGGGATTAAATAAACTACAAAACAAACTAATTAACTGAGTTCAAAGAATGTAAATCTTATTTGAGATGTAATATACCTAGTATTCTGGGATTACAATTACTAAATATTATAGAAAAAACTATGTAAAAATATTTTCCCTGTATATTCCCTACAGATGTGTTTTTCAGTTTCTTAAAACAGTCTCCACAGAATGTTTGGCTGACCAATTAAGTAGCATGCACTATCTACATTAGAGACATTAGAAGGAAAAGAAAATAAGTAGTTTGAATATGGGCTTCTTAGAAAGGAACAGCTCATGAAATTCTAAAGGTATTAATGTGGCAGGGGATGTATATTCTTTTGCCAGTGGCCTGTGGAGCAACGGAATGGAGAACAGTAGCAGTCGCCTGAAACTATACATAGGACCTTGGCACTGCTCTTTGATAAAAATCATTTTTTTATAATTTCTAAAAAGAAATATATCCATGACAGAAATTTTGAAATAATAGCAGATTGTAAAATGAAAATTAAAATTACTTTTTTATAATAATAGATATGTATAATTTATACATAAAAATAAAATCATAATCCTATATCTGGATATATATTGCAATCAAGTAGATTTCCAAACTGTATTACTTTCCAACAAAGGTCCATCTAGTCAAAGCTATGGTTTTTCCAGTAGTCATGTATGGATGTGAGAGTTGGACTGTGACGAAAGCTGAGCACCGAAGAATTGATGCTTTTGAACTGTGGTGTTGGAGAAGACTCTTGAGAGTCCCTTGGACTGCAAGGATATCAAACCACTCAGTCCTAAAGGAAATCAGTCCTGAATATACATTGGAAGGACTGATGCTGAAGCTGAAACTCCAATACTTTGGCCACCCAATGTGAAGAACTGACTCACTGGAAAAGACTCTGATGCTGGGAAAGATTGAAGGCAAGAAGAGAAGGGGACGACAGAGAATGAGATGGTTGAATGGCATTACTGGCTCCATGGACATGAGTTTGAGCAAGTTCCAGGAGTTGGCGACAGACAGGGAAGCCTGGCGTGCTGCAGTTCATGGGGTCACAAGGAGTTGGACACCACTGAACGACTGAACTGAGCTGAGTATTAATTACATAGAGAGTGTACTATGTATTTCACAGAATGGCCCCCATGACATTGTCACCTTGGCCCCAAGTGGCATTTACCTCATCTCTGAGCAGCAGTTATAGTCCCTCTCACCTTAGATACCACCACCACTTCAAATTGTCATTTCTTATCCTTGCAGGACCATGAATAAAGATGTCACTGTGAAAAAAGGAAGTTATAAATGCCAAGCAGGGCTGAGCTACAGGTCTTGAGATACTAGCATTTTCACTTTTAATAAGTGAGATGTACAAATCCTGAGTATGCAAAGATATAGCCTCCATTATACTGTATTTATTACATAGAGAGTGTACTATACATTTCACAGAATGGCCCCATGACATTGTCACCTCAGCGCCAAGTGGCATTCACCTTATCTCTGAGCAGCAGCTATAGTCCCTCTCACCTTAGATACCACCACCACTTCAAATTGTCATTTCTTATCCTTGCAGGACTATTAGTAAAGATGTCATTGTGAAAAAAGGAAGTTATAAATGCCAAGAAGGGCTGAGCTACAGGTCTTGAGATACTTGCATTTTCAGTCTTAATAAGTGAGATTTACAAATTCTGAGTATGCAAAGATATAGCTTCCATTATACTGTATTTTACTGAATTTAAGACACCATCATTTGTAAGATGCACTGTTATTTTACGTACCATTAGGGAAGAAAATTCAGTGCAAACTAAACTCTGATATGCCATGGATTGTGAGCTGCATCGCAATTTCAGATATGTTAAAATGTAAAAAAAAAGTATATTTTGAGGTATATCTTTGGAATCAGTGAACTAAGGTATTTCTATAATTGTACTTAACTCTCAACCTCCATTTTTAGTGATAACAGGAACTTTGATCTTGTCAGTTCAAAGTAAACTCTGTCTTTTCTGGGTTTTACTCAGTCTCATTTGGGTAACAGTCAGTTCAGAATTCTCCTGGAGATAGTTCAGAGGGAAGGACCTGCTTATTTAATTTCAAGGTGTTACATCGTCTTGGCCCCAGTCCTCCACAGGCCACAGTAGCCTCCACTGGGATATGACACAATCTGCTTCAGACATCAGTGTCCCCTCCTTAGCTTTTTTCTCCTGGTCCATGTGCTGTTTGCCCAGCATACCCAAACTGCAGGGTGCCTCCAAGTCCTCCAGCCCTTTTGGCTCTCAGTCAAGAAGTTCTGGCACTCCCAGCTAACATCCCCACCCTACAGTGAGATGCAGGACCCATCTGTGTATGCATCTCCCTCAACTAGGCCACGTTTCTGCTCTGGCTCCATACTGGACTCTGTGCTTCTCAGGAAGACTTGTAATTTTTCCTGATTACAACCTGGGGAGAAAGATTTAGATCCTCTTCTTATGGAGACCCTCAGCACAGGGAATTTCACCCCCAGGATAAGCCAGGTATATGTCCTTTTCGCCCCGTCACAGATCACTGCCTTGTCCTGGCAAAGGGGCTTGTATAACTCAATGTAGCTATGAGCTGATCCATGTAGGGCCACCCAAGATGGGCGTGTCATAGTAGAGAGTTCTGACAAAATGTGATCCACTGGAGGAGGGAATGGCAAACCCTAGTATACTTGTCGTGAGAACCTCATGAACTATATAAAAGGACAGAAAGACATGATACTGAAAGATGAGCTCCCCAGGCCTGAAGGTGTCCAATATGCTACTGCAGAAGAATGAAGGAGAACTACTAATAGTCCCAGAAAGAATGAAGTGGCTGGGTCAAAGTAAATGATGCTAGTTGTGGATGTCTGCAGTGATGAAAGTAAAATCTGATGCTGCAAAGAACAGTATTGCATAGGAACCTGGAATGTTAGGTCCATGAATCAAGTAAACTGGATGTGGTCAAGCAGAGGATGGTAACTTGGATGAGTTACAAGCTAGAATCAAGATAGGCAGGAGAAACATCAACAACCTCAGATATGCAGATGATACCATTCTAAAGGTAGGAAGTGAAGAGGAACTAAAGAGCCTCTTGATAAGGGTGAAGGAGGAGAGTGAAAGAGCTGGCTTAAAACTAAATATTAAAAATAAAATCATGGCATCCAGCCCCATTACTTCAAGGCAAATAGAAGGGGAAAAAGTGGAAGTAGTGACAAATTTCCTCTTCTTGGGCTCCAAAACCACTGTGGATGGTGACTATAGCCATGAAATCAGAAGACGTTTGGTTTGCTTCTTGACATGAAAGTGATGACAAACCTAGACAGAGTGTTGAAAAGCAGAGACATCACTGTGCTGACAAAGGTCCATATAGTCAAGGCCATGGTCTTCCCAGTGGTCATGTATAGTTGTGAGAGCTGGACCATATAAGAAGGCAGAGCACTGAAGAGTTGATGCCTTTGAACTGTGGTGCTGGAGAAGACTCCTGAGAGTCCCTTGGACAGCAAGGAGATCAAACCAGTCAATCTTAAGGGAAATCAACCCTGACCACTCTTTGGAAGGACTGATGCTGAAGCTGAAACTCCAGTACTTTGGTCATCTGATGCAAACAGCTGATTCATTCAAAAAGTCCCTGATGCTGGGAAAGATTGAGGGCAGAAGAAGAGGGCATCAGAGGATGAGATGCCTGGACAGCATCACTGATGCGATGGACATGAACTTGGGCAAACTCCGGGAGATGATGAGGGACAGGAGGCCTGGTGTGCTGCATCCATGGGGTCGCAAAAAGTTGGACCTGACTGGGCGGCTGAACAACAGCAACAACTTTTATCGGGGATTCACAGCAACCAATTTTATCCTTCCGTTTTCTCAACTTCACTCCTTCCCTCAATCAACTGACTTTATCTTTACTCCCAAGGACAGAAAAATCTGGCTAAATATTCAGACTAAACAATTATTTTGTGCCAGAATCGTGGCTGGCACAAATTCAAGTTCAAATGGTGAGATTGAACTCTTTCTTATTCTGGTTGATCCCTCCCCCTAAAGGCAGCTTATATGGAAATTTGGGGAGAAAGGAGCAAGGGAACTGAGGAGTGGGAAGGAGAGGAAATCTTAGGGAACTTGTCAAAACACAATGCCACCAACAGTAATTCTGTGATACCTGGCCACATTCCTCCTAAAACACCAGAAGGGATTAAGCCTCTGCTTTATGAGTATTCACAGTTTAATCATATCTTAAGTTAAACTGGCTGGGTGGGTACTTTTAGGAGGAATCTGTAGGACTAGCAAAGCATTAGACATTACTCCAAAGGTATGCTCCATTCCCAAAGATCTGAGCTATTAGGTACAACAATTGAGTTAAAGTCCAATGTATCTTAGGAGTTATTCCACTACTGTCCCTGGGAGGCAATGGAACCATCTGTAGCAATCCTACAGTACATGCTTTGAGAACTACTTTGCTCCTTTTGAGAAGTCAGGTTGCAGCCTGTGGGCTTCGCTGTAGCTTAGCCTGTAAAGAATCTGCCCGCAATGCAGGAGACCCAGGTTCAAGCCCTGGGTTGGGAAGATCCTCTGGAGAAGGAAATGGCAACCCACTCCAGTATTCTTGCCGGGAGAATCCCATGGACAGAGGAGCCTGATGGGCTACAGTCCAAGGGATGGCAAAGAGTCAGACATGAGTGAGCCACTAAAAGCCAGGTTGCAGCCTGTACCCCACAGAATTGACTCCACAGAACCCCAAAGCCATGTCTATTGCATTAGGGAAACCAACTTCTCAGTTTGAGATTGTAGTAGATTGATGACCAAAAAAAAAAAAAAAAAAAAAAGGCCTCAATTCTCACTCTTCTTTTATCCACACCTTTGCTACATGTCTTTGAATTTTCTCTCAAGAAGCGAAATCTGTTTTCCCACTCTTGGTATCCAGGTTGGCCTTATGATTTAATGTGGCTGATGGAAAGGGCAGAAGTGGCCATTTCTGAGCCCAGACTACCAAAGCTCTGGTATTTCTACTTCCTCTCTTTTAGAACACTGTCCAATACCATGAGAACAATCTTATGCTGGTCTGCCAGATAATGAGTTGCCTCAATCAACCAAGGGTTTCCCTGATATCTTAATTGGTAAAGAATCCACCCACAATGCAGGAGACCCCAGTTCGATTCCTGGCTTGGGAAGGTCCCCTGGAGAAGGAAAGGCTACCCACTCCAATGTTCTGGCCTGGAGAATTCCATGGACTGTATAGTCCATGGGGTCGCAAAGAGTCAGACACGACTGAGTGACTTTCAGTTCACTTCACTTCAATCAACCTACCCCCAAACATTCTATTTCTGGCAACTCCAGTCATTCTGCTGAGTGACTCACACAAGCTCAGCCAAGATCAAATCTGCCAAGCTGACCTATAAGCTCAGGAACAATAAAGTAGTGCTTATAGCTTTAATGCTACCTTCAGGAGTGGTTTATTATTCAGCAATAGAGAAGGACCAGCGAGGGTGGCCCTTTGAGTGCCTGATGTGTCAGAAATCTCTACAGAAGCTAATACCTAGGAGGCAAAGCTGCCTTAACAAAACACAAGACATATATCATTGGGACTAAGTAAGGAGCAGAGGCTGAAAAACAGAGAGCAAACTGTTGGCAAAAGTTGGGAAAATGGTGATGAAATTATGCTAGAGGATGAAACTATAATGACCTGTATTAAAGAGAGCAAAACAGTTGATAAAACAATTGTCTTGCTTAATGGAAGATGTAAAATATATCAAATGAAACTTTGGATTTGACTGAGGAAGTCTCCAGGCAAAAAGTTTAAAGTGTTCTAGTTGTATGTCTAGTTTTTGTCATGATATGACACAGACAGGGAGAGAAAAAATAAGGATAAGATAAAGAAATTAACCAGTTTGGAAACTGACTTTGGAGGAAATATCATGACCATAACATAATGAGGTAGAAAATAAAACTATTTCTCATCACCAGTTTCCTTAGCTTGAGGACAAAAGTGAAATCAAGTGCTAAAGTTTGCAAAAGAATTAGGTGGTTCCTTAAAGGTCCTCTGACTTAAACAAAAGGACTTATTGGAATCCTTTGACTTGGTTCTACAGAAGTCATCCCAAAGTAGCAGCAAGTCTAGAGAAAGAGTAATATTTGGTTTTTGTCCAATGGAGTGAAATTTTGTTCAGTTCATAGGAAGATCAGAAAGTTGTGAGAACACCACTAGGCTGGATTAAAAGGAACAGATTGTTCAAATTTTAAAGAAGTCTTGGTCTTCATGTATGGTTGTGAGAGTTGAATGGTGAAGAAAGCTGAGTGCCGAAGAACTGATGCTTTTGAACTGTGGTGTTGGAGAATACTCTTGAGAGTCCCTTGGACTGCAAGGAGATTCAACCAGTCTATCCTAAAGGAGATCAGTCCTGGGTGTTCCTTGAAAGGACTGATGCTGAAGCTGAAACTCCAGGACTTTGGCCACCTCATGCAAATAGGTGACTCATTGGAAAAGACCCTGATGCTGGGAGGGATTGGGGGCAGGTGCAGAAGGTGATGACAGAGGATGAGATGGCTGGATGGCATCACCAACTCAATGGACATGGGTTTGAGTAAATTCTGGGAGTTGGTGATAGACAGGGAGGCCTGGCGTGCTGCAATTCATGGGGTTGCAAAGAGTTGGACATGACTGAGCAACTGAACTGAACTGAACTGAACTGGTCTTCAACTTGCTATACAAGGAAACAGGCTACAAGTTTCTTATCTGTCAGTAAGAATGAGCTGCTTCTTCAGAGTCAGTGAGGGGGGTGATGGGCAAGGAAGGATGAGCAAGTAGAGCAAAAGGTGGTGAAAAACAGAGGACTGCAATGCTATTCACAGGAAGCAGTAGAGACAAAGGGGCTGAGAAGACAATTCCAGGGAGAAGAACCCAGGTCTAATCAAGGAACATCACCAGCCTCCAGGAGAGGAGGACCTGGCAGTCTGTTCCCAGCCGGATTCCAAAATCTCTACAAACCAGTGACAGCTATGTACTTCCCATTCTTCTCTTATTTAACAAGAGTGTTATCTGTAGTTACCTTGTTGTTATCTCTGGGTGCCTATGTGGGTGGTAGTTAACTTACCATTTCAGTTCATAGGTTTCTGCATTAAAAGGAGGCACATCTAATAGATCATATTTGAATCTGATTTAAATCTTTAAACTCTGGAACTCAATCTTGATATCATGATTGATTAAAGCTTTTGGGGACCTGGAGATAGGGCGGCAGAAGGCAGCTTTCATAGAATGGCCCCAATTCTCTCCCTCCCCTCTTTTATCCACAGCCTTTGTAATGTGACTTTGCAGCTCCTCCCATCAAGAAGTGGACTCTATTTTCCTAGTTGAGTTGTTCCTCCTAATGAATTGTGGCAGAGGCAATGGTACGCCAGTCTTGAACCTAGACCTCAAAACATTGTACAAATCTCTTTCTTTCTCCTCTCCTCTGTCCCTCCCTAGCTACTGGCTAGTCCACTAGAGGGACAGGTGGCCTTGTTATCTTTGTCACTGTACACAGCAAGCAACTAGCTCCCAAACATTTTAGGGAGGAACAGATGCACCAGTTGACTGCAAATTCATGAGGGAATGCTCCAAGATCAGCCAAGCCTGGCCCATATCAGTAAAATCATTCAGCTGACCTACAAACTTCATGATCAAAAGCAAAATGTCCACTGTTTAAACCATTAAGTTTCAGATGGTTTGTTACACAGCAACAGATAGCTGATATAAGATGATGCTCATCTTTCCCTATGAGGGTCATAGGGGAAATATTATCAATATTTTTCTATCAATTCTCAGGCATACCTTATATCTTTCTGAAAAAATTACTTTTCTATTAACCAGTTTCTGTTGCTTGCATCCAAACATCTAATTTATAAACTAACCATAGATTATAGTCAATGAATATTTCACAAAGTTGAAATATATACTTGAAAAATTATGTCATTAACACTATACATGCATAATAAGAGAGAAAAAAAATGTTTAGAAGGCTCTTTGGGGAGCTGGTATGCATTTAATGATTCTGTCTCAGTTTTTGTTTTTTTTTCAGTAAAATTCAATTTTCAAAATTACATCTTCAACATTTAATTTTAAGACCATATGTATAACCAGTTCTATATTTCTAAAATTATTTCTACCATTCCATATATATTTGCATACAGAGAGATATCTGAGAGCCACATATGTTTCAGGATTTGTGGTTACTATGTTTACAATATGTTAAACAAGTGACTCCATTCAGTCTATGCAGAGATCAATCAGCTCAGGTAAGATAAAGATGTTCAAACTTTCTCTTTGACCAAATACACTGATTGATCTATTGAATTAAATCAATATAATAAAACTTGTAACTCTATGAAGCTCAGGATTAATTATATCAAAAGTATTCACTGATGGAAAAACTCTAATAAAACTAAAAGACACATGCCTTCATATTTTCCAAACCTTGGGAAAGAAGAACAAACTACAGCATAACATGATCCTTTTCTCACTTCCTGTAGGATTAATATTTTTTAATCCACTCATTCTTCATGAGCATCATCTAATAAATCAGATGATCTCAAAGAAGATACAGAATGACATTAATTGTGGGCCATCATACTTTTATTGAATAACTCTCAGTAGTAATTTTCTAATTGACTCCACAGAACAAAACCAGAAATTCAGAGAAAATTCCTAAAATATTAGTGTTTGCTTTTTTTTCTAAAACAATTTTGTTCAGGATAGATAATCAATCATTTTCTTAGGACATATATATCATAGAATTCTAGACTGCTGTCAAATCAAGATCACTGTCTAAGGTTTTTTTTTTTTTAACCTACAATTTACATTGATATATCTTCTTAACATTGGTCATACTTCACAGTCTACAGGCAAAAATAAGGTCAACCTTGTCGTCGCTGTGTTAGTCATGTTAGTCGCTCAGTCGTGCCCAACTCTTTGCCACAGCAAGGACTGCGGCCCAGCCAGGCTCCTCTGTCTATGAGATTTCCCAGGCAAGGATACTGGAGTGGGTAGCCATTTCTTCCTCTAGGGATCTTCCCAACCCAGGGATCAAACCCAGATCTCCTGCACTGCAGGCAGATTCTTTACCGACTGAGCTACAAGGGAAGCCCATACCAGTCTCAAAACTCTGTTTTAGGGACTTCCCTGAATGTCCAGTGATTATGACTTCATCCCCACTCCATCCACTGCCAATGCAAGAGGTATGGGTTCAATCCCTGTTCAGGGAGCTAATATCTCACATGCCTCCCGGCCAAAAGATCAAAGCACAAAACAGAAGCAAATTCAACAGACTTTTAAAATGGTCCACATCAAAAAAAAAAAAAAAAGAAACTTAAGAAGAGCTCTCTTTTATCTGTATTTACTTACAGTAGTGTAAGAACTCTTCTTTTCCACCAAGTTTTGTACTAATCTATCTAGAAGTCCCTTAGGTGCTATCTCTGTGTTTCTGATCTCATGTTCTCTGTTATTAAGTGGCTGGCAATCAACATTTCACTCTTCCGTTGTGCTATCTCACTGCTATATTATTACTTAGGCCACAGATGCCCATTACCAATACACATGCAGAAGCAGAGAAGCTGACAGTGCAGCGAGAAAGAGCCAGAGAGGCTGAAGATGTCCCCATCCTGTTGATAGATAGGGCTGTTCCAGCCTCGTATGTCCTCCTGACAGCGCCATTTCTCCAAGTCACACTCTTGTCTCCATCACTGCTGCTAGAACCAGTGACAGTGATGAGATGTTTTCAGACATCGAAAGAGATTTTGATTCAATGGTGTTCTTAGTGTTTGCTTTTAGCTTTTTTAATTTGTTCACTCTTAGTTCAGGGTTCCACCCTAGAGATGAATCTTGGAGCTGGCAGCCCATCTGGAGGCACCACAACCAGAAGCTTTTTTTTCTTTTTAACTTTTCGACCGTAGTGTGTGGCATGTAGGATCTTAATTCCCCCACCAGGGACTAAATCTGCCCTGCCTGCTATGGAAGCACAGAGTCTGAACCACTGGATGGCCAGGGATATCCCCAAAATAACATTTTTTATCTGATTTTCACTTAAGCCATGTGCCCCAAATCTCACCCATGTGGCCTGCCAGGAAGCAACACGGTTCCTCATATAACCTCCTGACACGACCCGCAACTGTCAGGCACACAAATAGGCCAGCTATCATTTAAGAATAAAACATAGCTTGGGCTCGATTAGGGTCTCCTCTATTTTCATTACAAAGCAAGTGAAAACAAACAAACAACAACAAAAACCCAACAACTATGACACTGAGTTGCTTTCTATTCAGTTTAAGTAGATTTTTATATGTGTCAATACATACATAAAATTTACTATTCATAATAAACCCCATTTATCATGAATTTATTATGTTCCAAACACTACATGGGGATTTACAGGAGCCTCCCATTGATCACTTTTTCAAATAAGATTGAGGTTTAGGGAAATATTTAGTAACTTGCTGAAAGTCATAGTTAAGCCAGGCCTACTTGATGACGAAACTCTTGTTCTTAATTGCTGTGATCTAAGCATCACAGACTCAATGGACATGGGTTTGGGTGGACTCCAGGAGTTGGTGATGAACAGGGAGGCCTGGTGTGCTGCGGTTCACGGGGTCACAGAGTCGGAGACGACTGAGCGACTGAACTGAACTGAAAGCAGCAAGGGATATCTCCTACAGAAAGAATGAGATTTCGAATATGAAGACCACTGATTTTGTTTTATTTAATGACTACTTTTACATTCTTATTTATACTTTAATCTATGCTAGACACTTGGAAGCTGATGAGCAAGATGGCCTCTGCCTTCATAAAGCTCACATTCAAATTTTCTTTCCCATCCTTCTTGAGAGATAATCCAAGACCAATAAATGCAACTTTATTAGAGAGAAATATATGAATTCAGACTAACCTCGAAGGGTAGTGAACCATTTGACCTGTAGAGAAACATATATTTCAACTTTCCTAGAAGCTACTGAATTAACCAGGGATCAGCATCATCATGCATGAGCTTTATTTAGCACAAGGTGCAACACAAAAATGCATGAGCTACAATCTAGCGTAGTCTTAAAGAAACTCAATCCTTTTTTTAGTAAAAACATCTAACTTAGATCAATTATATATCAATCAATATACAGAGCCATCTATAGAATGATAAACTCACAGTGTAATTCCAAAAATCCATTTCTGCAATATCTGCTCTGCCAGCTCACAAATTTAGAATATACTATTTGCAAAAACAAAAATACTTTCTTTAAAATAAAACAGGCCTCAGGGAAACTCTGGTTTATAGTTGATATTATTTCAAAAATACTGAAATTTCTTAAACTTGCATTTACAAGGACTAAAAGGGAAAGTCAGTGTTCTTTCTCCCTTCCAGAAATATTGAATATTGTCTTCAATTACTGACACTCTACATAATATTTTAGAGAGTTAACTATATGTGCCAAGTGGGACTTAGGGGAAAGGAGGGGAAATCATTTACACGATCTGAAAAATAAAATGAAAAAATTTTAACTATGTTGATTCAATAAGATTTTCAATAACAATAACAAAAAGGAGAGTTTCCTTGACTTGTTTTGTACTTTAAGAGAACCATTCACCACATTAGAAATAGGAGGGAATTCCTGTCAGCCAGAAAGACACAGAACCTGTATTTAATCTTCTTCCAGTTAGAAAAAAGCTATTCTGCTGTAATATTATGTCTAAAATTAGAATGAAGAGTAGAGAATTGAATTAATTTATATGAAGGAGTAAATCTGTCATGCAACCAAATGAGATTGACTAAGTGGCTTACCATGAGTAAAAAAATAGAGCAAGCAGTGATACAGAAAAGACCATAGATTATTCTACATTTTTATAGTTTGAGTCTTTCTTCGGTAGAAAGGACTTTAACTTCATGTAAAGACAGAACGTCAAGACTAGTTTTCTTCCGGCCAGTTCAGAGTATAGAGGCCTTTAGGCTCTATAGTATAATTTGAAGGACTGATCAAATCTCACTATCACACCTATCCACCATGTGCCTGAAATTCCATGATTCAGTTCAGTCCTTTGAATCTGGTAGGATTTTGATTTTGAATTCACCCTAGTCTTCAGTGACTTAATCTGTATAATTGTTTTCAGCATTTCTGAGTTTCTCTGTAATTCCTCTTCTGTATAGAACTTTTCATGTGGTTTGGATTAGGACTTGAAATGATCAATTAAGATAGAGTGCAAACATGATTTTGAAAATTAGTTATGAAAATACAGGAAAAGACGAGATCAGGCACGTTCACGGTGGTATGGCCATAGACAACCAGATAGGAAAAGAAGAAGTAAAACTCTCACTGTTTGCAGATGACATGATCCTCTACATAGAAAACCCTAAAGACTCTACCAGAAAATTACTAGACCTAATCAATGAATACAGTAATGTTGCAGGATATAAAATTAACACACAGAAATCCCTTGCATTCCTATATACTAACAATGAGAAAACAGAAAGAGAAATTAAGGAAACAATACCATTCACCATTGCAACAAAAAGAATAAAATACTTAGGAGTATATCTACCTAAAGAAACAAAAGACCTATACATAAAAAAGTATAAAACACTGATGAAAGAAATCAAAGAGGACACAAACAGATGGAGAAACACACCGTATTCATGGATTGGAAGAATCAATATTGTCAAAATGACTGTACTACCCAAAGCAATCTATAGATTCAATGCAATCCCTATCCAGCTACCCATGGTACTTCTCACAGAACTAGAACAAATAATTTCACAATTTGTATGGAAATACAAAAAACCTCGAATAGCCAAAGCAATCTTGAGAAAGAAGAATGGAACTGGAGGAATCAACCTGCCTGACTTCAGACTCTACTACAAAGCCACAGTCATCAAGAGAGTATGGTAGTGGCACAAAGACAGAAATATAGATCAATGGAACAGAATAGAAAGCCCAGAGATGAATCCACGAACCTATGGACACCTTATCTTTGACAAAGGAGGCAAGGATATACAATGGAAAAAAGACAACCTCTTTAACAAGTGGTGCTGGGAAAACTGGTCAACCACTTGTAAAAGAATGAAACTAGAACACTTTCTAACACCATACACAAAAATAAACTCAAAATGGATTAAAGATCTAAATGTAAGACCAGAAACTATAAAATTCCTAGAGGATAACATAGACAAAACACTCTCTGACATAAACCACAGCAAGATCCTCTATGACCCACCTCCCAGAATATTGGAAATAAAAGCAAAAATAAACAAATGGGACCTAATGAAACTTAAAAGCTTTTGCACAACAAAGGAAACTATAAGCAAGGTGAAAAGACAGCCTTCAGAATGGGAGAAAATAATAGGAAATGAAGCAACAGACAAAGAATTAATCTTAAAAATATACAAGCAACTCCTGCAGCTCAATTCCAGAAAAATAAATGACCCAATCAAAAAATGGGCCAAAGAACTAAACAGACATTTCTCCAAAGAAGACATACAGATGGCTAACAAACATATGAAAAGATGCTCAACATCACTCATTATCAGAGAAATGCAAATCAAAACCACAATGAGGTACCATTACACGCCAGTCAGGATAGCTGCTGCCCAAAAGTCTGCAAGCAATAAATGCTGGAGAGGGTGTGGAGAAAATGGAACCCTCTTACACTGTTGGTGGGAATGCAAACTAGTACAGCCACTATGGAGGACAGTGTGGAGATTCCTTAAAAGACTGGAAATAGAACTGCCATATGACCCAGCAATCCCACTCCTGGGCATACACGCTGAGGAAACTAGATCTGAAAGAGACACATTCACCCCAATGTTCATCGCAGCACTGTTTATAATAGCCAGGACATGGAAGCAACCTAGATGCCCATCAGCAGATGAATGGATAAGGAAGCTATGGTACATATACACAGTGGAATATTATTCAGCCATTAAAAAGAATTCATTTGCATCGGTTCTAATGAGATGGATGAAACTGGAGCCCATTATACAGAGTGAAGTAAGCCAGAAAGATAAACACCAATGCAGTATACTAACACATATATATGGAATTTAAAAAGAAGGTAACGATAACCCTATGTGCAAAACAGGAAAAGAAACACAGATGTACAGAACAGACTTTGGGACTCTGTGGGAGAAGGCAAGGGTGGGATGTTCTGAGAGAACAGCATTGAAACAAGTATACTATCAAGTGTGAAACAGATCACCAGCCCAGGTTGGATGCATGAGACAAGTGCTCAGGGCTGGTGCACTGGGAAGACCCAGAGGGATAGGATGGGGAGGGAGGTGGGAGGGGGGATCAGGATGGGGAACACATGTAAATCCATGGCTGATTCATGTCAATGTATGGCAAAAACCACTACAATATTGTAACGTAGTTAGCCTCCAACTAATAAAAATAAATGGAAAAAAAATACAAGACAAGATCTTAAATTTTGAATAGAAAATAAGCTAACTTGCAAGATCATGATATCTATCCTTTCCCTTTCAAAGATATGAAATTATTCCATTTTTAATTACATAACCTTCAGGAAATAACCTAGACATCCTATTTTTATATCTAAACCAGCGATGAGAGCCATCATAGACAAGCAATTTCTCACCTAAGTAATAAGAAGTTTTCATTTGGAAGCCTACATCTCTATCTCTTCAGTACAAATTAAACATTATTTGTGAGCATTCATTAAGGACCAGTCACCATACTAGGTACATCAGAGAAAACAAGATAGGACATGGTCTCTATCCTCAAGGGAACTCCCACCTTCTTAAGGTGAGACACACATAAATTCAAGGTGTTCTAAGGCAGGGCGGATTGTGACAAATGCGTCAGAAGTATAAACAAGATATTAGTAATTAGTAGAGAAGTTCAGAGATACATATCATCTTAAAATTGGGGTAATGGAAGGATCTTTCAGAAAAGGTGAAATCTAAGGACTTCCTTGATGGTGCAGTGGATAGGAATCCACCTGCCAATGCAGGGGACGTGGGTTCAGTCCCTGGTCTGGGAAGATCCCACATGCTGGGGAGCAAATAAGCCCATGTGCCACCGCTATTGAGCCTGTTCTCTAGAGCCCTCCAGCCACAACTACTGAGCCTGCGTGCTCCAACTACTAAAGCCCGGGTACCTAAAGACCATGTTCCACAACAAGAGAAGACACTGCAGTGAGAAGCCCATGCATGGCCACTAGAGAGTAACTCCCACACTCCCAACTAGGAAAAAACCCATGCACAACAACAAGGACCCAGTGCAACAAAAAATAAATTTAAAAAAGAAAAAGTGATAGCTGCTGAAATATCTACCTTGTGCCAAAGCAAGACAGGAATAAATAATATCTGTATTTATGAAAACTCTCAGGAGAGCAGGTCTTAAAAGTACTATACCAGGCCAACATGGAACAGTGATGGTGTGAATAAATTGCAGTACCATGGAAGAGATCTTGGAAGATTTGTCCTTCTACAAGGGTTGGGGAGGGATCTGCCTTGAAATGAAAATAAGTCTCACCAGCTAATGTAGGAGAATAAAGGACATTCCAAGCAGCAGAGTATCACATAATTGAGGAATGCCTCTAAAATAAGGGTGTAAGTTTCACAAGGGTAGACAGCGACAGGGATTTCAAAGACAAGGGGATAAACAGCAGTTCATTATTGTCTGCAAAAGAACACTGTATAAGTTGGAAGACAGCTATTGACTCAAATCTGAATTTTGTTCTTCCTGGATTTTATTTTCTGATTCCTTCATTGTGCTGTAACTGAGCTCTCTCATGTCCCTAAATTCATCTCGAGGCTGAATTTCACATTTCCTCCATATTAAGAGTCTTTGCCTCCCAAATTCTATACACAGTACACTCATTGGCACATTTCAAGTCTATTCTCTAGTTGACAAAGGCAGAGAGACTTCTCTGTTTACAAAGATCATGTGGTTTTTCCTTGTACAATTAGGTGATTAGTCTATCTTTTCTGTTATCTAACATATTCACTTTGTTGTTGTTGTTTAGTTGCTCAGTTAGTTCCAACTCCTTTGTGACCCCATGAACTGTAGCCCAACCAGGCTCTTCTGTCCATGAGATTTTTTCAGTCAAGATTACTGGAGTGGGTTGCCACTTCCTCCTCCAAGGGATCTTTCCAACCCAGGGATAAAACCCGCATCTCCATGTCTCCTGCACTGCAGGCAGCTTCTTTATTGCTGAGCCACCACCAAGGAAGCTCACAACATATTCATGCCATTATTCTAAATAGCCCAGACCAGATGGCAGCATGTCCCCATAGGCCACCACCACAGCTTATGTTATCAGGCCAAGTTATAAGATAGTTACCATAGAAGTCTGACTTGAAACTTGTCTCCTTTCTCCCCACAAGTCCTCAGAATGGGTACTCACTGTTTCTGCCAGGTTTTGTTATTTTAAGTGCTTCTGACTTGATCTTGCTGAACAAAATATCTGCCCAGTAATCTATTCATCAGAAACCTGTGGTTTAAGAAGTTCCAAAGATCTTCCCTGGAATTACTATCATCTCCCTTCTATGTGAGGGTTATTTTCCTCCAGGAGGCACCAGGTTACCATTTTTGGCCTCTGGCCCACCAGATAATAACACCTCTTCTTGGCAGCCAAGAAGAGCAGGCAGTACCTAGGATTAGGCAATAAATATTGGGTTGGCAAAAGAGTTTGTTTGGGTTTTTCTGTAAGATGGGATTAAAAATCCGAACAAACTTTTTGGCCAACCCCACAGTTTCTATATCCAGCACTCCAAAAACAATGCAATTACTTGCTGTTTATCCTTGCCTTTACCATAAAGCTGTTTCAAATGTACATGGTTCTACCTTAGGGCTACTTTCCCAGAAAGTCACTCTCTTGCTTGTCCATTTATTTGTTTAACAAATTTTGAGATCAGAAAAAAAACAAATAACAGATATAAAGAAAACAACAGCATTTAGTGGGGGAAACGTACATTATCAATACATGTAAATAACGGTATATAATATTATATCATGTCAGGTAGCAAATGCAACAGTGGGAAAACAGGCAGGATAAACAGACACCTACATATCTCATCTACATGTGAGACATGATATGAAGATAATCCAACATAATATATATCAGAGATGCTTCTTAAATGCCCACTACTTTCCCAAGAAAGAAGGCTACATCCAGAAAAATGTTTAAAAATAAAGCAGTCTATTGAGGAAAGAATAGCTATCTTTTAGCTACCACTATGATGAATGTAGAGCTTCCCAGTAGAGCCAGTGGGAAAAAAAAAAAAAAAAAAACCCCACCTGCCCATGCAGAAGAGGTAAGAGATGCAGGTTTAATCCCTGGGTTGAGAAGATACCCTGGAGGAGGGCATGGCAACCCATGCCAATATTCTGGCATGGACAGAGGAGCCTGGCAGACTACATACAGTCCATAGGATTGCACAGAGTTGGACACAACTGAAACAACTTAGCATGCACACACACACGATAAATGCAATGTATAAATAAAAAAATACTGTCTGAGGTAACAAATGCCCCTGAGGCAAGAACCTGAAAGAGAGCAGGAAAGCCAGGAGCTATCAGGGATCTAGGAATATGACTCTGGGGAGCAGTAGATCTGGCAAGTCCAGAAATATCAGGGGAAATTTATAAGATGAGAAGCCACCAACACCACAGCTGTGGTTAGTTTTTCAGAGCTTCATATTCATATATGTGGGCACAGTGGCTGAGATGTTCCAGGGCCAAGCTAAAATCAATATTCATGGCTAAATCATCTTTACCTCAAGCTGGTCTGTGGTGGTTTAAGTTCTTTGAATTCTAACTTCATGGCTGATTTTTCATCACATTATTCATAAATACAAAAAGGACTAGATAGTGTGCTACTAATTTTCTGTTTGTTTTATTGAAATGTAGTTGATTTACAAAGTTGTCACACAGTGATTCAGTTATACATATATACATACTCCTTTTCAGATTCTTTTCCCTTATAGATTATTAAAAAGTATTGAGTATAGTACCCTGTGCTATACAATAGGTCTTTGTTGTTTCTCTACTTTATATAGTGTATTTATGTTAATCCCAACCTCCTAATTTATTCCTCCCCCCAGAATACTATTAATTTTTATCTGTGCTTATTAGTTGATACTTCTTTCAATATCACTATCCTGCTACCTTTTAGGTGAAAGTGAATGTGCCTGGGCAGAGCAGGTGGAGGCAGGCGGCAAACCAGCTGGAGAGGCACTTGCGGGCCTGCAGGACTGCAGCGGGGCCATGACAGAATCACCCCTGAAAGTGTGCATCGTGGGCTCGGGGAACTGGGGTTCAGCTGTTGCAAAAATAATTGGTAATAATGTCATGAAACTTCAGAAATTTGCCTCCACGGTCAAGATGTGGGTCTTTGAAGAAATGGTTAATGGGAGAAAACTGATAGACATCATAAATAATGACCATGAAAATGTCAAATATCTCCCTGGACACAAGCTGCCAGACAATGTGATTGCAGTCCCCAATCTCAGCGAGGTGGTGTGGGACGCAGACCTGCTGGTGTTCGTGATCCCCCACCAGTTCATCAACAGCATCTGCGACGAGATCTCTGGGAAAGTGCCCAAGGGCGCGCTGGGCATCAGCCTCATCAAGGGGATAGATGAGGGTCCCCAGGGGCTGAAGCTCATTTCTGACATCATCCGAGAGAAGATGGACATTGACGTCAGTGTGCTGATGGGCGCCAACACTGCCAACGAGGTTGCTGCCGAGAAGTTCTGTGAGACCACCATCGGCAGCAAGGTCATGGAGAACGGCCTCCTCTTCAAAGAACTTCTGCAGACTCGAAATTTTCAAATTAAGGTGGTTGCTGAGGCAGACGCTGTTGAACTGTGCGGCGCTCTGAAGAACATTGTGGCCGTGGGAGCCGGGTTCTGCGACGGCCTCCACAGTGGCGACAACACCAAAGCTGCCGTTATCCGCTTGGGGCTCATGGAAATGATCGCCTTCGCCAGGATCTTCTGCAAGGGTCGCGTGTCCAAAGCCACCTTCTTGGAGAGTTGCGGCGTGGCCGACCTGATCACTACCTGCTACGCGGGCCGGAACCGCAAGGTAGCTGAGGCCTTTGCGGGGACCGGAAAGACCATTGAAGAACTGGAGAAGGAGATGCTGAACGGGCAGAAGCTGCAAGGACCACAGACTTCCGCCCAGGTGTATGGCATCCTCAAACCGAAGGGACTGCTGGACAAGTTTCCATTGTTCACGGCGGTGTACCAGATCTGCTACGAAGGCAGGCCTGTTGAAGACATGTTGTCTTGTCTCCAGAATCATCCAGAGTATACATAAAGGGAATCATGCCACATGTTAGGGAAAGTCCTGCCTTTCTGATTGCTTGTCTGGATTCGAATGGAAACCGGGACTTGGCCACGAGATGCTTGTGTGATCGTAATCCCATCACAGGTGCTGTGAATTTTTACAGGTTCATTTTTTAACATATATGAGTGTGTGAGTGTGTGTTCCTTCCTTGTTCTGTGGATGTTTCTATGAACCAAAATTAAAGGTCCTTTTTAAAAATTACTTCTGAAATTCTCCCACTCTGATAGTTTATAAAATTGGAACTATCTAGCATTGCCATATATACGCTACCATGTGTAAAATAGATTGCTGGTACACAGGGAGCTAGACAGCATATTAAAAAGCAGAGACATTACTTTGCCAACAAAGGTCCATCTAGTCAAAGCTATGGTTTTTCCAGTAGTCATGTATGGATGTGAGAGTTGGACTATAAAGAAAGCTGAGCACCGAAAAATTGATGCTTTTGAACTGTGGTGTTGGAGAAGACTCTTGAGAGTCCCTTGGACTGCAAGGAGATCCAACCAGTCCATCCAAAAGGAGATCAGTCCTGGGTGTTCATTGGAAGGACTGATGCTGAAGCTGAAACTCCAGTACTTTGGCCACCTCATGCAAAGAGTTGACTCATTGGAAAAGACCCTGATGCTGGGAGGGATTAGGGGTAGGAGAAGAAGGGGATAACAGAGGATGAGATGGCTGGATGGCATCACCAACTCAATGGACAGGAGTTGGTGATGGACAGGGAAGCCTGGCGTGCTGTGATTCATGGGGTCGCAAAGAGTCGGACACGACTGAGTGACTGAACTGAACTGAACTGAACACAGGAGCCCAGCCTGGTGCTCTGTGATGGCCCAGAGGGTGGGATAGGAGGAGTGGAGGGAGGCTTAAGAGGGAGAGGAGATATGTATGATTATGGCTGATTTGCAGTTATTGTAGGGCAGAAACCAATACAACATTGTAAAGCAGTTTTCCTCCAATTAAAAAACAAATTTAAAAAAAAAGATGGGAACTATCGCAGCTAAAAGTTTTGAATCTAATTCCTATGTATTTTGGTGAAGGTATTTTTTTTCTCATTCTCTTACTTTAGCCAGCATTAACATGATAGAGTGGCGGAATGAGTGGGTTCAAAAATATATATACTGTAACTTTTAAATACTGTCTCAGAACCAACATAATCAACTACTTTGATTGTGGGCTGATCTATTATTTTAAACAATTACATACTTTTAATTAGGCTATATATATTCCTCTCATTTCAGTTTTCTGCATTTTTAGCCTGTTTTCTCTTCATTAGCTACCAGAATATGCTTTCATAAAGGCTGGGCAGTGGCAGAAGACAGAAAACTCATCTGGGATTTTCCTGATGTGGTTGACACAGTCTTCTGATTAACAACACTTGTGTGATGCTTGGGAGACCCAGGTTCGATCCCTGGGTCAGAAAGATCCCCTGGAGAAGGGAATGGCTACCCACTCCAGGACGGTTGCCTGGAGAATTCCATAGACAGAGGAGCCTGATGGGCTACACTCCACAGGATCACAAAGAGTCGGACACAGCTGGGTGCCTAATGCTTTCACTTTTTCACTTTTCTTTTGTGCAAGCATTTCCTTTAAGCCTCACAGATCCCCTGAAAGAGGGCTGCCTTTATTCCTCACTGAAGATGCAGTCACTGTGCCTGGCTGCCTGGTGAGTTGGGTCAGAGCCAGAGTCAAGCCCAGTGCTTCTCCCCCTACCTGAGCTGTGCCAGGACCCGCTCAGGCATCAGTGGACTGCTTTGACATATTAATTGGTTGTAGGATACACAGCCTTTCCTGAGGCCATCAGCAGGCTTCCTGCAGCCGAAGTTTGTATGGGTCCTGATCTAGAAGGATGTGGTTCCAAGTGTCAACTTCTTTCCATCAGCTTCACCTGGAGACTCTTAGAAATGGTTCAACACCTGGTTCGATTCCAGATCTCTGAAATGGGGTCTTGAACCTGTGCTTTGGCATGCCTTCCATGTGTTTCAGCACTCACTACAGTTTGAAAACCACTACTTTAGAAAATTTACTTTAGCCTGGCATTTCTCAAACCATGTTCCCTGGAACCCAGTGGTTGTTCCAGCGTTCCCTCACAAGGTCCAGTGAGTTTGGAAAAAGCTGCATCTGTACACCCCTCTTGAAGGGGCAGAATGTATGTTAGTTTGTTACTGGATCTTGTTTTTTTAACCCAGCAAGTCCCAGACATGTTAGATTATGGAGATTTTTTGGGCAGGGGGCAAGAAAACTTGCCAGAGTTTCCAAGGAACACTGTTCCAGGCTGAGGTGGCCTTAGCACAGCTCAAGTATCCCCCTCTCTCTGCAAGAAATGAGGATATATGACTACCTGTGGTGTTGTATGTTCTGAACCTTAGTAGTTCAGGTTTGCCATGGGTATTTGATGAAGTTTTAAGGTGTGGCACTGTTAGGTACAAGCAAGTGGATGTCAACCTCGCTGAAACACATTGTGTGGACTAAGTGCTTTTAATTCTAGAATAAAGAACGGGAATTACTGTATCTTCTTAAACGAGATAGGTTACCTTACATAGAATGTGGTAAGTGTTAAGAGAACATATGACTATCACTTATATATTCATCGACTTTCAGTCACTTTGGGAGTTTGATCCTTTTTGTTTTCCAGCTTGGGGATTTTTTTCTTCTTCCCTTTTTTCCAAACATATCTGAAATGATTGTCAAACAGATTTTGTGGGAATTTTTTAAATTTCTATTCACAGAAGTATATGAAAGCACACCTACTGTAATATAGAAAAAATACCTGTCTTAAAATCCATCCTAGTGGGTAGAATTCAGCTAAATTCCTTCTGGTTTTCATTTAACTCTCATCTATAATATGGCCCCATGGTATTGACCCAAGGAGCAGTGAGGTGCCTCTGTACTAAAGAATCTTTGGTTTTTCCACTAGTTCTAATCTAAGAGTACTATACACACACTATATTTAGTTTTCTTACCTATCATGTACTATATTAGTTTACAGACCGTAGAAGGAAATGATTTAAAAGCTTAATAAACATTTTAATCCCCCAAACCTATGCTACTGATCCCACTTTTTAACCAGCTTATTTTATCATTTTATTTGTTTAGGTAACCTTTTTTTTCTCCCTGAATTGTGTTGCATTCACAATAATAAAAAGACAATTTAAAAAAAGTGAATCGGACTTTCCCCCATTTTCTTCATTTTCATGTACCCCTGACTCTAGACAGTTCAGTTCAGTCAGTCAGTTGTGTCCGACTCTTTGTGACCCCATGAATCACAGCATGCCAGGCCTTCCTGTCCATCACCAACTCCCGGAGATTACTCAAACTCATGTCCATTGAGTAGGTGATGCCATCCAACCATCTCATCCTCTGTCATCCCCTTCTCCTGCTGCTTTCAATATTTCCTAGCATCAGGGTCTTTTCAAATCAGTCAGCTCTTCACATCAGGTGGCCAAAGTATTGGAGTTTCAGCCTCAACATCAGTCCTTCCAATGAACATTCAGGACTGATTTCCTTTAGGATGGACTGGTTGGATCTCCTTGCAGTCCAAGAGACCCTCAGTAGTCTTCTCCAACACCACAGTTCAAAAGCATCAATTCTTCATCACTCAGCTTTCTTTATAGTCCAACTCTCACATCCATACATGACTTTGCTTTGAAAAACCATTGCTTTGACTTGATGGACCTTTGTTAGCAAAAGTAATGTCTCTGCTTTTTAATATGCTGTCTAGGTTGGTTGTACCTTTTCTTCCAAGGAGTAAGCATCTTTTAATTTCATGGCTACAATCACCATCTGTAGTGATTTTGGAGCCCCAAAAAAAGAAAGTCTGCCACTGTTTCTCCATCTATTTGCCATGAAGTGATGGGACCGGATGCCATGATCTTTGCTTTCTGAATGTTAGGCTTTAAGCCAACTTTTTTACTCTCCTCTTTCACTTTCATCAGAGGCTCTTTAGTTCTTCTTCACTTTCTGCCATAAGGGTGGTGTTATCTGCATATCTGAGGTTACTGATATTTCTCCCAGCAATCTTAATTCCAACTTGTGCTTCATCCAGCCCAGCATTTCTCATTATGTACTCTGAATATAAGTTAAATAAGCAAGGTGACAATATACAGCCTTGATGTACTCCTTTTCCTATTTGGAACCAGTCTGTTGTTCCATGTCCAGTTCTAACTGCTGCTTCCTGACCTGCATACAGATTTCTCAAGAGGCAGATCAGGTGGCCTGGTATTCCCATCTCTTTCAGAATTTTCTACAGTTTATTGTGATCCACAGAGTCAAAGGCTTTGGCATAGTCAATAAAGCGGAAGTAGATGTTTTTCTGGAACTCTCTTGCTTTTTCGATGATCCAGTGGATGTTGGCAATTTGGACTCTAGTAAATGGGTTAGTAATGGACATTTTTTCTCTCTTTTTCTAAAAGGAATATATGTGTATACAGAGTAAAATGTATTATAACAGAAAATCAACCCCACTAATGACATCTTACTTAGTATTGGAAGAATAAAAGGACCATAAACAATGAAATCCCCAATGAGGTATTTACATCTTCTAAGAAAATAAGCAGAAAATACTTTTAAAGTTGCTGCAACTTGTCTTTCTCAACCCGAAGAAAACCTGTTGGTAGGTCACCAATCCCAAGCAGAAAATATATCCACACAACTTCTTTACAGAAGCCAATATGGCTGCCAGGGCCAGGCTAAAGTATAAAGTCAACACTGAATGAATAATATCTAGACCATAACAAACACTAACAGGTTCATTCCTATCTAACTCTCAAAGTTAAGGTGACTTCACCAAAGGATAATCTTATGACCTGCATTTTTGTACAGTTTCAGAAATAGGTATGTCCTAAAACTCCAAAAGGACCATAAAGAAGGCTGAGCACTAAAGAATTGATGCTTTCAAATTATGGGCTGGAGAAGATTCTTAGGAGTCCCTAAGAATGCAAGGAGATCAAACCAGTCAATCCTAAAGGAAATCAACCCTGAATAGCACTGGAAGGAGTGATACTAAAGCTAAAACTCCAATACTTTGGCCACCTGATGTGAAGAGCTGACTCATTGGGAAAGACCTTGATTCTGGGAAAGACTGAGGGCAGGAGGAGAAGAGGGGCATCAGAGGATGAGATGGTTGGATAACATCACCAACTCAATGACATGAGTTTGATCAAACTCCAGGAGATAGTGAAGGACAGGGAAGCCTGGCATGATGCAGTCCATTAGATCACAAAGACACAACTTAGTGACTGAATAAAAGCCCCTAAAACTCTGACTAGAGAATGGCATCATGGAAATATGCTATATATATAAATACATATATATGCATATGTATACATACACACATTAAATATATATATATACATATTTGATAAATATATTCCATAAACATCTAAAAATATAGTGTGTATACATTTTTATATATGTACACACATATATAGATAATGTGTGTGCATGTATATATATTTTATAATTTTATCTCTGACTTTAAAAGTATATATTTCCTTTGATCTAGGACAAAATAAGTTTATAAATCTGATCATGTTGTAGTTTTGCCTTTACATATCAGACAATTTAGAGAGAATTAATTCTCAATTGCATCTAGCATTCTTAACCTAAATTTGTTTTACAATCAAAATTTCTATCCCTCTCTCAAATTTCCTCACCCTCATTATTTAATTTATTAATCCAAATAAATTAGGTTTATTTATTTACTTATTTATTATTTGTTAGGTTTATCTTTTGTTTATTACTTATGTATTATAACTTATTTATTATTTATTTATTTGTTAGGTTTACTAATCTAATTCTAACCTGGCCTCATGTTTTTAAAAACTTTCTATCTTTCATGTTTTTAAGTATAGTATATATAAAAAGAGATAATATAAGTATACTTATATAAATAATAAAAACAGGATAATAGCTATTATTGACTTACATTTTGTACTGGAAGTACTCTGCTCTTCTTTAAGTGGAATCTGAGAGGGGGCTTTGATATGGAAGAGAGGACTTGGAGTCCAGGAAATAAAATTATGGGCACTCAGATCAAGGGAACAAGTTCTAAAAGCACTCTTCTTTGTCACATTAATCATTAGTCAGCTTTGTCCAGGGAAGAACTCTGGTTCTGAACAGGTTCAGGTGGGCAGAGAAGAAGATAAAGGAGAGTAGGTCCTTAGTAGTCAGGCGATTGCCAAATGGGAGTTGAAAATTCAATTGCCCCTAATTCTTCTAGAGGAGGTTCTGGAGCCAGCTGCAACTCAAGAGCTACTGAAGAAAAAAATAGGAGCCCTGAATTGGCCCTAGAACTTCTTTGTCTCTTGGAGCTATGAAAATGGAAAGGATGATGGATCAGCTTCTCTGGCTAATAGAAAAGCAGTCACACTGAGTTTTGCCCCACAATGGGCAAGAGTTAGATGGAAAAGTTCTCATTGAATGGTACTTTCCACTGTTTATTATCACAAAAGAATTTTCTTGTCAAGAGATATATTTCACATTTGTTTCACAGAGATCAACTCAGTTATAACCACTGAACTCAGACCACCTCCAAAACACCTTGCTAAGCTAACTGCAATTAATGATTGATCTCAACCGATTTCATGATTCCTGTCATAGTTGGCCAAGCCCTGGTGACACTCAGGATCTTGAAGACCATGAGCTGAGGAAAATCTAACAATAAGGCAAGGCCACTGGGGGACGAGATCCACAGTCCCATCGGAGCACACTTAAAAATATCGTAAACTTAAAATAATCTAGGCATATTGCCACATTCCCAGAAATCTCATTTCAAGGAGCAAGAGAGGGCACACAGAACAATATCCAGTCAATGAAAGAGTTGTCCAGCCAAGTGGGAGGCAGAGCAAGATTAGGAAGGTCTATTTAAGTCTTTTTAAAGGATGCTAGAAACAGGATCCAGGCCCAAGGAGAAAAGCCTGGCAGGAGCTTGGAAATAAGGTTCAGTCCCAGCCAATTCCATGATCCAGAATTCAGTCCCAGGAGAAAACTAGAGGGAGAACCAGAAGCCAAGAGCCCATCGACAGAAGATCCACACAGCAGACTGGCCACAGTTCCAGTGGGATGGCAAGGTAAACAGAGGTGAAGGTGCTGGTTTATTCTTAGCCAGACATTGAATCAGACAGTGAGTGCACAGTGACTGTACAGATCATTCCTCCTAGGGGGAAAGAGACCGTCAATGTACTGCAAGACAGGCTTTTTCTGGTTCAGAAACCAAGCAAGACTGTATAAGCCAGTGGCTGGCAGTCCTGAATACCCAGAGACACAGTTCCTGCCGGCATCTGATATTGTGTCTTCCTTGTCTCTGACACAGAGACATCTGCCCAGGGAGAGTATGAGACAGCCCTACAGAGAGCCCAGCCAGAGTCATGGGGAACACCTCGGTGGGAAGAACACATAAAGGAGATTGATCAGTTCAGCAGCTCATCTCAAAAAAAGAGAATAACCTTCCCAGCATAATCATATTGAATTTCAGGCTATACTGACTCTACAAAGGATAATTTTATCATAATTTTTTATGAATAAATCAGGAGGCTTTATTTTCTTTTTAGAAATTTTTCCATCTAAATATTTTATGTAAGCTCTTTTTTCTTAAAAAAATTCAACACTTTTATAATGCATCAGCCTGATATATTTTATAATACATGCTGTTTGAGTTAATGAAACTCCTGAGATGAAACTTATTACTTAAATTATTTTAAGGTACATTATACAGTTCATAGTAAGCTGCCATTTTTCTCTCAGGATAAACCACTTCCTTCTGGTTTTGCATAATAAAGACTTGCAATTCACAAAGTCTGGCATTATAAATCACTGTATCCCCTTGAAACACAACCAGTCAATTGTCTTCCTCAACCAAAATGTATTGACTTGCTATTTTGTAGGCTATTATAATCAAGAATAAAAGCTAAACCAAAATTAACTGTATATAAAATCTATTTCAAAGGAGTTTATAAATTTACCACCTGAAAGTTTTCAACAATAATAAGAAAATGCAAGAAAGGGGGAAGTTTAACATGAAAATCATTATAGGGAATACCTCTTTATAATTAACTAATGACTACAGATATCCAACATTGTAACTAAAGTATGACATGTCTTAATTAGAAGCAATGAGTTTTATTCTTTAAAAAAATTGCACTCTGTGAGCTTTTTCTTTAGGCACAGTGACAGTGTGAGGAAGGACCAGAATTTTCTGGTCTACCTTATGTATCTGTTCTATAGGAATAAAATAGAGTACCCTCTATTTTCCTTATGAAAATATGAGAAAGTGAAAGAACTGCCCATACTTGCACAGGGCAGACTTCACAGATACACAAATTGAGCTCTGCATGAGACCTAATGTTCTGCTCTCACCATCTTGAAATTCTTAATTTTTGAACAAGGGGTCCTGCAATTTCATTTTGTACGGGGCCATACAAATTATGTAGCCCTGATAGCTCAGATGGTAAAGAATCCACCTGCAATGTGGGAGGCCTGGGTTAGATCCCTGGGTTGGGAAGATTCCCTGGAGAAGGGAAAGGCTACCCATTCCAATATTCTGGCCTAGAGAATTCCATGGACTATAGAGTCCATGGGGTTGCAAAGAGTCAGACACAACTGAGCAACTTTCACTTTCACTTTCAACTGCATACAGAGGCCAAACCAAGAAACGTCATCATGATTGCCACATGATGTAACAGGTATCTAGTGCATAGCATACAAAGAGGAAATGTTCAACGAATGAATTAAATCAAACGATTCACTAATTTCCTAGATAGATTTTAATCCAAACAATTGAGTTTCTTTAAATCAATTTATAGTGAAAAAGTCAGAGGGAAACTTCCCCACTGATATCTCTTTCCCATGTCAATGTATCCATATTATTATTCTCTTTTCTTTTTTATAATAAATATGCAAAGCTTATTCATCTCTACTGTGTGTGGCCAGGTGTCCTAATTATCAAGAGCACAGAAGACCCTAAGATATTTAGGCAGGCCACCTGAACACATGAGGATCCATTTTTATGAAGATTTCTTTAGGGAAACAGAAATGACAACTTTGTAACTTAGTGGTTAGTTCCCTGAGGCCTTTGAGCTCTCAAACTCTTTGATTCCAGAAAACAATGAGTCATCCTGTTGCAGAAAGAACTAGAAAAACGATTTGATTTTGGCAAGAAGGAGTGCTGCGTGGGTAAACATCATTCAAATGCACTTCTGTAGGCACTTTTGGGATTCCTGCCCAATCCATGTCATCTTATACGTTACAGCACAGCATCAACTTCAGGGGTGGGTCTAGGTGGCCATATTTTTCCCAGAAGACCCTGCTCCTATGGCCACAGGTGACTGAGCAACAGATGAGCACTAATCTCCAAGGTAACTCCTTCCCTGAGACCTTGAACTAAGACCTATATCATAGAGCTAGAGTCAGATAAGTGGGATCTTACCCTGAATTATCATGCAGAGATGGGGGCCAGAGTGACCACTTCTGACCAAGTGTGCACTAATTTTTAGGTCATAGAAAGCTAAATTGTACAGATAAATAATACTGCAAACATGCCGAGAAAGCAAAAACCAGAAACCCAGAGAGAGAGAGAGTAGCTGTCTCCATTCCGAACAGCTTTCCAGTTTCCAACTCCATTCTCACAAGCCCTGGCTTGTTTTAGTGTTTCTTATATTAAATGAAAATCCTTTCACTAAGCTAACTTGAGTGGGTTTTGTTCCTTGCAATCGAATGTGTAGAACAGCATCCCTGAAGAATGTATTCTAAGTTATTTGACAGCACTTACTGTGAAATTGAAACACCAAACAGCTGGAGTCACAAAAAAAAAAAAAAAAGAAAAAGAAAAAACAAGACCATCTAGGGTTGGCCATAAGAACTCTCATTAGATGAGAAAAAATTTCTCTCAACCTCAAGAAAAACAGAGTCAATTATAACAGTCCTGTACAAGCTGAAAATATTTACCTTCTTCCTGTGCCAGTTTCAGCTGTTCTATTCTAAATGCACCCAAGTCCTGCTTACACCACTCTCTTCCTCTCCTGTTACCTAAGAGAGGTTAGATGGTCCAGCCCATTCTAGGACGTCCCAGAATCCAAGGACTTGGGTAGCCACAGCCAGAGCACAAAAGTCATAAGAAGGATACCAGTTCCCCAGAAGTGGCCTTGAACCCATGAGAAAGAAAAGAATTTCAAGAATAGGAAAAGAAAGAAAAAAATCTAAGCAGAGGTCTATATTCAAAAGCCAATCCAATGGTCATCCACATCATTGCTTACTTATCCTCATGATTAGTACAATCTGAGAAAGCAAGAAGTCAGTGCTTTTGATGGCTTTTTATTAAATTCATTTAAGATCTTTGTTGTAAGTTTTCTCATTATCTTTTCATACTGCTTCACTGACATCTCCCCTCAATATATTTTCAAAGGCAAGATATTGCCATGAATTATCTTTTATTTTGCACAATATTCAGCATGATGCTGGACACATAGAAGGTATTTTAAAAATATCTATTCAACTGAATTAATTAAATGGCTAGTTCCTCAAATGGAGCTAAAAATTTCTGTTCATCATATGGTAGCCCAGTATCTTGATAGATAAAAGGGAAAAGTGTAAAAGTACAAGAGCAAAATGCTTCACCTACCCTAACCTCTAAACCTTAATTGATTTTCAAGAGTTTGCTGAATTTTCCCCCAATATTATTTGACTTTTTCACAACATGGATTCCTGCCAGGCTAAGTTTGAAACGCATTATTTCAGCCCAGCTGAAGTCACACACACACACACACACACACACATACACATGCACACACGGGTCATATTGTTTTTTGCTTAAAACAGATTCGTTGTATGTTGACCTTACCCTGAGCATAGAACTTAGCATCTCACACATTTGTGTGCATACACTTAATACTTAATAATGCTCTGCAGTTTCAAGCAGTTATGTGTTCCTAGTGAGTCTTTAAAATAGCCCAAGACTAAGGGTAAAAATGAAATCTCAATGATTGTTTTTTTCAAAAAGTGCCAGAAAAGTGATGTCTATAGCTGCTTCTCGTTTTCCTCAACCACTGCATCAAATACGCCCTTGAAGTCAAACTTCCTTTATGTTTATGGTTCCTTGTGGTGTGTATGTGGCTAACCCTTGAGCTCTGACCACCTGACCTCAATCTGGTTGGTAATCCACGCCTCAGTGGTTTCTCTCCTTGCCTGCCTTGCCTCTCTTGTTGATTTACTTAATCCTTCACATTCTAATACTGAATAAGCACTAATGCACTGACTTCCTCTTACCCACGTGACAGGAACCTAGGACTTTGGATTTCCAATTTTACACTTCATCATCATTCACTTA
Source organism: Cervus canadensis (assembly GCF_019320065.1). Classification (NCBI taxonomy): domain Eukaryota; kingdom Metazoa; phylum Chordata; class Mammalia; order Artiodactyla; family Cervidae; genus Cervus; species Cervus canadensis. The sequence goes on from NC_057405.1 coordinate 43,586,116, forward strand.
AGTTTCTGACACATGGCTGTCTCATGCCCAGCCCTACATGGACCATAAGAATCAGGGTGCTAAAAAAAAAAAAGAATCAGGGTGCTATCCATCCGTTCTCTCTTCTCTTTTTTCCTTTTTTACTTTTCATCTCCCTTTTTGTAGGCATTAAATAGGGATTATGGGAGAAATATCAATAACCTCAGATATGCAGATGACACCACCCTTATGGCAGAAAGTGAAGAGGAACTAAAAAGCCTCTTGATGAAAGTGAAAGAGGAGAGTGAAAAAGTTGACTTAAAGCTCAACATTCAGAAAACTAAGATCATGGCATCTGGTCCATCACTTCATGGGAAATAGATGGGGAAAACAATGGAAACAGTGGCTGACTTTTTTCCTGGTTCCAAAATCACTGCAGATGGTGATTGCAGCCATGAAAATTAAAAGACGCTTGCTCCTTGGAAGGAAAGTTATGACCAACAGATAGGTATTAAAAAGCAGAGACTTACTTTGCCAACAAAGGTCCATCTAGTCAAGGCTATGGTTTTTCCAGTGGTCATGTATGGATGTGAGAGTTGGACTGTGAAAAAAGCTGAGTGCCAAAGAATTGATGCTTTTGAACTGTGGTATTGGAGAAGACTCTTGAAAGTCCCTTGGACTGCAAGGAGATCCAACCAGTCCATCCTAAAGGAAATCAGTCCTGAATGTTCATTGGAAGGACTGATGTTGAAGCTGAAACTCCAATAGTTTGGCCAGCTGATGCAAAGAGCTGACTGATTGGAAAAACCCTGATGCTGGGAGGAATTGGGGGCAGGAGGAGAAGGGGACAACAGAGGATGAGATGGCTGGATGGCATCACTGACTCGATGGACATGGGTTTGAGTAAACTCCGGGAGTTGGTGATGGACAGGGAGGCCTGGAGTGCTGTGATTCATGGGGTCGCAAAGAGTTGGACACGACTGAGTGACTGAACTCACTGAACTGACTGACTATGACTCTAAAGAAGCAAAGGTTGAAAAAGACAGTTTCTGATTTGAAGAAGCCCATATTCCAGTGAAGAAGACTGTCAACTAAACAAGTAATAAGAATATAATATGAAAAATATTTTTAGATATATACAGAGTGAAATATTTGCTTCTTTAGGGAGGAATCAGGGGAAATTTTGGAGAAAGCATTATGCTTGACCTTAACTTTAAAGACTATGATTAAATTGCCCAAATGCTATGCTATTGGTCAATGATTTTATACACTGTAATATGAAGAAGATCTATAAATTTAGACTCATATTCTCTAAATTTCACTCAGGTAGGTGTGAATGACCTGGAGGGTAACAATATAAAAATATGCCATGTAAATTTTAGATTTTACTTATATTTAAGGCTTTATTATTCATAGTTTATTATATTTACCATTTTCCTTTCATTTAGTAAAATTATTTAATGATATTTTAAAGGTCATAATGAAAGTAATGACAAAAAAGAATCCTGGATATTCCTGAGAGATTTTTCTATTTTTTATTGCTGAATACAAAAATTAGAGTAAAATGTTTAAACTATTACTAAAATATACTTTATTTTTATTGCTAATACAATTTTTTAAATTATCATGCAGGCCTTTCTTATAAAATAAATAATAAAATTATACATTTAAATAACTAAGCATGATCACTTTTATATTTGGGTAAAATTTTTCAAACTGATTTGAGAATTCCTGCTTATCTTCCTTATAAAAGTATCTTTATAAGCACCTGCTATCAAGGCTTAAAATTCTACTACTAGAGATGAGACTTTAAATTTAACATAAAGTCTCCTTCCAAAAAGACACTTAGAAGGGGGTTGTGGAATACTGACTAGAGAGATAACCATTATCAGACAATAGCACCTTAAAGAGAATTAGTTTATCAAGTGTGCTACACCTGATAACTAAGTTCAAGTAAGCTGTTGAGAAAATGGAATTCTTAACATGGCTGGAAAAACACTAAGAAAGAAATGAGTACTGGCCTGGGTAAGGTTTTAAATAGGAGGCACAAGAAAGTCAGGAGTAAATATGAGAGTACTGTGTGTCTTGGGAAAGAAGGCCCAGAATAAGGTAAGAAGAAACCAGAAAAGAAAAGCAAAGAACATATAGTCATAATTTTTTCTATGACTGAACCCTGAATTTTCTTCTCAGGACATGCCTTAAATTATTATCTTCATTAAAAAAAATTAAGGACAGCAGTGGTTCTGGAATCAGCACTGGACATAAACACTCCACAGCCCATTCCTCTAGTTAATCACAGAAAAGAAAAAACAACAAAAAAAAAAACCACTTTGTTGTCAATTACCTGAGAGCTCTAGAGTCAACTTCTGAGACTTCTGAAAAGTAAACCAAAGAAGGCAGATCACAGAGAGGAGCAAAATATAGAAAAGAAAGTGAGGGATGTTTCCCTTTTTTTTCCTCACAGCCTTGCCTTTGAGGGTAAGCCCCAATCATTAAGCCACTTACCAGTGGTAGAAGCCACAGGGGAACCTCCTTTTTTCTGGTGAGAGAAATAAGGAAGAGTAGAGTCTATGCACTGGAGAGTATAAAGAAATCCCAGCACACTGATGGCTAGACAGGGGGTTTCCATAAATCTGTGAATTTACAGAAGTTTCAGGCTTATCTATCATCTATGCATGTGTGGGACAGACCCATCCAACACAATAAAGGCATAGAGAAGTACAGAGAGATTTGAATCACTGCCCATGTCTCACACTAACCTCTGAGCTACTTGTATGTGTAAGAGACTCAAACTAGCTTATAAAATGCTTTGAAAACCAAACTGAGATATAAACTAGAGGCAGTAAAACAGAACACATCATCTTAATCTACTCAAGTTCTCCAACATTCCCCAGAGAAATATAACCAGCTCCAGTGTCTACATAACATAACATTCTCATTGTCCAGGATAAAATCACAAAGTGTACAGCTTGCTGAGAACAAGGAAGCTTTCACCAATTCTCAAACGAAGATACAATAAGCAGATGCCATTCTGCAGATGATCCATGTTTTGGAATTATCAGGCAAAGAATTTAAGCTATGCTCTGTGAACTACAGAAAAACACAGTTGAAATTACTAAAGGATAGGAGTTCTTAGAGGAATACATACTCTAAAAAACAATCAAATAAAAAATTTTGAACTGAAAAAGTCAGTATATGAAATTAAAAATTCACTAGATGGGTTCATAGAAGATTGGAGGTAACACAGAAATTATGCAATCTAAAGAAAAGAGAAAAATAGTTTTAAAAATTAACAGATCTGCAAGAGTCAGAAAATAATATTTTAAATGGGAATGGTAAGTTCTTTCTTATGAATAGTTTAAGTATAAATGGGCTCAATTCTCCATTCAGAAGATGTAGGATGAATGAATAGATAAAAAATAAAAACAAAGTCCAAACATATGCTGACTATAAAAGATTCACTTTAGCTTTAAAGATGTATGTAGGCTGAGAGAAAAGAGATAGAGAAATATTTTAAGCAAATGGTAATCAAGAAAGCAAGGGTAACTACACTTGTACCACAGTGAATATACTTTAAGTTCAAACTGGTCACATGAGAAGATCATCATATAATGATGAAAAGTCAATTCATAGAGGAGCTATAATAATTTGAAATATTTATGCACTTAATATTGGAGCACATAAATATATCAAATACTATCATAACTAAAAATAGAAATGAACTGCAATACAATAACAGTTATGGACTTTAACACCCCACTCAACAACAGATAGATCAATCAGACAGAGCATCAATAAGGAAACAGAAGATTTGAACACTATAGATGAAATAAACCTAACATGTGTATACAAAACATTCCATCTAACATCACCAGAATATATGTTCTTCTCAATTGGACACTGAAAATTTTCTAGAACAGATCACATTTTAGGTCACAAAACAAGTCTCAACAAATTCAAGAAGATAAAAAATATATCAAGTATCTTTTCCAACAGAGATAGTATAAAATTAGAAACCAATAACAAGAGAAAAGCTGGAAAATTGAAAACAACATGGAAATCAAACAACATATCCCTGAACAACCACTGAATCAAAGAATAAATCAAAAGAGAAAACAACTGAAATTAAAAGAAGAAAACATAAGGAAAAAACCACTTGACATTGGTCTTAACAATGAATTTTTGGAAACAATGCCAAGTGACATAAGCAACAAAAGCAAAAATAAATGAGTGAGACAACAAACTGAAAAACTTCTGCCTAGCAAATGAAATGATCAACAAAATGAAAATCAATCTGTAGAATAGGAGAAAATATTTTCAAACCATGTCTCTGATAATAGATTAATATGCAAAAGATATAAGGAACTGATGTAAATTTTTTAAAAAATCCAATTTACAATGGATACAGGACCCAAATGGATATTTTTTCAAAGATATACAAATGGCCAATAAGTATATGAAAAAGTGCTCAACATCATTAATCATCAGGGGAATACAAATCAAAACCACAATGAGCTATCACCTCACATCTATCAGAATGGATATCATCAAAGAGAACATAAATAACAAGCATTGGTAAGGAGGTGGCGAAAAGGGAACTCTCAATTGGTATAGCCACTATGGAAAACAGTATGAAGGATTCTCAAAATAACTAAAAATAGAACTACCATATGACCTAGCAACTCTACTTCTGGGTATACATCCAAAAAAAACCAAAAACACTAATTAGAAAAGGTACAGTCTCCTCAATGTTCATAGAAGCAGTATTTACAATTGCCAAGATATGAAAGCAACCTGTGTCCATCAACAGTTGAATAGATAAAGAAGATAAGGTAGAAAGATAGATGCACACACACCATACAATGCCACTTGGCTATAAAAAGGGCTTCTCAGGTGGTGATAATGGTAAAGAACCCACCTGCCAATGCAGGAGATAAAAGAGATGTGGATTCGATCCCTGGGTTGGGAAGGTCCCCTGGAGAAGGAAATGACAACCCACTCTAGTAGTCTTGCCTAGAGAATCCCATGGACAGAGGAGCCTGGCGGGCTACAGTCCACGGGGTCACAAAGAGTCAGACCTGACTGAAGCAACTTAGCGTGCATGCCTGGCCATAAAAAAGAATGAAATTGTGCCATTTGAAGCAACATGGATGGACTTGGAGGGCATTATGTTAAGTCAAAGAAGTGGACAGAGAAGGACAAATACAAATATGGTATCACTTACATGTGGAATCTAAAAAATATAAGGGAAATTCCCTGGTGGTCCTGTGATCAGGACTCAGAGATTTCACTGCCAGGGCCTGGGTTTGATCCCTAGTTGGGGAATTAAGATCCTGCAAGCCACGTGGCATGCTTAAATTTTTGAAAATAAATACAAACGTCTTTAAAATTATGACAAACTAGTTAATATAATGAAAAAGAAATAGACTCACAGACATACGGAAGAAACCAGTGGTTACCAGTGGGGAGAGGAAAGTGGGGAAGTGCAATATAGGGGTAGAGGATTAAGAGGTACAAACTATTATGTATAAAATAAGCTACAAGGATATATTGTACAACATGGGGTATATAGCCAATATTTTATAATAACTATAAATGGAGTATAACCTTTAAAATTATGAATCACTATATTATACACCTATAACATATAATATTGTACATCAACTATACAGCAATAAAAAATTCAAAAAAATCCACAATAAACTATCACTTCATAACTACTAAAATAGCTTTTATCAAAGAGACAAGAGGTAAGAAGTGTTAGTGAGGACATGGAGAAAAGGGAAGCCTGGTACATTGTTGATGGTAATGTAAACTGGTGAAGCCACTATGAAAAACAGTATGGAGTTTCCTCAAAAAATTAAAAATAGAACTACCATATGATCCAACAATCCCACTTATAAGTTCATATCTAAAAAAATAAAATCACAAGCTTAAATAGATATCTGCACCCACATGTTCATCACGGCATTATTTACAATAGCCAAGACAGAGACAACCTAAGTGTCTGCCAATAGGTGCATGGATGAAAAAATGTGATACACACACATATAATGGGATATTATTCAGGCATTAAACGGGAGGAAAATTCTACCATTTATAACAACATAGATGAATCTTGAGGGCACTTTGCTAGTTAAGTAACTCAGGAAAAAAACATACACTGAATGATCTCACTTATATGTTGACCTGAAAGAAATCAAACTCATAGAACAGGAAGTAGACTGGTGGTTGCTGGCAGGTCGGTGGGAAAATGGGTAAAGCTGGGCAAACTTCCATTCATAAAATGAGTAACTTCTAAAGGAAAAAATTAATGGAACATCAGAGGCCTGTGGGACTTCATCAAAAGGTCTAATATACACGACGGGATTGAATATCTAAAGAACAGCCAAAAACTTGGTCGATTAAAAATGTGCATTAACAGATCCGAGAAGTTCAGCATGGTCCTATTGGAAGACAATTCCTTATGGCAGTTCTGCACACTTTGTATCAGCTTTAGTTTTGGACTGTCTTTTTCAAGCATGCTTGTATAGCAAATAATCTTGGATGACAGAGACAGTGCTTCCCTCTGAGGCAGAGGATAAATTTGTTTCATGACCATTATGATAATGGTAATATCACTTTTCAGTGTCCTTTAAAAGATTGGGGTTTCTTCAGTTGTGATTCACCACTGCATGCACAGCATCCTCCTGGGCTGCCCTGTATCCTAAGATAGGACCTGGGAGGCAAAAAAATTTCATGAACATGAAGTTCATGCTGCCTGCAGTGTCATAGGTATTAAAATCTTTTGCCTCTTTCCCAGGAGTATCATGTCTTCTTTCAGCATCCACAAAATTATATCAGACTAACATGTTAGCTAACAGGAAAGGTAAAATCTTAGATCCTTCACAGTTCTTGACTATTCAAACAAGATAACTTCAAAAGATCCTAACCTAACTTCTGAGCACCAAACATAAAGACGAATCTTGAAACAGCTAGAGAGAAAACTCTGACACATACAGTGGAACAGTGATTTGAATAATTATGAATTTCTCATCAAAAGTAATAAAGGACAGAAGACAGCAGAACAACATCTTCAAACTGTTGAAAGAACTGTCAACTCAGAATTCTCCATCCAGCAGAAATGTATCATTTTCCTTCAAAAATAAAGGGAAAATGAAGACATTCTCAGATGAACAAAAACTAATAAAATTCATCATCAGCAGACATGTTCTACAAGATGTGATGAAGTAGATTCTGATTGTTCAAGTTGAAAGGAAATAACACCCCAGGAAAACATAAATCTTTAGAAATAAGGATCAACAGAAATGACAAATATCTGGAAAAGTAAAAAAGATTATCTTTTCTGTTAAGATGTTGAAAGTAAAAAGTATAACACTCTGGCCTGGGATTTTCAATACATGTACAAGTTATACATATGATATATATAATATAAGGGACCTCAAGAGAGAGTTATATGGATGCAACTTTTCTACATTTGATATGAAGTGGTTCAAAACTAACCATCGTAGATTATGAAAGGTTAGGTATGTATATTATAGTCACTAAAACAACCATGAAAAATAACACAAAGCTATGTAGTCAAAAATTTAATAGGCAAATGTAAACTGAGTACTAAAATGATGTTCAAGTAATCTAAAATAAGATAAGAAAGGAGGTAAGGGAGAGGTGGTAATAGCTGAATTAGAAAACAGACAAGACAGAAAAAAATGATGAAATGGTAGATAAATCTAACCATTTCAATAATTATATTAAAAGTTGATGGCCTATTTTTAGGAAAAAAATGGAAAAGGAGGGAATACTTCATAACTCACTCTGTGAAGGCAGTATTACACTGATACTAAAACCAAAGGTATCAACATGATAAAAAATGAAAACTGTAAACCAATATCCTTTGTAAATATATTGATAGCTGAAAAAAGTCCTCAACATAATGCTAGCAACTGATTCCAGAAATACATAAGAGAATTATACACCATGATTCATGGTGCTTCAACACGAAAATCAACCAATGTAATATTATATTGATGGAGTATTAACAGAAAAAAGGAATTAAAATACATGCTCATTTCAATAGACACATAAAAAGAATGTGACTCAACCCAGCACCCTTTCATACAAATAGGAATAGGGTATCCATGAAAATCCATAGCTAACATCATACTTAATGTTGAAAGGTTGAAAGCTTTCCCCCTAAGATCAGAAACAAGACAAGAATGGGTGTTCTTACCATTCTTAGTCAACATTTTACTGAAGGTTATATTAAAAGACACAGGTGAGAAAAATAATATATAGATTATAAAGGAAGAAACAAAACTGTCTCAATTGTCAAGTTGCATGGTCTTGTATATATAAAATTCTGAGGAAGTCACTAAAAATTATTAGACCTAATAAATTATAACTCAAATTAGAAAAAAAAGGAACATTTAGAGACTTAGAACCATATGAAATAAAATACTTTACAATCAACACATTTCATTTGAAATTACAAAAATTATACATAAAAACATGCTTGGATAATATAATAATAGCATCATATAGGATCAGAATAATATAATAATAAGAATTATTATGGAACCATTTCAATATTTCCAGAGGATTATTCTAAATTTAAGTAGAACCTGGTGGTTCAGACGGTAAAGAATCTGACTGCTATGTGGGAGACCTGGGTTTGATCCCTAGGTCGGGAAGATCTCCTGAAGAAGAAAATGGAAACCCACTCCAGTATTCTTGCCTGCCTGGAGAATTCCATGGACAGAGGAGCCTGGCAGGCTACAGTCCATGAGGTTGCAAAGAGTTGGACACGACTCTTTGACTTTTTTACTTTAGATTCTATCAGATACATTGAAAAGAGTGGTGTGTGTGACAGTTTCCTTTTAAAATAGAGTAATAACAACCTGCCAGAAAGTACATCCTTTGCAAAGGTATAGAATTATGATTTAAAAATTTTAGATATCAACTTACATAGATCCCTCCTCACGATAGGGTTTTGGAAGACAGAATAAAGAACCACTCTTTTCTCAGCACATCCAAGCATAATATACTTAAAGACAGAAACCCCAGCATCTAAGAATTTTGCAGGGTAAAAAAATCGTGTGGAAATTATATAAAATGAAAAACTGACTACCTGCATCAGAAGCACCCCTCCTTCAGTGACTCTGGATTCCATGATCTGGGTCAGAACTCACTTCTGCTGCGCAATTAGCTCCAATATAGGTGGCACCAGTCGTAAAGAACCCACCTGTCAATGCAGGAGACATAGAGACATGGATTCAATCCCCTAGTTCAATCCCCTAGGTCAGGAAGATCCCCTGGAGAAGCGAATGGCAACCCACTCCAGTGTTCTTGCCTGGAGAATCCCATGGACAGAGGAGCCTGGAGGGCTACAGTCCACAGCATTGCAGAGGGTAGGACATGACTGAATGACTTAGCCACACTCATGCATAGCCAGAATGAATACAGCATTTGAGGCAGAGGGCTAATCTTCTCAAAGGAAAAAATAAGCTTTGCCATCCAGTTTCTACAACTCTGTCCCAAAATAACCAATATCACACTCTTCCCTTCCAAGAAAGTGGGGGTGCGGGGGGGGGGGGATGGTCATTGGCTAAATAAATTGTAAAAGAAAATTGAGTTCGTGTTGTTTAACAATGTGTACATGAAAAGTTTTCCATTAAGAAGAAAGAAAACAAACCAAAAAAATGCATACACAAGGAGCATTGTCTCTGATAGCTATCTGGCTCACAACAGAAGCTGCCTCTCCAAACATGCAATGATGCTTCTGCTACACTTTTCTAAAGTCAGAGCATATTTCTTGGATTCCCTGTCCATGATTAAGTTCCCCCTACACTTGTATAAAAATTAAAAGGGGGAATTGAGAATGAGGCTGTACCTGTATGGCTCTCTTGTTTCTGCTGGCAAGCACTGTCGTGGTTTTTGTGTAGTATGTTCCAAACTACACTCTCTCCCAGATCCTGACTATTCCCTGGTCATGGCAACCTTCCTGGTCATAAAAGAGACAGAAGCTCTTTGAGTAATTTGCCTCTGTGTCATGAGCCCAAAATTGTCCCTGAAAGTATAACTTTCTGTTTCTTCTATTTTCTACCTATCCTATAATCAATTTAGTAATTGCAATGACTATAGTTAATCACTTGTTTCAAACAAGCTGGACTATCAGAAACTCTCTCTGTTGGGCCTGGCCCAACACTAACAAGTTGCCATTCACAAATTACCTTCCAGATTCCATTCCATAGTTCTCTTGGGGGTTGATTAAAATTAGGCTACATCTGAAATCTGCATATTCAGCCTCAGTGCTTCTCATCAACAATCCTGGGAGCTCAGCTCTCTCTTCTCAAGGGCAGCAAGTTAACTGCCTTTCCCATTTATAACTGGTGCTTAATCAGAGCTCCCTAATGGTCTTATCTCCACCTAGCTAGTTTTAAGCCTCCAGACAGGAGTCATCTTTGTCTCTCTTGTCTTACATTTCAACATCATTTGTCTGAATCACCTTACAGTGAACATCCCAGAGAAATGTCTCTTTCTTTCCTGGACTACCCTACGTGGACATTACCAGATTATTTAACTATGCCATCACACTCCTGTCTCTGCTCATTTAGATTAGAACACTATCTCATATCTCTCAAGAAAAGTTTTTACATAGCTTATTCCCTTTCTAAACTTCAAACAAGTATTCTGTGCAGGTGTCACAGCTTACCGATTTTCTATCTCCAATTCCCTCCTCTTCTGAAAAATTGAAGTCCTCTGTTTGCTTTAAATAGTAATTTTATCAACACACACAAGCCGAAGCAATTCCTTTAATTCAGGCTATTTGATGCACTGCACAAGGCTCCCAAGAGGCAAGAAAATACATTTTGCTTCCCCAAAACTCACTTCCAACCACAGGCAATCAAGGCTAAATTATTTTAAAGCAGCATGTGCTTGAAACTACATCCATCAGAGGATATTAGGCCAGCAATCAGGTCTTTAAGATGTGTGTATGATTTTCCTAGATCTGCCTATTCACCTGGTAGCATCTGAACTTCTTCCCAACCTGCTAGGCTCTTTTATTCTGTCCAGACTGATTCACTTTCAAACACATTCATCAGGTGTTTTCACCTCTTTGTTGGATAACATCACTATAAATAGAGACTAAATCAAGCCTACTTCATGTCTTCTATTTCCTGGCCACACAATAACCCCCTTCTGTGAGTTCTTCACCCCCTTCACCGTATGCTCACCTGAGAATATCACACTTTGCCTTCCCATGAGTGCTGTAGGGAGGAGGTCATGGACACTGGAGTTGAGCAGTTCTAGTGTCAACTCCCCATTTGACTTGAGTGACAAGGGGCAAATTATTTAACTGTTTGAGCCTTCATTCCCTTGTCTATAAAATGGCATTGATATAAAACCTACCTCAGTGCTGTATGTTGTCAGAGAAAACAAATGAGATAATTTATGTAAAACACCTGGCCCAGCGCCTGGTGAAATTAAAGGGAAAAAGATGAGTCTTTTGAAATGTAATTCTCCAGATGTGGTTTTATAACTCAGCCTATTGCTCATGACTAACAGAGGATTTGTTTAAAAGCCCTTGAGGCACTTTCCCAGATGCTATATGATTCATTTCTGGAAACGGTCTACAAATAATCAAAAGAAAGTTGTTGTTGTTGTTTTAATTTTAAGTGATGTGTTATAGACTTACCAAAGTTTAATGCCATAATTATACAGGTAGTAGGGATGCCACTGAACCCTTCCTCAGCCCTGGCCCTCTAGGTCCTGCCTCTCCTCAGTCATTTCATCTGCTCTCTCATAGTACTCCTCCGGTGGTTTTCCTCCTCAGGTTAATTCAGGACAGGAATGATGTTTTCTAAGACTTTGCATAATAAAAGCACGTATAAAAGCTTTTCTTCCCTATTCTGACCCCAAAGCGCCCAGTGCTCTTAAACACAGTTTTCTACAGTATCGTTCTCTAAACAAATCTCAAGTTTGTTCTAAATTCCGAAATGTAAGTGACCAGCCCAAAGTTGTAATACAAAAACAAGCATGTAACCAGAAATTGTCACGTCAGTCAGTCTTGGAGTTGGGGATGTGTGCCTGTAATTAAGGTCTGTGACTCAGACTGAGGGTCTAGTACAAGGGGTTGGCAATGTTTCTAACACACAGGAACCTGAAAGTTGCTTGCCCGCTTTTATCCATCACTAAGGTTTGAGGCAAGACTCATCATCTTTATTGTGAAGCAAATTTAGATGGAGAATTGATACAGGGTAGCATTCAACTTATTTTGTCTCTAAACAAAAGAGGTTACACTTTCTATTTGGTCAGCTGTAGATTAAATGTTATTAAGGTGCAGGGGTCACATACCAAATTTAATTTGTTTCCACAAGAAGATACACACATAAAGAATTGTACTTAACTACTAAAATACTGTAACAAACAAATTAAAGTGATTTTCTATATTTCAGTGTACTTAGGGAGAGTATTTGATAGTAAATATTTTTAAAACTTGTTGTAAGGAACTAGCTGCATTTTGTGAAAAATTTATACTGAAGTAAAGATTAAAAAGCCAAACTAACATTGACTTTCATGTTTTTAAGTCAAATTTTATAATGATATAGAAAACTCAGAATATAATTTAAACTGTCCAGAATCAAACTATTCAATTTTTTTTCTTTTTTTTAACATTTTGAGATTTCTCCCATTCTTTTTCTCTGCTCTTGAAAATATTTGCAATGATAAAATCATTAAATTTTAAATCTTGTTTTTCTGCTACTGTATCATTATAAGCCAAATACTCTCCACATCATTAAAAACTATAAGCATAATTTGTATAATTCCATAATATTATATGTGCACATAATTGATTTAACCATGACCCATATGTTTACTTTCAACAGTTTACTTTTTACACATATATTTTATATTCTCAAATTTGTTAAAATTTGTGATTATTCCCTCAGTATAGAGTTAGAAAGGTATAACATTTCACTATTCTTCATGTAGCACCATGGTTAAAAGGCTGGATTTTAAGCTTAAGATACACCATGAATATAATCCTAAATCCATAAAAAATTATGAGATTTATGTCCTGGCACATTACTTAACCTCTCTGACACTCTTTCTTCATCTTTAAAGCAGGATTAATACCTCAAGAGAAGCAGTCCTAGGAGAATTAAATGATATATTATATGTGCATAAGGCATAGTAGTTACAAGCTTAAATCTATCTGGTTTGAATCCTGGTTCTATCAAGGTCTACTTATATGATCTTGGCCCAATCTGTTTATGTGTTAGAGTTCTCATCTATAGAATGGAAAATATAACAGTGTCTTCCTTATAGGGCTATTGAAAGATAAAAAAAGAGTTAATGCATATAAAACAAGCCAGGACTGGTGAATGGAGAACCCTCAGTAAACTTCCTGTTGTCTATTACTGGTTTTCCAATCTTGGCAAATGGTAAGCACTCCACTAAATACTTCGGCCACCTGATGATAAGAGCCAACTCATTGAAAAGACCCTGATGCCAGGAAAGACTGAGGGCAGGAGGAGAAGAGGGCAACAGAGGATGCGATGGCTGGATGGCATCACTGACTCGATGGACATGAGTTTGAGCAAACCCCAGGGGATAGTGAGGGACAGGGAAGCTTGGCGTGCTGCAGTCCATGGGGTCGCAAACAGTCAGACTTCACTGAGCAGCTAAACAACAACAACAAAGCCCTCCTCTACAATGTTAACCGTTCATCACTGTACATTTCTTTCCAGAAAGGTTGTACATATTTTCTTACAGCCAACATTAAAATGCCCACATGCGTCATCCATCTCATATAACAGCAAAATGAAAAATTAACAATTTCAGGGATCATATAGTTTAACTCGCCAGTTATGATTAGGAAAATAGGGCCCTTGGAGAGAAGGAATATCTGAGAATTCATCCTATCCTACCCAATTATTTTCCTCATCATCCTCATTTAAGAAAGATGAAACAGACGGCTGCTGCTAAATCGCTTCAGTCGTGTCCGACTCTGTGTGACCCCATAGACGGCAGCCCACCAGGCTCCTTCGTCCCTGGGATTCTCCAGGCAAGAACACTGGAGTGGGTTGCCATTTCCTTCGCCCATGTGTGAAAGTGAAAAGTGAAAGTGAAGCCATTCAGTCATGTCCAACTCTTCGCGACCCCATGGACTGCAGCCCACCAGGCTCCTCCATCCATGGGATTTTCCAGGCAAGAGTACCGGAGTAGGGTGCCATTGCCTTCTCCTAAAACAGATTAGTTTTATTCTAATTCACAACCAAGAAGTCATACATTTTAAAAAGCTATTGACAGGAATTGGGAGATTGGGATCAACACACATACACAAATGATACTATGTATAAAATAGATAAGTAATGTGAATATACAGTATAGCAAAAGGAACTTAATGTACTGTGAGGACATGAATGGAAAGGAAGTCCAAAAGGGACAGATATATGGATACATGTGCCTGATTCACTTTACTACAATAGAAATTAACACAGCATTGCAAAGCAACTACTCTCCAATAAAAATTAATTTTTCAAAAAAATCCATTTATTCTTCTCACTTCATTGGGCACACCACCAACTACATAGCTCCTATGGTTGCCCAGGTGAGTGGGATCAATCACTGAACCATTATTTATTGCCCACCTACTACGTACAGTTTCATATAAGTGGAATAAGATAGAATATCCTTTATGGGATATGTGTCAGGATATTTTTGAAACATCAGCCAATATCTCTTCTCCCCAGTACCTTACTCTCCCTTCTCACCCACCCTTCAATCAGTCATGCAAGCAGCTGCAACCTGTGTATCACTGCCTCAGAGAAATCTCAGAGCAAAAAGAAAAAAAATAGTCCTTTCCTTGTTTCTGTGTTCCATAACTGAGACCTTCACAGTATATATCAGAGATTTGAGACCAAATACGATGAAGAAGGGCAAGGCTTCCTTCTCTCATGTTCCCTACAGCTAGAGAAAAGGTTTCCTGGTCTTAATAAGCCAGGGGACAGAGTCAGAGCGAAAACAAGGAGAGTGTAGGAATGGTGCTGTTCAGAGGCAGGGCACCAGATCTGCTTTCTAGGCAGGTTCTAATAAAGGCTTTGTTTCCTGGCTCAGACAGTAAAGAATCTGCCTGCAATGCAGGAGATCTGGGTTCAATCCCTGGGTTGGGAAGAGTCCTTACCCAGGGTAGGGTCTGGGAATGGCTATCCACTCCAGTATTCTTGCCTGGAGAATCCCATGGACAGAGGGGGGAGGCAGGCTACAGTCTACAGGGTTGCAAAGAGTCAGACACAATGGAGAGGCTTACACTTTCACAACTTTCAGGAGAGAGTGGAAAGAGGACTATTTGAGGGAATATAAAGGGGCATAAAGGAACTTTAGGAATGATGGATAGGTTTGTTATCTGGATTGTGGTGATGGCTTTGTGAATGTATACATAAAGCAGAAAATATCAAAATCATACACTTTAAACATATGTACTTTATTGTTTGTCAGTTATACTTCAATAATATTAATGAGAGAGAGAAAAAAAAGGGGGGAGGATCTGTACATCAATTCCAAATAGATCCCCAGGGAGGATACAGTATTCAGGGAATAAATGGCTAGCTGCCTGATGGTATGTGTAGACAGATAGGATCTTAAGAAGTCTGTCAGCTTCCAGCCTCTCTGGGTGGTAAAGGAGACATAGAACAAACATTCTGTACCCAGAAGCGGCACAGAAGCAGCAGAGAGCTGCCTGGAATCACGTGGGTAAGGACAAAAGGCATTTCCAGGCCAGCGTGGGGGCCACTGACCAAGCAGCTAATGGGGCAAAGGCCATTTCAGCAGACGCCCGTGCAGCCAGATTACAGCAGGGACCCGTGGAACCCCCTCTCCCAACCCTAACCCTATCTCTAGTCTTGGATCAAGTTAAACTCTCTGAAACTCTGACACAACCTTGAGGTCCTGCTCTAGGGAGAAGAAGAAATCTCTGAATTCACTGACATTTAGTTTCTGTCACTCTGGTAGAAAAATACTCAAAATAGAAACTGGGTAGTTATACATGAATAGATACTCTTGTCCCTCAGTCTCCGAGAAGGATTGTTTTCAAAGCCCCCAACACCAAAATCTGTCGATATTCAAGTCCCTTATTCAAAGGGTGTATTATTTCATATAACCTACACACATTCACCCATATACTTAAATCATTGCTAGATTACTTATATAATATCTAATTTAATGTAAGTACTACCAGCTTCCCTGGTGGCTCAGATGGTAAAGAATCTGCCTGCAATGCAAGAATCCTGGGTTCAGTCCTTGGGTAGGGAAGATGCCCTGGAGAAGGAAATGACAACCCACTCCAGTATTCTTGCCTAGAGAATTCTATGAACAGAGGACCCTGGGGGCTATAGTCCCTTGGGTTGCAAAGAGTCGACCATGACTGAGCAACTAATACTTTCACTTTCTTTCACTACTTAAATAGTTGCCCATGATCACCCAATTCAAGTTTTGCTTTTGGAACTTCTTAGAATTTTTTAAAAATATTTTTGATCCACAGTTGATTAAATTCACCAATGTAGAACCTGTAGATACAGAGGGCCAACTATATACATTGCTTCTATATCTCAGTTCCAGAGTCCATGACTTCAGGCTGAGACATAGTCCTCCCCTTCCTGGAGCAATATTCTAAATTAGGAGACTATGAATAAGAATGCAAGAGAAAGAGTAGGTCCTGTGGCAATGTTGCACAACTGCCATCTAGTTTGGTATCTGGCACATAATTATACCTAATATGTATTCAAGGAATGTTCAAATGGATGGATGGGCAAACTCAAGTATATAATAAATCATTGCTAACCACCCAGAGGAGCACATGGTAAGTGCAAAATGAGAAATTTAAAAAGTAAGTGCAATAAAGAGAGACTGCTAAGGACTGGAGTCACCACTGATTTCTTCATTGAAGGAGAAAGAACTAAAATGGTACTTGAAGAGTAGAATTGGTTCAATAAAGAGACAGGATGACTAGAAAAGGGTAGGTGGGTAAGCCAGGGTGCAGAGAGGCTGAAAAGGTCACAAATTAAACTGAAGTAATTTTGGTACCAATCCAATGTACTTTCTTCTACTCTTTTCTAAACACAGTATGTGGCAGGGATCTGCTGATAGTATTTGATGAACAAGGGATGGATGGATGGAGAGGGAAAATGTTAGGAATAAACTTTTTTTTTAATTAAAAGAATTGGGTGTGAAATCTTGGGACAATTTAGCCTCTACCCAAAGTTCAGCTTTTATTTTTTTTTTTAATGCTCTTAATGTTTATTCTAACAGCAGAACAGATATTTATGGAGGATTGCACAATTCACCAGCCTTATACACTGTTTGTTTGTTTGTTTTTTAACCTGGAATTCAAGCCATTCTAGGACTTATTGGGTAAACTGTTTCTAACTCTGCCCACCTAAAAAGAGGTCTAAGTTCATATCATTGTTGAGATAACTGCTCTGCAATAACGGTTAATGTTGTGTTATAATTTACTAACCTCTCTCACATATGTTGTCTCATTTATTTCTCACAGTCTGGCCTCTGAAGTAAATCTGCATGTTTAGACATAGGGTACTCAGACCAAGCAGGCTCACTTACTTCCTCTAATTTACCAGCCAATAAATTGTGTTAAATAGTGATCAGTACCAAGGCTGCAAAGAACAAAGGGTTTTATTTGTCTTCTTAAGAAATGCAATTCAGGAGATACAGATTCCAGTAAAACTGAAAGTGTTCTGGGGAAGAGGAGGAGTCAGGGGTTTATCACAGCAAAAAGCCACGAGGTTATTAGAGTTGCCTGGTGAGAACTGCAACTGACCCTGACGCAAGTCAGCAAATATTTGTCCTTAAGGTATGACGAGTTATTCTGGGGAGGGATGCCATAAGCAGATAGGCTGTTTTGAGTTATTTTTAGAATAAGGGTCAATAAGTTTCTTGAGTTTCTGGCAAATCTTCTGGAGGCCTTCGTTAGGACAATAAGTGGTCAAGGGGTCAGATTTCCTCCAGGCTGAGACATGCCTAAGTCACACTTTCTCAGTGGCTTCCCGGCTCCACTTCAGAGAGCTTTCTTAGCAATACTGATTCCTCTTCTATTTTCCTTCCACAATGGTAACACCTAGTCTCACAGCCATGCATTTCCTCAACACCATCTTACTTTGCTATTGTCACCTGAAGTCCTTAAAGAAAGAGAAAAAAATACTAAGCTGCTTGACTGCACATGTGTGTCTGAAGGAGAGGGTAAAATCGTGAGTTAGCATACTGAAGGATTTTAACCCTGATGAAAGAGTTGTCATTTGAGCAAAAAGGAAATATTTACATTTTAACCAGACAAGAAAAGCGTGTTCTTTGTTCAGCTACTCCACATTCATGATGTATATTTGGGGGAACTTCTATATGATCTCCCACAAAGTTTCCCTGCTTTTTTAAAAGCTCCCCCTGGAGCCAGAATGCTAGAGATAAATGTTCATGGGGGAAAATTTAAGTTTTCTCACAGAGCAAATATCCCCAAAGTAAAGTATCATAAAGAAAAAAATTGGGTTCAATTTTTTTTGAACCCAATTTTTTTCCTACCTGAAAATGTTAGGGTATTGTTGACTGAAACCACCACCTTGGCCAGGCATGATAATAACCATTTATTATCACAAGTTGTCTCACAACAGGAAGCCCTGATAAGGAATGAGGTGCTGCCCTGAAAACTCACCAGCTAGTTAGGGAGGGGCCAAAAGGAGGGAGGAAATGCCACCCCATAATATTGTCCTACCAACCTTCAAGGTCAGTTTTCATTCCAATCCCAAAGAAAGGCAATGCCAAAGAATGCTCAAACTACCTACCACACAGTTACACTCATCTCACATGCTAGTAAAGTAATGCTCAAAATTCTCCAAGCCAGGCTTCAGCAATATGTGAACCATGAACTTCCAGCTCTTCAAGCTGGTTTTAGAAAAGGCAGAAGAACCAGAGATCAAATTGCCAACAGCCACCAGATCATCGGAAAGGCAAGAGCTCCAGAAAAACATCTATTTCTGCTTTATTGACTATGCCAAAGCCTTTGACTGTGTGGATCACAATAAACTGTGGAAAATTCTGAAAGAGATGGGAATACCAGATCACCTGTCCTGCCTCTTGAGAAATCTGTATGCAAGTCAGGAAGCAACAGTTAGAACTGGACATGGAACAACAGACTGATTCCAAATAGGAAAAGGAGTATGTCAAGGCTGTATATTGTCACCCTGCTTATTTAACTTATATGCAGAGTACATCATGAGAAACTCTGGACTGGATGAAGCATAAGCTGGAATCAAGATTGCCGGGAGAAGTATCAATAACCTCAGATATGCAGATGACACCACCCTTACGGCAGAAAGTGAAGAAGAACCAAAGAGCCTCTTGATGAAAGTGAAAGAGGAAAGTGAAAAAGTTGACTTAAAGTTCAACATTCAGAAAACTAAGATCATGGCATCCGGTCCCATCACTCCATGGCAGATAGATGGGGAAACAGTGGAAACAGTAGCAGACTTTATTTTTTGGGCTCCAGAATCACTGCAGATGGTCACTGCAGCCATGAAATTAAAAGATGCTTACTCCTTGGAAGACAAGTTATGGCCAACCTAGACAGCATATTAAAAAGCAGAGACATTACTTTGCCAACAAAGGTCCGTCTAGTCAAAGCTATGGTTTTTCCAGTAGTCATGTATGGATGTGAGAGTTGGATTATAAAGAAAGCAGAGTGCCAAAAGAATTGATTCTTTTGAACTGTGGTGTTAGAGAAGACTCTTGAGAGTCCCTTGGACTGCAAGGAGATCCAATCAGTCCAGCCTAAAGGAGATCAGTCCTGAGTGTTCATTGGAAGGACTGATGTTGAAGCTGAAACTCCAGTACTTTGGCCACCTGATGCAAAGAGCTGACTCACTTTAAAAGACCCTGATGCTGGGAAAGGTTGAAGGCAGGAGGAGAAGGGGATGACAGAGGATGAGATGGCTGGATGGCATCACCGACTCAATGGATGTGAGTCTGGATAAATTCCGGGAGTTGGTGATGGACAGGGAGGTCTGGCATGCTGCGGTCCATGGGGTCGCAAAGAGTTGAAACGACTGAGCAACTAAACTGAACTGAACCAACCTCCCAGAATCTTTTGCACTGGAATCTATCTCAGCCAAGAGATGCACAAGCTACCTTGAAAGAACCCTGAGTCAGAACAGATATTGACACAAGTAAGATGATTGGCCAGAGACAACCCAGAAAGCTAACCACAATCCTATAAACCCTGAGATGGTGAGCTGCATGGCAGAGCAGTTCTCCTGATTTCCATTACCCTGCTGCTCTCCACACAAATGTTCTTCCCAATATATTCTTTTGTTTTGTCAACGTGTGTCTCCCTGGATAATTCATTTCCAAGTGTTAGACAGATTACTTTCGAGCCCTGGAAGGAGTTCTCCTTCCAACAATAGAAGTGTGTCTGTTAGTCGCTCCATCTTGTCTGACTCCTTGCGATCCCATGGACTGTAGACCACCAGGCTTCTCTATCCCTGGGATTCTCCAGGCAAGAATACTGGAGTGGGTTGCCATTCCCTTCTCCAGGGTTTCTTCCCAACCCAGGGATCAAATCCAGATTTCTTACACTGCAGGAAGATTCTTTACCATCTGAGCCACCAGGGAAGTCATAATAAAAGTACTAATTTAATTTTACTACAGAACAGCAATAGGGATCCTAAAAGCAGGATACTCACTTCCTACAAATGCAGGTTTGTTTCATACTAAGAGTTACTTGGACTTTGTGGAGTGTGGTTTTGAATGTCTCAAATAATAAAGCTTGGGCTACTTAGAATGGAACAGTCTGCTTCACTAATACTAATTAGTTTTGGTCCTCTTTCTCCCTTAATGGGAAATGAAAGTGGAGGTAATTTTTCAGGGTAAGATGAAATGTTAGGTGTCATGAGGCAGTCACAAGTGGTTGTCATTTGATACTTTTCAAACTCAAGTATTTATAAACTGCAAACACTCTCTCCTTCCCACTTCTTCCTCTTCTTTCTCTCTCCTCACACTGACATGGTAACCATGTTCACCCAAAACAGATGACAGATGAAAATGTTAATTTGAGAGATTGTATTGACATCTCTCTGGGAAAAAAAAAATGTTTGAACAGTTACTGATATATGGTGCCAGGCATTTTGATGCCTCTTGCCATAAAGCAGAACAGCATATTCTCAAGTATATGCAATCTGTTTCAAAGTTTTATTTATTCATCTAATACCTGGCTGTTAAAGGAGAGTCACAATTAAACAATGGACTCACACTCTGAAAGGCCAGGCTACTACTCCCACATTTCCACTGCAACCTACTGATATGAGAATTTTGACATTTCTGTTTTGATACAGTCATGTTAAGGCAGCCTCATTGACACAATCTGTCAAAATGTAAATTCACTGTTTTGTATTGCCAAGTAATTCCTGTGACCCATCTCTCTCACTCAGTATTTAACCCTTCCCCTGATTACAGGGCACTTTTACCTCCTAACTGATCCATGTGTCCATTGTTTATGTTTGCAAAAGTTCTTAAGTTAATTTCATTCTTAGAAGAAACCAAAAGTTGCTTTAATTTTCATCTTTGAGAAGCAGTTTAGCCCCTGAAGTTTGCTTATTGTCTATCCCCCAGACAATCATAAAAAAGAAGCATATATAGTTTACCAAATCGTGAGAAGACTGTCAGAGAGTTCATTGAGATGTCCTGGGCTCTTAGGAATGGAGAATAAGAGAATATATTTTGGAGGTCTGCCAAAAGGAAAAAAAAAAAAAAGCTGTCCATGCTCTAGATTTCCAAAAAGCAAAGAACCATTATCAAGCACAGAAATCAATTCATTAATTGAAAGTAAAGGAAACAATATTATATGCAGAATAGTCAAGATTCACATGAATTCTCAGGGGTTGACTGAATAAATAATACCTTGTTTAGCATGATTAAGTCACCCTTTCTGGCATGAGTGTTAGGCAGCCATCCAATTCCCACTTTATGTGATTTTGCCTAGGTAGCAGGTTTGAATTTTACTCAATCACGCAACCCATGTGTGCGCAAAGTGCTAATTTCTTTATATTTAAGTTAAACTTTTCTTTAACACACAAGTCCCTATATTTGCTAAACTGTGTGAAGTCATGATACCTCATCACTTGCAGTCTTCAGGTATCCAGTTATCAAAACGGCCAGGGCTCTCCTCCTCCCAATTGCATGTCCTGCTTCCAGCCACCCACCCTCTCACATCCACATTCACCTCAGTGCTCTGGAGATGTGCTGGCTACTCTCCACACACCTGTGGGGCTGAGTAGACCACGCCATGTACAAACCAACACTATGAATGTGGGCAAAGACTGTCGCGTGCCATATCAGTTAACAAATGACGTTGCAGCCATCAAGCTACCAGCCACTGCAACCCCCACCCAAAGCCCACCCCAAAGCACCCAGAAGGGATTCAGTATGGAGACAACAGGATACTGGCCCTAGACAGTTAAGGTGCATTATCAAAGGATTGATTTCAATGAACCCAAACTCTTGCATCTTCTCATGTCCTAAATTCATTGCCTCGAGATGCCCATTTTTTCTTTAATGATCCGTAGCCTTTTGATTTTTCAACTCCTTTGTTTTTGTTGCAAAAACTCTATACATCCCGGCTCCTCGCTTATCTCTTCAGAACAGTCCCTCAGAACTATCTGAGAGGCTGCATCCTGGCTTAAGTCCTTGGTATGTCTGCCAAATAAAACATAATTCTCAACTTCTAGGTTGTGCTTTCCTTTTTTTTCCCTGTTGACAAGCAGATATAGAAATAAGAGAGAAAGAAAACAGAAAAAACCATGGGGGTTGGGTAACATAGTGGTGAAATGAAAAGCAGGCATTTGGAAAGTGGCTGAGTCAGGCTAAAGGGCAGAGACTAGAGCAAATATTCTTGACCCTGTGGCTCAAGCTTCCAAGGCCTCCCCCAAGACCTGATCATTCATGCTTCCTGAGGCCAGATTGTTGGATTTTCTCGCCATCTGTGGCCACACTACTTAACTCTGAACTACTGTTAGTGGGGACAACTTGAATCTCTATTGTTTGAAACCATAAAAAAAACAAAAAGAAAAAAGAGACATAAAACAATCTACCTTGAAAGAAAAGCAGTTTGTGAAAAACAGCAAGTCATTTGTTCCATGTAGTCACCTCAAATTATCCTCACAGAATAGTCTGCAGGTCCACCTGCAGACAAATGCGTGGTGGCTCAGATGGTAAAGAATCTGCCTGCAATACAAGAGACCAGAGTTTGATCCCTGGGTTAGGAAGGTCCTCTTGAGAAGGAAATGGCAACCCACTCCAGTATTCTCGCCTGGAGAATTCCACAGACAAAGGGGTCTGGTAGACTACAATCTGCGGGATCCCAAAGAGTCAGACACGACTGAGTGACTTTCACACATTTTGTACGTTACACATGAGAGAAATTTCAAATAGTTATCCTATCTGTAAAATACTTTTTATCCAATTTGAACAAAATTCTCCAAATAATGTAAATTTTAGGGATATTTTTCAAGCTGGAATCAAGATTTCCAAGAGAAAAATCAATAACCTCAGATATGCAGATGACACCACCCTTATGGCAGAAAGTGAAGAGGAACTGAAGAGCTTCTTGATGAAAGTGAAAGAGGAGAGTGAACAAGTTGGCTTAAAGCTCAACATTCAGAAAACTAAGATCATGGCATCCAGTCCCATCACTTCATGGCAAATAGATGGGGAAACAATGGAAACAGTGAGAGACTTTATTTTCTTGGGCTCCAAAATCACTGCAGATGGTGACTGCAAACATGAAATTAAAAGATGCTTGCTCCTTGGAAGAAAAACTATGACCAACCTAGACAGCATATTAAAAAGCAGAGACATTACTTTGCCAACAAAGGTCCATCTAGTCAAGGCTATGGTTCTTCCAGTAGTCATGTGTGGATGTGAGAATTGGACCACAAAGAAAGCTGAGTGCTGAAGAATTGATGCTTTTGAACTGTGGTGTTGGAGAAGACTCTTAAGAGTCCCTTGGACTGAAAGGAGATCAAACCAGTCAATCCTCAAGGAAACCACTCCTGAATATTCATTAGAAGGACTGATGCTGAAGCTCCAATACTTTGGCCACCTGATGCAAAGAACTGACTCATTACAAAAGACCCTGATGCTGGGAAAGATTGAAGGCAGGAGGAGAAGGGGACGACAGAGGATGAGATGGTTAGATGGCATCACCAACTTGATGGACATAAGTTTGAGCAAGCTCCAGAAGTTGGTGATGGACAGGGAGACTTGGCATGCTGCCAGGTCGATGGGGTCACAAAGAGTAGGACATGACTGAGCAACTGAACTGAATTGGGGATATTTTTAAAGTCAGTTTGCCATTATTCAACCTTACTAAAGCCATTATGGCTCAGACAGTAAAGAATCTGCCTGCAGTGCAGGAAACCTGGGTTCTATCCCTGGGTGGGAAAGATTCCCTGAAGAAGGGAATAGCTACCCATTGCAGTGTTCTATCTGGAGAATTCTATGGAGAGAGGAGCCTGGTGGACTATAGTCTGTGGGACCCCAAAGAGTCAGACAAGACTCAGGGACTAATACTTTCACTTTCAGATGTATATATAAGCTATTCTTTGAATACCTTAGACTAATTTTGTAACTTTATTAATATTTCAGTAACATTTCCATATTCCATTTATATATTTTAAAATATTCCTCACTTCCTTAGTTTTAAGGTTTTATAATTATATCAAGTTGAATATTAATATCCACTGGATATTACTATAAGGTTCTGTACAAATGTCATTATTATTGTTACTAAAATGTGGTTCCTGTCCCACCATTTTATTTACAAAAATACAAACTACCATATTCCTTTGGATATTTATAAATATCTTAATGACTTTTAAATTGAGAGGTATTTTCAGAAGCCTTTGGACACAAGATAAATGCATAAGTGGTGAGAAAAGAATTAGAATTCTTGTATCATCCTTGTTACTTGAATGTCTGGTTTAAGCATTTCTACACCTGACACACTAATTTAGCTACAATATAGCAAACCCAGCATTGTGGTAATGGAATATTGATTGTACAGTGTTCAAAGACAAAGAACTTATGTTGGTGTACTTTTTATACATGCATGATAGTGCAGGCCAATATCCATGTCAATAATCTTCACAGAATGAACTCACTACCACTGTGCTCAATTACAAAATAGTCAATCTTTTGATTAAACACTTTATCTTACATAAGCCTAAAATATAAGTAACCATGCTAGACTGGAAGAGTTCAGTACAAAAACACAGTGAAAATATACTTACCAAGTTCATTATTTTTCTAGTTTTTATTACTAAGATTTGTGTTCTCATTATGATCATTTGAAAGAACTTTCTCAGATTCTAATCTCACAGGGATCAAGTATTAACCACATGTAGTCCATTTCCCAGCACACAAAAAATTAAGTAGAAATTTTATCAAGGTGCCAAAATATAATTTTAAAAAGAATCCCTCCTACGGGACCAGTTTTATGGATATAGTACTGATACTCTTTTTAGAAATAAATTAGTCATGAAGAAAATAATGAAGAAATCTTATTTTTTATTTACTTGGACATGCAAACATAAGACAAAATGAGAATTGTAAGTAGAAATCAGAAGGTAATTTTGGCATCAAGATCAACAAGTCTTTATTAAAATGTTGTTTTGAGAGAATTAAGCAGTGAGGAATGAGGAACAGGAAATTGTACCTTTACAAATTTGAGAGTTGAAAAGGTCATTAAAATCTAAACCAACTGCCATTCAAGATTCCAGCATCCCTGACAGATTTTATTCAACATCTACTTCAATATCTTCAGGACAGCTGTTTTGTTAAAAGGTTGAATCTTATATTGAGACAAAATCTACTTCTTTCTCTTAAGTTCATCTCCTATACCACGGGTGAGAATCTAAAAGGTACAACTTTTCTGGAGTTTATTCTGGCAAAACAAATCACAGAGCTCTAAAATGTACCTATTCCGTGGGCCTGTAGTTCTAGGGCTTTTACCTAAGGAAATAAGTTATACACAAGGAATATATACAAATTCCACATATGTGTGTGTACGTAGTTGCTTCAGTCATGTCCAGCTCTCTGTGACACTGTTGACTGTAGCCCACCATGCTCCTCCATCTAAAGGATTCTTCAGGCAAGGATACTGGAGTGGGTTGCCATTTCCTGCTCCAGGAAATCTTCCCCATCTGGGGATCAAACTCATATCTCCTGCGTCTCTTGTGCTGCAGGAGGATTCTTTACCCACTGGGCCACACGGAAAGCTCAAATTCCATATACTGCTCTTGTTGTTGTTCTGTTGCTAAGTTGTGCCTGACTCTTTGTGACCCCATGGACTGCAGCACACCAGGCTTCCCTGTCCTCACTAGCTCCTGGAGTTTGCTCAAACTCATGTCCACTGAGTCAGTGATGCCATCTAACCATCTCATCTTCTGCCGCCCTCTTCTCCTTTTCCCTTCAGTCTTTCTCAGCATCAAAGCCTTTGACTGTGTGGATCACAATAAACTGTGGAAAATTCTGAGAGAGACGGGAATAGCAGACCACCTCTGAGGTTATTGATATTTGAGGTTATTGACAAGCTGGAAGCAAGATTGCCAGGAGAAATATCAATAACCTCAGATATGCAGATGACACAACCCTTATGGCAGAAAGTGAAGAAGAACTAAAGAGCCACTTGATGAAAGTGAAAGAGGAGAGTGAAAAAGCTGGCTTGGAGTTCAACATTCAGAAAACTAAGATCATGGCACCGGTCCCATCGCTTAATGGCAAATAGATGGGGAAACAGTGGAAACAGTGGAAACTGACTTTATTTTGGGGGGCTCCAAAATCACTGCAGATGGTGACTGCAGCCATGAAATTAAAAGACACTTGCTCCTTGGAAGAAAAGTTATGACCAACCTAGACAGCATATTAAAAAGCAGAGACTTTACTTTGCCAACAAAGGTCCGTCTCATCAAGGCTATGGTTTTTCCAGTGGTCACGTATGGATGTGAGATTGGACTATAAAGAAAGCTGAGCAGTGAGGAATTGACACTTTTGAACTGTGTTGTTGGAGAAGACTCTTGAGAGTCCCTTGGACCGCAAGGAGATCCAACCAGTCCATCCTAAAGGAGATCAGTCATGAGTGTTCATTGGAAGGACTGATGCTGAAGCTGAAACTCCGATACTTTGGCCACCTGATGTGGAGAGCTGATTCGTTGGAAAAGACCCTGATGCTGGGAAAGATTGAAGGCAGGAAGAGAAGGGGATGACAGAGGATGAGATGGTTGGATGGCATCACCGACCCAGTGGAGATGAGTTTGAGTAAACTCCGGGAATTGGTGAAGGACAGGGAGGCCTGGTGTGCTGTGGTCCATGGGGTCGCGAAGGGTCGTACACAACTGAGAGACTGATCTGAATTGAACTGAACTTTCTCAGCATCACAGTCTTTTCCAATGAGTCGACTCTTCACTTTAGGTGGCCAAATTATTGGAGCTTCAGCATCAGTCCTTCCAGTGAATACTCAGGGTTGATTTCCTTTAGGATTTTGTTTGACCATCTTGCAGTCCAAAGGATTCTCAAGAGTCTTCTCCAGCATCACAATTCAAAAGCATCAATTCTTCAGTTTTCAGTTTTCTTTATGGTCTAACTCACACATCTGTACATGACTACTGGAAAAACTATAGCTTTGACTATGCAGTCCTTTGTTGACAAAGTGATGTCTTTGCTTTTTAATATGCTGTTTAAGTTTGTCACAGATTTCTTTCCAAAGAGCACTCATCTTTTAATTTCATGGTTGCAGTCACTGTCTGCAGTGATTTAGGGACCCAAGAAAACAAAATCTGTCACCGCTTTCACCTTTTCCCTCTCTATTTGCCATGAAGTGATGAGACCAGATGCCATGATCTTAGTTTTTTAATACATATATGAAATTTCTTGTAAGGTATTTATATATATATATAAGGAATTTCTTTCATTTGTTACTTAGAAAAGTGAAAATTTGGAAACAAACTAGTGTTTGACAATGGAGAATTGTTAAACTATGATTAATCCATGCGATAAAAGCAATGTAGTCACCAAAAATCATGTAGCAGATAAATAGAGTCACAAAATATTTTAATGAAATAATGTATATAAAGTGCTTAGTAAAACTTTCTGACACAACAGAAACAAAAAATACATATTAATTTTTTATTATTATTTTTAAATTTAGAAATGAAGCATATTCATTATAGCACTTATTTAAAATACATATATGTATATATATGAACAATTATAAAAATATGACAAAATATTAATAAAATTTGTGCTAAAGTGGTGAGATTAGAAGAGATTATAGTTTTTGCTCCCTTGTTTTTCGATAGTTTCATTTTTTGCATTAAGTATGCCTTTAGTTTTTTCAATCTAAAAACTAAATGCTATTTTAATAGACTTATTTATCTAATACTTGATAAATACCTACTATATGCCAAATACCAATGAATAGACTTACTTGTCATTACATAACAATGCTATATACTGATTGTGAAAGTATTTGTATATACACACACACATATGTAAATATATATGTATAAAATAAGTACCAAAAAGAAAAAAACTAAACAGGAATAACATACCAATTTTATGAAGTTTGAGGCTTCTGGAAAGGAAGAGAAGACAGTAAGTTTGTAGAAGATTAGAAAGAAATGTAAATTGTGTTCATAAAGTTTTATTTCTTTTAAAAATAAAGGAAAATATCTAAAACAAATGATAGGATGCTACCATTTTTCCATTATGGGTAGTAAGTATGATCATTCTGTGTTCCTTTTTTAAAAAGATTAATAGTGTAATAAAATGTAAAACTTTTAGCAATAAATAAAACAAATACTGCACTATAATAAGAATTATAAAAAGAAATGAACATAAAAATTATGTGTTCTATGACTGAACAATTCCACTCCAACTTAAATGAGTCCATATGTTTGCCAAAAACACATTTAAAAATGTTTATTGCAACTTTACTCATAACAGTGCAATATTGGAATGCATGTGTCCATTAACTGTAGAATGGATCAATAAACTTTTAACAACTTAAGTGAAATATTTAAATATCATAACATTCACCCAACTTAAAATGTACAATTCAGTGATTTTTAGTAAATTTACAAAGTTGCACAACTATCACCATAGTCTAGTTTTAGAATATTTCCGCCACCCCAGTAAGATCCTTCATGTTACTTTAGAGTTAATTCCTGTTTCCTCCTCAAGAGGAAGCAACTCCTAATCTACTTTCCTTCTCTATAGATTGGCTTATTTGTGGTAATTTCTTGCAACTAAAGCAAATTATGGCATAACCTTATAAAGAAAAACATATAGTTACACTCAATAATAATGATGAACTATCAGAAAGATATTACATATAAGTAGCCACATAAACAAAATATTTTATGCTATATTATTTCCATTTATAGAAATTCAAGAAGAGCAAATACAATTATGTGATGACAAAGGTCAAAATAAAGTTATCTTTAAGACAGGTAATTGACTTAGAATGGAAAGCTACTGAAGTGCTGGAAATACTCTGCATGCTGATCTGGGAGGTGACTACATTGGTATACACAGATGTGAAGACTAAAAATCATTTCATTTAAAATTTAAGATCATTTTATTTTTATCTTATGCCTTAATAAAAAAATTTGAAGAAATCAAATACCACCACACATACCAATTCTTCTTAAATCCTCATTTACCTCATTATTTATCCCCCCCCATTTCATTTACATAATACATCATTGCCAAGTTCAAACATGAATGTTCTGAGAAATGACACCAAAGCCATTGAGCTATTTAGTTAAAAGACCCGAGAAAAGACAAAACTAATGTCACAAACTCACCTTCTCTCTTCTCTACTAGTCTACATTTCTGAAGTGATGTGTTATCATAATGGATATCTGATGAGAAGAGGAAATGGGTTTATGAGGATAATAAAGCAACAGTGAAAACAGAATAACACACCCACTTTAGCTGAAAATAGTGGTACAGTCAGCACCACAGCCAAATTGTTATGTCTTTCTTCAAAAATAAAAAGGAAAAAAGAGGAAGGAAAGGACGAAGGAATAAAGGATTTGCCATCCAAGCTGTTCAATTGCTTAAACTTTTACATGCCTTTTTTAAAAGTGTGAAATGTATCATGTCAAAAGATTTTTAAAAATTGAAGGATTTTTCCTTTTGAAAGTCACATTTAACAGCTTAAAGTGGGAACACACGTTCTACTCAGATTTTAAAAGATGAGGGTTTGAATGTTACTATCTGGTATTCAAAAATCAGCAGTGTAATGAGGAGTAACAGCTCTGTGGCTTCTATGCCCTGGATAGTGTGTTTCAAGAGTAAGACAATCATGGTTACCCAGCACCACAAACCCATCTCTAAATAGACCGCTTAACCACAGGTCAATGACACTGTCTACTGCATGACCACATTCTCTAGGGAATTCCAGCCATTTGGAACCATTTAATCAATCCTTATCACAACACCTGTGCTTGAGAATTTGCATCTTAAAGAGCTACTGTTTACTGGAGGAGGCTGTGGAGAGCATAGTTTAGTGACCCACTCAAGTCTTCTCAGCATCACTTCAAAATCATTCTTTAACAATAAAGCCATTTTCAGAAAAGACTTATGCAATCAATCAGTAGCAAATCAGAAAATAATTCTCAGGCCCTTTTATTAGAAAACCAGGGCATTATCTCACAGTTTCAAAGTCATGTTTTTTCCTCACCCTATTCCTATTTATCCAGATATCAAAGTATAAAATCAAGCCATCAGCGTCTACTCAAAAATAATAATCTTGAGCATCTGAAAGACTGTGACTTTACTGAGGTATCAATCAAAAATCTTTCAGTTGCAAGTGACAAAAAAGCAGTAACAATTCAACCTCATTTTTTAAAAAGAAGAGAAGCTAATTTCTTAGGTAAGTATCTAAGAGTCGAGGATCAGTCCTCATTTCAGGCTCAGCTAGATTCAGGTCCCCACTGCTCCACCTCACCTCTTCCTCTTCTTTACATGTTGATCTCAATTTCTTTTACAGAAGAAATAACGAACATGACTTTAATAAGCTCTAACTAATATTTTCAATACCATTTATCATCCAAAAGAAAAAGTAACCCTCCCTTCCCCACCACCCCAATTCAAAGGCTGATATGTCAAGTTTTAAGAAAAGCTTACCCTAGTTTTGAATCATAACTATCTTTGAACAAATCACAAAGACCAAGAGAGAGAAACATGTAATCTAATTGGCTGTTCTGGTTATAGACCCATCCCTGATGTAGAAAAGAGAGAGCACCCATAGGACTACATGGAGCTGAGGAGAGGATATTTCCCCAAGGAAAACTGGAAGGAGGAAGAAATGGTGAGGAAGCCAAAACAACAGATGTCTACTGTTGTCATCATACTTATGAGCTAATTCTTTCCATGTACTCAGCAGAGGTTTTCTGGAAAACAAAATGTGTAAATCTGGTCTTCTTCAGTATTGCAAAATATTACTGTAGTGGGCCTTCAAAAAAGTTGAGAGTCATCTGAGACATTTAACTGCAGGGGGGAAAAGTACCTTCATTATTTCATACACTTGAGAATAAAAATTATGAAAATTTCCATAGGAAAAAGTTATTTCTGTGCCCATCCTAAATACAATTTAGCAATTGAATTGACTTACCCACTTAAACATGGATATTTTGACTTGGTTGCAGCAAAATGATAACCAAGATATGTAAAAATACTGGGGTTTCTTATCCATTTCAATGATGTGTAAAGTCAAACTGATGCCTCTAGGCCTTATCCTATCTGCCAACTTTGCTACATCTGATGAAGCTGAGAGTTAGATAAAGCTAAAGGATGGGCTGAGAGTATCTGTTCTATACCATATTGATGGTCAAAAACATGAGAAACTAAAAAACCAGAAATAAATCTGGATAAACATTTCCAAAACTATAAACTTGGGATGTCAAAATATTTCCAAAGCAAAATATGAAGGCCAAAAATCATAAACTAAAGACAGATACATTCACCTGCAACAGTGAACACAGTCATTAACAAAATTACAAGAAAAGGGAAAATTCGTTTAAAAAAATTAAGAACATATATCATGGACAGAGGATTCGTATTTTTAATATAATAAAAATTTTATTATATTAAAGTACTAAAGTATTTTAAAAATCAATAAAAGGCAAATTCAGCAAAAAAAAAATGGTCAAGAAATACGTACAAGTAACTCCAAAAGAAGTAAAAGAAAAAATATAGCCCATTGACATGTGAAGTGATATTCAGATTCATTATTGAATCAAAGAAATGAAAATTAAATGTTATTTTACTTACAATGGAAAATATTAAAACACTTAATAACACCCACTGCTGTTATATGTTTAGATCGGGATAGCCTTTCAGAAAAGCCATTTAGCACTATACATGATTTTAACTTTTAAGTGTATATTCCCCTTGGCCCAGTATTCCTGCTTCTGAAACTTATACCAAAGGGTAAAACAATAGAACCACGTGAAAAGATCATGAGTATATATATGTGTGCATTTGAGTGTATATGTCTGAGAGTATGTTTTGCAAAAGTACTATAGAATAACGAACAACCATAACTCCCTAAATGCTCACTAACAAGGAATTAATTAAATAAGCTGAAATTTGTCTCTAAGATGGATCATCAAAAAGTTATTAGTTGATAGTGTTGATCTCTATGTGGAGACTTAAAAAGATACTCCTGTCTTTTAGGTAATGTTAGCCTTTTCCTTGCCAACCTCAACTATTTTTTAAATATATGCATGACTATGAGATCAAGATTCAGACCACATATTTCCATATTTCCAGGCATGTTTCTCACCCCTTCTTTGGGGCCATTGTTTTTTATTTAAATTCTTAGTAGGGAGAGCACATTTCTCGCCACCAGCAGAGTTTCCTGCATGGTCAAACTCCACGGACATCCAGGTCACTGAAATCCTCTAAGCAAAATGGTACAAAATGGCAAGCATGCACAATTTTCCTTGCCAGAGGATATGAAACACTGGATTTTGCAGAATATTTTATGAAACTGATGTCCAGTTGTGAAACATATAAACTATCTCATAAGATAAAATAGTTATGCCAAGCTCTAGAGACAATAATTCAGCTCATCAATCA
This sequence comes from Cervus canadensis, assembly GCF_019320065.1. Classification (NCBI taxonomy): domain Eukaryota; kingdom Metazoa; phylum Chordata; class Mammalia; order Artiodactyla; family Cervidae; genus Cervus; species Cervus canadensis. The sequence goes on from NC_057405.1 coordinate 43,619,278, forward strand.
AATCTTTCCAGAATAGGGGAAAATATTCATATGACTTATGACCAGGAAACTCCCAACAGGCAATACTAAGGGTATAATCTACGGGTCTCTTAACACATAGGACACAGCGGGTGGGGAGGATCTAGATTACCAAACAATATAAATGATGTGTTCTCATTTTTACTTTTTTAAGTGTACATATGTGAAATGTGTTAGCAATCATCATAGCTGAGTGGTAAGATTACAGTTGATTTTTCTTTTCTCTTTACATAACTCGTGGTTTGTTTGAATCTTTTACGGTTACAAATAGCACTATTCTTTTTAAGTTGGGTTTTGTTTTTTTTTTTAGTTTTCCTTGGAGGTGGGGGAATCACTTTATTGGTTAATTTGTAGAACTCGTTAAAATATGCCCTTGTCAAAACAACTATAAGCTAAAACTGTAGGTATTTAATATATTCTTTAAGACAATTATTTTCACCTTTTACATTCATGGCTTCATTTTGCTAGGCCAGAATTTCCTAAACTTCTATGATATTTGTTGTTATTACATAAATATATATGTGTGTGTGTATATACACAATAGGATTTTAGGCAGGTTTCACTGCTTCCAAATTTTTCAGACTATTAAATACACTAACATAATATGTGGTAGTGGTTTAGTCGCTAAGTTATGTCCAACTCTTGTGACCCCATGGACTGTAGCCTGCCAGGCTCCTCTGTCCATGGGATTCTCCAGGCAAGAATCCTGGAGTGGCTTGCTATTTTCTTCTCCAGGGAATCAACATAATATGTAATTCTTCCCAAATTTATTTTGCTCAAGGTTTCTTTAAGGAAGTATCTCACTGTATTAATGCTCCAAGGAACAGACTTAAGCAAATCTTAACTCTGATCTTCCTAACCTCCACGTGACTCTATTTACAATTGGGTCCCACTGGTGGTACAATTTACTTCTCCACTAGAGAAAGAGTTCACCTCATTTTCTCAGCCAGTCCTCGTTAACCCTAGATCATCAATGACTTTTGTTGTAAAGCTAGAAATGGAATCCTTTTTTCCAGTCCCTGTTTTACTATGCTGCTGCTAAGTCATTTCAGTCGTGTCTGACTCTGCGACCCCATAGACAGCAGCCCACCATGCTCCGCCGTCGGTAGGATTCTCCAGGCAAGAACAGCAGAGTGGGTTGCCATTTCCTTCTCCAATGCATGACAGTGAAAAGTAAAAGTGAAGTCGCTCAGTCATGTCCAACTCTTAGCGACCCCATGGACTGCAGCCTACCAGGCTCCTCTGCCCATGTTTTACTACACCAGTCCTCAAATTCTGACAAGTTGGACTTCTCCATCTTTGAAGGAGTCTTCTTCCTGAGGTTTTTTTTGTATTGTCTTTGACATTCTCACTGAGTTTCCTTTGCAGCTGTTGTTGCATTGTTAGCTTCCTTTTCCCATTTTGCTTTTCAAATGTTGATTTTCCTTGGAGGTTCTGTCTGGCAAATAAGCTTTTGACTCCAAATACTCCCTGGGTGATCTAATTTTCACCTACTATTTTAATAGGCAGCTCTAGTAAGTTCATGATCCATAGATCATAATCTTCAGCCCAAACCTTTCTTTGTAGTTTACAAAACTACCCTCCTCAACACTTCTCCTGGAAGTCCCAGGACACATCAAAATAAATATATTCAAAACTGAAAAAGCTTTATCTCTCCCCATGTGACATTGCTTCCTACATTAGCAAAGATGTCACTTGTCCATGTAGGTTCCAGCAGCTTCACTTACCTCTCTGCCTCACTACCAAGCCCTGTTAATAATCAATCACTGTTGATTCACCTGCTTAATATCTCCCTGAAATTCTACTCCTCTACATAACTATGGTCATTATCTTAGTTCTTAGTTGCCACTTAAATTACTAGTCTCCCAATTTGTATCTAATTCAATATTAACACTCAACAAAAAATATGGTGAATGAATGATTTTCCTTTAGTCTTGCCCATCCAATCCACTATCTCCACTGTGCCATGGTGATCATACTAAAGCTTAAACTGGATCATTTCATTTCGTCTCACTCTGAAGGGTAAATCCTGCCCCCAAAGAAAAATAAAAACTGCATTAGGCACACCAATTAATGAGTTGACTCTTACACACCTCCCTAGCCTCACCTATCACCACTCCCCAGCTCAAAGCATGTTCTCCAGCCAGTCATACTGAATATGTGCAGCTCCTTAAATGGTACCAGAATCGTGTTTCTCCTCTTTCTTTCTTCCTCCCCTAACCTCACGTGAACCTAATCCTTACTCAGCACTCAGGATTCAAAATGGATGTCACCACTTTAGGAAATCTCCCAATTTGCCAGTATTGAGGTAGGTGTCCTTTCTATAAGACTCTATAGCACTGTATTCTTTCCTCTATTATTAAACACTGATGAGTTGTTTCCTGGTGACTTAACTGTAATATCCTTAAGGCAGGATCTACGAATTATGCATCATCTCATGCTCAAGAATAGCTTGGGATCTGACACATAGAAAGCAACTCAGATTTAATGTCCTCATCTATATAATGGGGGAGATCGTCTTACCAAATTTACAGAGTTATCAGAAGACCAAATACAGAGCTGCCAAATAAAATACACAAAAACAGGTTAAATTTGAATTTCAGGCACACAAGTGTTAGGGGAAGCACACTGATTGAAACCACCCACCCTGGCCAGGCACCATAGTAACCATTTGCATGAGTTGTTTTATGACAGGAGATCCTGATAAGGAATACGGAACTAATAAGCCACCACCAGCCGGAAGAGTTCGGGAAAGGTCGAATGGAGACACCGCGTGTCCGTCCACTTCCCAGAATCCCTCTCCTAGCATCCATCTTGGCTAAGCGATGCGTGCACCACCAGGAAAGACTCTGAATTAGAATGACTGGCTAAAGACCACCCGGAAACGAATCCCATCACCATAAAACCCCAGACTGCGAGCCATGCGGCAGAGCAGTTCTCCTGGGTTCCCTTACCTACTGCTCTCCGCCCGGGTGCCCTTCCCAATAAAATCTCTTGCTTTCTCAGCACACGTGTCTCCTCAGACAATACATTTCCAAGTGTTAGACAAGAGCTCAGTTTCGGGCCCTGGAAGAGGTCCCCCTTACTACAACACAAGGAATAACTTTTAGTATAAGTATGTTCCATGCAATATTTGAAACATGGTTACACTAAAATTGTATTTGTTGTATATCTGGAATTCAAATTTAACTGCATGCTCTTTTTTTTGTTGTTGTTAATCTTTCAACCTTAATCAAATATGATTATATATAGATGAAAGTGCTTTACAGTCTATAAACATTTCTATAAGAATGTAAGCAAATATAAACTCTTCCTCTCAAAAGCCATTACAGCCTTGAAATGAATAATGAGAGACGTTTCCACATCAAGCCTCTGTGATTTTCATCCATAATTGACATATCTTGCTATGTGAATGTATTTGCTCTTCCCAAATTAAACAATATTATTCTTGAAAATAAAAGTACATTTCTCAGGGAAATATGGCTAATTCAGGGCTACCAGATACCCGGATGCAACATGATCACCTAAAATGATCATTACATAGAAAAAGAGTGGGAGCAAGAGAAGAGAGGGAGGGAGGGAGGGAGAGAAGGAGAGAAAATTACAACTGTGTTTGTATGAAGTAATTTCAAGAGGAAAATCCCTGGGGCTAACTCTTCTTTTAACGCTATTTCTACATTTACTACCATAAACTTAATGATCTACTGATCACTCTTTTCCATACTGAATAACCTAAATAAATTAATGAAACATCAGTTTTCTAATTACCTGCTTGATTTAAAATGTAAGAATCATTATCAATGTAAACTAGAAAAATCTCTGTCCCGGAGAGAGCCAAGATGCATACTTTTTCAACTATTATTCTCACCAGCCTGGGTGACAGGCTGTGTCTGTCATCTTTTTTTTTTTCTCATCTTTAAAAATGACAGTATATTCAAGTGATTGTTAAATTTCTGCCTAGATCTAACACTGAAATTTTATGAACTACTCATTGATATCACCATGCTATAGACATTAGAAGAAAAAAAAATATTTTTAAAATGTACTTTTTGAGTATTAATTTATCAAATGAAACCTTATCCAATGAAATTCACAACTCCCTTCTTCAATCTGTTATAATTATACAAGTTTAGTCCACCCACAGACAGCAAGTAATGCTACCAAAGTTTTAGTGGTGGCAGAATCATAATGCTTGAAATTTCAATAAAAGTACAAGAGATCCACATTGGCGATGTTCAGACAGAAGAACATGTCTCCTCCCCCTTCTCCTCCTCAATCTTCCAGGAGGGGAGAGAGAGAAGACACTAATTTAAAACTGAGCTTGAATGTCACAAGTGCAGGGACATTAGGAACAAGGACAATTACCAGAATCACTGGACTGGAAGAGATTTAAGAAATCATCCTAGACAGATACAAATCACCCCTGGGAAACTGATTCCCTTGCAAGTTGCAAAGTTAAAGCACAGATGTTCCTATTTTGCACATACCAATATCACAGAGGAGGCTCCCCGAAAGATAACTAACCTTAAGTATGTGAGTGAAGTAAACATAGTTTGCTCTGCTCATTCTTCTCATGTCTTTTTTATGCCCTCACTCACTGAGCCCCACAAACTCTCAGAATATTTGGGCTGGTGGTAGGGAAAGTCAGGCTTCCCTTGTGGCTCAGCTGGTAAAGAATCCACCTGCAATGCGGGAGACCTGGGTTCAATCCCTGGTTTGGGAAGATCCCCTGGAGAAGGGAAAGGCTACCCACTCCAGTATTCTGACCTGGACAATTCCACTTTGTTCGATGTGAGAGACATAGGTTCGACCCCTGGGTTGGGAAGATCCCCTGGAGAAGGAAATGGCAACCCACTCCAGTATCCTTGCCTGGAGAATCTCATGGACACAGGAGCCTGGCGGGCTGCAGTCCATGGGGTCACAGAGTCAGGCATGGCTGAACGACTAACACTTACTTAGGGAAAGTCTGGGGAAAGTTTCTAGGGTGCTTGAGGTGATTCCTGGGAAGGAGATGGAGTCAGCTAGTAAAGAGAAGAACATTTGAGGGAGAGGTTTACTGTTTGAGAGACTGTCCACCTCTTTTGCTTCTGCTGAGTCTTGCATCCTCCCTCTTGTAGAACATGGCCCTCCTCCCCATGGTTGCGCTTAACAGGGAAATGCCATCTTCCTCAACAGTCCTGCTCTTGGGCCATCATGATTGGCCCAGGTGGAAAATGACATCAGATGGGCCAATCATAATCTTTCTTCATGATTTTCTCAATTAGAAGGAAAAGAATAGAGAGTCTTCAGTTCTCTGATGGTGATGCAAGGAAAATGTCAGGCAACAAGCTTTTGGCAGCCACATTCAAGGCCACGTGGAAGAAATGAAGTCGCAGAAGAGAAAACTCAGCTAACAAGCAGACAAAAGCAGAGATCACTGGCAGCTGGAGCGAGTCCTGCTCTAACTGAGGCTGGGTTCCACTTGTATTCCTGCCCTTCTCCGCTTTGCTCAGTTTATGTGAGCTGATGACCCCTCCTTTTCTTTCTCTGGGGTTTTTGCAAGAAACTTCAATGATGATATTAAAGACTGAGGGAACAATATTAAGTAAGGCAAGAAGCAGTGGCATAACCACTAAAAAGTCTAATCTGGGTCCCCAGTCTCTGACTCTCTCCAAAATACTGGGAACATATACCATACTGTAGTAATGTAGCCAGAGTATGCTTTTTTCTAAGGATTTATGGCATCATTAATTTGGGAGAGGTCTTTACATGAGCAGAATAGCAAAGTCTGAATTATGGCAGGAAAATTTGATAAGTACAGTAATGTATTTGGTATTGATTATACTCTCATGGATATTTGATTTGGAATTTATAATTTGGCTATTCAACACTTCAGGAGGGTGGGGCTTACATTGTACTATGCAGTAGACAGAATTATGAACTACCCACGGGCCACTTGCTAGAGCTGACTTCACAGTCTGTGCTCTGAGAAGAAATATGCATGCTTACACAGGCTTATGAAACTGCCTGATAAAGCCTTCCTCGCGGAGATTCACAATGCATATTAACACATAAGAAGAGAATCAGTAAATAAATCTGCTTAATTTTGTGTAACAGTTAAATAAGCAAACTTATTTGTACAGGGAAAGATGTGTTTTATTTTTCTTACACTGAACAAACCTCAAAGCAGTTTGCCCTTCACATCAGTTTGCATTTAATACCAGTAAGGGAAGCTTACAGTATAGATATGGACTAATATTTTAGGTAGTTTCCCTTCCTCTCTAGTCATCGAGACTCAATGGAAAATTAAATTATGTGTTCCAGGACCATAAAATCACAGGCAGATTTTAAAGAGGTTCCAGTAAATTTCCTCTCTTTTCAAGTACATTTTTTTTTTCTTTACCTGTTAATGGTATTAAGGCTTACCTGTGATCTACTGAGAATTTTATCTCTGATTTTTACTAGAACCTTTAAAGCCCAAATGAGCACACAGAACGCCTGAGGTATGGTGGTGTTAGCTTTGGCCCTGGAAGAAAAACAGGATTCATTCAGGGAAGTATTTGATAAGAGTAAGCACAAAGTTAGGTAAGGCAAGTAAGGGAAAACGTGGGTCCCAGATGTGGTAGTTAAGATGAAGACAGGGACATGGGTACAAAAGATTAAATAAATGTTGGCTGGCCGGTGTGGGAGGGGTGAAAGAGAGTCATGGCTATGATGGAGTTTCTGGCTAGACTACCGTCTGTGTGGTGGACTGAAAATCAAGCAAGCAATTTCTCATTCCTGTCAGAAGCAGAAATCCAGGCCCAGTAAAGAGTCAGAGGAAGGAGAAATTCTCTCCTTCTTGCTGGGCCAGCTCCTTTTTGATGTCCTCTCACCGGCATATGATTCTAGAACATCAGGGGCATTTAAATCAGCGCAAGGTGACAGAAACAAGAGCATGCAAGAAACCTCATTCACAGATAAGCACGTCTACCCAAGCGTGGAGAATCGTTTAGAACCATCCGAAACCAAGTGAACCACCAATACACACTGGATGAGGGCCAGTAGAGACAAAAATTGTAGGCAGTCCCGCCTCACCTATGCAGAATAAATACAAAATGAAATCCACCAGCAGGTACTTAGGATGCCTCAAACTGACAAGCTTGCTTTGATGATGTGAAGGATGAAGGATTAATTTTCTTTTAGAAAAGAATTTGTCACATAATAGCCAGTAGTACTAAAATGTTAGAAATAATGACAAATGGTTCATAAAAAGATTAAACAACTGTATTAAATAAGGATTTAAAAAATTCATGAGGTGCCATCCTTTGCTAAACTGTACAAAATTTTGCAATATTTTAATAACTTGACAGTATGATAATACAATCAGGATTTCTAGAATAAATCATTTCTGTTTTTCACTATTGAGAATATAAGTCAAAGCTTTTCATGAATTCCACTTGACTATATTCAAAAGGAAATGCCATATTCAACCATATCCAGAATATAATGGAAAATTCTAGGGTAAACTCTAGAGTAAAGGTGTTTTCTTTATGATTTTCTAAATAAATCTTTTGAATATATCTAGTAAATAATTCTCTCTTCTTAAAAAATATATGTTGCATCCTTAGTTATTTCATGCTATCCTCAAAATTGCTTATATACTATCATGTTTTACCTCCTAAGTGATATCTTGATTTCCTAGGGAATGAATGACTGAAGTAAAAATGTATTCTGTTTTATTAATGCTTTCCTGTGAAATAGGTATATGTGTATGTATTTCATGTTGGAATTTCGGTTGCTTTCAATCTGCCATTATTCACAGATTATCAGAATAATACATTCTTTCTAAAATAATTTTACTTATTTTGCTAGCAATGCAGATTTGGGAATAACCTATTCTTTATCAGCTCCCAATAAGTTAAAACATATAATGGCATTAAAGAGTAATTTGGATATTTTACGGAGTTTATATTTTGGCAATGTTTCATGCCTCATTTGCCTGAAAACTCATTAGGTTAGTGCAACACCAAGTTTTAATGCAATAGGTTCAGACTTATTTTTCCAAGTAAGTTGAGCCCTGCTTATTTTCTGTACTTTCATGCTTGAGTTAATAAATTGCAAAGTTTCCCTCTTCTGTTTGCTCTGTTTTCCTTTATATACCATTTGTTGGAGGTTCTCTATTTTGAGAAAGAGGGAGGAGATGAAAAGTAAATTATCCCCTTGGGTTTGTGAAATAGTTTGCCTCTACAATCTGCAATCTCAATCATTTCTTATATTTACTGAGCCTTCAATTTGTGACAAGTATATGCACTAAAACTAGCAGATCAAGAAGGAAGAAACCAGAAAACAGTGATTGGAAGGGTGCCTGATGAAGACAGCAATGGAGATCACATCCTCCCAGCAAGTGTCATCACTAAGCAGTGAGGGTTTGAACACCAGGAAAGCAGGATACATGGGTTTCCTTGGTGGCTCAGTGGTAAAGAATCCACCTGCCAATGCAGGAGACTTGGGTTCAACCCCTGGGTAAGGAAGATCCCCTGGAGAAGGAAATGGCAACCCACTCCAGTATTCTTGCCTGGGAAATCCCATGGACAGAGCAGCCTGGAAGGCCATAGTCCATGGGGTCACAAAAGAGTTGGACACAATTTAACAGCAAAACAACAGCAAGGCAGGTGACTTTATCCTGTCCCAGCACATGGTCCCAGGAGATCTGGGCCTTTCTTTCACAGCCCTATAGAGGGCATACTTTAAAAGACTGGGATGTATCTTGACCTTCTTCCTGGTCATCCAGCTTCATCTTTCTTATAATTAGATTTTGCTTGAACATAACTCAAATATCCTTTCTAACGGAGAAATTACTGAACCAGTCTAAATCAACATTTCATCTAAATGAGTCCTGTCACCTGGCCAGTGGTCTCACTCTGCTGCATTTAGGAGGCATCTGAGAGTTATCTTAATTATGAAAGCTCCACCAAGCTCTAATCATGACATATAAAAGTCAACTGCATATCTTCTTAAGTACCTGAACTACTTTCTCTTTAGCTTGTCAACTTTCCAAACTCTATACCATCTCTCATACACCCCAGCTCTGGTTGGAGGTCACTCTATCGTACTCCCAGCCCAGAGCTTCAGCTCATCCTGACCCTAGTAGGAATCACTGCCTGACTCCCATTAAACTACTAATCACATCCCACCTCTTAGTCCTCTTCATATTACCTGCCTTTTCATATAGCATGGTCTTAGCTTTCCAACAAGATAGCATGTACCTGCGATATCTCTTTCACCTTTGTACACCCAATAATGCCCTAAAAAGAGTACATGCTTAATAAAGTCATGTGAATTTGTTCATTTCCCTCATTTTACAGATTTCTTTAAGACAAAAATAGAACATGAACCTTTGTACTTTTCCCTCCCAGCTCTAACTTCAACTCACATCTATCATCCATCCCCATATTATACCTTTCCAAATGAGATTTTTTTCCCCCATGTACGTTTTAAAGTGAAAGTGAAAGTCACTCAGTTATGTCCAACTCTTTGCAACCCCATGGTCTATACAGTCTATGGAATTCTCCAGGCCAGAATACCGGAGTGGGTAGCCCTTCCCTTCTCCAGGAGATCTTCCCAACCCAGGGATCAAACACAGGTCTACCACATTGCAGGAAGATTATTTACCAGCTGAGCCACAGGGGAAGCCCCAGAATACTGGAGTGGGTAGCCTATCCCTTCTCCAGCAGATCTTCCCGACCCAAGAATCGAATTGGGATCTCCTGCATTGCAGGCGGATTCTTTACCAGCTGAGCTACCAGGGAAGCCATGGACATTTTAGGCACCTCCAATTTCACCATAGCTCTAAAAACTGGTGTTTGTCTACTACAAGTTTGCCAATCCCTAAGAAAAACAGAAAATCTCTCTCCATTCACATTCACAAATATTTTCTTTCTTTCCTTATGGGGTTATCTTCACTAAACATGTAAAAATCTCCAGTCCTCCTTATGGTATTTTGGTTATTTTTAGTTATCCACTGTTCCCCTATAGTTATCCTACAAGTCAGAAAACTACTGAAGTATGGCAAAAATAAATCTTCCCTGGTGGCTCAGATAGTAAAGAATCGGCCTACAAGTCAGGAGACCTGGGTTCAATCCCTGGGTCAGGAAGATCTCCTGGAGAAGGAAATGGCAACCCACTCCAGTACTCTTGCCTGGAAAATCCTATGGACAGAGGAGCCTGGTAGGCTACCGTCCATGGGGTCACAAAGAGTCGTACATGACTGAGTGACTTCAATTTCACTTTTCACTTTTCAAACTTGTATCACCAGTTTCATGCTATGATGCCCAAGTCTGCTGTGGTCATGAACAGCCACAAGAAGGGACACAGGAAAAGCACAAGAAAACAAAATTTGTTACACTCATAGGTCCTAGAGATTAGCAGGGGGGTGGAGGTGGGGCTTTACTACATGCCACACAGGGTCACAGGGTTCGTGCCAGAATTGGTCAGGTAGTAGAAGATAGAAGCAAGGGGTATGCTTAGGCCATGGCATTCATGGGTGTTTCTACAGGAGAGGTAAGGCAGGACACACAGCTTCGATTTGGCTGGTTTGAATATTTCAGTGTGCTCTAAGTCATAGGTGTGATCTCCAGGCCCTGGGGCCTGGCCCTGGGATGAGTAAGGTAGAAGAATAGTGCCTCCTGGGTGTATGGGCCAGATAGAGGAGGCATGGCCCTAGATTGCTCCAATGGATATCAAAGGCACGCTCAGCTGAGTCCTTCACTATCTAAAAGAACTGGCGAGCCCTGGGAGGGGCACTCTCTCCCCAGACAGAAAGATTTTTTAAGATGTCTAAAAATCATAACATGCAGAATGTAAAAAAATATATACAGTCCGTTCAGGAGCACACCATATCAGCAATTGAGATGGGCAGTAGTGCTGACTAGTGCAAAAGTAACTGGATTCTGGATGCACCATGTCTAACTCAAATGGCAATGTCTTATCTGTGAGGTGCTGGGCAAATTACTTAATCTCTCTGTTGATCATCTTTCTCCATAAAATGAAGCAAAACCTGTAGAGCTGTCTTGGAAATTAAATGAGATGATGCATACAAAACATTCAGCCCAACACCCATATCAAGTAGACAAATATTTTAAAGTAAACTCAGTGTTTGGAAGGGGAATGAGAATTAAGCCAAAGGTTTAAAGAAGGAATTGGGTCAGAAAGCAGAGGCAGGAGGAGGAGCTAAGATGGCGGAGGAGTAGGACGGGGAGACCACTTTCTCTCCTACAAATTCATCGAAAGAATAACCGAACGCAGAGCAAACTTCACAAAACAACTTCTGATCGCTAGCTGAGGTCATCAGGCGCCCAGAAAAGCAGACCATTGTTTTCGAAAGAAGGTAGGACAAAACATAAAAGATAAAAAGAGAGACAAAAGAGCTAAGGACGGAGATCCATCCCGGGAAGGGAGTCTTGCACTGGCGGGTCTGGGGGAAGTTTTTTAATCTCGGAGGGCAACCTGACTGGGAGGGGAACAATAAATAAAACCCACAGATTACGGTGCCTAAAAGCAACTCCCAGCAGAAAAGTACCCCAGACACCTGCAACCGCCACCAGCAAGGGGGGGGGGGGGGGGGGCGGAACGGAGAGGAGCGGGCGGCCTTGCTTAGGGTAAGGACCGGGCCTGAGTGCCCTGAAGACAATCGGAGGGAGCTTTTGTGAGTTACCAACTTAAACTGTGGGATAGCAAGAGAGAGAGAGAAAATTAACCAGCCCGAACACATTGCCTGCCGTTCGCAGAACAAAGGGACCGAGCAGGTCCAGAGAAGAGCTCACAGGCTAAGGACCGGCCCAGCCCCGCCGGAGACTGGAGGCAGGGGGGAGGGGAAAGGGGCAGGCTCGGCCCCAAGGACCGCATCCCCTACCACACTGCAAACGGGCCTCCAGTCTCTAATCAAAGACCTCCTGAGATTCTGAATGGTCGACATCCGCCAGGAGGGTCGGAGGGAGACACAGGGCACACGCACCCAACCAGCACGGGTGGGGACTGGGGCTGGGGACGCGGAGGGCAGAAGGCGCGCCGCAGCCGGGGAGAGTGCGCCCGTCAAGCGCCTGGCTGCCCGAGCCGCTCTGACGGGGAAGGCACAAAAAGCAGGCGCAGCTTTTTGTTCCGGGCTTTTGTGGAACACCGGAGGGCTGGGCAGGGCACGTTCCATATAGAGCAGCCGGGAGCCTGAGCAGCGAAGAGGGGAAAGCAGCGCCAGCCCCTCCCTGCAGCGCGACAGAACTAACAACCTGAATAAGAGTCCACTTCCGCCCGCCTCTGTCAGGGAGGAAATTAGGCACGGAAGAGACTGGCAAACAGAAGCCAAATAAACAAAGGGAACCGCTTCAGAAGGGACCAGTGCAACAGATCAAAATCCCTGTAGATAACATCGACTACACCAGAGGGGGCCTGTAGATATCAAGAAGTGTAAGCTGGAACGAGGAGCTATCTGAAACTGAACCGAACCCACACTGACCGCAACAGCTCCAGAGAAATTCCTAGATATATTTTTACCTTTTTTTTTTTTAAAGTAAATTTTTAAAAAAAATTTTTTTTCTTTTCTCAGTTTTCTTTTTTATTTTTTCTCTTTTATTTTCTTTTAAAATTCCCTATTACTCCCCCATTACACCTTAACTTTCATTTTCATAAATATTTATGATTTTTTTAATTAGGAAAAAATTTTTTTTTCTTTTTTTTTCTTTTCTCTTTTTTTTTCCTTTTTCTCTTCTATTTTCTATTTTTCTTTTTCTCTTATTTCCTTTTAAAGTCCTCTATTACTCCTCTACTACTCCTTAATCTTCATTTTCATTACACTATAACCTTACAAAAAAAAACAGTCTAGAGAAGCCCTATTTTTAAACTGAACTTCATATATATTTCTAAAATTTTTTTGTGTGTTTTGGTTTTTGTTTTTAATATAGTATTTTCAAGAGTCTAACCTCTACTCTAGATTTTTAATCTTTGTTTTTCAGTATATGATATAAATTGTGGACATTTAAGAATCCAAGATTCAGTTCCCATTTTTCTTCAGGAGTGTGTTGATTATTCTCTCCAAATCTTGACTCTCCGTTTTCTACCTCAGAACACCTCTATTTCCTCCTTTCCCCTTCTCTTCCCAATCCAATTCTGTGAATCTTTGTGGGTGTCTGGGCTATGGAGAACACTCTGGGAACAGACAACTGCGTAGATCTGTCTCTCTCCTCTTGAGTCCCCCTTTTTCTCCTCCTGCTCATCTCTATCTCCCTCCTCCCTCTCCTCTTCTTCATGTAACTCTGTGAACCTCTCTGGGTGTCCCTCACGGGGGAGAATCTTTTCACCATTAACCTAGACGTTTTATTATCAGTGCTGTATGGTTGAAGAAGTCTTGAGACTACTGGAAAAATAAAACTGAGATCCAGAGGCAGGAGACTTAAGCCCAAAACCTGAGAAACACCAGAAAACTCCTGACTACATGGAACTTTAAGTAATAAGAGACCATCCAAAAACCTCCATACCTACACTGAAACCAACCACCACCCAAGAACCAATCAGTTTTAGAGCAAGACATACCACGCAAATTCTCCAGCAACGCAGGAACGTAGCCCTGAACATCAACACACAGGCTGCCCATGGTCACACCTAACACATAGACCCATCTCAAAACTCATTACTGGGCACTCCATTGCAGTCCAGAGAGAAGAAATCAAGTTCCAAGCACCAGAACACCGACGCAAGCTTCCCTAACCAGGAAACCTTGACAAGCCAATCGTCCAACCCCACCCACTGGGTGAAACCTCCACAATAAAAAGGAACCTCAGACCTCCAGAATACAGAAAGCCCACTCCAGACACAGCAATCTAAACAAGATGAAAAGGCAGAGAAATACCCAACAGGTAAAGGAACATGAAAAATGCCCACCAAGTCAAACAAAAGAGGAGATAGGGAATCTACCTGAAAAAGAATTTAGAATAATGATGATAAAAATGATCCAAAATCTTGAAAACAAAATGGAGTTACAGATAAATAGCCTGGAGACAAAGATTGAAAAGATGCAAGAAATGTTTAGTAAAGACCTAGAAGAAATTAAAAAGGGTCAATTAAAAATGAATAATGCAATAAATGAGATCAAAAACACTCTGGAGGGAACCAAGAGTAGAATAACGGAGACAGAAGATAGGATAAGTGAGGTAGAAGATAAAATGGTGGAAATAAATGAAGCAGAGAGGAAAAAAGAAAAAAGGATCAAAAGAAATGAGGACAACCTCAGGGACCTCTGGGACAATGTGAAACGCCCCAACATTCGAATCATAGGAGCCCCAGAAGAAGAAGACAAAAAGAAAGGCCATGAGAAAATACTCGAGGAGATAATAGCTGAAAACTTCCCTAAAATGGGGAAGGAAATAGCCACCCAAGTCCAAGAAACCCAGAGAGTCCCAAACAGGATAAACCCAAGGCGAAACACCCCAAGACACATGTAATCAAATTAACAAAGATCAAACACAAAGAACAAATATTAAAAGCAGCAAGGGAGAAACAACAAATAACACACAAAGGGATTCCCATAAGGATAACGGCTGATCTATCAATAGAAACCCTCCAGGCCAGAAGGGAATGGCAGGACATACTTAAAGTAATGAAAGAGAATAATCTACAACCCAGATTACTGTACCCAGCAAGGATCTCATTCAGATATGAAGGAGAATTCAAAAGCTTTACAGACAAGCAAAAGCTGAGAGAATTCAGCACCACCAAACCAGCTCTTCAACAAATGCTAAAGGATCTTCTCTAGACAGGAAGTGCAGAAAGGTTGTGTAAACGTGAACTCAAAACAACAAAGTAAATGGCAACGGGACCACACCTATCAATAATTACCTTAAATGTAAATGGGTTGAATGCCCCAACCAAAAGACAAAGATTGGCTGAATGGGTACAAAAACAAGACCCCTATATATGCTGTCTACAAGAAACCCACCTCAAAACAAGAGACACATACAGACTAAAAGTGAAGGGCCGAAATCTATGGCTGATTCATATCAATGTATGACAAAACCCACTGAAATGTTGTGAAGTAATTAGCCTCCAACTAATAAAAAAAAATAAATTAAAAAAAAAAAAGTGAAGGGCTGGAAAAAAATATTTCACACAAACGGAGACCAAAAGAAAGCAGGAGTCGCAATACTCATATCAGATAAAATAGACTTTCAAATAAAGGATGTGAAAAGAGACAAACAAGGACACTACATAATGATCAAAGGATCAATCCAAGAAGAAGATATAACAATTACAAATATATATGCACCCAACATAGGAGCACCGCAATATGTACGGCAAACACTAACGAGTATGAAAGAGGAAATTAATAGTAACACAATAATAGTGGGAGACTTTAATACCCCACTCACAACTATGGATAGATTAACTAAACAGAAAATTAACAAGGAAACACAAACCTTAAATGACACAATGGACCAGCTAGACCTAATTGATATCTATAGGACATTTCACCCCAAAACAATCAACTTCACCTTTTTCTCAAGTGCACACGGAACCTTCTCCAGAATAGATCACATCCTGGGCCATAAATCTGGTCTTGGAAAATTCAAAAAAATTGAAATCATTCCTGTCATCTTTTCTGACCACAGTGCAGTAAGATTAGATCTCAATTACAGGAAAAAAATTGTTAAAAATTCAAACATATGGAGGCTAAATAACATGCTTCTGAATAACCAACAAATCATAGAAGAAATCAAAAAAGAAATCAAAATATGCATAGAAATGAATGAAAATGAAAACACAACAACCCAAAACCTATGGGACACTGTAAAAGCAGTGCTAAGGGGAAGGTTCATAGCATTACAGGCTTACATCAAGAAACAAGAAAAAAGCCAAATAAATAACCTAACGCTACATTCTAAAGCAATTAGAGAAGGAAGAAATGAAGAACCCCAGGGTTAGTAGAAGGAAAGAAATCCTAAAAATTAGGGCAGAAATAAATGCAAAAGAAACTAAAGAGACCATAGCAAAAATCAACAAAGCTAAAAGCTGGTTTTTTGAAAAAATAAACAAAATTGACAAACCATTAGCAAGACTGATTAAGAAGCAAAGAGAGAAGAACCAAATTAACAAAATTAGAAATGAAAATGGAGAGATCACACCAGACAACACTGAAATACAAAGGATCATAAGAGACTACTACCAGCAGCTCTATGCCGATAAAATGGACAACTTGGATGAAATGGACAAATTCTTAGAAAAGTATAACTTTCCAAAACTGAACCAGGAAGAAATAGAAGATCTTAACAGAGCCATCACAAGCAAGGAAATCAAAACTGTAATCAGAAATCTTCCAGCAAACAAAAGCCCAGGACCAGATGGCTTCACAGCTGAATTCTACCAAAAGTTTAGAGAAGAGCTAACACCTATGTTACTCAAACTCTTCCAGAAAATTGCAGAAGAAGGTAAACTTCCAAACTCATTCTATGAGGCCACCATCACCCTAATTCCAAAACCAGACAATGATGCCACAAAAAAAGAAACTACAGGCCAATATCACTGATGAACATAGATGCAAAAATTCTTAACAAAATTCTAGCAAACAGAATCCAACAGTATATTAAAAAAATCATACACCATGAACAAGTGGGCTTTATCTCAGGAATGCAAGGATTCTTTAATATCCGCAAATCAATCAATGTAATACACCACATTAACAAATTGAAAGTTAAAAACCATATGATTATCTCAATAGATGCAGAGAAAACCTTTGACAAAATTCAACACTCATTCATGATTAAAACTCTCCAGAAAGCAGGAATAGAAGGAACATACCTCAACATAATAAAAGCTATATATGACAAACCCACAGCAAGCATGACCCTCAATGATGAAAAATTGAAAGCATTTCCCCTGAAATCAGGAACAAGACAAGGGTGCCCACTCTCACCACTACTATTCAACATAGTGTTGGAAGTTTTGGCCACAGCAATCAGAGCAGAAAAAGAAGTAAAAGGAATCCAGATAGGAAAAGAAGAAGTGAAATTCTTGCTGTTTGCAGATGACATGATCCTCTACATAGAAAACCCTAAAGACTCCTCCAGAAAATTACTAGAGCTAATCAATGAATATAGTAAAGTTGCAGGATATAAAATTAACACACAGAAATCCCTTGCATTCCTATATACTAACAATGAAAAAACAGAAAGAGAAATTAAGGAAACAATACCATTCACTATTGCAACAAAAAGAATAAAATACTTAGGAGTATATCTACCTAAAGAAACAAAAGACCTATACATAGAAAAGTATAAAACACTGATGAAAGAAATCAAAGAGGACACAAACAGATGGAGAAACACACCGTGTTCACGGATTGGAAGAATCAATTTTGTCAAAATGGCTATACTACCCAAAGCAATCTATAGATTCAATGCAATCCCTATCCAGCTACCAACGGTATTTTTCACAGAACTAGAACAAATAATTTCACAATTTGTATGGAAATACAAAAAACCTCAAATAGCTAAAGTAATCTTGAGAAAGAAGAATGGAACTGGAGGAATCAACCTGCCTGACTTCAGGCTCTACTACAAAGCCACAGTCATCAAGACAGTATGGTACCCGCACAAAGACAGAAATATAGATCAATGGAACAGAATAGAAAGCCCAGAGATAAATCCATGAACCTATGGACACCTTATCTTAGACAAAGGAGGCAAGGATATACAATGGAAAAAAGACAACCTCTTTAACAAGTGGTGCTGGGAAAACTGGTCAACCACTTGTAAAAGAATGAAACTAGAACACTTTCTAACACCATACACAAAAATAAACTCAAAATGGATTAAAGATCTAAATGTAAGACCAGAAACTATAAAACTCCTAGAGGAGAACATAGGCAAAACACTCTTTGACATAAATCACAGCAGGATCCTCTATGACCCAACTCCCAGAATATTGGAAATAAAAGCAAAAATAAACAAATGGGACCTAATGAAACTTAAAAGCTTTTGCACAACAAAGGAAACTATAAGTAAGGTGAAAAGACAGCCCTCAGATTGGGAGAAAATAATAGCAAATGAAGCAACAGACAAAGGATTAATCTCAAAAATATACAAGCAACTCCTGAAGCTCAATTCCAGAACAATAAATGACCCAATCAAAAAATGGGCCAAAGAACTAAACAGACATTTCTCCAAAGAAGACATACAGATGGCTAACAAACACATGAAAAGTTGCTCAACATCACTCATTATTAGAGAAATGCAAATCAAAACCACAATGAGGTACCATTACACGCCAGTCAGGATGGCTGCTATCCAAAAGTCTACAAGCAATAAATGCTGGAGAGGGTGTGGAGAAAAGGGAACCCTCTTACACTGTTGGTGGGAATGCAAACTAGTACAGCCACTATGGAGAACAGTGTGGAGATTTCTTAAAAAACTAGAAATAGAACTGCCATATGACCCAGCAATACCACGTCTGGGCATACACACTGAGGAAACCAGATCTGAAAGAGACACGTGTGCCCCAATGTTCATCGCAGCACTGTTTATAATAGCCAGGACATGGAAGCAACCTAGATGCCCATCAGCAGATGAATGGATAAGGAAGCTGTGGTACATATACACCATGGAATATTACTCAGCCGTTAAAAAGAATTCATTTGAATCAGTTCTAATGAAATAGATGAAACTGGAGCCCATTATACAGAGTGAAGTAAGCCAGAAAGATAAAGAACATTACAGCATACTAACACATACATATGGAATTTAGAAAGATGGTAATGATAACCCTATATGCAAGACAGAAAAAGAGACACAGATGTACAGAACAGACTTTTGGACTCTGTGGAAGAAGGCGAGGGTGGGATGTTTCAAGAGAACAGCATGTATATTATCTATGGTGAAACAGATCACCAGGCCAGGTTGGATGCATGAGACAGGTGCTCGGGCCTGGTGCACTGGGAAGACCCAGAGGAATCGTGTGGAGAGGGAGGTGGGAGGGGGGATCGGGATGGCGAATACATGTAACTCCATGGCTGATTCATGTCAATGTATGACAAAACCCACTGAAATGTTGTGAAGTAAGTAGCCTCCAACTAATAAAAATAAATGAAAAGAAAAAAATAAAAAAGAAAGCAGAGGCAGAGAGTAGCCGCATACCAAAGAATGATATGGGATTAAGCATGGAACGCTCGTCAAGTCACCCCAAAGAATTACTTTTTGTTTCAAATAAGTTTAGTATCTTTTATTACATAGCTCTTTATAGTTATTTTTATTTTTTAAAATGTTTTTATATGCCTAACTGTACACGGTACTATGGCAGACAGAGTTTACTATTTCTACTTTCTGGGTATGGAAATTAAATCTCAGCAAGGTTAGCTAAGTTGTCCCTGTCCCTAATAAATGACCTTCCAAAACTAGAGTTACCCGAACACCTGTCCCAGGATTCTTTTCACCATACCAATCTGTTTCAGTAAATCACTTTCTTTCCATTTGGATCTTAGGTACTACTATACATATATATATATATATATATATATAGAGAGAGAGAGAGAGAGAGCGAGAGAGAGAGCTAAAACTGTCCATTAAAGTTAAAATATGATATCTATAATGCCTGGCTGATATTTTGATATTTCCTCCATGGACATAAGATTTGGGTTAGATTTTTGTCAGGAATTAAAATAACTTGAAGATTGAGTGATTGGCCAGCACTGTGCTGGCTAGTATGGTAAACACTAGCCTCGGGTGGCTATTGAGCCCTAAAAGTGAAACTCCAATACTTTGGCCACCTGATGTGAAGAGCTGACTCATTGAAAAAGACCCTGATGCTGGGAAAGATTGAGGGCAGGAGGAGAAGGGCGTGATGACAGAGGATGAGATGGTTGGATGGCATCACCAATTCAACGGACTTGGGTTTGAGTGAACTCCGGGAGTTGGTGATGGACAGGGAGGCCTGGCGTGCTTCATGGGGTCACGAAGAGTTGGACACGACTGAGCAATTGAACTGAACTGAACTGAATGTGGCCAACACCTCATGTTGAAATGATAATATTTTGGATATACTGAGTCATATAAAATATATTATTAAAATGGATTTCCCATTTCCAATTTTCATTTGCCTGTTAGAAATTTTCTTGTTTTTACCATGCTTCATGGCTTCACGAGATCTTAGTTCCCCAACCAGGGATCGAACCTAGGACCTCAGCAGTGAAAAGCGCTGAGTCCTAACCACAGGACTGTCAGGGAATTCCCTAAACATTTTTTATATGTGCCAAGTGTTGTTTCTCTTGGGTTGGGCTCCATGGGTCACCAGAATCTGAAAGCTCTGGTCTCTCTCCACGCCTTTGTGCCCAGCGCTCTTTGCTACTGCAGCAGCACTCTCGGTGACATAAGGAGACGGAACTCTCTCAGGATGGGTAATCAACACAGTGCCTTCGTAAGAAGCAACAGCCAGGACTTCCTTGGTGGTTCAGTGGCTAAGACTCCAAGCTCCCAGTGCAGGGAGCCTGGCTTCAACCCCTGGTTGGGGAACTTACATCCTTCCGTGCTGCAACTAAGAATTTACAAGCTGAAATTAAAGTTCCTGCATGCCACATGTAAGACCCGATGCAGCCAGATAAATAAAAACCTTTTTTAAAAAAAGAGAAGCCATTGTCTGTGTCCATATACCACTTCAATAAAGCTGGTTGGTACCTACTACAGCTTGGTGGTTATTCTAACTCCAGGGAGTAGCATTTGCTCAGTATGTGAAAGACCAGAGGAAGTCTGCTGCTAAAATAATTTCTTTCCAGTTAATGCAAGCAATATAAGAAGAGGAATGTTAATTTTTTTTTCAAACTATCATCATGAAGGAAAGTACCTGAAAAAATTGAGTATTTTATAGAAAGGTCAAGGACTTTTAAAATTAATTGTACTTGATAGCTGCATGTCAGAGTCTTCTTTCTGACTCAAGAAGAACCTATTGCTAGGAGCCCTTTGAAGTTCTGTGGGTAGATATAATAGAAATGGATTGTGACATTCCTACCTACTAATTTAGCAGTGAAATGTTCACAATGTCAAATGTGAAATTAATAATTACACTACTTTTCACCATTGAATGTCTGTCAAAGAGAACAAAACCGTGTCAAGCAGAAGCAAAGTTCAAAGATGGAAGCATTTGTGAGACCAGCTCTCGTCCCTATATGGAACAGCAAATCAAAGGCAAGATCAGTATGTTTCCCCAAAAGTTAATAGATAAATACATACATGCTCAGTCGCATCCGACTCTGTGACCTCGTGGATTGTAGCCTGCCAGACTCCTCTCTCCATGGAATTTTCTAAGAAAGAATACTAGAATGGGCTGCCATTTCCTACTCCAGGAATCTTCTTGACCCAGGGATCAAACCCACATCTCTTGTGTTTCTTGTTCTGGCAGGCAGATTTTTTTACCACTGCACCACCTGGGAAGTCACACAGTCCTAGTGTAATAAGACATTTAAATTAACTTAGTATGCAGACTGCCTTCAACTATATATTTAGAAATAAATTCTGTCATATTAAAATATAGAGAGATTTAAGTTAAAAAAATCTCAGGTCAGAAAACAAACTTCTGTAACATAGATTCATCCTTACCTGTATAATATCCAACTGACACTAATAAAAAGTCAAGTCAAATTTCCTACTAGCTACACTAATTCTGCTGCTGCTGCTAAGTCGCTTCAGTCATGTCCGACTCTGTGCAACCCCATAGACGGCAGCCCACCAGCTCCCCCGTCCCTGGGATTCTCCAGGCAAGAACACTGGAGTGGGTTGCCATTTCCTTCTCCAATGAATGAAAGTGAAAAGTGAAATTGAAGTCACTCAGTCGTGTCCGACTCTTTGTGACCCCATGGACAGTAGCCTACCAGGCTCCTCCATCCATGGGATTTTCCAGGCAAGAGTACTGGAGTGGGTTGCCATTGCCTTCTCCGAGCTACACTAATTAAGGAACTCAAAACATTGATTGCTTCAGATTATCACACCTCAGTCTTGTGGCCCCCTGTGGGTTGCCTAAAAGGTAAAGTAAGCCAGTTACCAACTCAGTGTTTAACTGTAAAAAAATTATATCCTTCAGGGTTTTGTGAAAATACAAACCACTTTATTAATAAAGTGAGTGTCCCCTATGTAATCTGATTTGTGATCTGCCAGAAAGGTCCCTTCCATGAAAAATATTTTACCAATAGATTCTGAAATTTCTTCTTTAACAAAAGTCATCCATAAAAATCCTTGTCCCTATTAACAGTATTTTGGGCATCAAAACACTTTATCAGAGTGGGTTTTTCAGGCAGCCTCTTTCCTAGTCTGAAGTAAAGAAGGGAGAGAGGTAGAGGTTAAAATCTAAAGAGAGTAGGGTATCATTTCAGAGGGATTAGAAACAGAAGGCAGGGAATGCTAAAAACAACAGCATTCTTCACTATTTTCCCCAGAAAAAGGAGTAATAGTCTTGAAAGGATGGCTAGGGTCTCAGGCTCACCTTGTATGAATCACATTAAAGACAAATGTGTACTTTACATTCATCATGGACTTAAACTCCAATAGATCATCTTCTTAAGTCTCTGATACTAAATCATTTTTTAAAGAATACTAAAGAGCTTTGTGTTGAAAAGGAAATCACCTGGGTAACAATTTCAAGATGCCAAGAGTCTCAAAACCCTGCTTTTATCACCAGCTGAAAAGCCAATAAGTCTTAATTGTCTCTAAACAATCTCCAGCTGTGTAACCTTCTTTCCATGCAGGATCCTTACAAAAGAGAGGCCTATAAAATAGTTTTCTAAGTGCTGTATTTATGCTGGGATTTAAATTTCAATTACAGAGAGAAATTATATCTCCCATTTGATGCAAATGCATTTGAACACATTATGACTATAAAAGTAAAACCTGCTTAATCCTCTCGTAAACTTAGTAATTTTATAAAACTCATATTGTTTCATACACATAAAATGTGCATGACAATCAGCATTCTAAACAGTAGCCTAAGTCAGAAACACAAGACTTCATAATATTCTCAATGTTTTCTCCTTCCATTTGCTTGGTATAACAAGCAGAGTGAAATATGCCTCTCATATTTTAAAAGTGAAAATAGGGGTTTATAATTCTATGATTTCTGGATCTCATGAATTTAATGTTCTACACAAAAGGCATTCAGAACTACATTTCAGCACAGCAATGTTTTCCTGAGTCTAACCTAATTTACCATATCAATCTGGATGTTTTAAAAACTAAAAAAACACTTCCTCCACTACTTAAAACACTCAAATTGTTATGGAAACCTAATAGCTCCTCAGTTCTCCCTCTAATCACAAATCAAAGTGGGGACCTGGAGTACTCTGGAAATAATTTGCTGCTGTCCCTAGGTTCTACAGGCCAGTAAACATTCCCTAAGTACTACTAAGGAAGACCACAATTCCAGGGAAAATGGGAAGAATTTGCATCCAAAGGTGGTTGAGTATGCTATTCTCCAGAGGGACTGATATTCAGAAGAAAGGATTTGACAAATCCCTTTGTTCATAATTCAAATCATCCTCCATTCAAATCAAGTCCTGAGTTAGAGACACACTTTCTGACCTCAGTCCTCTTCCCTCCCACAGTCCAGGAAGCCTTGTGCAGGCATGCTAATTCGCTTCAGTCTTGTCTGATTCTTTGGGACCCTATGGACTGTGGCCCACCAGGCTCCTCTGTCCACGGGATTCTCTAGGTAGGAAAACTAAAGTGGGTTGCTATGCCCTCCTCCAGGGCACCTTCCCAACTCATGGATCAAACCCAAGTCTCTTATGTCTCCTGCACCACAGGCAGATTCTTTACCACTAGAGCCACATTGGAAGCTCCCCCAGGAAGCCTTAGGAACCTCCAAAACCATGAGACTTCTCGGTCATATCCCTTTCCTCATTTTCTCACTTTCACAGGCAACAGGCTTTAGATGACATTCTAGATTTTAAAATATTGGGTGAAGAGCCAAGAAGATTGAGAATAAAGGCAAAAGAACTTTTGCCCAAACTTCTTTTTCTTTTTTATCATATACTTCTCTAGAAATACTAAGGTCAGTGTTAAAGAATTATAGTATTTATTCATGTTCATGTTTTAGGATGGTTTTCAGAATAATATATGTGTGGCATATAATAAAACGAGAGATTAACAAGCAACCTAAAAATAGTATCTGTTTTACTGCCTTGCTCACTATTACTAAGGAGAACACAAACTCGCCCTCTTAGAACTCATGGATTTATCTTTGCATAAAAAATTGAAACACATAAGGGAAATGTTGCTATTCACTAACCACAGAACAAAGAAAATTCTGCACATCATGCCAAGACATTATGCAGGAGGTGGTGTTAACAGGGGAAGCTTTTATCATGAGAAAGTAGAAACTCCATTACCTCCTAAGTTAATAACTGCAACCTATAATATGAAGTTCTATTTTAGTCGAGCTTTGTATATTTTTAAAGAGTAAGAAAAGATCATTCCTCTCCCTTTCCATGAACTGGGCCACACAATCAATCGGTTGCCAATGCCTTTTCTTTCTTATAAAGAGAAGGCAATAATAGTCCTATAAGGTTGACTCCACATGAATGGACTAAATTCACAAGAATGGAATTTTTTTCACAAGGAAAAGAGCGTCCCAGTGGTGTAGGCAGAGATTAATATCTGAGAGTAAGTAGACCACAGACCATTTGACAAATTTTGTTTCAAACATTGTCGCTCAAGAATGATTGCAACGAGCCAGAACAAAATCCATCTTTTTAATCTGTAGTCACACCATGTAAATCAGGCTTTCTATGGAAATGCATCAGTCTCTCAGGAATGATCAGAGACTGATGATACACACAGTCTCTGACAGTGCTGCGGAGTGCCAGGCAGGAAGGAGACCTGCGCTCACACTCGCTCACCTGCTGGGGCCAGGCGAGAAAGAGGAAGTGATCCTTGAAGCAAGCTTCAGGCGAAAGTAAGACACTGATGCGCAGGCCCCCAGCCACATGTGGGTCTCCGTGTCTGCCAACAATCTTGCTCAGAGAAAACAGGAAAGACCTCAACACACATTTATTGATCAGCCCAACTTATATAGTTCTGCAAACCTTCTAATATCCTTAGTGAAACACTGTTTCCCATGAGAAATGGCATGACAGGACATTTCTGTGATGTAACGGACCTTTCTTGTGTTCTGAAGGGCATAGGGCACTCTTGTGACTCTTCATGGGCACGTCCAGAGTCTCATTCCACTGGTCTGGACATCAGTAGAGCCTCTAAAACAATCAACAGAGAGCATGACGTTGAAGCACTTCTCTGGAACAACACAAAGGAGGGGGCTTTACTTTTCAGCTCTGTAAGCCCAAGAACAGGACGGGCTGCAAGGAATCTCACTCTTGTAATGCAATAAACCCCATACATTAAATTAGTTACCTCAATTATAACTTCACAGAGCACAAAATAAATAACACACACAGTGGTTATACTTTGGACCTACTGTTTAACTGGCAATCATTTTCTTTTTTTTTTTTTTTTTATTGCTTTACAATGTTGTGTTGGTTTCTGCCAGACATCAACATGAATCAGCCATAGCTATACATATGTCCCCTTTCTTTTGAACCTCCCTCCCACTTTGCTCCCCATCCCTCCCACTTCCCTCCCCATTCCTCCCTTCTCACAGTCATTTGTCAACAAGTCTTCAGTAAAAATCCTAGCCATTAGACTGGGCTTCCCTCATGGCTCAGATGGTAAAGAATCTGCCTGCAGTACAGGAGACCTGAGTTCAATCCCTAGATCAGAAAGATCCCCTGGAGAAGAAAATGGCAACCCACTCCGGTATTCTTGCCTAGAGAATTCCATGGACAGGGGAGCCTGGGGGCTACAGTCCATGGGATCGCAGAGTTGGACACCATTGAGTGACTAACACTTTCACTTTCATATAAGGCTAGGATAATATTTCTGCCTTAGTTGTGAACAAAATCTTTTCTCTCTTTCACTATCTTTCTTTTTAATTTGAATTAATCTTACTATTAAATACCACCCCCCAAAACTGTTCTAAGCAGTAGAGAATACATAATAAGGTAAATGTTACATATACATAGAATGCTTTAGACTGGAGTAAAATAGAAAGATTTCCCTACCCACTTCAGCTAGTTCCTGTAAAAATGTGCTAAGAATACTAAAAGGAAGGGAGAGAGTGAAGGAGGGAGAGAAGGAGGAATTGATTTGCAGGTCTGCATTTTATCCACCCTGCTTCCCATGCCCCTCCTATGCTAACTTGGCTGGGTTTTGAAGCCCTTTCATTCACCTTGGGCCCCTGCTATTGCTGCTCTGCCCCCCACCCACCCCTCTCCCCTTGACAGGCACCTAGGTTTGGATCCACTTTCTGCGCTTTGACTTCCATACTGTTCATCCAGGACCTGACATCACCTCTCACTGACCACCCACTTGTGAGACCACGGGATAGAGGCCCCCAAGACCTTACCCCACTGCATCCCTGTGGGACCAGCCAGAAGAGGAGACTCTTCTCCCAGTTCCCATGTGGGGAGAGAGCTGGGCAGATTACAGAGTGAGAAGCTCAGTGAGACTAAGGAAGCCAGAAGGTGTTGGTCCTGCCTTTCCTAGCCCCATCCAGCTGCATGAAATAGAAGTTCAGATTGTACTCCACCTAGCCTGACATAGTCCCTGGGTCCAGCATACAACCCAAACAACTATTAAAAGTATCATCTCTCCAGTACCTCAGATCTAAAGTAAAATAATCTTGCTACCTAAATTCTCGCC
Organism: Cervus canadensis; assembly: GCF_019320065.1. Lineage (NCBI taxonomy): Eukaryota > Metazoa > Chordata > Mammalia > Artiodactyla > Cervidae > Cervus > Cervus canadensis. Next base: position 43,646,028 of record NC_057405.1, read on the forward strand.
TTCCTATTCACCTCAGTCACAGCTTTCTCCCAACTCCCTTTATTACTGCCTGTTCTATGCTCCAATTCCTGATTCCAAGCAGGTTTCCAGTTGGACTGGAGTTCTATCTTGATGCCAAATGCCTGCCTGTAGCACTAGCAACATACCTAATTCCTAACAACCCTCTCTCACCCAACATAATTGCCGTCACCTGATAGTTTTGGATCCGGCCTCAATCCAGACTGACCCTTGGTGCCAAAGCACAACCACCACAATGATTCCAGTATCATGAAAGCCAAAAACTCCAGCCTCAACCATGAGTAGGAATTACAAGGTATTAGCACCAAGCCTTGCCTCCTTGAACCTTGTGAATGACATCCTGATCTAAACCCTCCACCGCTCTTACCAAGTCTGTTCTCACATCCCTGGCTCTGCCCATTGCTAGCTTCCTCCCCTTCCTTCATACTATGTCTCCTAGTGAAGCCAACGTGGGTTATAACAAAAACATTCAGAGAACATTGTTGTCCAAGATGGAAAACAGGTTTCAGGTTTCATATGTATTGTTTTTCTGAATGATGATAATAAGATCTGGAACCAAATATCATTTAAGTAGAGTCAAGAAATTTGAAGGTAAATGTGTGGCAAAGGTCTCTGCACAAATACTAAGCCCCATGTGACACTGGGGATGCGACAGGGAGAAGACAATGATTGTGATGTTCAAGTGGTCAGTGGGTAGGGAAACATGATCTGGAGGTTGGTAGGTGGGGTAAATAGGACTCTAAGATGAGCTCACTATCTCCAACCCCCAGTGTTCCTCCAGTGACTGTGTCACAGTATACAGCATAAGAGATTTGCAGATGTATTTAAGTGCTCTAACCAGCTGACCTTAATTTAGAAAGGTTATCCAGATAGGCCAAACCTAATCATGTGAGTCCTTTAAAACAGGAGTCCCCTGGGCCACAGGCTGGCACTGGTCTGTGTCCTTTTAGGAACCCAGATGCACAGCAGGACATAAGAAGCAGGCAAGCAAGAGAAGCTTTGTCGGTATTTATAACCACTCCCCATTGCTTGCATTATCACCTGAGCTCAGCCTCCCGTCAGATCAGTGGTGGCACTGGATTCTCATAGGAGAGCAAAACCAACCCCATTTGAGTCTTCCTGAAACTACCACCGCCCCCTCCACCCTGAGTCCATGGAAAAATTTTCTTCCACAAAACTGGTACCTGCCGCCCAAAAGGTTGGGGACTTTTGCTTTAAAAACAGAAAGTTTTCTCCAGCTTGGTCCAAAAGAGGAAGTCATCGAGTAGAAGAATAAGCAGGACACAGTCCATGAGAAGTTCTCTGTTGCTAGCTTGAAGAAAGGGGGAATCACATGAAGGACCTAAAAGCAGCCTCTAGGAGATAAGCTGGACCCCTTTCCAATAGCCAGAAAGGAAATAACCTCAGTCCTACAACCACAAATAACTGGACCCTGTTAACACTAAGAATGATCTTGGAAGCATGTAATTTCCTCAGAGCCTTCTGAAAAGAACCCAACTCATTCAGTACCTGGATTCTGACCTTGTGAGACCCTAAACAGACAACCCAAACAAGTTTACCCAGACTGTGATCTACAGAACTGTAAGTTAATGAATGGGTGTTATTTTGAGCACCAAGTTGGTGGTTATTTGTTACATAGCAATAGCATATACGGATAAGTGGCATGAGTATCACAGGGAAGGAAAGGACTTCAAGATATGTAGAAGTACCACAGGTGATTCCAGTGTGACATCAATGTTAAAAAACCTTTGTCCTATAGGTTATGTGTTTCATACATAGGTACTAGGTCCTCACATAGTTGGGATCATCAGTGTACACTAAAATCTGAACATTGATATTAGATAGTAAAATGTAGAATGTGTTTTTCTCTTGTTACAAATTTTTCACTGTAGCCCACTACTTTTTAAGAAACAATACTAGTTGTATCAACAGATATTTTGACAAACTTATGCTAAGTTTAATTAATTTGATTTTAAATATGACTGTGATAGATAGCTAGGTAGACATACAGATTCATAAAATTAATGAGCTTTCAGCATTTTATCAGTATTTCCTTCTCATCAAAGAGATTTCTATATGTTTCATGAACTATATATTGGTAAAACAATTTATCATTTGATGATCTTGTTTCTATAACAAATCTAAATTAATTTAGAGACAAATATCACTTCATACCTGAATTAAGTCAATTATAAAATTTTTTCATGTAAAATTATGATCACAAGTTGAATGCAAGATTATATTCTATACTGTTGAGTGGGAATGGAGAGGTTTTCCTTATGATTGTGCTATAAGAAAGCATCTGCTTCAACTAAAAAATTTTTATATCAATTCATGGTTCCAAATGAACCAAATAAAACCATTATCTCAATGACTTGTAATTTATAGGACTTTTAAATCTCTATAATTAGGCAATGTCAAGGTGCCCTTAGAAATAGCCTGGCATTTCTGAGTAATAAATAATCACTCTGAATTTACTTGCAATTCACTTATTCAGGCAATTTTTCACTAAATTCCCTGTTTTAAGAATTCACTACCTAATTAGGATTTTGTTATTTTCTGACTATGAGGTATAGTTCTTCCAAAAAAATGTGTAATTTTCTCCTATTAGTCATAGAAGAAAGGACACCTCATTGAGCTTCAACAACATGAATACTTGAAAATGTTCGTTGATTATAAATGAGACTCTGACTAACCTATAAAGAGAAATGGGGATGCAGACATTTTAAAAATGAAGAGAGTTTTATAGCTGGAATAAGAACATGGATAAGGTAACATGAATATGGGAACAAGAAAGGTGAAAGAAGGGGCCAAGTAAAAAGTAAACAGAAAAAAGGCCTGAAGAAAATAAAGCAAAATATTACCCTTTGTGCTATGAAAGTGAAAGTGTTAGTTTGCTCAGTCGTGTTGGACTCTTTGCTATGCCATGGACTATAGCCCACCAGGCTCCTCTGTCCATGGAATTCTCCAGGCAAGAATACTTGAGTATGTAGCCATTCCCTTCTCTAGAGATCTTTCTGACGCAGGAATTGAATTCAGGTCTCCTGCATTGCAGGCAGACACTTTACCATCTAAGCCACCACAATAAAGCAAGTCAAAAAACCAAAAAGCATAAAGATTGAAAAGGGGTTCTGTAAAACTTCGATTTTCAGCTAAAAAGACTGTCCTACAGAAAATTCTAAAGAATGTACAAAGCATCTAGAACCAGTAAGTGAATTTTAACAAGTCATAAGATACAAGGTTAATGTGAAAAATTCAGGGGTATTTCTATACATTGCTATCAAACAATTGATCAGAGAAATTTAAACAATAATTCCATTTACAAGATTATCAGAAACAACCTGCATACCGACCACAAATATTGTTGAGAAAAAACTTTAAAGATCTACATAAATGAAGAGATACACTATGGCAGTAGATTAAAATAATTATTATTAAAATGCTAGTTCTCCCTGAATTAATTCATAGATTTAAGGCAATCATAATCCCAAAACACTGTCTTACAGAACTTTACAAGTCAATTTTAAAATTTACTTGGAAATACAACATTCCTCAATAGCCAAAGCAATCTTCAAAAAGAAAAATAAAGCTGGAGGACTTTGACTAGGTAACCTTAAGACAATCAAAAGCTACAGTAATCAAGGCAGAGTGTATTGGCCTAAGGACAAACAAGTAGATCAATGTATCAGAATACAGAATCGGGAAATAGAACACACTTAACCAGTTGATTGATATTCAACAAAGAAAATAAGGCAACTTAATGGGATTTAAAAAAATCTCAATAAGTGGTTCTGTGGTAACTAGATACTCATATGATAGGGAGAAAGACAAAAATATATCCAATAAGCACATGAAAAAGTTTTCAACATTTTTAAAGTGAAGTGAAAGTCACTCAGTCGTGTCCGACTCTTTGTGACCCCATGGACTATACAGTCCATGGAATTCTCCAGGCCAGAACACTGAAGTGGGTAACTTTTCCCTTCTCCAGGGGATATTCCCAAACTAGGGATCGAACCCTGGTCTCCTGCATTGCAGGTGGATTCTTTACCAGCTGAGCCACAAGGGAAGCCCTAGGTCATCAGGAAAATGCAAAATAAAACCACTAGAATGAATAAAGTTGAAAAGACTGACAATACCTAATGTTGAGGAGGCCGTGAATCAACTAGCATTCCTACACATGACTGGTGGGAGTGTAAAATGCTACAGCCACTTTGGAAAGCAATTTGGCATTTTCCTGTCAAGTTAAACACACACCTACTCTCTGACTCAGCAATCCCACTCCTAAATAATTACCCCCCTCCAAAAAGAAAGATAAAAACACATCCATAAGAAGATTTGTACAGAATCTTCACAGCAGCCTTAACTGGAAATGACCCAAATATCACACATCAACAGGGAGGATGAACCAATGCAATAATACACTATTTCTCAATGAGTAGGAACAAATTGTTGTAATAGGTACCAACACAGATGAATTTAGAAAACATCCGGAGGGAAGGAAGTCAGACAGAAAGGAACATATACTGTATAATCTAATTTATATGAAGTCCAAAAGCAAAACTCATCTGTGATGACAGAAAATCAGAAAGCAGATCAGAAAGATTGTGCCTTGAGTGGTGAGGGGTGGACAGGAAAACAGCTTAAGGGAACTTTTTAGACTTTTTTAGATCCTGAGAGAGAAGTCTTGTTTTAGGTGGTTGTACAATGGGTGTGTACAATTCTCAAAATTTCTCACGCTGCACACTTTTAAGAGCTATCCATCTTGAAGTGAAAGAATGTCTCCAGTCATCTCCGACCCTTTGCAAGTCGGAGTCCATGGACTATACAGTTCATGGAATTCTCCAGGCCAGAATACTGGAGTGGGTAGCCTTTCCCTTCTCCAGGGAATCTTCCCAACCCAGGGATCAAATCCAGCTCTCCCTCACTGCAGGCAGATTCTTTACCAGCTGAGTCACAAGGGAAGCCCAGGAATACTGGAGTGGGTAGCCTATACATTCTGCAGCAGATCTTCCCCACCCAGGAATCAAACCAGGGTCTCCAGCATTGTAGGTGGATTCTTTACCAACTGAACTAAAGAGCTATGCATCTTATTGTATACAAATTAAACCTCAATACTCTGCCATACCAACAAAAAGACTGTAAGAAAATATGACAGAATGTGTTGTCACCTTTTGTTAATGTTGGTTAGTGGGTGTATGATAAAGATTTATTCTCAGCATTTTCTTGTGCTTACAAAAACCTCTAGAATATTTTGAAGTTACATTTTTAAAAATCTAAATCACCAATGGAACAAGATAAAAAGCTTAGAGATAAACCTATGCACCTATGGGTATCTTATTTTTGACGAAGGAGGCAAAAAAATATAATGGGGCAAAGATAGACTCTTCAATAAGTGGTGCTGGGAAAACTGGACAGCTACATGTAAAAGAATGAAATTGGAACACTTCCTAACACCATACACAAAGATAAACTCAAAATGGACTAAAGACCTAAATTTAAGACCAGAAACTAAATATAGGTAAAACACTTCATGACATACATCACAGCAAGATCCTCCATGACCCACCTCCTAGAGCAATGGAAATAAAAACAAAACTAAACAAGTGGGACCTAATTAAACTTAAAAGCTTTTGCATAGCAAAGGAAACTGTAAACAAGGTGAGAAGACAACCTCAGAATGGGAGAAAATTATAGCAAATGAAACAACTGACAAAGGATTAATTTCCAAAATATACAAGCAACTCATACAAGTCAACACCAGAAAAATAAACAACTCAATCAGAAAGTGGGGAAAAGACCTAAACAGACATTTCTCCAAAGAAGACATAAAGATGGCTAACAAACACGAAAAAATGCTCAACACCACTCATTATTAGAGAAGTGCAAATCAAAACTACAATAAGATATCACTTCACATCGGTCAGAATGTGAAAGTGAAAGTCACTCAGTCGTGACTGACTCTTTGTGACCCCATAGACTATACAGTCCATGGAATTCTCTAGGACAGAACACTACAGTGGGTAGCCTTTCCCTTCTCTAGGGGATCTTCCCAACCCAGGGATTGAACCCAGGTCTCCTGCATTGCAGGTGGATTCTTTACCAGCTAAGCCACAAGGGAAGCCCAAGAATATTAAAGTGGGCAGCCTATCCCTTCTCCATGGATCTTCTGACCCAGGAATCAAACCAGGCCTATCAGAATAGCCATCATCAAAAAGTCTACAAACAATAAATGCTAGAGAGGGTGTGGAGAAAAGGGAACCCTCTTGCACTGTTGGAAATGTAAACTGGCCCAGCCACTATGGAATACAGTATGGAAATTTCTTTAAAAACCAGGAATAAAACCAACATATGACCTGGCAATACCACTACTAGGCATGTACCCTGAAAAAATCAAAATTGAAAGAGACACATATCCCCCGATGTTCATGCAGCTCTATTTACAATAGCTAGAATACAGAAGCAACCTAGATGTCCATCAACAGATGAATGGATAAAGAAGCTGTAGTACACATATACAGTGGAATATTACTCAGCCAGGATTCCTGAGTAGCTCAAACAGAAAAAGTCTGCCTGCAATGCCGGACACCTGGGTTCAATCCCTGGATTGGGAAGATCCCTGGAGAAGGGCATGGCTACACACTCCAGTATTCTTTCCTGGAGAACTCTATGTACAGAGGACCTTGCGTGCTACAGTTCATGGGGGTCACAAAGAGTCAGACAACTGAGCACCATTATTTTTATTATTATTATTATTCAGTCATAAAATGGAACACATTTGAGTCAGTTCTAATGAAGTGGATGAACCTAGAGCCTATTGCCTATTATACAGAGTGAAGTAAGTCAGAAAGTGATAAAAAAAAATATCGTATACTAAAGCATATACATGGAATCTAGAAAGATGGTACTAGTGAAATTATCTGCAGGGCAGCAATCGAGACACAAACATAGAGAACAGACTTAGGGGCATGGCAGGAGGGAGGAAGGAGAGAGTAGGATATACGGAGAGAGTAACATTACATTGCCATATGTAAAATAGATAGACAATGGAAATTGGCTGTATTACTCAGGGAACTCAAACCGGGGCTCTGTAATAACCTAGAGGGGTGGGATGGGGAGGATGGTGGGAGGGAGGTTCAAGAGGGAGGTGACATATGTATACCTATGACTGATTCAGGTTGATGTTTGGCAGAAACCAAGACAATTCTGTAAAGCAATTAGACTTCAATTTAAAAAAATAAATTTAAAATTAAAAGAAATCTAAATCAAATAACTACTTTTTGCTCTTGGGGAACTATCAAAATAATACAGGGTCAGACAAGTGGATGAACTTCTGCAATTCATTAAGGTCATTATGACAGCAGAGACTTTCTTTCTCCTGTTCCTGAGATGCATTGTGTCTGGGACACAAGAGACTGGATCTGAAATGGGAGACATTCCTGCAGCCTTCATGAACTTACTTTGGGATATGATTATAGTGAGCTAGCACCTGGACTTTTATCTTGGGTCACCAAAATTTATAGGAAGCAAATAATAATAATAAGCACTTATAAATTTATTTCTTTGAAAATATGTGGCATTTATGTTTATAGTATAGACTCCCTTTCAGTAATTCAGAAACAAGTGAGCTCAATACCTAGCTGCAAATTAACTAGTAAAAATAGGCAGCAGCCAGATGGCATCTGCTGATAATAGCTCTGTCTGAAAGCCACGTCACAAATAACACAGGTGACAAATTTGCTTTTCATTCTACTTGTCCTGGGCTCCAAAACTGCTCTGCTCTGAACTCCAAGCTCACACAGAGAATGTTTTTCACTCTAAAACAACTGGGTCCCAACAAGGAAGAGGAACTTCTAAACACTAAAATGACAGCTGGCTATGCATTTGTTGGATGTATATCCCCACCTTCGTTCCATCACAGATGGAAGTGTTGGGTTGAGCTAAATGCCAAGTTCCCTGTGGTCTGTGGTTGAAGTCACATCAGCAGAGTTCTAGATACTTGAGAAATATTGCTTTGACACCTTATGATACCACTTTTCATGAGCTATACTAATAGTATTCTATTAGTTTTGCCTGGTGGCTCAGAGAGTAAGAATCTGCCTGCAATGCAAGAGACCTGGGTTCCATGCCTGGGTCAGGAAGATCTCCTGGAGAAGGGAATGGCAACCTATTCCAGTATTCTTGCCTGGAGAATCCTATGAACAGAGGAGTCCGGCAGGCTATAGTCCATGGGGTCACAAAGAGTCAGACACAACTAAACAACTAACACTTTCACTTTCACTTGATAATATTCTATAAGTTTTAGAGGTGGCATTGAGGACATCTCCCATATCATGCAGTCCCATGTATGAAGATCTACTGGAAACCTTTCTCTTAGGCCCCAGTGTTGGGAGAAACTATGCTACTTCTGAAAAGTGTAGGATGACACAGAAGACCTTCAGCAGACTGTGCTCTCTTCTTTGCTTGGCCAGTAAAAAAAAAACTCAGAATGAAATTTGCAATCCAGTTCTGCAATGTTCCATAAACTTATTGTATGATTTATTTTTATCTATTTATTTTATTATGATATATTACTGCATTCATTTTCTTTTAGTTTCCTGAAATCCTTTCTGTAGGAAATAAGATTATAAATAATTAAATTTACAAATTCATCAATCATATGGCTATTTTTATTTATTTACATCCATATCTACTTCCAGAAAGGATTTTAAATGTCTCCATCAGGTATATCTAAAGGTAAAATTGAAATTCAGATTGTATTTACCTCAATTTCATTTTGTTTCATGGAGATACTGCATATGCACAGACCATTTGGATGGATACTTACTGAGATAGCTAAAAGGATAAATAGTAAAACAAATTATTTAATGCACTGGGATAATTTAAAATGTAAATTGGGTTTTTCCCTTCAATATAGTTCAGGACAGGAATAAAGGACATTTTTTTCTGGTACCTCTTTGGATGGACAGACAACACTGAATACTAGCTACCTTCCAACACCATAACAGAGTGAAGATCCCCCAGACCTTGTTCATGGTGCTGGGGAACATGGGAAAGCCCCCCAGATTGATAAAATTAAATTTCCATCATCCCATAAAAATGGAAGGTTGAAATATAAATTACAGGTTTAGAAAAATAATGTCCTATGTCTTGTACAACTTAATTTGTGTACATATTGAGGCTCATAATATGATGCAAGACAATATTTTCTCTTCTGTTGTTGTTTAGTCGCCCAATTGTGTCCGACTCTTTGCAACCCCATGGACTGCAGCACACCAGGCCTCTCTGTCCCTCACCCTCTCTCGGAGTTTGCCCAAGTTCACGTTCATTGCATTGGTGATGACATCCAGCCATCTTACCCTCTGACACCCTCTTCTTCTGCCCTCAATCTTTTCCAGCATCAGGGACTTTTTCAGCGAGTCAGATGTTTGCATCAAATGACCAAAATACTGGGACTTCAGCTTCAGCATCAGTCCTTCCAGTGGGTGTTCAGTGTTGATCTCCCTTAAGATTGACTGATTTGATCTCCTTGCTGTCCAGGGGACTTTCAGGAGTCTTCTCCAGCACCACAGTTCAAAGGCATCAATTCTTCAGCATTCTGCCTTCTTTATGGTCTAACTCTCACAACCATATGTGACCACTGGGAAGACCTCTATAGCCTTGACTATACAGACCTTAGTCAGCAGAGTAATGTCTCTGCTTTTCAAAACACTGTCTAAGTTTGTCATCACTTTCCTGCCAAGAAGCAATCATCTTCTGATTTCATGTCTGCAGTCATATTTTCTCTAAGTATATGCATATGCCCATCTGCATGAATTCATATATGTACAGTATTCTTCTGAGCATATGTTGATAGGAAATATAGAAACCAGCTGGTGTTTAAAACCTGTATTTTACAAAAAAGGAAACTTCCTGTACATTTTCCGGTTAAATTAAACCTGCCGTTTTTGTTTTTATCAAAAACGTAAAGTGGTTCATCCACATAATACAGTTATTTTAAAGTAAATATTAGGAATATCAGTTGGGACATTTTAAGTTTTTAATATAGTATATTTCTCCCAGGAGAAAAATAATTTACTATAACTTCAAAGCATTTTTAAGAGATTTTTCTAATCAATCTTGACCACATATAATAAACAGAGAACAGACATTTTTGTTTTCACGTGAAAAAGTTGCACTCCAAAACGGCTAAATGACTATTGAAGTTGATATAGTGGGTCTGTGAAAGTGGAATGATCAAAATATTCTACATATTGTTGAACATTACTTAAACATTACTTATTGATTAATATATAGCCTGGTTTTACCATAATGAGTTATTCCTTCTTTGTCCTTTTTTCATTGTCACTATCTCTTCTATAAATAGGACCCGCTTTTGAATCTCATCTATGGAATAGATAAATTCCTTACTGTGATGATTGTATATAAATATTCTCCTCTCTCTCCTGAAATCATGAATCTGATAAATTATTCAAAACAGTAGGAACTGATAATTACGTGTGTGGTTCTCAAGACCCAAAAGCACACATATCACAACTAGAACTACAGCCTATATTCATCAATGAATCCACCCTTTACCAGATCAGTCATAGCTTTGTCTGTATGCTTCCTACACTAGGTTTGGATCTCTGCCATAAGACTTTCCCATCTTAATTTATGTTATAATTTTCTGTTCACATGAGCATCTCTCTCCTTGGACTGTAAGCTCCTCGAGGGTAGTAACAATCACATCGTCTTTAGCACAGCTTTGTGTAGGACTGACCTATAATAAGCATGCACTGAACCCAAACAATATGCAATGTGACCCAAAGGGAGAGTCTGTTTACACAAGGTCTCATTTGCAATGATTCATTTAGTCATACAACAAGCGGTCCAGCCAAGAACTGGCACCATTCAGGAGCTGTGAAAAGCATCCAACTATTGCCTATTCACATTTTCCTCTCTACTGCCTGTCATGCGTCTTAAATGACTGCAGTGCCAAGGCGCTGATGGAGTGCCCTTGCCATTAGCCCATGGCCATCTGTCATGCCAGGCTGTGGATGGCAGCAGGTCGAGGGATCCAGGCAAAGAGCCAGAACCAGGAAACCAGGATACAGACAAGACATGAGGGTCACAACAGTAACAGGATTGGTCAAAAGTCATTAAACAAACACAAGTCCAAAGGACACTGACTGCAGAAGACAGAGAATGATAAAAGGCTCAACAGTGAACAAATGAGACATGAGCAGAAGTTCAAGGTCAGTCCAAAGTAGAGGGTTATGATGACCGAATGAGGTTACACACGCAGATGTCAGGGCTGGGAGAAGATGCCTGTCATGGAAATTTAAACAACAGTTCCATGACCAGACCTACTCCTGCATGTTTGACTAAACTATTTTTAAATAAATCTTGTAATATCTTGTAAAAAGCATTATCTTATTGTATGAGAAAATATTAATTTATTAAATTTAAACACTTTAAATAGACTACAATTTTTGCAAATCTATTTTGGATTTTCTTCTACTTTGCATTAAGAGCTTCAGAATTAGAGATACATGACTAAAGGGATACCTGAGAGGCCTCCTTCCCTACATTGCTTTGATCACAATGACAAGCATCCAAGCAAGCAAAATTTAACCCCTAGCTCACTAAGACCACATTGAATCTCCTTAACCTGTTTTTTTTCAGGCCCTCCACAACATGGCTCCAACCTATTTTTCCAACCTGAACTCCTAAAGAATGATTAGCTATCCCCCCAGAGCAAAAGTAAAGGAGAAGCCAGGAGTTCAATGAGCTCTGGGTAATTCTGAGTCTTCCCCATCCTCCCTCTTGCCATCAGCAGGAATAAAGAGGGGCACCTCCTAGCAAGAACTCCACCCTTTCCTCCCCTGCCACACTCACAGTCTTCCCACCATCTTCTGCCTTGAATCCTGTGAGGCCAACTTCCTTATCCTGTATCCCTATGCACACGTATCAGAGAAACTGTTTCAGGCCTCCAGATCTAGACTCATGCCTAAAATCACAATATCTCCCTTCATCATACTGCCTCCTTCTTCCTTATTTTCCATTATTACATTTGACATGAGATATATTTTTCTTATGCCATGGCTATCTTCCTCTACTTGAATAAAGCTTCTATCAGGAAGACAGGAATTTTCGTCTGTTTGGTGTTCTGCCGTATTCTCTCTGCTAAGAACAGAAACTGGGACATCACAGGCACACAAAAAATTATTTATCTAATGAACAAGTGAAAAAAATCAGTTTTAACAATCTGCTCTACGTCCTGAATGCAAGGAAATATCACATGGTTCCGCCTTCTATTCAAATAGTTTCTCTTGGTACAGCTCAGAGCCCTCCCTTGCTCCTGTCTGCCTCTGCAGACTCTATCTGTCAAGACCCATCTACAATCCCTCCTCTTCTGGAAAGCTTCCTCAGCCCGTTCCAGCCCACAGGTATCTTGTCCTCCCCTGAACTGCCATGGTATTTACTGTCGTTTAACCATTAATCATTGTCTTGCCTGTACCAGCTCTGCACACTTATGTAGAACCACTGTTTATATCTTCTGAGGTTATTTAACTTATCACTTTTAATTTGTCTTCTAAACCAGATTGTACAGTGATAAGAGCAGGAATCTTAATTTTATTCTTCCTTATTTGCCCTGTAAAACCTTCCCACAGTAGAGAAGTTCATCAGGTTATTGTCAAATAAATGATTGAAATAATTTAGAACCAAGCCTTGACGGAGGAACAAGTACAATTTTCAGTCATCTATTCTAAAGGATGAGAGCTTCTTTTTGTTGTTAATCTTTTAGTGAAAAATAGAATAACTGAAATATTTCTGAAAAACAGAAAGTATTTCAGACAGAGTGTTGTAAGTTAGGAACAGTAGAACCAGTGTGAAAGTAGCACAGAACAGCCTTAAGGACTGCAGTAGACCCTGTCTACCCAACTTCCATTTACTCTCCCTCCTGGCAAACCCTGGCTTTGTTCAGGTCTCCATTCTTTTCTGCACAGTCATGTGCTTTAGGAGAAATAACAGAAGCCTCATTGCCAGGGACTGAATTCCAAATCTCTAAGTTAAGAGAATCCCACTAACCTTGCCATTAGTTGTTTTAATCATTTGATCCAATTCTAGGCATTTGATACAACTCTAACCAATGAGAACTAAGGCAAAGTCTATTGAGGGACTTCTGGGCAAGACACCCTGACCTTCAGAAAAAAACACAAGGGAAGAACAGCTCCATCTGCTACTGATGAACACTGCTCTATCTGGGTGTAATGGTTGGTGCTGTCCCAACTATCCTGTGACCAGGCTAGCTTGAGGACCAAACCAATACGCAGAAGAATGGAACCGTCAAAAGAGAGGAAAAGCCTGGGTTTTTAATGATGTTTATCAGCTGAACGAAGCACCCTAGCAGTCACTATTCTTTCGGACTTTTGTTAATAAGTTCATAAATTTCTCTTATGTATATTTTTATTGAAATATAGTTGACTGACAATATTATATTAGTTTCAGGTATACAACATTGTGAATCAATATTTTTAAATATTGGGGTTATTTTTAAAATATTACAGAATGATCACCACTACAAGGCTAGTTGCCATCTGTCACCATACAAAGCTATTATACTGTTAGGACTATGTCCCCTCTACTGTATGGCACATCCCTGCGACTTATTTATTCTATAACTGAAAGTTTGTACTTCAGTCCTCTTCATTTATTTTACCTACCTCCACTGCTGTGACAACCACCTATGTGTTTTCTGTATCTCTGTTTCTTTTTGTTTTATCTGTTCATTTTAAACATGTTTAAGTGCACAGTTTAATAGTGTTATGAACATTCACATTGCTGTGCAACCAACTCCAGAATTCTTTTCATCTTGAAAGACTAAAACTCTATACCTACTTAAACAATAACTCCCCATTACACCCTCTCCCCAGCCCCTGGAAACCACAATGTTTTCTTTCAGCTTTCTATGAATTTGACCACTCTCTGTACCTCACATTAGTGGAATCATACAGTATTTATATTTTTGTGACTGGCTTATTTCACTAAGCGTAATATCCTCAAGATTCATCCATGATGTAGCATGTGTCAGAATTTCCTTTTTAAGGCTGAATAATAGTCCATAGCTGGGCTGGATGAACCACAAGCAGGAATCAAGATGGCCGGGAGAAATAATAATCACCTCAGATATGCAGATGACACCACCCTTATGGCAGAAAGCGAAGAAGAACTTCTTGATGAAAGTTCTTGAGGCTTGATCAAAGAGCCTCTTGATGAAAGTGAAAGAGGAGAGAGAAAAAGTTGGCTTAAAACTCACCATTCGAAAAACGAAGATCATGGCATCTGGTCCCATCACTTATGGCAAATAGATGAGGAAACAATGCCAACACTGACACTGTTCATTTTCTTGGGCTCCAAAATCACTGCAAATGGTGACTACAGTCATGAAATTTAAAAGACGCTTGCTCCTTGGATGAAAAGCTATGACCAACCTAAACAGCATACTAAAAAGCAGAGACATGACTTTGCCAACAAAGGTCCATCTAGTCAAATCTATGGTTTTTCCAGTAGTCATGTACGGGTATCAGAATTGGACCACAAAAGAAAGCTAAGCGCTGAAGAATTGATGCTTTTGAACTGTGGTGTTGGAGAAGACTCTTGAGAGTCCCTTGGACTGAAAGGAGATGAAACCAGTCAATCCTCAAGAAAATCAGTCCTGAATATTCATTGAAAGGACTGATGCTGAAGCTGAAACTCCAATACTTTGGCCACCTGATGCAAAGAACTGACTCAATGGAAAAGATCCTGATGCTGGGGAAGATTGAAGGCAGGAGGAGAAGGGGACAACAGAGGATGAGATGGTGGGATGGCATCACTGACTCAATGGACATGAGTTTTTGAGTAAGTTCCAGGAGTTGGTGATGGACAGGGAAGCCTGGTGTGCTGCCGTCTACGGGATCACAAAGAGTCAGACATGACTGAGAAGCTGAGCTGAACTGAACTGAATAGTCCATTGTATGTGTATACCACATTTTGTTTATCCATTCTTCTGTCAATGGACATTGGGGTTGCTTCCACCTTTTGGCTATTCTGAATAATATTCAAGATCCTGCTTTCAATTATTTTGGTTTATATTAAAAAACAATTGTGACATCATGTGAAAAATTAATGTAAAATATGTCAATATATTTTATATTGATTATATATTGATTTATATGTTTTATATATTTAATTAAATAAAGTACCTTATTAAAATACACTTCACCTTTCTTACTTTTTTAAGTAAGGTGTTTTTTTTTAAGATGTGACTAACATTTTAATCGGTGGGCTTTAAGTAAAGCTGATTACCCTCCATAATGTGAGTGGGCTTCACATAATCAGTTAAAGACCTTAAAAGAAAAAACTAAAGAAGAGAAGGAATTCTGCTTCCGTGCTGCCTTTAGACTTGAGCTGCAATATCAGCTCTTCTGAGTCTCCAGACTACAGGCTCGCCCTGCAGTCAGCCCCACAATCACGTGTGCCCATTAAATCTCCCTAAATATACGCAGAGAGGGAGAGGTTCCTGTTTCTCTGGTGATCCCTAACTAATACACATAGGGGCAAGAAACAGATGGGTAGTTACCATTGGGCAGGATTCAGGAAAACAGATTGACTACAAACAGACGCAAGAAAATTTTTTGATATGAGGGGAATATTCTAGATCTGCACCATTAACTACAGTAACCACTAGACACATGTGGCTATTAAACACTTAAAATGTGACTAGTCTGAATTCAGACATACTGTAATATAAAAAAGCACATCAGATTTCAAATACCTTGTAAGAAAAAATAATGTAAAATGTGTCAATAAATTTTGCATTGATTACATGTTGATTGATATGCTTTATATATTTAGTTAAATAAAGTATCTTATTAAAATACACTCTACCTTTCTTTTTTAATGTGGCTATAAGAAATTTAAGATTACATACATGGTTTATATTATATTTCTACCAGACAATACTGTTCTGTATTTTGATTGTGACATTAGTTACATGATTGTATGCACTGACAAAACTCTGTACTTTAAAAAGAGTGAATTTCATTGTGTATAAATTATAAGCAAATAAAATTTTAAAACATGGGCTAGGAAAAATATACAATTTTATCATATAAAAGATACTATAATATTCACGTTAGGCTCATCCCCCCTGTTGGATCTTTGTCTCATGTTCTTCTCTGTCCCTAGAAATTAAATGTTCTTCACCTTTTAAGAATCGGCTAAGTCAATCTCATGCATTGCCCCCATTCCAGCTCTTCCCTGACACTCTGTCTCTTCTAAATTCTTGTTCCACTGAGAGCTGCAGTCTTATTCTTCCTTCATGACATGGAATTTGAGCTTGCTGGGTCAAACACCAGCTGAGAGGATGAAGGACTTAGGGGCAGGGGTTGTGTTCAGAACATGATGAGTTCAAAACTTTAGATCCAGCCAGACTGGTTTTAAGGACCTGGGCTGACAGCCAGTTGCTACAGCTCAGCATCGTAACATTTTCCAGGTGTTTTTGTGAATGTTACGTTTGGCTTCCTAGCTGGAGCAAGTTACCTAAAGCCAGGAACTATGTCTTATCCTCCTTGGGCAACCCCTGAGACACCCACTGCTCTTGAGTTTGCAGCTCAAGAGCACCCCTGACTTAATGAAACCTAACTTTCCAAAGACTCCACATCCCTTATGACCTTCTCAAGGAATACCTATTTATTCTTTCACACCTCATGTACCTGAAGATCAATGGATATGGTTAGTGTCTATTTTATTCCTCATTGCAGCTTCCAGAATCACACTCCCTCACTCTCTTGGAAAAAAGTCATGTGGTTTTAAAGAACATGAGCTTGGTGCTGTTCCACCCTCTCCCTTTCCTCCTCCTTATATTTGAGAATTGCATGGCACATCTCCTCACCTGTCAACATCTGTAACACCTGCTTCACATCTTCCTCTCCACACTACTCCAATTCCTGCTATCAGTGGCTTAAGAGAAACAACCCAGCCAGCCCCAAAAACTGACTTCTGGGGGTTATATTAAGCAGATGATTTTGAGCAAAATGCATAGAGTGAATTAGTCTCCTATACCTCCTGCTCCTTAATTCCATCTTGTCTTCACCAGCCTGTAATATTCTAAGGAATGCACTGGAGAAGGAAGAAGGCTTGTGCAAGAATAGAATATGGGGAACACTGAAAGGTATGAGGTTGTCTAGAAGCTTTCAGGAAATAATTTGTTCCCAAACATTTACGGTTCCTTTTATAATTTAAAAACTGATTATTTAATTAATACATTTTAGTGTGACCTGTTGAACAATTATAAGCAAAGAGAACAAAAGTCAAAATGATCCGGAATCTCACCCTCTAGAGAAATCTCTATTAAAATTTTAGTGAATATTTCTTCCCAGACTTCCCCTTCTAAGCACCTAAATTTTCCTTTTTTATAAAATGCCAACTTAAGGGTGTTTGGGGGAGAGTGGACACAGGTACATGTATGGCTGAGTCCCTTCACTGTCCACCTGAAAGTATCCCAATATTGTTAATTGGCTATATTCCAATACAAAGTAAAAAATTTTAAAAATAGAAATAGAGAAATGAGTGCTGATGGGGAAAACAACCACAACAACAAAAATTTAACCAGTGCTCAATAAATTTGTTTATATTAAACTCCTGGGGAAAAAAATAAGATGCCAACTTAGTAAATATGCTATTTTATAGCCTGTATTTTACATTTAAAATAACATGATTATCTTTCCAAATTAATAAATATGTCCCACATCTTAACTTTTAATTTTACACCATAATTTATTTAACTAATTCACAACTGTTGGTCATTTAGTTTATCTACAAATTTTTGTTATCATAGGCAGAATAGAGCACTTTTGTAGCTAGATCTTTGTGCACATTTCTAATTTCCTTTGGGTAAATTTCTATACTTAAGATTTCTGGGTTAAAGAATTTATAATGTTATAAATTAATATCTAAGTATGTTTTAGATAGAACATCTAAGATTTGTGAATAACTATCTCTTCTTAAATATTTTTAGACTATTATTTGGCAGAATTCCCTTTCTAAGTTACATCACCAAATAACTAAGCTTCTATCAGTATTAGCATGAATTATTTTTGTTTATTCATTCTTAAAGTTGCTAGTCTTTCTCACATTTATTCAATAAACATTTATTTAGGAACTACTATGTGCGGGACACTGCCAGATGCTAAGGATAGGAACTAAGACACCTGGAGTAATATTCCTAGTGTGACTCAATATATTTTTCTTGTCTCTATGAAGCTACAGAGAAAGGTGAACCTATTTTTTTAAATTCTTAATTGGCAGATAATTGCTTTATAATGTTGTGTTGTTTCTGCCATACAACAATGTGAATCATCCATAAGTAGAGAACGGTGAATCTAAACCAGCCCACAGTGATCAATAAAAATCTCTTATTGTCAGAAGATATCATCTGGAAGGCATCTTTAAGGAAATCAGGTAGCCCAAATATCTCAAGTGGTCCAGAAAAGAAAGAACACCCCAGGGTAAAGAAAAAAAAAAAATGTGCCAGAGGACAGAAGCATAAAAGAACAGGTCATTTTGTGTGACTGTAACATACACAATTGGAGCCTTGCCTGAAAACTAACATCACTAAAAGTACTTGCTAATAGTGAGGGAATTCTGTGCAGAGGCTATATTACTGGACTGCTACCATCATTAATTAATTGTTGCTCTTTGTTTATTTCCATTAACCTTCTGAAGTCCTATTAATTCTGAACAAACTCAGTCAGCTCAATTTTTCTGTTTGAGCCCAGGAGCTCATGTTTGAAAGAAAGTTCCTCTGCACTAGTTCCATGTTTGGGATAAACTCTGTACAGGGGAACAAATGGCTGAAGTCCAGACCCTACAGCCCCAATGGAATATACTTTTCAACCCCAAGAGACACCCTATTTGACCAACATACTAGACCTATTTTTCAGATTTTATAGTCTTCTGCAATAAGTAGGAGGAAAAAAATTCCGTTTCAGTTCTGTACATAATCAAAACAAATAAATCCACATGGGATAATTTTTTCTCACTAAACATTGTTTAAAATGCATTATTATACCAAAGAACACAATTTTTTCCATTACTCCAACTACAGCTGAAAAAATAAAAATTTTCCATTTATATACAGCTTTAGAGTATTCAAAGCATTTTTACATATTACTTATTTGAACCTCAAAACAACCTTGAAAAGTCTTGAGACTCAAAACAACCTTGAAATATTACCCATATTGTAACACATATTTTTGCAGAGAAGGAAACCAAAGTTGAAAGTAAGTAGCTTACCCAAAGTGACACACTTATTATGACTAAACCACACTGCTCAGAAGTCTGAAAAGTCTCAATCAAGACTGGACTAATAGTCTTTCTCTGGGGCTCCCATTGCCCCATTGCCTATCCCTTCCAAAGCACTCATTTTACCAGTGTTTGTTTCTCAAGCTTTAATGTGCATGCAGATTGTGACTCCATTGACTTAGGGGTGGGGACTGAAATTCTGCATTTCTAATGAGCTCCAGAGCAATGCTAGTGCTGCTGGTCTAAGACATTCCAATGGATCATGACAGCCACATTTTGTTGTTTTTTTTTTTAATTCTCCTGGAATTAAATTTTTTAATTCTCCTAGAAGCTCTATAAGGTCACAAATTATGCATTATTAATCAAAAGCATTCCTAGCATTTAACTCAAGATATGACAGGCTATAAAAGTCTCTGTAAATATGAAATGAATGAAAAATTAAGTGAATAAATGAAATCCATGTTTCTAGCTAGAGCTGCCTCCAGTATATTATGCTATCTCTCACAAACAGTGGCCAGGACTTCCTTTCCCTTTTAACTACCACATTAGTTAAGAAAAACTCCAGCTTCCTTAAGAAAACCCATTATCTCAGTGACCAAACACATTGAAGAGGGTTTTCTCTTGCTCATGTAAGTATATATGAGTGCTCCCTCTTGGGGTAAGTGAGGAAAGATCTGCTCCACTCAGTCATTCAGAATCCAAGCTGACAGAGGCTGAACCAACTGCGGGACAAGGCTGTCAAGGTCACCTCAAGAATCAACTTCTACCTAGCATGTGAAGCCTGAAAATAACTCATCCGTTCTGCCTCTATTCCAAGAGAACCTGGGAAATGCAGCCTTCAGTGGGATAGTCACACTCCAGCAATGATACACCAGAGAAGAGGGCAGAAGCCACAGGTGGACACAGCGCCCTCTACTCCTCTACAAGCCCCCAGGACCACCCATGTGCGTTAACGGTGCTCCCTGTTTTCCCAGATTGTATGGGCAAATTCGTGATTTTCCCCTTGCCCGGATTTCTTTTACCCAAACAAGCTCCATCTGTTCAATTCCTCCCCACCCTTCAGGGCACATCTCAAACGATGTTTTTATGCAGCTTTTCCAGATCTCACAAACAATATGTCATCTCCCTTCCTTGAATCTCTCTACTTTGTACTTTTCTAATACTCTCCAACACATTCTACCATGCAGTTCAATTATGGTGTACTTATAAATTCCCCAGGTTTATACCTGATTCATCTTGGTAGTCCTCTCAAGCATCTAGTACAAAACTTTACATATAGCAGCAATTGAGTAAATAGTGGCATTTGTAAGTTGAACTGAAAACACATATAATAAATATAAAGAACTCATCTGGTAATAACCTTGCTCTCTGTTTTTCAACAGAGGAGACAGCTATAACTCCAAAAGTGAAAGTAGAAGAACTGCCAATGCTCAAAAGCTACAAATATAGCTAGAGCCAGGGCATAAAATGAAATACTTATGGTTCATATAGTTCCACTGAGCCACACTGCATTTTATACACTTCTTCTTTAATGGTTCAGACGTACAGTTCTTAATATCACATGGAGACTCATAACCTTCAGAATACAGCATGAATCAGCTGGCTGCACTGCAAAGAGAATATAAAATGCCATCAAGAACGTCCTAACTGGAACAGTAAACTTTTAAAGTACAAACAACTCATCTGTTAGCAGGCTGGCATTTGACTGTCTGGAAAGTAAATATATTAGAAAGAGATCTTTAAAGAGATCCTATTACCTGTGGAAGTCAGCAATTTTCAATCATGAGTCTGTAGCAGATCTAGGTAAGAGATGCTGTGGCCCAGCCTTTCTGCAATGAATAGAGCATGTTTGCTCAGTGTGTGTGCTCACTCAGTCATGTCCAACTCTTTGCCACCCCATGGACTGTAGCCCGCCAGGCTCCTCTGTCCATAGGATTTTCCAGGCAAGAATACTAGAGTAGGTAGCCATTTCCCCCTCCAAGGGATCTTGCTGACCCAGTGATCGAACCCGGTCTCCTGTGCTGCAGGCAGATTCTTTACTGTCTGAGCCACCTAGGAAGCCAGATATAGCATAAACAATCCCTTAGTCCTAACATGAGTTTCTAATCACCAGCCCTTGAATCTGCAATAACTTTCTTAGCCTGAGCCTAATTTGTCCTCACTTACCCAGTTTATGGGGCATGGATTCTTGGATATACAACCTACAGAAGGATATCGTTAAAAATGTAAATCCGAACACAAATGCATCCTGCCTTTTCTTACCAAATCAGTCTTTCAAAACTTTGCCTGAGCAGTCTGGTTTGCTTAAAAGTGCCCCAGGGAACCCAGCGTCCAGTCCAGGGACCTAGTGAAGAGCCCACCCAGAGAAAGAGTTCCTGCTTTGGCTTGAACAAGGCTGTGGCTTTTCCCCTGAATCCTGGAATTAGCAGCTCTCTGAGACTTCTCAGGGTGTAGGCAAGGGAATGTAGTTTAGAGTGTCTTCCCAGGAAAAGGGATCCTCTTTATTCCGTATTCCTCCCTGTTGGTTCTCAAGCTATTCCAGGTAGGGCAAGATCGAAGAAAGAGGCAGGTGACTCCAAATTGGTAGGTGGTGGGTTTAATATGTAAGGGAACTTACATATGAGGCTCAGCTTGGGCTTCTCCCACAACCCATCTGAATGGTAAAACCTTTATGTGGAGGGCTTAGTGGAGTTCAGTCACGTGTAGTAGCCAGATGGTCTCCAGGACACCTTATTCTCCCAAGGCTGCGTCCATGAAAGCGGCTTCTACTGTGGAAACGGTGGGCAGGACGTACAGTCCCCAGACAGAAGGAGGCGAGATGCCTCTGATTGCCCAGGTCCAGCTCTCAGGTCACGCGACAATCACTTCTTGTCAATGACCTCCTCCAACACCATCCCTCGTGATCCAACCTCCAGGCTATGGGCCTTTAATAAATCAATGTTCAGATCCCGATGCTCTTGGTGGAAAAAAACTCTTACTTATTTTGGGAATTATTATCTTGATCTGTGTTTTCTCTTGCATGTGCCTCTGTTGCGGCTATGGCATCTGCCTCCAGTGCAGCCAGACTGCCATCAAACGAGCTGCCTCCAGGCTACTGAAACCCCCTGCTGATAACTCAGGGCACATTTCAGAGGCAGGATGCTGTATGGGGTTGTAGGAGCCAGTCACAAGGGTGGGCCATTGGAGGAGGTCATCGAGAGGTCATGACCACCCATTGACCCCAGCAGAGGCTCCTCACTCCCTCCCTGACCTTGGAATTATGTTCTGTCCACAGAGCCACTGGTGGCTCAGACGGTAAAGTGTCTGCCTACAATGTGGGAGACCTGGGTTCAATCCCCGGGCCAGGAAGACCCTCCAGAGAAGGAAATGGCAAACCACTCCAGTACTCTTGCCTGGAAAATCCCATGGATGGAGGAGCCTGGTAGGCTGCAGTCCATGGGGTCGCAAAGAGTCGGACATGACTGAGCAACTTCACTAACCTAACCTGACCACAGAGCCCACAGTACTGTGCTTTTTCATGGAGAAGCCTTGAGAGAGTAACATGCTTTTGACACTATATGAACAGTACAAGAGACCAAGCCCAGTTAAGGCTTCAGTGTAAATTTTTAAGATTCTGGCTGGGTGGGGGTGCAGAGATCTACTGGTCGTCCTGTGGCCACCTAATACAAGCCTGGAATGAAGTTCCCTTGCCTGCTAAACCTGCCACCACTAATCGGGAGTGACCTGCCTCCTTCTCCAATGCCTCTCTGCCCTCTGTGTCCAGAGACCAGTTTCAGATTTCACCCAGAGAACCTCCGAGGTTGTGAATCAACATTTCCACTGCCTCACACTCAAGTGAAAAACATGACCATACTGAAGAACAAAGGAGGGGGAAAAAAACGTAAGCTTGAACAAATTTCTTCTTTGGGAAAGAGTTTAAAAAACAGGATCAGACAGCAAGCTTCACAGCTTAAACACTGAGAAATGTTTAGCACAGTCCTTCCACCAGCCCCAATGTGTATAAAGGAGTATCAATAATGTTCTAATTCCTCAAGTTGATTAACCTTTATCTCTTAACAGGGAAATATAAAATATGAAATTTTCTTGATGGATTTTGGACAACACAATTTTATGGTTGTCCTAGGGTAGACCTTCCTATTAAAAGGTCCCCTATAAGAGATTGGGACTTAAGAAAATAGTTAACACTAGTTCTATGGCTATCGTCTCAAAGTAAAGGATTTCTGGTAGTTTTGACAGGTAATCCAGCAAACTGAATTTCTCAATTAAACTTAAATTATCAATTAAAGGGGCATCGAAGGATGTGATCACGATGTATATTGCAGGGGATGCAAAGATGAGTTAAGCCATAATCCTTTCTTCAAGGGGTAAATTGTCTGTTTGGGAGTTTTTGTTGTGGGGTTTTTGAGTGAGGGTGGCTGCAGGAAAGGTTTTAAAAAGTCAAAAATAATTGTAGGATATGGAAAAATTTAAGTTCCAAAGGAAATAGCACATGAGGGTTCAGAGGAAGGAGCAAAGGTAACTGGTTGGAGGGAGTAAGAAAATATGCTATAAATGGGTGGGGTTTGAGAAGACTTAAGACTTGAAGATAGCTAATGTTTTGTCCAAAGGAAAAAGGTGGAGAACATTTATGTAAAAAACCAACATTAACAATAGTCACCATCCTCATGACTGGCATTTGCTGAGAGCCCACTCCAGTATTCTTGCCTTGAGAATTCCATGGACAGAGGAGCCTGGTAGGCCACAGTCCATGGGGTCACAAAGAGTCAGACACGACTGGAGCGACTTAACACTCAGGCACGCACTCTTGTGTTAGGAACTGTGCTAAGCCTTTACAGACAATAACTCCTATAATCTACACAACCACACTGCCAAGTAGGATCTGTTATTATCATCATTTTACAAAAGAAACTGAAACTCTGGTTAATTGCCCAAGACCATATGGCTAAAAGTAGCACAATCTGAAACTGAGAACAGGTCAGGTAACTGAAAATCTAGTTTGAATAGAGCATTCAGTGAACATCAATAAACAAAACAAATTAAGTGTAGAAATGCAGCTCAGAATTTTCCAAGGCCCCAGATGTTGGATTCAAGAATATTTGCTTAGTTGACAGGCAGATGAGCAGCCACTGAAAGGTTTTGAACAGTCTTTGACATCACCCAAGCTGATGGTATTGTGCAGACGTAATGGAGTGGAGGGAACTAGAGGGACAGCAAGACCAAAAGGTCACTGACAATTTTTCAGATAAGAAGCAAAGTTAGAGTGAAGGTCTTGATAATGAAGTAAGAGATACGATAAACATAAAAAAAAAAAAAAAGTCGACAGAACTTGCCAACCAAATGATTAAGTTCCAGATATCTTAGAGAAAATCAGAGTCAACAGTGACACCCAGATTTGGGATCAGAGGCTGAAATGATGGTTTCAGAAATAGAAATAGCTAAGAAAGAATTGTTGAAGGGAAGATAATGCCCATGAAGTTCTTCACCTTCTCCTCCTCCTCCTCATCACCGTCACCACGGTCTACAGGTGATGGCTCTTAGCCTAAGTCAGACAGAATGCTAAAGCAGTTTACACTAATATTAACTAATTTAGAAATAAAAGCAAGTCATGAGGTACATACTAATAATATCCCTCATTTGATAAATAAGAAAATGGAGACACAGAAAGATAAAAGTCCTATCATTAATAAATAAGCAGTGGAGCCTGAATTTAAAGTTAGGCATGCTGGCTCCAAAGTCCGCCTTGAAATTTTTAAAACTGCATGAAGGGGACTTCCCTGGTGGTCCAGTGGTTGAGACTTTGCCTTCCAATGCAAGGGGTGTGGGTCTAAATCCTGGTTAGGGAGCCAAGATCCCACACACCCTGTGGCCAAAAAACCAAAACAGAAGCAATATTGTAACAAATTCAATAAAGAATTTTAAAATGGTCCACATCAAAAAAACAGAGTGAAGGGTGGGCATCAAAATGTTATTTTTATTGGGTGAACTCTTTTATCAGTGTTTTTCAGTAGTGTTTAGGGGAAATTAGGATGAATAAACAATCTCATACCTGCAGGCAGGACCCCTACACTTACATTGCAAGATATCAGTACTGAAGCCTTTCCCCTTTTTGCCACGGCACCTTCACAAGAGGCAAGGGTTTTGTCTGCTCACACCTTGCAATGCTCCATTAACGTTCCAGAGGCAGCCAGCCGGTGTCTTTTCTCCTCTGCGTAACCCTCATTCTGCCTCTTATAAGTAATAGGGATTTTCTCTCCTTTACAGAAAGACTGTCTTTCGTACTTTCATTCTTCTTTTCTGATACAGCTGGATCACATATGACTCTGCCTGGGGTTCCTCTTCTAACAAGGCAGTTTGAGAACATATACATGTTTCACCTGTGGTGGAGAGCTCAGCTCTTGGCTTCAATGCTGGAAGCTCTTGCTACTTGCTTCCAGAGGAATTGTTTTAATTTTGCTCAACTAGAGTCTCCTCCAATGTATTTCCAGTTTTCTTGCCTGGGAAATCGCATGGACAGAGGTAAGCCTTGCCGGCTACCATCCATGGGGTCACAAAAGAGTCAGACATGACTTAGCAACTAAACAACAATAACTAAAACCAGTGTATTAGGGTGATATATTTGTTCAGTTTCCTTGTTTCTTCTTGCTGGTACCAAAACAATGAAATTGAACTGTGTGTGGCCATGAGAAGGGGCTGAGGAAAAGTTAAGGCTGTACCCAAGGAGAGAAGGCAGGGACAAAGGGGAGTGGTGAGTGAGAAGCCCGGAGGGGCTACCAGACATCTGATGGTGTGAGTGGCCAAACAGGGCAGCAGCTGGGCTAGGTCTTGTCTCCTGTCTCCAGGGAATGTAAAATGAGCTAGCACAATTGGGAGGACGCAGAAAACATTACACGTACACTTGTAGAGTCATTGGACAGGACGCCAACCCACAAGCTACATGTAGCTGAACAAAAATTAACCAATGCTTTAGGAGTTCCCCCACTCAATTTACTATGATAAATATTTTTAAACATAAAAATTGAAAGACTGGTACATTGATCATAAGTATTCCCACTGCCTAAATTCAACAATTGTTAATATTTCTGTTAACATATTACCATATTTGTTTTATCAACATACACATTTACATATACTAAGTCTATATTTACACACGTATATTTATTTCTTTTAGGGTTTGCCTGGTGGCTCAGAGAGTAAAGAATCTGCCTGCAATGTGGGAGACTCGGATTTGGACCCTGGATTGGGAAGATCCCCTGGAGAAGGAAATGGCAACCCGCTCCAGTATTCTTTCCTAGAGAATTCCATCAACAGAGGACCCTGGCCGCCTACAGTCCATGGGATCTCAAAGAGTCAGACACACAGTGAGCGAGTAACACTTTCACTATATTTATTACTAAGCCATTTGAAAGTACACTGCCAACATCATGGCACTTTATTCATAATTGCTGCAGTTTATATCTAATAGAAACTAAAGAGTTCTCCTTAAAGGCTGTAATACCATTATTCCTCAAAAAACTGAGTGTTTTAATGTGACCTAATAGCTAGATGATAATTAAATTTTCTATATTGTCCCAAAAACATACCATCAGGATCTAATTTAAGTTCAGCTTTACATTTGGATGTTATCTCATTTTTTTAAAGTTTTCTCTTTATTGTAGTTGGACACATGCATAGAAAAGGCAACAAATCATGTGTCAAACTCAGTTTTCGTAAAGTGAACACATATGTGTAGCTACCACCCAGATCTAAAAATGAAATATTACCAACACCTCAGAATCCTTCCTTTTGCTTCCTCTCCATCAGTAAGCCTCCCCAAAGGTAATAACTTCTTTGACATCAGTTAAATTCTTGAACTTTATATATAGGCACTTTTATAGTTCACATCTTATTTTGTCTGGTTTCTTCCAATCAAATGATGCTTGTGAAATTCATCAATATTGTTGTATGTAACAGTAATTCCTATATTCTTACTGCTGTATATTATTCATTTTACTAATATTCTACAATTCAGTTGTCCATTGTTGATTGATCATTTGGATATCCTCTTTTTTCAAATGCATGTTCTGTCTATGCACATTTTTAAATCAGGTTACCCATCATTTTATCACTAACCTGTATGTTGCTTTTATACTGAGGATATGAGTTCATTGTTAAATATATGTCTTGTAAATATACACTTTCATGGTGGTTTGCTGTTCATTCCCCTAGCTATGTGCATTTCTGTTATTTTAGTGAATTCCAATCTTTCCCTGTATGACTAGTGCTTTTTGTGTCTTTTTTAAGAACTCTGCCAACTCCATGAATATATTCTCCTTTGTTATTTTCTGTGAGCTTTATTATCTTATCTTCATTTAGATATAAAATCCATCTGAGTTTGATTTTTGTGCATGACATGAAGCATCATTTTCACCATTTTCCACATGGGTATGCAATTGAACCATTTTATTTAATAAAATGACTATTCTTTTCTCTCGTCACTGCTATGTCAACATTGTCATATATCACATAACCATATATTGGTAGGTCTATTTCTGGAATTTTGACTATTTAACCTATTTATCTTCCAGACAATACAACATTGTCTTAGTTACTATAATTTCCTAGTAAATATTAAAATCTGGTAGTGTAACTTGCCCACCTTTGTTCTTCAGTATTGTCTTGACTGTTCTTAGACCTCTGCATTTCTATACATAATCAAAAGCCAACTTGTTCATTTTTAGAAAAACATCTCACTGTAATTTTGATTAGGTTTTCACTGAACCTCTAGATCGATTGTGGAGATTTGTCATCCTTACAATAATGACTCTTCTAATCTACAATATAGAATGACTTTTCATTTATGTATTTAAGTCTGCCTTCATTTCTTCTCAAGGTTTTTATATAAATTCCTTGTATGTCTTTTTTAATTGAGTCTTAATATACTATACTATATTATTTTCAGATATACAATATTGATTTGATATTTTTGTATGTTCAGGTAGAGAGGGAGGTGGGAGGGGGGATTGGGATGGGGAATACATGTAAATCCATGGCTGATTCATGTCAATGTATGACAAAAACCACTACAATATTGTAAAGTAATTAGCCTCCAACTAATAAAAACAAATGAAAAATAAAATAAAACGATCACCAGCTATCATCATCACCATACAAAGCTGTTACAATATCACTGACTTTATTCCTTATGTGAACATTACATCCCCATGACTTATTTATCTTACAGCTAGAAGTTTGTACCTCTTAATCCCCTTACCTACTTCATCTGTTCCCTACTTCCTCTACCCTCAGGCAACCACTAGTTCTTTCTATCTATGACTCTCTTTCTGTCTTGTTTTGTCTTACTTGTTTATTTGCTTTGTTTTTGGATTCCAAACATAAGTAAAATCACATGGTATTTTTCCCTCTATCTGTCATATTTCAGTTAGCATCAGTTCAGTTCAGTTCAGTCACTCAGTCGTGTCCAACTCTTTGCAACCCCATGAACCGCAGCACGCCAGGCCTCCCAGTCCATCACCAACTCCTGGAATCCACCCACACCCATGTCCATCGAGTCAGTGATGCCATCCAACCATCTCATCCTCTGTCATCCCCTTCTCTTCCTGCCCTCAATCTTTCCCAGTATCAGAGTCTTTTCCAATGAGTCAGCTCTTCGCATCAGGGGGCCAAAGTATTGGAGTTTCAGCTTCAACATCAGTCCTTCCAATGAACACCCAGGACTGATCTCCTTTAGGATGGAATGGTTGGATCTCCTTGCAGTCCAAGGGACTCTCAAGAGTCTTCTCCAACACCACAGTTCAAAAGTATGAATTCTGCGCTCAGCTTTCTTTATAGTCCAACTCTCACATCCATACATGACCACTGGAAAAACCATAGCCTTGACTATATGGACCTTTGTTTGCAAAGTAATGTCTCTGCTTTTTAATATGCTATCTAGGTTGGTTATAACTTTCCTTCCAAGGAGCAAGCGTCTTTTAATTTCATGGCTACAAACACCATCTGCAGTGATTTTGGAATCCAGAAAAATAAAGTCAGCCACTGTTTTCACCGTTTCCCCATCTATCTGTCATGAAGTGATGGGACCAGATGCCATGATCTTAGTTTTCTGAATGTTGAGCTTTAAGCCAACTTTTTCACTCTCTTCTTTCACTTTCATCAAGAGGCTCTTTAGTTCATCTTCACTTTCTGCCATAAGGGTTGTGTCATCTGCATATCTGAGGTTATTGATATTTCTCCCGGCAATCTTGATTCCAGCTTGTGCTTCATCCAGTCCAGTGTTTCTCATGATGTACTCTGCATATAAGTTAAATAAGCAGGATGACAATATACAGCCTTGACGTACTCCTTTTCCTCTTTGGAACCAGTCTATTGTTCCACGTCCAGTTCTAACTGTTGCTTCCTGACCTGCATATAGGTTTCTCAAGAGGTGGGTCAGGTGATCTGATATTCCCATCTCTTTCAGAATTTTCCACAGTTTATTGTGATCCACACAGTCAAAGGCTTTGGCATAAAGCAGAAATAGATGTTTTTCTGGAACTCTCATGCTTTTTCGATGATCCATCGCATATTGGCAATTTGATCTCTGGTTCCTCTGCCTTTTCTAAAACTAGCTTGAACATCTGGAAGTTCACGGTTCATGTATTGCTGAAGCCTGGCTTGGAGAATTTTAAGCATTACTTTACTAGTGTGTGAGATGAGTACAATTGTGCAGTAGTTTGAGCATTCTTTGACATTGCCTTTCTTTGGGATTGGGATGAAAACTGACCTTTTCCAATCCTGTGGTCACTGCTGAATTTTCCAAATTTGCTGGCATATTGAGTGCAGCACTTTCACAGCATCATCTTTTAGGATTTGAAATAGCTCAACTGGAATTTCATCACCTCCACTAGCTTTGTTCGTAGTAATGCTTCCTAAGGCCTGCTTGACTTCACATCCCAGGATGTCTGGCTCTAGGTGAGTGATCACACCATCGTGGTTATCTGCATCATGAAGATCTCTTTTGAACAGTTCTTCTGTGTATTCTTGCCACCTCTTCTTAATATCTTCTGCTTCTGTTAGGTCCCTACCATTTCTGTCCCTTTATTGAACCCATCTTTGCATGAAATGTTCCCTTGGTATCTCTAATTTTCTTGAAGCGATCTCTAGTCTTTCCCATTCTATTGTTTTCCTCAATTTCTTTGCATTGATCACTGAGGAAGGCTTTCTTATCTCTCCTGGCTATTCTTTGGAACTCTGCATTCAAATGGGTATATCTTTCCTTTTCCCTTTGCTTTTAGCTTCCCTTCTTTTCACAGCTTATGTGCTGTGAAAGTAAGGCCTTATGTCATTGAGTCTTCACCAGTGTCCCTGAAGTACATACTATTGTTATCCTAATTTTATGGGTTAGGAAACTGAGAAACAAAGAGAGTAGGTAATGTTTTGAAATCACAGAGCTAACTACCAGTGACTTAGTACTTGTCCTCATGGTGCACACAGCCTACAAAGTAGAAGGTTTTTTGGTAGGAGGTTTTTAAGCTCTATTAAAAGTAATATCGTTCAAAAGCTGGCAAGCATCCAGGCAATCAGAAATTAACTTGATACTCAATTTTTATCTAAACATTTGGAGTCATGTATCCACAGCCTGTCTCTGTCTCTCTGGCATTCTTGGTGTCTCATTATTTATCTACATAAAAGATAAAATCACTCTTGGTGCAAGTAATTTTAATGGCATTGTAGTGGATTAAAGTGGAATTCTTTTGAAGTGCTATTAGAAATACTAATATGACTCTGTTCTAAAAGGAAAAAAAAAAGTCATAAAGTGTGTTAATTACAAGTATCAGTAGGTTAACTGACAATTTTGTTAGAAGTGGTGTTAAGAAAGCTGGAATATTGTGTATTAACAAAACACTAGCATAGCCAAACTTTGTTAAGAACGACTAAAACATAATATGTAAGAAAATATTTAACTAATATAAAAACTTAAAATTAAGTGCCAGGCCTAGGTACTTATGATTCAGAATGTTACTAATTAATTTGCAACCTTGTTAAAGTTATTATTTACTCAGCATGTGTATGGCATGATTTCCACATTGTGAATTTAATCTCTGTTGTTATATTGGGTGGGATCAAGGAGACTACATCTGTTTTTGGACTCTAAAATGCCAGGTGTACATTTTTAAGATGTAATATAAACATTACTTTAAAGGAAACCTTTCTCAAGAAACCACAGTCATACATGATGGAAATGTTGTTAGGAGCCTCTTCTTCAAGTTACAGTATAGTTTTTTGCAGGTAAAAAGACTCGGGATTTCCTCAGGATTTGGAGGTAGAAGGGCTTCCCTTGTGGCTCAGTAGGTAAAGAATCTGCCCACAATGTGGGAGACCTGGGTTCAATCCCTGGGTTGGGAAGATGCCCTGGAGAAGGGAAAGGCTAACCACTCCAGTATTCTGGCCTGGAGAATTCCATGGAGTATACAATCATGAAGAGTTGGACAACACTGAGTAGACTTTTCACTTCTACCTTCACTTGGAGGTAGAAGGAAATAAGTTAAATCACTCAATATTAATAAGCAATCATCTGAGCACCTATGCTGTGTAGGTAACTATGCTTGAGGCTTAGATGTTTCTTCATAACAATTTTTAATTTGCTATTATTGTTGTGCTCTATGGTTTTTCTCACTCCTACCATCCCCTCCCAACACACACACACACACACACACGCTAAAACATGCTCTAAAGAAAAGAATTTACTTTTGTTTTTCTCTTTCTGACTTACTTCACTCAGGGAACTCTACTTAGAGCTCTAGCAGTCACCGTAGTATTAGCCGTTCAGTCATGTCTGACTCTTTGTGACCCCATGGACTGTAGCCCACCAGGCTCCTCTGTCCACGGAGTTCTCCAGGCAAGAATACTGGAGTGGGTAGCCATTCCCTTCTCCAGGGAAATCTTCCCAACCCATGGATCAAACTGGGTCTCCTGCATTGCAGGCTGTTTCTTTACCATCTGACCCACAAGGAATGCCCACCCAGTGCTCTATGGTGGCCTAAATGGGAAGGAAATCCAAAAAAGAAGAGATATATGTATATGTATAGCTGATTCATTTTGCTAATAACACAACATTATAAAGCTATATATATATATATATATATATAGTGTATATACTCTGATAAAAATTCATTTTAAAAATAAGAATTTATTTTTGTCATATCTCAAATATCTAGAAAAGTGCTCATGGTTTGTGGTCAATACATAATTGGTAGCTGAATATATGAAACTAGAAGATGTGAGACACAGACTTCGCCCTTACAAGGAGGCAGCATGGGGCAGAAGAGGACACTGGATGGGGAGTCCAGAGACCAGGTCTTCCCCTGTGCTTGGCCAGGACTTACTCGTCAACCTCAAGCAGAGGACCACAAGTTCCTCATGTGTAAAGCAGTGGGACTATCCCTAAGATCTCCTTTTTACTTTAAAATTCTGTTATTCTATGTCCATCTTCAGACTTCCCAGGTGGCACTAATGGTAAAGAACCACCTGCCAATGCAGGTAGACATAAGAGACCCAGGTTCAACCCCTGGGTCGGGAAGATCCCCTGGAGAAGGACATGGCAACCCACTCCACTATTCTTGCCTGGAGAATCTCATGGACAGAGAAGCCTGACGGGCTACAGGGTCAGAGCCCACAGGGTCGCAAAGAATCAGACACAACCGAAGCAACCTAGCATGCACACGTGTCAATCTTCAAATAAGTGAAGAGTGTTCACCCTCAAATATGGAAAGAAGAGTGCTTACTCAGGGCTGTTCTAGGAGGCAGTAGGTGCTCAGTCATGAGGCAGATCTCCAGAGAGGTGATCTGGACTCAGGGATAGCTTCCTATGGCTGCTCTCACAAATTAACACAAACGTGACAGACAGAAATGTATTCCCTCCCAGTTCTGGAGGGCACAAGTCCGAAATCAAGGTGTCTGCAGGACCACACTCCCTCCAGTGGTTCAGGAGAGATTTCATTCCTTGCCTCTAACCAGCCTCTGGAAGCTGTCCACATTCCGTGACTTTGCCTCTGTCTTCATATTCCCTTCTCTTCCATGTGTGTGCCACCTGTGTGTCTCTCACACATAGAATTGAGGGCCCACCCCAATGTTCCAGGATCACCTCCCCATCTCAAGGTCCTTGATCACTTCTGCAAAAACCCATTTTCCAAAAAATTTCACATCCACAGGCTCCAGGGTTTAGGATGTGAACATGTTTCGGGGGCGGTCACTGTTCAGCCCACTATAAGCACAGAATAAGGAAACAATATAATCATGGCCATTTTCCATATGTGGTGCATGCATGGTGAGTCGTTTCAGTCATGTCTGACTCTGCGATCCTATGGACGATAGCCCACCAGGTTTCTCTGTGGGATTTCTCCAAACAAGAATACTGGAGTGGGTTGCCATGCCCTTCTCCAGAGGATCTTCCCAACCCAGGGATTGAACCCATGTCTCTTACATCTCCTGCATGGGCAGGTAGACCCTTTACCACTAGCACCCCCTGGGAATTCTCAGGTCCTAAAGTCTGATGCAAGGAAATGCACAATCTTTTGTTGTTCTATAACTTTACTCTCTCTGCTCTGAATTCCCCATTCCTCTGAGCAGTGGACTCCCGAGTTCAGGGAGTGCAGGATTTCTGTCCTTGGGGTGCTGTCCATCCATGTGAGCATCAGCGGAGGCGGCCTCCGTCCGCTGTAGTCTCTGGTCAGCAGTCTTCACAGGTCACTGTCACACACACTCCCCAACAATATCATCCTTTCCTTCTCAGGCGTGTGACCTTGCTACTTCAGTATCCTACAGGGTACCTAGGACTTCATCTCTCTGGCTCAGACCTCTTCTGCCTCACTGTGCATGGAGTTATAGAAATTGACCAGGTAAGTCTTCTCCACAAATGAAATTAAAATGAAATTTTTCCACTTGGATATCAGTGGAATGTACTGTCTCACTGTTATTGGAAGTGAGCCTGGATGGGCATCTCATAGAATATTGCAAAGAGATTCTGGTGAAAAAGAACAAAGAAATTCACCAAAATTCATAGGACTTCTCCCTTTGTAGGATTTTAGAAGAAGTTCTCATGTCTTTTAATTGTATAAATGAAAAAAACTGAGTACACGAAGATGTTTTAAACTACTTTCACCATATCATGCTGTAAAATAGTGGCCTCACCCATAATGCCCCCAGGAATAAGGGTAAATCCTCAGTAAAGGCTCAGGCAGTCCCTACTATTTGGCAAGGTGTGGACTCTCTCTCTGGCCCATGGCTAGATCAAGCCAGTCCTAATCTCATCAGTTCTAAAGCGAATTTCCTGAAAGTAAACATCAACTGGACGTCTCCTAACTCCCCTGAGGAAAATTCATTAAATGTTAATTGTATCCATATCTCAAAATGCACACAGCAGTCTTGACACCCCACCCAGCACCCTTGGCTTCTGACTGCTTGCCCTGAGTCCTCCTCTTAGAACAGGGGGTCCCTCTCAGAGGCCGGGGGCCAGGTGTGGGGGTGACTCGCCTAGGAAGTGGATGGGACAAGATAGTGAGGGAGGCAGGACCAGGAAGAGCTGATGGCATCTTAGGGCCTGTGGTCAGGGAAAGCAGAGGGTACCAGGGTTTCTACACACATCTAGGAGTGTGTTCTAAACAGCCAGGCTCGCTGGAGGGAAACCACACTTTTGAGGAGTAGGCAGGAGAAAATGCTGGTCTTCCCCTTCCCTTTTTTTTCTCCCAGCCGCCCACCCCCTCTTTTCTTCCTAACCTGCCTCCCTCTTTCCAAGCATCACCCCAGATAGAAAATCATCTCCTCTTCCCCCTCTATTTCTCCTTTTTTCCTCCTTTTTTTCCCTCTCTCTCTCCTTTCACTCTTCCTCAAAAGACCATGATATACAGTTTTAATTAAATTTTTTTTGTGTTAGATCAAATAGTACATTCTGTTTTCTTCTTCTAAGGAAGAATGAAGCCATTTAAAATTTTTATTTTTTTTTCTTCCCTTAGCGAAAAAAGGGCTCAAAGTTTGTTTTAAATTGTTCTTTACACTCCATTGCCCAAGATTATTTGTACCCTATAGGACAAAGAGTTTCAAAGACAACTAGATTCCACATGAGACCTTTAGAAGTCTTATTTTTGAAAGTTCTGTCCTCAGGAAGAGTTCAGTTCTTTCTCTCTTGAATTCAGAGAAAAATTATACAGTTTGAGTCCATGGAGAAAGTTAATATCAGTGTAATCTGGGGAAGATAGAGGCTCTCTACACCAGGTAAAGAGATGCACATTGCCCTGCCCTTACACGTCACATTGGCCCAAGAAGGGGTATGCTGCCTTTATGAGATAAAGGGTTTGCCCAGATTGAGGCAATTGCCTCTTTCTTTGGTCTTCTCAGAGGAAGGACTCAGGACTCCTCAAAGGAGGTCTGCACGTTGAGTTTGGGAGCAATAGCATTCTATGTGTACTTGCTGAGTTGTTTATTTGGTATGTATTTTTCCAGGAAAAGACAAGATTAGGGTGCTCAGGATCTGGGTTCTCTAAGACTATGAAAGTGAAAGTGTTAGTCACTCAGTCCTGTCTGACCCTGTGCAATCTCATGGACAGTATACCGCCAGGATCCTCTGTCCATGAAATTCTCCAGGCAAGAATACTGGAGTGGGTTGCTGTTTCCTTCTCCAGGGGATCTTCCCAACCCAGGGATCAAACCCAGGTCTCCGGGATTGCAGGCAGATTCTTTACCGTCTGAGCCACCAGAGAAGCCTCTCAAAAATCATAACCTCATCCAAAACTAACATGTCTTCAAAGCTTCATTTATTAAGCACCACACTATGTAGTAATTATTGTACACACTTAGGAAGTCCACTTTACTTATTAATCCTCACATGTGTTCATGCTCATCCACTCAGTTTTGTCAGACTCTTTGTGGCCCTATGGACTGTACCCTGCCAGGCTCCTCTGTCCATGAGATTTCCCAGGCAAGAATATTGGAGCTGGTTGCCATTTCTTCCTCCAGGGGATCTTCTTGACCCAGGGACCGAACCCGCATTTCCTGCTTTGCAGGCAGATTCTTTAGCGCTGAGCCAACTAGAAAGCCCTGACTATCATATGTTTAGGTTAAGTACCATTATTTCTACTCTAGATATGTAGAAAATAAGGAGGGAAAACAATGGGACCAAGTTAACAAATTGATAAATGTTAGAGATGAAATTTTAACACCAAATCTCATGTTCTTTCTACACACTGTACTTCTCTAATTTAAAATAATTGACCTTCCATGTCCCTTCCAGATCTAAAATTAAAGGACTCTGTGATCTCTATGCATGCTAAGTCACTTCAGTCAAGTCCGACTCTTTGTGACCCTATGGTCTATAGACTGTCAGGCTCCTCTGTCCATGGGATTCTCCAGTCAAGAATACTGGAGTGGGTTGTCATGCCCTTCTCCAGGAGATCTTCCCAATCTGGGGATTGAATCCTAGTCTCTCAAGTCCCCTGCATTGGCAGGAGAGTTCTTTACCACTAGCACCACCATCTCTTTAAAAATCACCATTTTCATAAATTTCAAACAGTTTTCCATCCTTTGTCATATTTCTTTATGAAAGTTGGTTTCAATCTCCCAACCTGTACTCTTTCCAAGGAAATTTTTTCAGCTCATGCTTGAGAATCTCACTTTCCCCTATGGTTACTTGTTTAGGTAGTCAATGCTTTTCCAGCTAAATCAGTCACCACAATTTTATCCACTCAAGTATGCAGAGCTGAGCACAGGCCACCACCCAACCTAGACACTAGAAATCTGTGCAGAAGTGAACTTAATCTAGGGAGTTCAGGGGCATGAGGAGTAACCAGCATGGATGCAATAAAGGGAGAAGATTGGTCCCTATGGAGGAATAGATTTGCTGGGTAGGATATGGTCAGATTAGGAAGGACACTGGAAGCCATCCAAGTAATAGCTTAAACTTGATGTTTCAGGCCAGTGGAAGCCAATAAAAGTCTTTGATTCAAGGTATGGTTATAGTAAAAGCAATGTCTCAGAAAGATTCACCTCACAGTGTGATGCCAGATGAACTACAGCTAGAAAGAGAACAGACCCAGATACACCAGCCAATGACTGATACAGAAATCCAAGCACGAACTAATGAAAGAAAACTCAGACAGGGTCTATAGGAACAGGAATGATGTCTCAACACTGGACTACGCTGCATTTCTTTGTTTCCTGAAGACAATTAACTGTTTAAGTTACTTAGAGAGCTTAAGCGGTGATGTAGTTGCTGCTGTGTTTAATAATGGAAACAAATGAACAAACCATGATAGATTACACTTAATAGTCCTTTCTCCAGGCCTGCAGCCCTTTCTCTTTTGTACACTGATGCCATTGTCTACTTGATCCTCTCCCACTATATATCTTTAGGAAAAGCTAACACGTGGGAGAAAGCTCGAGTTTTTATTACTAGTTGGTGAACAGGTGCAGCTGGGAGAAGGTAGCTGGCATCAAAAGACCTGGGTTTCTAGAGCGGTCCTACCAACTGGAAGCGGTGTGGCTTTAGGCAAGTTATTTCACCATCCTGAACTTCCATTTCCTCAGCTGTAAAATGAGGATTACAATACCTATCTACAGGATTATGGTCAAATTTGAATGAAAAAAAAAAAAGTACAGGAAAGTACTTCATACATTTTGCAGTGCGATGTGAGTACAGCAATTATACACAAATCACAACTAAAGCTCTCATGCCTTCAAAATGAAACTTCATTAAAAATCTGTACAGTTATTTATTTTCCACAAATATTGGTATGTGCCCAGCAGCAGCAAATGAAAGGAAGTGGCCTCAGGCAAGTAGGTGATGTCAGAAGTAATTTCAATCAGGAATATAACTCCATGCAGGCTTGAGAAACAACATCCATGATGCATCATAGCCAGAAAATGCATCCCGACTTGGAGGGATGGCCTGGGTATCAGGAAGGTCAGGCATCAGGTGATGGAATCCTAGACAGACTTGGCACTGGAGTTCAGGCTAGGAAGAACCGGCAAGGGTGAAGACAGACCCCAATTGCAGAGAAACTTAGACAGAAAAACCAAGGCAGGATTATGGGCACAGAGATAAAACAAGACAGAGATATGTGATATAATAAGAAATATATATTTAGTCTTCATCCCCTTTAGAATTTCCTGAGCAGTAAGAGCATCTTTTGTCATAATACTTGATCTCTTGTCCTCAGTTCCTGAAATTGCTTCAGAGTCATAAAGGTGGAATGGGTCTCCTGTTGTTCATAACAGACTCCTTTCCATCACAACCGGAAATTTAGTATTGATGAGATTGTATTGTTGTATTGATGGCTTTTGGAAAGCACTTGATAA
The DNA here is from genome assembly GCF_019320065.1 of Cervus canadensis. Taxonomy (NCBI): domain Eukaryota; kingdom Metazoa; phylum Chordata; class Mammalia; order Artiodactyla; family Cervidae; genus Cervus; species Cervus canadensis. The sequence goes on from NC_057405.1 coordinate 43,684,698, forward strand.
TGGGGGCTGGTTGTCTATGGAGCCAGCCATGTGACTAGAGGGTTGGAACTTTGTCTCTCACCACTGAGAAGGTGAATGAGGCTGGAGACTGAGTTCAATCACCAATGATCCACAGTTCAATCAATTGTGCCTTTGTAATGAAGCTTCTACAAAAACTCAAAAGGGCAGGGTTCAGAGAGCTTCCTTGTCGGTGAACACATGGAAGTTTGAGAAGAGTGATGTTCTCGGAAGGGGTATGAAGGCTCCACGTGCTTTTCCCCATACCTCGTCCTGTGCATCTCTTCCATCTGGCTATTCCTGAGTTATGTCCTTTTATATGTTACTTAGTCTCTCAGTCGTGTCCACCTCTGCAACTCCATGGACTGTAGCCTGTCAGACTCCTCTATCCATGGGATTTTCCAGGCAAGAATACTGGAGTGGGTTGCCATTGCTTTTTCCGGGGGATCTTTCTGACCCAGGGATCAATCTGCATCTCCTGCTTGGCAGGTAGATTTTTTTTTTACCACTGAGCCACCTGGGAAGTTCATACCATTTTATGATAAACAGATAACCCAGTAAGTAAAATGTTTCTCTGAGTTCTTTGAACTGCTATAACAAATTATTTGAACCCAAGGAGAATGTTTCTGGAAAGTCCAATTTACAGCCAACTGGTCAGAAACACAGAGGATAACCTGGGTTTGCAACTAGCACCTCAAGCAAGAAGTGAGGGTGGGAGGCTGTCAGCTCTTGTAGGACTGAGCCTTTAACCTGTGGAATCTGGTGCTATCTCCAGGTAGATAGTGTCAGAATTGAGTTAAATTGTAGAATACCAGCTCTTGTTGGGTATTGCTTGGTGAGTAGAGGGGGGACCCTCCCCACCCCACATAGGAAACTGGTCCCATACCCTTTCAGGCATGTTGCCAGAGATATTTATAAGAAAAGAATTTGACATAAGGAATGTGGCAGCAGTTTTGTTATGAAACCAGGATTTAAGATGTGAGCCAGGCAATCATAAAGCTAATACAATGCTGAGTTGCCTGAGCTCCTGGACTCAGGTTCTAGAAATTTCCCAACTGGTGAGGTTGATATGGGTTTAAATTTCAGTGCAGGAGGTTGTATTTATATCTATTAAATTTCATCTTGTTTCTTTTGGCCCATTAGTCCATCTTGTCAGTACTTTTTGAATCTTGACTCTGTCATCCAAGTAATTAGTTGTTCCTTCCTGCTTCATGTCATCTTCAGATTTGATAAGTGTACTTTTAGTGCTTTGCAAGCTGCTTTATTAAAAGTTCAATGGGATCCTGTGGCACATCCCTCTCTAGGAGATAGCCAGCTTCAAAGCCTCTTAAGACACTCTCAGTGAGCATTCATTTCTTCACTGTCCTACAAGAGTCAGATGCCTTGCTAAAAGCCCCAAACACTGCAAGTCATAGTTCTGCCCTCACTTTTTCCACTTAGCTACCTCTGCATGCATGCTCACCTCTTCCTCCCACTGCCTTCCATCTCGAAGTTACAGTCCCTCTTTCTGCCAAAGTCCATTCCTGTGCCATGAATCTTAGCACCTCCAATTCTTCTCTGGGTCTTTAATTCATCATTTTTCTTCTCTTTTTTTCCCCACATCCTCCTTTTCCCCAGCTTCTTCCTTAGCCAAGCACAGTGGTTCTCAACCTTTAGCATTCATCAGAATCTCCTGGAAAGCTTATTAGAGTACAGATTGCTGGGGTCCAAGAATTTGCATTTTTTTTTTTTACAAGTTTCAGTGGTTCTAACATGTACTCCTTGGGCTAGCAGCACCTGGAAGATGGTTAGACGTGTGCTCTCTAAGGCCCCAGACCAACTGAATCAGAAACCTGGGGGCTAAGGCTCAGCCACCTGTGTCTTGACCAGATCTCCAAGTGATTCTCATAAATGCTCGAGTTTAAGCGCCACTGGTCAGCATATTGAGGAAAAACTAGGGCTTTACAACCTGGGAAATTTGAGTTTATACCCTGCTCTCTCCCCTCCTGTATACTGAGGTCACACAACTTAGCATCCCTAAACCTCAATATTTTAATCTATAAACTGGGAATGTAATACCTACCACCGTGGATGTAAATGAAGGGTAAATGAGATAACGTACATAAACCACTCAGCACAATGCCTAAGTATTCAATAAATGGAAGCTATTTTTGCTTAATTGATCAGAAGATACCTAAATCTCTACACATCATCATTTTTTAAAAGTCCCTCCCTCTACCCTATGTCCCACTCTGCCCTTCATAACCAAGCTCATAAAAATCTGTATCCTTGTCTCTGCTTTTTCATACCTCATCACCCTTTAGGCGTTCCCAGAGACAATGGGAACTCGAGTTCAGTCAGATTATCTCAGATCTCCCATACATGGCCCTAGAGGCAGGCAAACACTCAGTAATGTGTGTATATATTGAATGCATGAATCAACAAAGTGAATTGTATCATATTACCTAGTAGATTTCATAAAAGGAAATTAAATGTTCACATAAGAAAAAGAAAATTAATTACTTTCTAAATTCATGCTGTGAATAGGAGTCATCACTGCCCCTTCTAGATCTTGACTTCAAATTCACCAGTCCTAATTGTCTGAAATTCACTCTCTCCTCTTATTAAAAATTGGGATAATTACCTGTCTTGGACTTTGCATACCTCTCTTCATAAACCCTCCAAAATTACCAAGAGTAGTTTCATAATCAAACCAGTAAATATTTTAATTTTGCCAGAATGCAGATTACCCAGACACTTGAATACCTTTAGGGCAGCTAAGTGCTTTCTCACTATTGCTTCCTTTATCGAAAATTTCTGTTCCTTTTTCTATATTTGTTCTGCTGTTTTTAGTTTGAAGATCGTTCTCCTTGGTAGAAAAGACAGGTGAACTCAAAGCTCAGTAGTTCTGTTTTTTCAATCATTTAGACTCACACCTCTCATCCCTACTCCATCTAGCCTTTATCCCTTCCTGATTCTTTAGTTCAAAATACAGATTTGAGTGTCTTTTTCTATTATCTTTAGCATTTTATCATGGCAAAGTTTAGCCTTGCTGATTACATTCTTACATTGTTAGTCACTTTAGGAATAGTCATCCTTGGTAATGAGTCCCTTTCAGTATTTTGTATCTTGGTCCAGGGAGAGTGGCTGAAGAGATGGAAGAGCCAGGCTGGCATGGTCCAAGGATCCCTTCCCCTGGGGAAATCCTAGTAGTACAAGCAGCATAGGTCATCAGAAGGACACAAAGGTTGTACATCAGATCTTAATAACCAGTAAAGGCAAGACCTGACTGGCCAGACATCTCCTGTTGAATAAGACAGTCCTGTGTTTTAGCTTCTTATCTGATAGCATGGACATTTCAAATTTGCTATTTTAATTTTGCTTGTGCCCTATCTTAATTCCAGACTGCTTTTTAATCAGCAGTGCTTTGGAACATTTCAACTTTTAGTCTCTCACTAAGTTAAGTATTTAATGATCTGTAAACAAACACTTGAGACGATGGTGCTTAAAGGGACTCTGATCCTCTCTTGAAATTACCTTCCAATTTTTAAGTAATGGATCTGCCACTAACGTCCAAAAAAAAAAAAAAAAACAATGGGGCTGGGTGTGGTGGGGTTGAAGGGAAGGAAGCATTACTATAAAAAAACTTTTGAGTTTTTAAGCCCCAGCACCAACTGGGGGTACAGTGTTTATGTGGAGACTTTCTGGCCATCATAACTGGGAGGGAGGATTAGGGAAAGAAAAAGAAATCAGGAGGTAAAAGTGGAGGACCAAGAGAACAAGTAACCATGAGAGAGAAAGAAAACCTATGTAAGTAGAGGTTGAAATAGGTTGGAATTTAAGGAAAACTCCAAGAAGAAAATACAAGAATGAGAGAGAGCCAGAGAGATTAATTTAAACACAAAGATGAGTTTGCTTGGAGAGCTAACACCAGAGGAAATATTAAAAAGCAAACAAGGAAAACAGAACAAAAGTGAGTAGGAAAGACAAGGGTGTGATAAAGCTACTCATTATCTACACTCACTTCAGAGTCTAAGAATGCGATTGATGTTTTGCTGGGTCTCATGCTTGAAGAACATCCTTTTGAAACATGCACTTACCTGAGAGCTTCCTGTTTCTTTCAATAACAAAAATTTATCCCTCATAAGAAGCAGTTCTCACAGGACTGTCAGATTCTTTTTTAAATAAGCACTCATGCCTCTTGGTTCCTTTCTAGAATCTCAGGTTTTAAGATTATGTTTTTTGACTAATCTCCCTCTCCCTGGAAGTTGGGGTTCTTTCCTCTGGCTATTGCATATATCATAACATAGACCCTTTCACTTCAGCAATTAATCTTCCCTTATTCATCAAAATTAGCTACAGAGTGCCAGTTCCCCTTTTCAATTCCAAGAAATGAAACTGTCAGGAAGGCAACTCAAGTGTTCTCAGATGTTTTTCTTCCATTTTATTGTCATCATTGTCTCATCGTATTTGAAAATCTGTCATGATGTGGTTTCATCTACAGTCCCCAAAAATGTTTGCACATAATTCCCCACCTCAGACCATAGAAGTAGAAACAGATCCAAATCACTTCTAAACAGACTCTGAAGTCCCAGAAACTATCACCATGCAGGCAGCACCATAAGATTTCTTGGGTCTCTAAGACTGCCAGGGCATGGGAGGGTGGAAATGGGCATGTTGCTTAGGGCCAGGGTCACCAGCGTTAAGTCCTAGTCTGAAGCAATGGGAACGCCGGAGTCAGAGAGAAAAACAAAACTGGAAGTGGTGAGAAACAAGTGTTGACAAGGCTGTGGAGAAAAGGAAGCCCTTATGTACTTTGGTGGGAATGTAAATGGGTACAGACACTATGGAAAACATTAAGGAATTTCTTTTAAAATTTAAAAACAGAACTACCATACAATCTAGCAATTCTACTCCTGGGTATTTATCCAAAGAAAATGGAAATACTAATTCAAAAAGATATATGTATTCTGATGTTCATTGCAGCACTACTTACAATAGCCAAGACATGGAAGCAACCTAAGTGTCCATCCACAGATGAATGGATTAAAAAGATATATGTATATACAATGAAATATTACTCAGCCACAAAAGGAATGCAGTCTTGCCATTTGTGGCAACATGGATAAATTTGGGGGTATTATGCTAAGTGAACTAAGTCAGACAGAGAAAGACAAATATCGTATGATCTCACTTTGTGTGTGAAATATTTTTTAGAAGAAAAACAGATAGAGACTCATAGATACAGAAAACAAACGAGTGCTTGCCAGAAGAGAGGGGTGTGGGAGGATAGACAAAGTAGGTGAAGTGCAAAGTAGGGATTAAGAGGCACAGACTTGCAGCTAACAGATAAGTAAATCATGGCAAAGTAGTGTACAGCATAGGGAATATAGTCAATAATATTAATATTATAATAATATTGGTAGGCAATCTATAAAAATGTGGAATTACGATGTTGTACACCTGAAATCAATATATTGTAAGTCAACTGTACTTCAGAAAAAGTGGGTTGATGAGATATACAAAGATCCCAAATGCCTGGAGGGAAGCATGCAAAAGTACCAAACACGGTGTGCTTCCCAAATGTCGGAGCCAACATTCAGATGTGGAGCCAAGAGTTCATTAAATTTTAAAAAAGGAAGTAGAAAAATACCTGGAGCAAACCAGTGTAGTTTGTTTTTCTTTTGGCTTTGTCTCATCTAATCGTGTTGTTCATGGGTGCAGGATCTCATCTGTTTGTTTACTACTCTAGTCCTGGGGCCTCTCACAGTCTTTTGCACGTAGTAAGCGCTTAAGAAATTATAGTGAATCAATCAAACACCAGTGTTTTCAACTTACTTTTTGTTTCAGGTTTTTGTTTTTTTTTTTTTCTTTTTAATAGACCAGCATGGGTGTGGTGCTCAGTGATGAGAATTGATTCAGAGCCAAGGCCAAAGCAGAGATTACACGGCAAAGCTGAGTCAGCCCATTTGGCCAGGGCATACCCTGTGTCAGAGTTACATCAATTTAGAATTTTCCTGCAGTTTCAGTACCACTAAGCAATCTCTACTATAGAAATGAGAGAGAACCTGCATTATGCATGAGTATGCTTCTCACACTAAAAACCTAGCAGTGCTAAGTCTTCATGAGAATGCTAATGTCTTCTGTGCCACGGGTAAGGTTAAAAAGAAAAAAAAAGATGACAACCCCTTTGAAATCATAATAAAATACATTTTGAATCAACTAGACATTTCAAACAAACAATTACTCTTTTGAAAGGTCTTTCCCTAAGTAAAATTAATCTGAAACCTTAGATGACACTATTAAATGTATTTTCACCTCGGTTAAAATTGTCACTAGTGAGAGTCTTTAAATGGGCATTTTGTTTCCTGTGCTGCATAAATGAGTGGATTCAATATTCATCTGAACTGTATAATAAATAACTTAACAATTCCCCAATTTCAAGCTAAATTTTCCATCAGGAAAATGATCCCACTCTCATTACTTACATTGAAGCCTGCCCAGTTCATTCAAAAGATTTCTGCTCCTTACAATATTGCAGAGCAAGATGTTTTCATCCGGAAGTCTTTGGGGCAATAGAATCCTAATATCTAGCTCTTTGTAATTTTGAAATGTTATGAATGTTTGGTCTCATTTTTGTAAGAACGTTGAGGGCTTTCTACGCTGGTTTTCTTGATCCTGACCTCCACCTTCGTCACCCCCTCGGGGGAGTGTGGCAGGCACAAGTAAACCACCAGAAGCCACGGCAGAGGGCTAGCCCTCAAGAGCACACTTCCCACGGAAGGGCTTTCCTGAGTTTTGACTCCTGATACGGCGTCAGCTGGTGGCCGTGTCCTTGCTGCTGAGAAAAGCTGAGTGTGAGGAAAACCCAAAAAGGTGAGATGGGAAGCACTGCCTTGCTTCAGTTCTTCTCAAATTGTCCCTGAGACATGGAAGCCACAGAGACGAAAAGAAAATGAATGCGTGGATACTGTTGTGAGGTTTTCTACTTTATAGAGTGAAAGGAAAGAGGACCTAGAATGGCGCCTAGGTAAATGAGTAAGAAAGCTCCTTTCCCTCCCGGTATCCACAAAACACAGTGACGCTGCACTCAGCTCACACGTGTTCGTGGCCAGGACTGGAACAAAAGAGAAAAGAGAAAAAGCATTTGTGTTTCTCCACTGACTCTCCTTCCCTTAGTTCTGGCCCTGGATTATGCCTAGATATGGAATGCACAATTAACTGGCTCCTGGATGTGGAACAAGAGGTGAACTCTGATGGCAAAATTACCAAGGTGAAGGTTACCTATGGAAGCATATACCCTCTCAAAGGGGAGAAATCAACCAATATGGTACAATTCTGACACCAGTCCCCATGTATGGGGGATTTTCCCACAGCACCAGCAGGGTGTCCTACCATTCAACTCAATTCTGACATGATCTACCTGGAGACGGCATCAGGTCCCACAGGTTGAGGACTCAATCCGACAAGACCACCCCCTGCCAAAGGGCAATCTCAAACCCAGATCATCACCCATGCTCCTGACTGACCCATTACAGATCTGAGGTTCCAATGACTGCCTCCCGGGTCTGATGATTTTGCTAGAAGGTCTCACAGAACTCAGAGTAACACCTTACATACTAGATTACTGGTTTAATATAAAAGACTATAACCTAGGAACAGTCAGATGGAAGAGACAGGCAAGCAAAGTAGGTGGGGAGGAGCATCAGCTTCCATGCCCCCCGCCACTCATCCTACATCTCCATGTGTTGCCATGCAGGAGCTTTCCGAACCTCATTCTTTTGGATTTTTCTGGAGGCCTCATTACATAAGCATGATTAAATTATAGGCCACTGTGACTGGATTCAATTTCCAGTCTCTTTCCTCAAACCAGTCAATCCTAAAGGAAATCAACCCTGAATATTCATTGGAAGGACTGATGCTGAAGCTGAAGCTCCAACAGTTTGGCCACCTAATACAAAGAGCCAACTCATTGGAAAAGACCCTGATGTTGGGAAAGACTGAGGGCAAGAGGAGAAGGGAGCCACAGAGGATGAGATAGTTAGATAATACCACTGACTCAATGGACATGAATTTGAGCAAACTCTGAGATATAGTGAAGGACAGGGAAGCCTGGCATTCTACAGTCCATGCGGTCACAAAGAGTCAGACACAACTTAGTGACTAAACAACAACTTCCCTTCCTGGAGAGGGAGGGGAGGGTTGAAAAGACTGAACGTTCCAACCCTCTAATCTCTTGATTCATTCCACAGACTGCCAGCCTCCACCTTAGGTTACTTAGGGACTTTCCAAAACTCACATTATTAGCACAACAAAACACCTTGATCATGCTCAACATTTAGAAAGTTACAGAGTTTTAGGAGCTCTGTGCCAGGAGCAGGGATGAAGATCAAATATATACTTCTTACTATAAATCAAAATTTCACATGTGGACATGATGGAAAGCAATGGAAACTCTAAAGCATCAAGGCCAAGGCCAGATAGGAAAATGGAATCTGAAGCTCAAGATCTAGAAGAATTCAAAGAGGCAACACCAAGAGAGTGACTTCAGGAGACTAAGGCCCAAAATATCCCCTGACACAGCGCTGAAGTGGAAAGGAGTCAAAAATCCTTGTTTTCTTAGGCAGGAGCTTAGGTCAGAGCAGCTAAGGGTGTCATGCTTATTAAGATCATACCCCTGGTTCTTTATAAGCTTATATCTCATATTAAGCTTGTATTATATCTTATATTAAGCGTATAGTATATATGTGTGTGTGTGTGTGCATGTGTGTGTCTGCCTGGCCCCTGAAATATTCACAATGGCAACTAACAGCCTCCCCTAGTAGAAAAGCCATTCATTCTATCACTTGAGCATAAGATATGGCCCAGCGCTGGGCTGGCATGCTGTTTTTTACATCTAAAATCCATGCTCAGAGCATGTATTTTGTTCAGCAAAAGGGAAAAAAGTGAGCTAAATAAAGGGTTTTGGTTTTTTCCTAAACAGTTATGACATTTGAACAATTATGTAGTTAATTGTTAATGCCATGTAAGTACCCTGGAGCAGGGAGTGGGGGGACAAGAAAAATGCTCTGAGGAGGTAGGAATTACACATGTGTGGAATACCTCCTTATCTGCTGGATCTGAGTCTTGAAGAAAGGATAACTGTGGAAATAAAACAGAAAACATGAAACAAACAAAACCATTCATAATACATGAAAATGAACAAGCAAGAAGGTTGGCATGCATGGGGTGTAGAAAAAGGGTGCATTTGTGCCTAATGCTTCTGATGAATTGTTCAAGAACACTTCATCCTTGGAGAAGGATTTCCTCTAATTCTGTTAAGGTTGCTGTCTGCATGGGTTATGTGCCAAGTAATTGTCCGGTCTCAACTTAACAGTGTCTATAGGCTATTTTGAAGATGAATGGAAACATAAAACATATTTTCTCCTATTCCCCACTTTGAATATCTCTCTAGAACAAAACTTATACTTGAAATGAAGAAATGGGGTTTTTATGAGTTACAGATTTCTTTTCTTCCTTCACATCACTGACAGTAGAACAAAAACGTTTAGAGAAAGACAGACCAATGTCATGTAAGTATTTGTATATATTTTTTCTTACCATGGTACACAAGAGGCATCTAGAACCCTCTCCCTGACAAAAAAAAAAAAAACAGGACATTATTTAAGCTTTGCCATCACACTCCAATGCTTTTCAATAGCTGAAACAATTTTGCATTTCTTCCCATAGGAACTGTTAACTCAAAAAGATAGATTCTCTAACAACATACTCTATCAGAAAATTGTATCCATTTTGCTTTCTAAAATAGTTATTTTTTAAAAAATATATGTTAAGAAAAAGTGAAAGGGGAAAAAAAGACCTCTATTTATGAATTGTGCTCTTTTTATTCATACTATTTCCAAGACCAGGCAAATTATTATAATCTTCCTAAACAGAGATACACAATTCCACCTAAGAATTACCATTTTCCTAAACCAGTGCAAAGTAGTTTCCATTAGATGCCAAGATAAATCATCTGTGTATTCTTATATGTGCACTAATACATGCAATTCCTGTTGAATTTCAAGGTTATAAACAATTCCTAAACTCCAGTTCATGTTGGTATTTTAATATGGACCATTTGTCCATCTCTGTTGGTGTCACTTCTTTTGATTTAATCGTTATCCCTTTCAGGCTGGCACTAGTACATTCAGTTGGCTGATGGGATCCAACCATCATCCCAGCTAAGAATATCAATTATGTTTTGAAAACATACAATTTAGTTCGTGCAGAAACCACTGTGTATGCATCCTGGTGTTTTCATAAGACCCCTTATTTACTCTAAACCGTCTTATGCCTTTCACTGTTTGGTCATGTAGTAACTGTTTAACCTTCTTAAGTCTTTTCAAGAAATCTTAAAGAGAAAAAGGAAAGTTTGGCTTCAAGCATGCAATTTCTGTTCTTAGAAAAATCAGTTTCTCCATGAACAGCTGAAATGAGGCAAGGCTTCCGAGCTGCAGCTGAAAGGTCTGTACTGTAGAGACGGCTTTCAATCCGTCTGAATCAGCAAAGGACAGGACCTTTCTGCCAGCTGGATGTGGGTTTCCCAACTTTTTCTCCTCATTCATATCTGAAAGGGATAGTGGACTAAATCTCTAATAGGTGTCCTATTTAAGGCCTGTTGGCAGGGGATTCCCACAGTAGAATCTGGAAGCACACACACACAGTTACAGACGCGTGTGTGAACACCCCGCCCCACTCCTTTGCTCACTCAGAATTATCAGGACCCAGCCTCCTGAGCTGCCTGATTCCTGGAAGCACAAAGAGGCTCAGATGAATCCATCCCCTCCCTCCACCATCAGAAACAACAAGCAAAACTGCCTGCCTTTTTCTATCCCTATTAAATGGGATGGTGGCAGACAATGTCCACTCACATGGTTCAAGCCCTTTGATCCTATAGACCAAACCATCTGCATCCTCTCACACAACCAGTGCACCCACCCGCACAAACACACACAGACGCACATGCGCATCCACAAACATGCAGTGACATCGGGCGTGACCACCCTTCCCTCCACGTGCCCGCGTACTATATGACGGAGACAGAAACAAGGGAGAAAACTTGACGTCACCTCCTCGAACCGATTCCAAAGACCTTTGTTCAGTGACAAAGGCAGAGAGTTCTGTCTGGGGTTTTCCATGTAGGAGCCAGAAACCCTGTCTTTCTGCAGATATAGGCCCATCTAGAAATAATGTACTACTGTACAATGCATAATACAGATAAACAATCACAGCACAGTTGAAAACTGCTTTGTGGAGCCTGATTATCCACAGAGTACCATGCTCCACCAGGGTCAGCATGGCAGAGGGGGGCTCTCTCCCCGCCTGCCATCCTTTTAGGGTCAGCTGTGTCAACTCATGTAGAAAACTCTTCATTAAAAACAGTCAAAACTGAGACTTCTCTGGCAGTCCATTGGTTAAGACTCTGCACTTCCAATGCAGGGGGTGTGGGTTTGATCCCTGGCTGGGAAACTAAGATCCCACATGCCCATATGCCACAGCGGTACAGCAAAAATAAATGAATAAATGAATAAAAAAATTATATATATATATAATGTCTAAATAAGATAGTCAAAATCAAAAACTGATATTGCACATGAGAGAATATGGAGGAAATATTTGTTCATATCCCCATCTCTAGTGGTCTACAGCACCATTTGCCC